>NC_064920.1:38962385-39588718 GCF_023897955.1 Schistocerca gregaria
CTCTAATCTTTGGACTATCAGAGTGTTGATGAAACACAGAAATTGCATCGGGATTGAATACAACAGTCTCCATGAGCAGTTTCCTCCATGGGAGTAATGTCTGAAACAGTCTACGCTTTGATCGTTCCATGGAAGACCAGTAGTAGTTTCCGATGCACATCTGGATGCATTCTGTAATCTGTGGACTATCAGAGTGTTGGTGAAACACAGAAATTGCATCGGGATTTAATACAACAGTCACCATGCGCACTTTCCTCCATAAAAGTAATGTCTCAAACAGTCTACGTTTTGATCGTTCCCTGGAATACCAGTAGTAGTTTCCGATGCACATCTGGTGGCATTCTGTGATCTGTGGACTATCACAGTGTTGATGAAACAGAAATTCCATCGGGATTGAATACAATAGTCACCATCCGCAACTTTCCTCCATGGGAGTAATGTCTGAAATAGTCTATGCTATGATCGTTCCCTGGAAGACCAGTAGTAGTTTCTGATGCACATCTGGTGGCATTCTGTAATCTGTGGACAATCAGAGTGTTGATGAAACACAGAAATTGCCTCGGGATTGAATATAACAGTGACCATGCGCACTTTCCTCCATGGGAGTAATGTCTCTAACAGTCTTCGCTTTGATCGTTCCCTGGAAGACCAGTAGTAGTTTCCGATGCACATCTGGATTCGTTCTGTATCTGTGGACTATCAGTGTGTTGATGAAACAGAAATTGCATCGGGATTGAATACAATAGTCACCATCCGCACTTTCCTCCATGGGAGTAATGTCTGAAATAGTCTATGCTTTGATCATTCCCTGGAAGACCAGTAGTAGTTTCCGATGCACATCTGGTGGCATTCTGTAATCTGTGGACTATCAGAGTGTTGATGAAACACAGAAAATGCATCGGGATTGAATGCAACAGTCACCATGAACACTTTCCTCCATGGGAGTAATGTCTCAAAGAGTTTACGCTTTGATCGTTCCCTGGAAGACCAGTAGTAGTTTCCGATGCACATCTGGATGCTTTCTGTAATCCGTGGACTATCAGAGTGTTGATGAAACACAGATATTGCATCGGGATTGAATACCACAGTCATCATGCGCACTATCCTCCATGCGAGTAATGTCTCAAACAGTCTACGCTTTGATCGCTCCCTGGAAGACCAGTAGTAGAATCCGATGCACATCTGGAGGCATTCTGTAATCTGTGGAGTATCACAGAGTTGATGAAACACAGAAATTGCATCGGGATTGAATACAACAGTCACCATGCGCACTTTCCTCCAAGGGAGTATTGTCTCTTACAGTCTACGCTTTGATCGTTCCCTGGAAGACCAGTAGTAGTTTCCGATGCACATCTGGTGGCATTCTGTAATCTGCGGACTATCAGAGTGTTGATGAAACACAGAAATTGCATCGGGATTGAATATAACAGTCACCATGCGCCCTTTCCTCCATGGGAGTAGTGTCTCAAACAGTCTTCGCTTTGATCGTTCCCTGGAAGACCAGTAGTAGTTTCCGATGCACATCTGGATTCTTTCTGTAATCTGTGGACTATCAGTGTGTTGATGACACACAGAAATTGCATCGGGATTGAATACAACAGTCATCATGCGCACTATCCTCCATGCGAGTAATGTCTCAAACAGTCTACCCTTTGATCGCTCCCTGGAAGACCAGTAGTAGAATCCGATGCACATCTGGAGGCATTCTGTAATCTGTGGAGTATCAGAGTGTTGATGAAACTGAGAAATTGCATCGGGATTGAATACAACAGTCACCATGCGCACTTTCCTCAACGTGAGTAATGTCTGAAACAGTCTACGCTTTGATCGTTCCCTGGAAGACCAGTAGTAGTTTCCGATGCACATCTGGAGGCATTCTGTAATCTGTGGAGTATCAGAGTGTTGATGAAACTAAGAAATTGCATCGGGATTTAATACAACAGTCACCATGCGCACTTTCCTCCACGTGAGTTATATCTCAAACAAACTACGTTTTGATCGTTCCCTGGAAAACCAGTAGTAGTTCCCGATGGACATCTGGTGGCATTCTGTAATCTGTAGACTATCACAGAGTTGATGAAGCACAGAAATTGCATCGGGATTGAATACAACAGTCACCATGCGCACTTTCCTCCATGGGAGTAATGTCTCTAACTCTCTACGTTTTGATCGTTCCCTGGAAGACCAGTAGTACTTTCCGATGCACATCTGGAGGCATTCTGTAATCTGTGGACTATCAGAGTGTTGATGAAACACAGAAATTGCATCGGGATTGAATACAACAGTCTCAATGAGCAGTTTCCTCCATGGGAGTAATGTCTGAAACAGTCTACGCTTTGATCGTTCCATGGAAGACCAGTAGTAGTTTCCGATGCACATCTGGATGCATTCTGTAATCTGTGGACTATCAGAGTGTTGGTGAAACACAGAAATTGCATCGGGATTGAATACAACAGTCACCATGCGCACTTTCCTCCATAAAAGTAACGTCTCAAACAGTCTACGGTTTGATCGTTACCTGGAATACCAGTAGTAGTTTCCGATGCACATTTGGTGGCGTTCTGTAGTCTGTGGACCATCAGAGTGTTGATGAAACACAGAAATTGCATCGGGATTGAATACAACAGTCACCATGCGCACTTTCCTCCATGGGAGTAATGTCTCTAACTGTCTACGCTTTGATCGTTCCAAGGATGACCAGTAGTACTTTCCGATGCACATCTGGAGGCATTCTGTAATCTGTGGACTATCAGAGTGTTGATGAAACACAGAAATTGCATCGGGATTGAATATAACAGTCACCATGCGCCCTTTCCTCCATGGGAGTAGTGTCTCAAACAGTCTTCGCTTTGATCGTTCCCTGGAAGACCAGTAGTAGTTTCCGATGCACATCTGGATTCTTTCTGTAATCTGTGGACTATCAGTGTGTTGATGACACACAGAAATTGCATCGGGATTGAATACAACAGTCACCATGCGCACTTTCTTCCATGGGAGTAATGTCTCAAACAGTCTACGCTTTGATCGTTCCCTGGAAGACCAGTAGTAGCTCCCGATGCACATCTGGTGGCATTCTGTAATCTGTGGACTATTAGAGTGTTGATGAAACACAGAAAATGCATCGAGATTGAATGCAACAGTCACCATGATCACTTTCCTCCATGGGAGTAATGTCTGAAAGAGTTTAAGCTTTGATCGTTCCCTGGAAGACCAGTAGTAGTTTCCGATGCACATCTGGATTCTTTCTGTAATCCGTGGACTATCAGAGTGTTGATGAAACACAGAAATTGCATCGGGATTGAATACAACAGTCACCATGCGCACTTTCCTCCATGCGAGTAATGTCTCAAACAGTCTACGCTTTGATCGTTCCCTGGAAGACCAGTAGTAGTTTCC
The DNA here is from genome assembly GCF_023897955.1 of Schistocerca gregaria. NCBI lineage: Eukaryota > Metazoa > Arthropoda > Insecta > Orthoptera > Acrididae > Schistocerca > Schistocerca gregaria. The sequence goes on from NC_064920.1 coordinate 38,965,782, forward strand.
GATGCACATCTGGAGGCATTCTGTAATCTGTGGAGAATCAGAGTGTTGATGAAACTAAGAAATTGCATCGGGATTGAATACAACAGTCACCATGCGCACTTTCCTCCACGTGAGTTATATCTCAAACAAACTACGCTTTGATCGTTCCCTGGAAAACCAGTAGTAGTTCCCGATGGACATCTGGTGGCATTCTGTAATCTGTAGACTATCGCAGTGTTGATGAAACACAGAAATTGCATCAGGATTGAATACAACAGTCACCATGCGCACTTTCCTCCAAGGGAGTAATGTCTCTAACAGTCTACGCTTTGATCGTTCCCTGGAAGACCAGTAGTAGTTTCCGATGCACATTTGGTGGCGTTCTGTAGTCTGTGGACCATCAGAGTGTTGATGAAACACAGAAATTGCATCGGGATTGAATACAACAGTCACCATGCGCACTTTCCTCCATGGGAGTAATGTCTCTAACTGGCTACGCTTTGATCGTTCCCTGGAAGACCAGTAGTACTTTCCGATGCACATCTGGAGGCATTCTGTAATCTGTGGACTATCAGAGTTTTGATGAAACACAGAAATTGCATCGGGATTGAATACAACAGTCTCCATGAGCAGTTTCCTCCATGGGAGTAATGTCTCAAACAGTCTACGCTTTGATCGTTCCATGGAAGACCAGTAGTAGTTTCCGATGCACATCTGGATGCATTCTGTAATCTGTGGACTATCAGAGTGTTGGTGAAACACAGAAATTGCATCGGGATTGAATACAACAGTCACCATGCGCACTTTCCTCCATAAAAGTAATGTCTCAAACAGTCTACGGTTTGATCGTTCCCAGGAAGACCAGTAGTAGTTTCCGATGCACATCTGAAGTCATTCTGTAATCTCTAAACTATCAGAGTGTTGATGAAACACAGAAATTGCATCGGGATTGAATACAACAGTCACCATGCGCACTTTCCTCCATGGGAGTGATGTCTCCAACTGTCTACGCTTTGATCGTTCCCTGGAAGACCAGTAGTACTTTCCGATGCACATCTGGAGGCTTTCCGTAAACTGTGGACTATCAGAGTGTTGATGAAGCACAGAAATTGCATCGGGATTGAATACAACTGTCACCATGCGCACTTTCCGCCATGGGAGTAATGTCTCAAAGAGTCTACTCTTTGATCGTTCCCTGGAAGACCAGTAGTATTTTCCGATGCACATCTGGAGGCATTCTATAATCTGTTGACTATCAGAGTATTGATGAAACACAGAAATTGCATCGGGATTGAATACAACAGTCACCATGCGGACTTTCCTTCATGGGAGTAATGTCTGAAACAGTCTACGCTTTGATCGTTCCCTGGAAGACCAGTAGTAGTTTCCGATGCACATCTGGATGCATTCTGTAATCTGTGGACTATCAGAGTGTTGGTGAACACAGAAATTGCATCGGGATTGAATACAACAGTCACCATGCGCACTTTCCTACATAAAAGTAATGTCTCAAACAGTCTACGTTTTGATCGTTCCCTGGAATACCAGTAGTAGTTTCCGATGCACATCTAGTGGCATTCTGTGATCTGTGGACTATCAGAGTGTTGATGAAACAGAAACTCCATCGGGATTGAATACAATAGTCACCATCCGCACTTTCCTCCATGGGAGTAATGTCTGAAATAGTCTATGCTATGATCGTTCCCTGGAAGACAAGTAGTAGTTTCCGATGCACATCTGGTGGCATTCTGTAATCTGTGGAGTATCAGAGTGTTGATGAAACTAAGAAATTGCATCGGGATTGAATACAACAGTCACCATGCGCACTTTCCTCTACGTGAGTAATGTCTCAAACAGTCTACGCTTTGATCGTTCCCTGGAAAACCAGTAGTAGTTTCCGATGGACATCTGGTGGCATTCTGTAATCTGTATACTATCACAGTGTTGATGAAACACAGACATTGCTTCGGGATTGAATACAACAGTCACCATGTGCACTTTCCTCCAAGGGAGTAATGTCTCTAACAGTCTACGCTTTGATCGTTCCCTGGAAGACCAGTAGTAGTTTCCGATGCACATCTGGTGCCATTCTGTAATCTGTGGACTATCAGAGTGTTGATGAAACACAGAAATTGAATCGGAATGGAATACAACAGTCACCATGCGCACTTTCCTCCATGGGAGTAATGTCACAAACAGTCTACGCTTTGATCGGTCCCTGGAAGACCAGTAGTTGTTTCCGATGCACATCTGGTGGCATTCTGTAATCTGTTGACAATCTGAGTGTTGATGAAACACAGAAATTGAATCGGAATGGAATACAACAGTCACCATGCGCACTTTCTTCCATGGGAGTAATGTCTCAAACAGTCTACGCTTTGATTGTTCCCTGGAAGACGAGTAGTAGTTTCCGATGCACATTTGGTGGCATTCTGTTATCTGTGGACTATCAGAGTGTTGATGAAACACAGAAAATGCATCGAGATTGAATGCAACAGTCACCATGAACACTTTCCTCCATGGGAGTAATGTCTCAAAGAGTTTACGCTTTGATCGTTCCCTGGAAGACCAGTAGTAGTTTCCGATGCACATCTGGATGCTTTCTGTAATCCGTGGACTATCAGAGTGTAGATGAAACACAGAAATTGCATCGGGATTGAATACAACAGTCACCATGCGCACTTTCCTCCATGCGAGTAATGTCTCAAACAGAATACGCTTTGATCGTTCCCTGGAAGACCAGTAGTAGTTTCCGACGCACATCTGGAGGCATTCTGTAATCTGTGGAGTATCAGAGTGTTGATGAAACTAAGAAATTGCATCGTGATTGAATACAACAGTCACCATGCGCACTTTCCTCCACGTGAGTAATGTCTCAAACAGTCTACGCTGTGATCGTTCCCTGGAAAACCAGTAGTAGTTCCCGATGGTCATCTGGTGGCATTCTGTAATTTGTAGACTATCGCAGTGTTGATGAAACACAGAAATTGCATCAGGATTGAATACAACAGTCACCATGCGCACTTTCCTCCATGGGAGTAATGTCTCAAACAGCCTACGCTTTGATCGTTCCCTGGAAGACAAGTAGTAGTTTCCGATGCACATCTGGATGCTTTCTCTAATCTGTGGACTATCAGAGTGTTGATGAAACACAGAAATTGCATCGGGATTGAATACAACAGTCTCCATGAGCAGTTCCCTCCATGGGAGTAATGTCTGAAACAGTCTACGCTTTGATCGTTCCCTGGAAGACCGGTAGTAGTTTCCGATGCACATCTGGATGCATTCTGTATTCTGTGGACTATCAGAGTGTTGGTGAAACACAGAAATTGCATCGGGATTGAATACAACAGTCACCATGCGCACTTTCCTCCATAAAAGTAATGTCTCAAACAGTCTACGTTTTGATCGTTCCCTGGAATACCAGTAGTAGTTTGCGATGCACATCTAGTGGCATTCTGTGATCTGTGGACTATCAGAGTGTTGATGAAACAGAAACTCCATCGGGATTGAATAAAATAGTCACCATCCGCACTTTCCTCCATGGGAGTAATGTCTGAAATAGTCTATGCTATGATCGTTCCCTGGAAGACAAGTAGTAGTTTCCGATGCACATCTGGATGCATTCTGTAATCTGTGGAGTATCAGAGTGTTGATGAAACTAAGAAATTGCATCGGGATTGAATACAACAGTCACCATGCGCACTTTCCTCAACGTGAGTAATGTCTCAAACAGTCTACGCTTTGATCGTTCCCTGGAAAACCAGTAGTAGTTTCCGATGGACATCTGGTGGCATTCTGTAATCTGTATACTATCACAGTGTTGATGAAACACAGACATTGCTTCGGGATTGAATACAACAGTCACCATGCGCACTTTCCTCCAAGGCAGTAATGTCTCTAACAGTCTACGCTTTGATCGTTCCCTGGAAGACCAGTAGTAGTTTCCGATGCACATCTGGATGCTTTCTGTAATCCGTGGACTATCAGAGTGTAGATGAAACACAGAAATTGCATCGGGATTGAATACAACAGTCACCATGCGCACTTTCCTCAATGCGAGTAATGTCTCAAACAGTCTACGCTTTGATCGTTCCCTGGAAGACCAGTAGTAGTTTCCGATGCACATCTGGAGGCATTCTGTAATCTGTGGAGTATCAGAGTGTTGATGAAACTAAGAAATTGCATTGGGATTGAATACAACAGTCACCATGCGCACTTTCCTCCACGTGAGTAATGTCTCAAACAGTCTACGCTGTGATCGTTCCCTGGAAAACCAGTAGTAGTTCCCGATGGTCATCTGGTGGCATTCTGTAATTTGTAGGCTATCGCAGTGTTGATGAAACACAGAAATTGCATCAGGATTGAATACAACAGTCACCATGCGCACTTTCCTCCAAGGGAGTAATGTCTCTAACAGTCTACGCTTTGATCGTTCCCTGGAAGACCAGTAGTAGTTTCCGATGCACATCTGGTGGCATTCTGTAGTCTGTGCACTATCAGAGTGTTGATGAAACACAGAAATTGCATCGGGATTGAATACAACAGTCACCATGCGCACTTTCCTCCATGGGAGTAATGGTTCTAAAAGTCTACACTTTGATCGTTCCCTGGAAGACCAGTAGTAGTTTCCGATGCACATCTGGATTCTTTGTGTAATCTATGGACTATCAGTGTGTTGATGAAACACAGAAATTGCATCGGGATTGAATACAACAGTCACCATGCGCACTATCCTCCATGGGAGTAATGTCTCAAACAGCCTACGCTTTGATCGTTCCCTGGAAGACAAGTAGTAGTTTCCGATGCACATCTGGATGCTTTCTCTAATCTGTGGACTATCAGAGTGTTGATGAAACACAGAAATTGCATCGGGATTGAATACAACAGTCTCCATGAGCAGTTCCCTCCATGGGAGTAATGTCTGAAACAGTCTACGCTTTGATCGTTCCCTGGAAGACCAGTAGTAGTTTCCGATGCACATCTGGATGCATTCTGTATTCTGTGGACTATCAGAGTTTTGGTGAAACACAGAAATTGCATCGGGATTGAATACAACAGTCACCATGCGCACCTTCCTCCATAAAAGTAATGTCTCAAACAGTCTACGTTTTGATCGTTCCCTGGAATACCAGTAGTAGTTTGCGATGCACATCTAGTGGCATTCTGTGATCTGTGGACTATCAGAGTGTTGATGAAACAGAAACTCCATCGGGATTGAATACAATAGTCACCATCCGCACTTTCCTCCATGGGAGTAATGTCTGAAATAGTCTATGCTATGATCGTTCCCTGGAAGACAAGTAGTAGTTTCCGATGCACATCTGGTGGCATTCTGTAATCTGTGGAGTATCAGAGTGTTGATGAAACTAAGAAATTGCATCGGGATTGAATACAACAGTCACCATGCGCACTTTCCGCAACGTGAGTAATGTCTCAAACAGTCTACGCTTTGATCGTTCCCTGGAAAACCAGTAGTAGTTTCCGATGGACATCTGGTGGCATTCTGTAATCTGTATACTATCACAGTGTTGATGAAACACAGACATTGCTTCGGGATTAAATACAACAGTCACCATGCGCACTTTCCTCCAAGGCAGTAATGTCTCTAACAGTCTACGCTTTGATCGTTCCCTGGAAGACCAGTAGTAGTTTCCGATGCACATCTGGATGCTTTCTGTAATCCGTGGACTATCAGAGTGTAGATGAAACACAGAAATTGCATCGGGATTGAATACAACAGTCACCATGCACACTTTCCTAAATGCGAGTAATGTCTCAAACAGTCTACGCTTTGATCGTTCCCTGGAAGACCAGTAGTAGTTTCCGATGCACATCTGGAGGCATTCTGTAATCTGTGGAGTATCAGAGTGTTGATGAAACTAAGAAATTGCATCGGGATTGAATACAACAGTCACCATGCGCACTTTCCTCCACGTGAGTAATGTCTCAAACAGTCTACGCTGTGATCGTTCCCTGGAAAACCAGTAGTAGTTCCCGATGGTCATCTGGTGGCATTCTGTAATTTGTAGGCTATCGCAGTGTTGATGAAACACAGAAATTGCATCAGGATTGAATACAACAGTCACCATGCGCACTTTCCTCCAAGGGAGTAATGTCTCTAACAGTCTACGCTTTGATCGTTCCCTGGAAGACCAGTAGTAGTTTCCGATGCACATCTGGTGGCATTCTGTAGTCTGTGCACTATCAGAGTGTTGATGAAACACAGAAATTGCATCGGGATTGAATACAACAGTCACCATGCGCACTTTCCTCCATGGGAGTAATGGTTCTAAAAGTCTACACTTTGATCGTTCCCTGGAAGACCAGTAGTAGTTTCCGATGCACATCTGGATTCTTTGTGTAATCTGTGGACTATCAGTGTGTTGATGAAACACAGAAATTGCATCGGGATTGAATACAACAGTCTCCATGAGCAGTTCCCTCCATGGGAGTAATGTCTCAAACAGCCTACGCCTTGATCGTTCCCTGGAAGACAAGTAGTAGTTTCCGATGCACATCTGGATGCTTTCTCTAATCTGTGGACTATCAGAGTGTTGATGAAACACAGAAATTGCATCGGGATTGAATACAACAGTCTCCATGAGCAGTTCCCTCCATGGGAGTAATGTCTGAAACAGTCTACGCTTTGATCGTTCCCTGGAAGACCAGTAGTAGTTTCCGATGCACATCTGGATGCATTCTGTATTCTGTGGACTATCAGAGTTTTGGTGAAACACAGAAATTGCATCGGGATTGAATACAACGGTCACCATGCGCACTTTCCTCCATAAAAGTAATGTCTCAAACAGTCTACGTTTTGATCGTTCCCTGGAATACCAGTAGTAGTTTGCGATGCACATCTAGTGGCATTCTGTGATCTGTGGACTATCAGAGTGTTGATGAAACAGAAACTCCATCGGGATTGAATACAATAGTCACCATCCGCACTTTCCTCCATGAGAGTAATGTCTGAAATAGTCTATGCTATGATCGTTCCCTGGAAGACAAGTAGTAGTTTCCGATGCACATCTGGTGGCATTCTGTAATCTGTGGACTATCAGAGTGTTGATGAAACACAGAAAATGCATCGGGATTGAATACAACAGTCACCATGCGCACTTTCCTCAACGTGAGTAATGTCTGAAACAGTCTACGCTTTGATCGTTCCCTGGAAAACCAGTAGTAGTTTCCGATGGACATCTGGTGGCATTCTGTAATCTGTATACTATCACAGTGTTGATGAAACACAGACATTGCTTCGGGATTGAATACAACAGTCACCATGCGCACTTTCCTCCAAGGCAGTAATGTCTCTAACAGTCTACGCTTTGATCGTTCCCTGGAAGACCAGTAGTAGTTTCCGATGCACATCTGGTGGCATTCTGTAATCTGTGGACTATCAGAGTGTTGATGAAACACAGAAATTGAATCGGAATGGAATACAACAGTCACCATGCGCACTTTCCTCCATGGGAGTAATGTCTCAAACAGTCTACGCTGTGATCGGTCCCTGGAAGACCAGTAGTTGTTTCCGATGCACATCTGGTGGCATTCTGTAATCTGTTGACAATCAGAGTGTTGATGAAACACAGAAATTGAATCGGAATTGAATACAACAGTCACCATGCGCACTTTCTTCCATGGGAGTAATGTCTCAAACAGTCTACGCTTTGATCGTTCCCTGGAAGACCAGTAGTAGTTTCCGATGAACGTCTGGTTGGATTCTGTAATCTGTGGACTATCTGAGTGTCGATGAAACACAGAAATTGCCTCGGGATTGAATACAACAGTCACCATGCGCACTTTCCTTCATGGGAATAATGTCTCAAACAGTCTACGCTTTGATCGTTCCCAGGAAGACCAGTAGTAGTTTCCGATGCACATCTGAAGTCATTCTGTAATCTGTGGACTATCAGAGTGTTGATGAAACACAGAAATTGCATCGGGATTGAATACAACAGTCACCATGCGCACTTTCCTCCATGGGAGTAATGTCTCCAACTGTCTACGATTTGATCGTTCCCTGGAAGACCAGTAGTACTTTCCGATGCACATCTGGAGGCTTTCCGTAAACTGTGGACTATCAGAGTGTTGATGAAGCACAGAAATTGCATCGGGATTGAATACAACAGTCACCATGCGCACTTTCCTCCAAGGGAGTAATGTCTCTAACAGTCTACGCTTTGATCGTTCCCTGGAAGACCAGTAGTAGTTTCCGATGCACATCTGGTGGCATTCTGTAGTCTGTGCACTATCAGAGTGTTGATGAAACACAGAAATTGCATCGGGATTGAATACAACAGTCACCATGCGCACTTTCCTCCATGGGAGTAATGGTTCTAAAAGTCTACACTTTGATCGTTCCCTGGAAGACCAGTAGTAGTTTCCGATGCACATCTGGATTCTTTGTGTAATCTGTGGACTATCAGTGTGTTGATGAAACACAGAAATTGCATCGGGTTTGAATACAACAGTCACCATGCGCACTTTCCTCCATGGGAGTAATGTCTCAAACAGCCTACGCTTTGATCGTTCCCTGGAAGACAAGTAGTAGTTTCCGATGCACATCTGGATGCTTTCTCTAATCTGTGGACTATCAGAGTGTTGATGAAACACAGAAATTGCATCGGGATTGAATACAACAGTCTCCATGAGCAGTTCCCTCCATGGGAGTAATGTCTGAAACAGTCTACGTTTTGATCGTTCCCTGGAAGACCAGTAGTAGTTTCCGATGCACATCTGGATGCATTCTGTATTCTGTGGACTATCAGAGTGTTGGTGAAACACAGAAATTGCATCGGGATTGAATACAACAGTCACCATGCGCACTTTCCTCCATAAAAGTAATGTCTCAAACAGTCTACGTTTTGATCGTTCCCTGGAATACCAGTAGTAGTTTGCGATGCACATCTAGTGGCATTCTGTGATCTGTGGACTATCAGAGTGTTGATGAAACAGAAACTCCATCGGGATTGAATACAATAGTCACCATCCGCACTTTCCTCCATGGGAGTAATGTCTGAAATAGTCTATGCTATGATCGTTCCCTGGAAGACAAGTAGAAGTTTCCGATGCACATCTGGTGGCATTCTGTAATCTGTGGAGTATCAGAGTGTTGATGAAACTAAGAAATTGCATCGGGAATGAATACAACAGTCACCATGCGCACTTTCCTCAACGTGAGTAATGTCTCAAACAGTCTACGCTTTGATCGTTCCCTGGAAAACCAGTAGTAGTTTCCGATGCACATCTGGATGCTTTCTGTAATCCGTGGACTATCAGAGTGTAGATGAAACACAGAAATTGCATCGGGATTGAATACAACAGTCACCATGCGCACTTTCCTCCATGCGAGTAATGTCTCAAAGAGTCTACGCTTTGATCGTTCCCTGGAAGACCAGTAGTAGTTTCCGATGCACATCTGGAGGCATTCTGTAATCTGTGGAGTATCAGAGTGTTGATGAAACTAAGATATTGCATCGGGATTGAATACAACAGTCACCATGCGCACTTTCCTCCACGTGAGTAATGTCTCAAACAGTCTACGCTGTGATCGTTCCCTGGAAAACCAGTAGTAGTTCCCGATGGTCATCTGGTGGCATTCTGTAATTTGTAGACTATCGCAGTGTTGATGAAACACAGAAATTGCATCAGGATTGAATACAACAGTCACCATGCGCACTTTCCTCCAAGGGAGTAATGTCTCTAACAGTCTACGCTTTGATCGTTCCCTGGAAGACCAGTAGTAGTTTCCGATGCACATCTGGTGGCATTCTGTAGTCTGTGCACTATCAGAGTGTTGATGAAACACAGAAATTGCATCGGGATTGAATACAACAGTCACCATGCGCACTTTCCTCCATGGGAGTAATGGTTCTAAAAGTCTACACTTTGATCGTTCCCTGGAAGACCAGTAGTAGTTTCCGATGCACATCTGGATTCTTTGTGTAATCTGTGGACTATCAGTGTGTTGATGAAACACAGAAATTGCATCGGGATTGAATACAACAGTCACCATGCGCACTTTCCTCCATGGGAGTAATGTCTCAAACAGCCTACGCTTTGATCGTTCCCTGGAAGACAAGTAGTAGTTTCCGATGCACATCTGGATGCTTTCTCTAATCTGTGGACTATCAGAGTGTTGATGAAACACAGAAATTGCATCGGGATTGAATACAACAGTCTCCATGAGCAGTTCCCTCCATGGGAGTAATGTTTGAAACAGTCTACGCTTTGATCGTTCCCTGGAAGACCAGTAGTAGTTTCCGATGCACATCTGGATGCATTCTGTATTCTGTTGACTATCAGAGTGTTGGTGAAACACAGAAATTGCATCGGGATTGAATACAACAGTCACCATGCGCACTTTACTCCATAAAAGTAATGTCTCAAACAGTCTACGTTTTGATCGTTCCCTGGAATACCAGTAGTAGTTTGCGATGCACATCTAGTGGCATTCTGTGATCTGTGGACTATCAGAGTGTTGATGAAACAGAAACTCCATCGGAATTGAATACAATAGTCACCATCCGCACTTTCCTCCATGGGAGTAATGTCTGAAATAGTCTATGCTATGATCGTTCCCTGGAAGACAAGTAGTAGTTTCCGATGCACATCTGGTGGCATTCTGTAATCTGTGGAGTATCAGAGTGTTGATGAAACTAAGAAATTGCATCGGGATTGAATACAACATTCACCATGCGCACTTTCCTCAACGTGAGTAATGTCTCAAACAGTCTACGCTTTGATCGTTCCCTGGAAAACCAGTAGTAGTTTCCGATGGACATCTGGTGGCATTCTGTAATCTGTATACTATCACAGTGTTGATGAAACACAGACATTGCTTCGGGATTGAATACAACAGTCACCATGCGCACTTTCCTCCAAGGCAGTAATGTCTCTAACAGTCTACGCTTTGATCGTTCCCTGGAAGACCAGTAGTAGTTTCCGATGCACATCTGGTGGCATTCTGTAATCTGTGGACTATCAGAGTGTTGATGAAACACAGAAATTGAATCGGAATGGAATACAACAGTCACCATGCGCACTTTCCTCCATGGGAGTAATGTCTCAAACAGTCTACGCTTTGATCGGTCCCTGGAAGACCAGTAGTTGTTTCCGATGCACATCTGGTGGCATTCTGTAATCTGTTGACAATCAGAGTGTTGATGAAACACAGAAATTGAATCGGAATTGAATACAACAGTCACCATGCGCACTTTCTTCCATGGGAGTAATGTCTCAAACAGTCTACGCTTTGATCGTTCCCTGGAAGACCAGTAGTAGTTTCCGATGAACGTCTGGTTGGATTCTGTAATCTGTGGACTATCTGAGTGTCGATGAAACACAGAAATTGCCTCGGGATTGAATACAACAGTCACCATGCGCACTTTCCTTCATGGGAATAATGTCTCAAACAGTCTACGCTTTGATCGTTCCCAGGAAGACCAGTAGTAGTTTCCGATGCACATCTGAAGTCATTCTGTAATCTGTGGACTATCAGAGTGTTGATGAAACACAGAAATTGCATCGGGATTGAATACAACAGTCACCATGCGCACTTTCCTCCATGGGAGTAATGTCTCCAACTGTCTACGCTTTGATCGTTCCCTGGAAGACCAGTAGTACTTTCCGATGCACATCTGGAGGCTTTCCGTAAACTGTGGACTATCAGAGTGTTGATGAAGCACAGAAATTGCATCGGGATTGAATACAACAGTCACCATGCGCACTTTCCTCCATGGGAGTAATGTCTCAAAGAGTCTACTCTTTGATCGTTCCCTGGAATACCAGTAGTAGTTTCCGATGCACATCTAGTGGCATTCTGTGATCTGTGGACTATCAGAGTGTTGATGAAACAGAAACTCCATCGGGATTGAATACAATAGTCACCATCCACACTTTCCTCCATGGGAGTTATGTCTGAAATAGTCTACGCTTTGATCGTTCCCTGGAAGACAAGTAGTAGTTTCCGATGCACATCTGGTGGCATTCTGTAATCTGTGGAGTATCAGAGTGATGATGAAACTAAGAAATTGCATCGGGATTGAATACAACAGTCACCATGCGCACTTTCCTCAACGTGAGTAACGTCTCAAACAGTGTACGCTTTGATCGTTCCCTGGAAAACCAGTAGTAGTTTCCGATGGACGTGTGGTGGCATTCTGTAATCTGTATACTATCACAGTGTTGATGAAACACAGACATTGCTTCGGGATTGAATACAACAGTCACCATGCGCACTTTCCTCCAAGGGAGTAATGTCTCTAACAGTCTACGCTTTGATCGTTCCCTGGAAGACCAGTAGTAGTTTCCGATGCACATCTGGTGGCATTCTGTAATCTGTGGACTATCAGAGTGTTGATGAAACACAGAAATTGAATCGGAATGGAATACAACAGTCACCATGCGCACTTTCCTCCATGGGAGTAATGTCTCAAACAGTCTACGATTTGATCGGTCCCTGGAAGACCAGTAGTTGTTTCCGATGCACATCTGGTGGCATTCTGTAATCTGTTGACAATCAGAGTGTTGATGAAACACAGAAATTGAATCGGAATTGAATACAACAGTCACCATGCGCACTTTCTTCCATGGGAGTAATGTCTCAAACAGTCTACGCTTTAATCGTTCCCTGGAAGACCAGTAGTAGTTTCCGATGCACATTTGGTGGCGTTGTGTAGTCTGTGGACTATCAGAGTGTTGATGAAACACAGAAATTGCATCGGGATTGAATACAACAGTCACCATGCGCACTTTCCTCCATGGGAGTAATGTCTCTAACTGTCTACGCTTTGATCGTTCCCTGGAAGACCAGTAGTACTTTCCGATGCACATCTGGAGGCATTCTGTAATCTGAGGACTATCAGAGTGTTGATGAAACACAGAAATTGCATCGGGATTGAATACAACAGTCACCATGCGCACTTTCCTCCATGGGAGTAATGTCTCAAACGGCCTACGCTTTGATCGTTCCCTGGAAGACAAGTAGTAGTTTCCGATGCACATCTGGATGCTTTCTCTAATCTTTGGACTATCAGAGTGTTGATGAAACACAGAAATTGCATCGGGATTGAATACAACAGTCTCCATGAGCAGTTTCCTCCATGGGAGTAATGTCTGAAACAGTCTACGCTTTGATCGTTCCATGGAAGACCAGTAGTAGTTTCCGATGCACATCTGGATGCATTCTGTAATCTGTGGACTATCAGAGTGTTGGTGAAACACAGAAATTGCATCGGGATTGAATACAACAGTCACCATGCGCACTTTCCTCCATAAAAGTAATGTCTCAAACAGTCTACGTTTTGATCGTTCCCTGGAATACCAGTAGTAGTTTCCGATGCACATCTGGTGGCATTCTGTGATCTGTGGACTATCACAGTGTTGATGAAACAGAAATTCCATCGGGATTGAATACAATAGTCACCATCCGCAACTTTCCTCCATGGGAGTAATGTCTGAAATAGTCTATGCTATGATCGTTCCCTGGAAGACCAGTAGTAGTTTCCGATGCACATCTGGTGGCATTCTGTAATCTGTGGACAATCAGAGTGTTGATGAAACACAGAAATTGCCTCGGGATTGAATATAACAGTGACCATGCGCACTTTCCTCCATGGGAGTAATGTTTCTAACAGTCTTCGCTTTGATCGTTCCCTGGAAGACCAGTAGTAGTTTCCGATGCACATCTGGATTCGTTCGGTATCTGTGGACTATCAGTGTGTTGATGAAACAGAAATTGCATCGGGATTGAATACAATAGTCACCATCCGCACTTTCCTCCATGGGAGTAATGTCTGAAATAGTCTATGCTTTGATCATTCCCTGGAAGACCAGTAGTAGTTTCCGATGCACATCTGGTGGCATTCTGTAATCTGTGGACTATCAGAATGTTGATGAAACACAGAAAATGCATCGGGATTGAATGCAACAGTCACCATGAACACTTTCCTCCATGGGAGTAATGTCTCAAAGAGTTTACGCTTTGATCGTTCCCTGGAAGACCAGTAGTAGTTTCCGATGCACATCTGGATGCTTTCTGTAATCCGTGGACTATCAGAGTGTTGATGAAACACAGATATTGCATCGGGATTGAATACAACAGTCATCATGCGCACTATCCTCCATGCGAGTAATGTCTCAAACAGTCTACGCTTTGATCGCTCCCTGGAAGACCAGTAGTAGAATCCGATGCACATCTGGAGGCATTCTGTAATCTGTGGAGTATCAGAGTGTTGATGAAACTGAGAAATTGCATCGGGATTGAATACAACAGTCACCATGCGCACTTTCCTCAACGTGAGTAATGTCTCAAACAGACTACGCTTTGATCGTTCCCTGGAAAACCAGTAGTAGTTTCCGAGGGACATCTGGTGGCATTCTGTAATCTGTAGACTATCACAGAGTTGATGAAACACAGAAATTGCATCGGGATTGAATACAACAGTCACCATGCGCACTTTCCTCCAAGGGAGTAATGTCTCAAACAGTCTACGCTTTGATCGTTCCCTGGAAGACCAGTAGTAGCTTCCGATGCACATCTGGTGGCATTCTGTAATCTGTGGACTATTAGAGTGTTGATGAAACACAGAAAATGCATCGAGATTGAATGCAACAATCACCATGATCACTTTCCTCCATGGGAGTAATGCCTCAAAGAGTTTAAGCTTTGATCGTTCCCTGGAAGACCAGTAGTAGTTTCCGATGGACATCTGGATGCTTTCAGTAATCCGTGGACTATCAGAGTGTTGATGAAACACAGAAATTGCATCGGGATTGAATACAACAGTCACCATGCGCACTTTCCTCCATGCGAGTAATGTCTCAAACAGTCTACGCTTTGATCGTTCCCTGGAAGACCAGTAGTAGTTTCCGATGCACATCTGGAGGCATTCTGTAATCTGTGGAGTATCAGAGTGTTGATGAAACTAAGAAATTGCATCGGGATTTAATACAACAGTCACCATGCGCACTTTCCTCCACGTGAGTTATATCTCAAACAAACTACGCTTTGATCGTTCCCTGGAAAACCAGTAGTAGTTCCCGATGGACATCTGGTGGCATTCTGTAATCTGTAGACTATCGCAGTGTTGATGAAACACAGAAATTGCATCAGGATTGAATACAACAGTCACCATGCGCACTTTCCTCCAAGGGAGTAATGTCTCTAACAGTCTACGCTTTGATCGTTCCCTGGAAGACCAGTAGTAGTTTCCGATGCACATTTAGTGGCGTTATGTAGTCTGTGGACCATCAGAGTGTTGATGAAACACAGAAATTGCATCGGGATTGAATACAACAGTCACCATGCGCACTTTCCTCCATGGGAGTAATGTCTCTAACTGTCTACGCTTTGATCGTTCCCTGGAAGACCAGTAGTACTTTCCGATGCACATCTGGAGGCATTCTGTAATCTGTGGACTATCAGAGTGTTGATGAAACACAGAAATTGCATCGGGATTGAATACAACATTCTCCATGAGCAGTTTCCTCCATGGGAGTAATGTCTGAAACAGTCTACGCTTTGATCGTTCCATGGAAGACCAGTAGTAGTTTCCGATGCACATCTGGATGCATTCTGTAATCTGTGGACTATCAGAGTGTTGGTGAAACACAGAAATTGCATCGGGATTGAATACAACAGTCACCATGCGCACTTTCCTCCATAAAAGTACTGTCTCAAACAGTCTACGGTTTGATCGTTCCCTGGAATACCAGTAGTAGTTTCCGATGCACATTTGGTGGCGTTCTGTAGTCTGTGGACCATCAGAGTGTTGATGAAACACAGAAATTGCATCGGGATTGAATACAACAGTCACCATGCGCACTTTCCTCCATGGGAGTAATGTCTCTAACTGTCTACGCTTTGATCGTTTCCTGGAAGACCAGTAGTACTTTCCGATGCACATCTGGAGGCATTCTGTAATCTGTGGACTATCAGAGTGTTGATGAAACACAGAAATTGCATCGGGATTGAATATAACAGTCACCATGCGCCCTTTCCTCCATGGGAGTAGTGTCTCAAACAGTCTTCGCTTTGATCGTTCCCTGGAAGACCAGTAGTAGTTTCCGATGCACATCTGGATTCTTTCTGTAATCTGTGGACTATCAGTGTGTTGATGACACACAGAAATTGCATCGGGATTGAATACAACAGTCACCATGCGCACTTTCTTCCATGGGAGTAATGTCTCAAACAGTCTACGCTTTGATCGTTCCCTGGAAGACCAGTAGTAGCTTCCGATGCACATCTGGTGGCATTCTGTAATCTGTGGACTATTAGAGTGTTGATGAAACGCAGAAAATGCATCGAGATTGAATGCAACAGTCACCATGATCACTTTCCTCCATGGGAGTAATGTCTGAAAGAGTTTAAGCTTTGATCGTTCCCTGGAAGACCAGTAGTAGTTTCCGATGCACATCTGGATGCTTTCTGTAATCCGTGGACTATCAGAGTGTTGATGAAACCCAGAAATTGCATCGGGATTGAATACAACAGTCACCATGCGCACTTTCCTCCATGCGAGTAATGTCTCAAACAGTCTACGCTTTGATCGTTCCCTGGAAGACCAGTAGTAGTTTCCGATGCACATCTGGAGGCATTCTGTAATCTGTGGAGAATCAGAGTGTTGATGAAACTAAGAAATTGCATCGGGATTGAATACAACAGTCACCATGCGCACTTTCCTCCACGTGAGTTATATCTCAAACAAACTACGCTTTGATCGTTCCCTGGAAAACCAGTAGTAGTTCCCGATGGACATCTGGTGGCATTCTGTAATCTGTAGACTATCGCAGTGTTGATGAAACACAGAAATTGCATCATGATTGAATACAACAGTCACCATGCGCACTTTCCTCCAAGGGAGTAATGTCTCTAACAGTCTACGTTTTGATCGTTCCCTGGAAGACCAGTAGTAGTTTGCGATGCACATTTGGTGGCGTTCTGTAGTCTGTGGACCATCAGAGTGTTGATGAAACACAGAAATTGCATCGGGATTGAATACAACAGTCACCATGCGCACTTTCCTCCATGGGAGTAATGTCTCTAACTGGCTACGCTTTGATCGTTCACTGGAAGACCAGTAGTACTTTCCGATGCACATCTGGAGGCATTCTGTAATCTGTGGACTATCAGAGTGTTGATGAAACACAGAAATTGCATCGGGATTGAATACAACAGTCTCCATGAGCAGTTTCCTCCATGGGAGTAATGTCTGAAACAGTCTACGCTTTGATCGTTCCATGGAAGACCAGTAGTAGTTTCCGATGCACATCTGGATGCATTCTGTAATCTGTGGACTATCAGAGTGTTGCTTAAACACAGAAATTGCATCGGGATTGAATACAACAGTCACCATGCGCATTTTCCTCCATAAAAGTAATGTCTCAAACAGTCTACGGTTTGATCGTTCCCTGGAATACCAGTAGTAGTTTCCGATGCACATCTGGTGGCATTCTGTGATCTGTGGACTATCAGAGTGTTGATGAAACAGAAATTCCATCGGGATTGAATACAATAGTCACCATCCGCACTTTCCTCCATGGGAGTAATGTCTGAAATAGTCTATGCTATGATCGTTCCCTGGAAGACCAGTAGTAGTTTCCGATGCACATCTGGTTTCATTCTGTAATCTGTGGACTATCAGAGTGTTGATGGAACACAGAAATTGCCTCGGGATTGAATATAACAGTCACCATGCGCACTTTCCTCCATGGGAGTAATGTCTCTAACAGTCTTCGCTTTGATCGTTCCCTGGAAGAACAGTAGTAGTCTCCGATGCACATCTGGATTCTTTCTGTAATCTGTGGACTATCAGTGTGTTGATGAAACACAGAATTTGCATCGGGATTGAATACAACAGTCACCATGCGCACTTTCTTCCATGGGAGTAATGTCTCAAACAGTCTACGCCATGATCGTTCCCTGGAAGACCAGTAGTAGAATCCGATGCACATCTGGATGCATTCTGTAATCTGTGGAGTATCAGAGTGTTGATGAAACTGAGAAATTGCATCGGGATTGAATACAACAGTCACCATGCGCACTTTCCTCAACGTGAGTAATGTCTCAAACAGACTACGCTTTGATCGTTCCCTGGAAAGCCAGTAGTAGTTTCCGAGGGACATCTGGTGGCATTCTGTAATCTGTAGACTATCACAGAGTTGATGAAACACAGAAATTGCATCGGGATTGAATACAACAGTCACCATGCGCACTTTCCTCCAAGGGAGTAATGTCTCAAACAGTCTACGCTTTGATCGTTCCCTGGAAGACCAGTAGTAGCTTCCGATGCACATCTGGTGGCATTCTGTAATCTGTGGACTATTAGAGTGTTGATGAAACACAGAAAATGCATCGAGATTGAATGCAACAATCACCATGATCACTTTCCTCCATGGGAGTAATGCCTCAAAGAGTTTAAGCTTTGATCGTTCCCTGGAAGACCAGTAGTAGTTTCCGATGGACATCTGGATGCTTTCTGTAATCCGTGGACTATCAGAGTGTTGATGAAACACAGAAATTGCATCGGGATTGAATACAACAGTCACCATGCGCACTTTCCTCCATGCGAGTAATGTCTCAAACAGTCTACGCTTTGATCGTTCCCTGGAAGACCAGTAGTAGTTTCCGATGCACATCTGGAGGCATTCTGTAATCTGTGGAGTATCAGAGTGTTGATGAAACTAAGAAATTGCATCGGGATTTAATACAGCAGTCACCATGCGCACTTTCCTCCACGTGAGTTATATCTCTAACAAACTACGCTTTGATCGTTCCCTGGAAAACCAGTAGTAGTTCCCGATGGACATCTGGTGGCATTCTGTAATCTGTAGACTATCGCAGTGTTGATGAAACACAGAAATTGCATCAGGATTGAATACAACAGTCACCATGCGCACTTTCCTCCAAGGGAGTAATGTCTCTAACAGTCTACGCTTTGATCGTTCCCTGGAAGACCAGTAGTAGTTTCCGATGCACATTTAGTGGCGTTCTGTAGTCTGTGGACCATCAGAGTGTTGATGAAACACAGAAATTGCATCGGGATTGAATACAACAGTCACCATGCGCACTTTCCTCCATGGGAGTAATGTCTCTAACTGTCTACGCTTTGATCGTTCCCTGGAAGACCAGTAGTACTTTCCGATGCACATCTGGAGGCATTCTGTAATCTGTGGACTATCAGAGTGTTGATGAAACACAGAAATTGCATCGGGATTGAATACAACATTCTCCATGAGCAGTTTCCTCCATGGGAGTAATGTCTGAAACAGTCTACGCTTTGATCGTTCCATGGAAGACCAGTAGTAGTTTCCGATGCACATCTGGATGCATTCTGTAATCTGTGGACTATCAGAGTGTTGGTGAAACACAGAAATTGCATCGGGATTGAATACAACAGTCACCATGCGCACTTTCCTCCATAAAAGTACTGTCTCAAACAGTCTACGGTTTGATCGTTCCCTGGAATACCAGTAGTAGTTTCCGATGCACATTTGGTGGCGTTCTGTAGTCTGTGGACCATCAGAGTGTTGATGAAACACAGAAATTGCATCGGGATTGAATACAACAGTCACCATGCGCACTTTCCTCCATGGGAGTAATGTCTCTAACTGTCTACGCTTTGATCGTTCCCTGGAAGACCAGTAGTACTTTCCGATGCACATCTGGAGGCATTCTGTAATCTGTGGACTATCAGAGTGTTGATGAAACACAGAAATTGCATCGGGATTGAATATAACAGTCACCATGCGCCCTTTCCTCCATGGGAGTAGTGTCTCAAACAGTCTTCGCTTTGATCGTTCCCTGGAAGACCAGTAGTAGTTTCCGATGCACATCTGGATTCTTTCTGTAATCTGTGGACTATCAGTGTGTTGATGACACACAGAAATTGCATCGGGATTGAATACAACAGTCACCATGCGCACTTTCTTCCATGGGAGTAATGTCTCAAACAGTCTACGCTTTGATCGTTCCCTGGAAGACCAGTAGTAGCTTCCGATGCACATCTGGTGGCATTCTGTAATCTGTGGACTATTAGAGTGTTGATGAAACACAGAAAATGCATCGAGATTGAATGCAACAGTCACCATGATCACTTTCCTCCATGGGAGTAATGTCTGAAAGAGTTTAAGCTTTGATCGTTCCCTGGAAGACCAGTAGTAGTTTCCGATGCACATCTGGATGCTTTCTGTAATCCGTGGACTATCAGAGTGTTGATGAAACCCAGAAATTGCATCGGGATTGAATACAACAGTCACCATGCGCACTTTCCTCCATGCGAGTAATGTCTCAAACAGTCTACGCTTTGATCGTTCCCTGGAAGACCAGTAGTAGTTTCCGATGCACATCTGGAGGCATTCTGTAATCTGTGGAGAATCAGAGTGTTGATGAAACTAAGAAATTGCATCGGGATTGAATACAACAGTCACCATGCGCACTTTCCTCCACGTGAGTTATATCTCAAACAAACTACGCTTTGATCGTTCCCTGGAAAACCAGTAGTAGTTCCCGATGGACATCTGGTGGCATTCTGTAATCTGTAGACTATCGCAGTGTTGATGAAACACAGAAATTGCATCAGGATTGAATACAACAGTCACCATGCGCACTTTCCTCCAAGGGAGTAATGTCTCTAACAGTCTACGTTTTGATCGTTCCCTGGAAGACCAGTAGTAGTTTCCGATGCACATTTGGTGGCGTTCTGTAGTCTGTGGACCATCAGAGTGTTGATGAAACACAGAAATTGCATCGGGATTGAATACAACAGTCACCATGCGCACTTTCCTCCATGGGAGTAATGTCTCTAACTGGCTACGCTTTGATCGTTCACTGGAAGACCAGTAGTACTTTCCGATGCACATCTGGAGGCATTCTGTAATATGTGGACTATCAGAGTGTTGATGAAACACAGAAATTGCATCGGGATTGAATACAACAGTCTCCATGAGCAGTTTCCTCCATGGGAGTAATGTCTGAAACAGTCTACGCTTTGATCGTTCCATGGAAGACCAGTTGTAGTTTCCGATGCACATCTGGATGCATTCTGTAATCTGTGGACTATCAGAGTGTTGCTTAAACACAGAAATTGCATCGGGATTGAATACAACAGTCACCATGCGCACTTTCCTCCATAAAAGTAATGTCTCAAACAGTCTACGGTTTGATCGTTCCCTGGAATACCAGTAGTAGTTTCCGATGCACATCTGGTGGCATTCTGTGATCTGTGGACTATCAGAGTGTTGATGAAACAGAAATTCCATCGGGATTGAATACAATAGTCACCATCCGCACTTTCCTCCATGGGAGTAATGTCTGAAATAGTCTATGCTATGATCGTTCCCTGGAAGACCAGTAGTAGTTTCCGATGCACATCTGGTGGCATTCTGTAATCTGTGGACTATCAGAGTGTTGATGGAACACAGAAATTGCCTCGGGATTGAATATAACAGTCACCATGCGCACTTTCCTCCATGGGAGTAATGTCTCTAACAGTCTTCGCTTTGATCGTTCCCTGGAAGAACAGTAGTAGTCTCCGATGCACATCTGGATTCTTTCTGTAATCTGTGGACTATCAGTGTGTTGATGAAACACAGAATTTGCATCGGGATTGAATACAACAGTCACCATGCGCACTTTCTTCCATGGGAGTAATGTCTCAAACAGTCTACGACATGATCGTTCCCTGGAAGACCAGTAGTAGAATCCGATGCACATCTGGATGCATTCTGTAATCTGTGGAGTATCAGAGTGTTGATGAAACTGAGAAATTGCATCGGGATTGAATACAACAGTCACCATGCGCACTTTCCTCAACTTGAGTAATGTCTCAAACAGTCTACGCTTTGATCGTTCCCTGGAAAACCGGTAGTAGTTTCCGATGGACATCTGGTGGCATACTGTAATCTGTAGACTATCACAGAGTTGATGAAACACAGAAATTGCATCGGGATTGAATACAACAGTCACCATGCGCACTTTCCTCCAAGGGAGTAATGTCTCTAACAGTCTACGCTTTGATCGTTCCCTGGAAGACCAGTAGTAGCTACCGATGCACATATGGTGGCATTCTGTAATCTGTGGACTATTAGAGTGTTGATGAAACACAGAAAATGCATCGAGATTGAATGCAACAGTCACCATGATCACTTTCCTCCATGGGAGTAATATCTCAAAGAGTTTACGCTTTGATCGTTCCCTGGAAGACCAGTAGTAGTTTCCGATGCACATCTGGATGCTTTCTGTAATCCGTGGACTATCAGAGTGTTGATGAAACACAGAAATTGCATCGGGATTGAAAACAACAGTCACCATGCGCACTTTCCTCCACGTGAGTTATATCTCAAACAAACTACGCTTTGATCGTTCCCTAGAAAACCAGTAGTAGTTCCCGATGGACATCTGGTGGCATTCTGTAATCTGTAGACTATCGCAGTGTTGGTGAAACACAGAAATTGCATCAGGATTGAATACAACAGTCACCATGCGCACTTTCCTCCAATGGAGTAATGTCTCTAACAGTCTACGCTTTGATCGTTCCCTGGAAGAGCAGTAGTAGTTTCCGATGCACATCTAGTGGCGTTCTGTAATCTGCGGACTATCAGAATGTTGATGAAACACAGAAATTGCATCGGGATTGAATACAACAGTCACCATGCGCACTTTCCTCCATGGGAGTATTGTCTCAAACAGTCTACGCTTTGATCGTTCCCTGGAAGACCAGTAGTAGTTTCCGATGCACGTCTGGAGGCATTCTGTAAACTGTGGAGTATCAGAGTGTTGATGAAACACAGAAATTGCATCGGGATTGAATACAACAGTCACCATGCGCACTTCCCTCCATGGGAGTAATGTCTCCAAGAGTTTACGCTTTGATCGTTCCCTGGAAGACCAGTAGTAGTTTCCGATTCACACCTGGAGGCATTCTGTAATCTGTGGAGTATCAGAGTGTTGATGAAACACAGAAATTGCATCGGGATTGAATACAACAGTCACCATGCGCACTTTCCTCCATGGGAGTAATGTCTCTAACTGTCTACGCTTTCATCGTTCCCTGGAAGACAAGTAGTACTTTCCGATGCACATCTGGAGGCTTTCCGTAAACTGTGTACTATCAGACTGTTGATGAAGCACAGAAATTGCATCGGGATTGAATACAACAGTCACCATGCGCTCTTTCCTCCATGGAAGTAATGTCTCCAACAGTCTACGCTTTGATCGTTCCTTGATAGACCAGTAGTAGTTTCGATGCACATGTGGAGGCCTTGCTTAATTTGTGGACTATCAGAGTGTTGATGAAACACAGAAATTGCATCGGGATTGAATACAACTGTCACCATGCCCTCTTTCGTCCATATGATAATGTCTCAAACAGTCTACGCTTTGATCGTTCCCTGGAAGACCAGTAGTGGTTTCCGATGCACATCTGGAAGCAATCTGTAATCTGTGGACTATCAGAGTGTTGATGAGACATAGTTATTGCATCGGGATTGAATACAACAGTCACCATGCTCCCTTTCCTTCATGGGAGTAATGTCTCAAACACTCTACGCTTTGATCGTTCCGTGGAAGACCAGTAGTAGTTTCCGGTGCACATCTGGAGGCATTCTGTAATCTGTGGACTATCAGAGTGTTGATGAAACACAGAAATTGCATCGGGATTGAATACAACAGTCACCATGCGCACTTTCTTCCATGGGAGTAATGTCTGAAACAGTCTACGGTTTGATCGTTCCCTGGAAGACCAGTAGTAGTTTCCGGTGCACATCTGGAGGCTTTGCTTAATTTGTGGACTATCAGAGTGTTGATGAAACACAGAAATTGCATCGGGATTGAATACAACTGTCACCATGCCCTCTTTCGTCCATATGATAATATCTCAAGCAGTCTACGCTTTGATCGTTCCCTGGAAGACCAGTAGTGGTTTCCGATGCACATCTCGAAGCATTCTGTAATCTGTGGACTATCAGAGTGTTGATGAAACACAGAAAATGCATCGAGATTGAATGCAACAGTCACCATGAACACTTTCCTCCATGGGAGTAATGTCTCAAAGAGTTTACGCTTTGATCGTTCCCTGGAAGACCAGTAGTAGTTTCCGATGCACATCTGGATGCTTTCTGTAATCCGTGGACTATCAGAGTGTAGATGAAACACAGAAATTGCATCGGGATTGAATACAACAGTCACCATGCGCACTTTCCTCCATGCGAGTAATGTCTCAAACAGTCTACGCTTTGATCGTTCCCTGGAAGACCAGTAGTAGTTTCCGATGAACGTCTGGTTGGATTCTGTAATCTGTGGACTATCTGAGTGTTGATGAAACACAGAAATTGCCTCGGGATTGAATACAACAGTCACCGTGCGCACTTTCCTTCATGGGAATAATGCCTCAAACAGTCAACGCTTTGATCGTTCCCAGGAAGACTAGTAGTAGTTTCCGATGCACATCTGAAGTCATTCTGTAATCTGTGGACTATCAGAGTGTTGATGAAACTAAGAAATTGCATCGGGATTGAATACAACAGTCACCATGCGCACTTTCCTCCACGTGAGTAATGTCTCAAACAGTCTACGCTGTGATCGTTCCCTGGAAAACCAGTAGTAGTTCCCGATGGTCATCTGGTGGCATTCTGTAATTTGTAGACTATCGCAGTGTTGATGAAATACAGAAATTGCATCAGGATTGAATACAACAGTCACCATGCACACTTTCCTCCAAGGGAGTAATGTCTCTAACAGTCTACGCTTTGATCGTTCCCTGGAAGACCAGTAGTAGTTTCCGATGCACATCTGGTGGCATTCTGTAGTCTGTGCACTATCAGAGTGTTGATGAAACACAGAAATTGCATGGGGATTGAATACAACAGTCACCATGCGCACTTTCCTCCATGGGAGTAATGTCTCAAACAGCCTACGCTTTGATCGTTCCCTGGAAGACAAGTAGTAGTTTCCGATGCACATCTGGATGCTTTCTCTAATCTGTGGACTATCAGAGTGTTGATGAAACACAGAAATTGCATTTGGATTGAATTCAACAGTCTCCATGAGCAGTTTCCTCCATGGGAGTAATGTGTGAAACAGTCTACGCTTTGATCGTTCCCTGGAAGACCAGTAGTAGTTTCCGATGCACATCTGGATGCATTCTGCAATCTGTGGACTATCAGGGTGTTGGTGAAACACAGAAATTGCATCGGGATTACATGCAACAGTCACCATGCGCACTTCCCTCCATAAAAGTAATGTCTCAAACAGTCTACGTTTTGATCGTTCCCTGGAATACCAGTAGTAGTTAACGATGCACATCTGGTGGCATTCTGTGATCTGTGGACTATCAGAGTGTTGATGAAACAGAAATTGCATCGGGTTTGAATACAACAGTCACCATGCGCACTTTCTTCCATGCGAGTAATGTCTCAAACAGTCTACGCTTTGATCGTTCCCTGGAAGACCAGTAGTAGTTTCCGATGCAGATCTGGATTCTTTCTGTAATCCGTGGACTATCAGAGTCTTGATGAAACACAGAAATTGCATCGGGATTGAATACAACAGTCACCATGCGCACTTTCCTCCATGCGAGTAATGTCTCAAACAGTCTACGCTTTGATCGTTCCCTGGAAAACCAGTAGTAGTTTCCGATGCACATCAGGATGCTCTCTGTAATCTGTGGACTATCAGAGTGTTGATGAAACACAGAAATTGCATCGGGATTTAATACAATAGTCACCATCCGCACTTTCCTCCGAGGGAGTGATGTCTGAAATAGTCTATGCTTTGATCATTCCCTGGAAGACCAGTAGTAGTTTCCGATGTACATCTGGTGACATTCTGTAATCTGTGGACTATCAGAGTGTTGATGAAGCACAGAAAATGCATCGGGATTAAATGCAACAGTTACCATGAACACTTTCCTCCATGGGAGTAATGTCTCAAAGAGTTTACGCTCTGATCGTTCCCTGGAAGACCAGTAGTAGTTTCCGATGCACATCTGGATGCTTTCTGTAATCCGTGGACTATCATAGTGTTGATGAAACACAGATATTGCATCGGGATTGATTACAACAGTCACCATGCGCACTTTCCTCCATGCGAGTAATGTCTCAAACAGTCTACGCTTTGATCGTTCCCTGGAAGACCAGTAGTAGTTTCCGATGCACATCTGGAGGCATTCTGTAATCTGTGGAGTATCAGAGTGTTGATGAAACTAAGAAATTGCATCGGGATTGAATACAACAGTCACCATGCGCACTTTCCTCCACGTGAGTTATGTCTCAAACAAACTACGCTTTGATCGTTCCCTGGAAAACCAGTAGTAGTTCCCGATGGACATCTGGAGGCATTCTGAAATCTGTAGACTATCGCAGTGTTGATGAAACACAGAAATTGCATCAGGATTGAATACAACAGTCACCATGCGCACTTTCCTCCAAGGGAGTAATGTCTCTAACAGTCTACGCTTTGATCGTTCCCTGGATGACCAGTAGTAGTTTCCGATGCACATCTAGTGGCATTCTGTAATCTGTGGACTATCAGAATGTTGATGAAACACAGAAATTGCATCGGGATTGAATACAAAAGTCACCATGTGCACTTTCCTCCATGGGAGTAATGTCTCTAACAGTCTACGTTTTGATCGTTCCCTGGAAGACCAGTAGTAGTTTCCGATGCACATCTGGATTCTTTCTGTAATCTGTGGACTATCAGTGTGTTGATGAAACACAGAAATTGCATCGGGGTTGAATACAACAGTCACCATGCGCACTTTCCTCCATGGGAGTAATGTCTCAAACAGTCTACGCTTTGATCGTTCCCTGGAAGACCAGTAGTAGTTTCCGATGCACGTCTGGAGGCATTCTGTAAACTGTGGAGTATCAGAGTGTTGATGAAACACAGAAATTGCATCGGGATTGAATACAACAGTCACCATGCGCACTTCCCACCATGGGAGTAATGTCTCAAAGAGTTTACGCTTTGATCGTTCCCTGGAAGACCAGTAGTAGTTTCCGATTCACACCTGGAGGCATTCTGTAATCTGTGGAGTATCAGAGTGTTGATGAAACACAGAAATTGCATCGGGATTGAATACAACAGTCACCATGCTCCCTTTCCTTCATGGGAGTAATGTCTCAAACACTCTACGCTTTGATCGTTCCCTGGAAGACCAGTAGTAGTTTCCGGTGCACATCTGGAGGCATTCTGTAATCTGTGGACTATCAGTGTGTTGATGCAACACAGAAATTGCATCGGGATTGAATACAACAGTCACCATGCGCACTTTCTTCCATGGGAGTAATGTCTCAAACAGTCTACAGTTTGATCGTTCCCTGGAAGACCAGTAGTAGTTTCCGGTGCACATCTGGGGGCTTTGCTTAATTTGTGGACTATCAGAGTGTTGATGAAATACAGAAATTGCATCGGGATTGAATACAACTGTCACCATGCCCTCTTTCGTCCATATGATAATGTCTCAAACAGTCTACGCTTTGATCGTTCCCTGGAAGACCAGTAGTGGTTTCCGATGCACATCTCGAAGCATTCTGTAATCTGTGGACTATCACAGTGTTGATGAAACACCGTTATTGCATCGGGATTGAATACAACAGTCACCATGCTCCCTTTCCTTCATGGGAGTAATGTCTCAAACACTCTACGCTTTGATCTTTCCCTGGAAGACCAGTAGTAGTTTCCGGTGCACATCTGGAGGCATTCTGTAATCTGTGGACTATCAGAGTGTTGATGAAACACAGAAATTGCATCGGGATTGAATACAACTGTCACCATGCGCACTTTCCTCCATGCGAGTAATGTCTCAAACAGTCTACGTTTTGATCGTTCCCTGGAAGACCAGTAGTAGTTTCCGATGCACATCTGGATGCTTTCTGTAATCTGTGTACTATCAGAGTGTTGATGAAACACAGAAATTGCATCGGGGTGAATACAATAGTCACCATCCGCACTTTCCTCCATGGGAGTAATGTCTGAAATAGTCTATGCTTTGATCATTCCCTGGAAGACCAGTAGTAGTTTCCGATGCACACCTGGTGGCATTCTGTAATCTGTGGACTATCAGAGTGTTGATGAAGCACAGAATCTGCATCGGGATTGAATGCAACAGTCACCATGAACACTTTCCTCCATGGGAGTAATGTCTCAAAGAGTTTACGCTTTGATCGTTCCCTGGAAGTCCAGTAGTAGTTTCCGATGCACATCTGGATGCTTTCTGTAATCCGTGGACTATCAGAGTGTTGATGAAACATAGATATTGCATCGGGATTGAATACAACAGTCACCATGCGCACTTTCCTCCATGCGAGTAATGTCTCTAACTGTCTACGCTTTGATCGTTCCCTGGAAGACCAGTAGTACTTTCCGATGCACATCTGGAGGCATTCTGTAATCTGTGGACTATCAGAGTGTTGATGAAACACAGAAATTGCATCGGGATTGAATATAACAGTCACCATGCGCCCTTTCCTCCATGGGAGTAGTGTCTCAAACAGTCTTCGCTTTGATCGTTCCCTGGAAGACCAGTAGTAGTTTCCGATGCACATCTGGATTCTTTCTGTAATCTGTGGACTATCAGTGTGTTGATGACACACAGAAATTGCATCGGGATTGAATACAACAGTCACCATGCGCACTTTCTTCCATGGGAGTAATGTCTCAAACAGTCTACGCTTTGATCGTTCCCTGGAAGACCAGTAGTAGCTTCCGATGCACATCTGGTGGCATTCTGTAATCTGTGGACTATTAGAGTGTTGATGAAACACAGAAAATGCATCGAGATTGAATGCAACAGTCACCATGATCACTTTCCTCCATGGGAGTAATGTCTGAAAGAGTTTAAGCTTTGATCGTTCCCTGGAAGACCAGTAGTAGTTTCCGATGCACATCTGGATGCTTTCTGTAATCCGTGGACTATCAGAGTGTTGATGAAACCCAGAAATTGCATCGGGATTGAATACAACAGTCACCATGCGCACTTTCCTCCATGCGAGTAATGTCTCAAACAGTCTACGCTTTGATCGTTCCCTGGAAGACCAGTAGTAGTTTCCGATGCACATCTGGAGGCATTCTGTAATCTGTGGAGAATCAGAGTGTTGATGAAACTAAGAAATTGCATCGGGATTGAATACAACAGTCACCATGCGCACTTTCCTCCACGTGAGTTATATCTCAAACAAACTACGCTTTGATCGTTCCCTGGAAAACCAGTAGTAGTTCCCGATGGACATCTGGTGGCATTCTGTAATCTGTAGACTATCGCAGTGTTGATGAAACACAGAAATTGCATCAGGATTGAATACAACAGTCACCATGCGCACTTTCCTCCAAGGGAGTAATGTCTCTAACAGTCTACGTTTTGATCGTTCCCTGGAAGACCAGTAGTAGTTTCCGATGCACATTTGGTGGCGTTCTGTAGTCTGTGGACCATCAGAGTGTTGATGAAACACAGAAATTGCATCGGGATTGAATACAACAGTCACCATGCGCACTTTCCTCCATGGGAGTAATGTCTCTAACTGGCTACGCTTTGATCGTTCACTGGAAGACCAGTAGTACTTTCCGATGCACATCTGGAGGCATTCTGTAATATGTGGACTATCAGAGTGTTGATGAAACACAGAAATTGCATCGGGATTGAATACAACAGTCTCCATGAGCAGTTTCCTCCATGGGAGTAATGTCTGAAACAGTCTACGCTTTGATCGTTTCATGGAAGACCAGTTGTAGTTTCCGATGCACATCTGGATGCATTCTGTAATCTGTGGACTATCAGAGTGTTGCTTAAACACAGAAATTGCATCGGGATTGAATACAACAGTCACCATGCGCACTTTCCTCAACTTGAGTAATGTCTCAAACAGTCTACGCTTTGATCGTTCCCTGGAAAACCGGTAGTAGTTTCCGATGGACATCTGGTGGCATACTGTAATCTGTAGACTATCACAGAGTTGATGAAACACAGAAATTGCATCGGGATTGAATACAACAGTCACCATGCGCACTTTCCTCCAAGGGAGTAATGTCTCTAACAGTCTACGCTTTGATCGTTCCCTGGAAGACCAGTAGTAGCTACCGATGCACATATGGTGGCATTCTGTAATCTGTGGACTATTAGAGTGTTGATGAAACACAGAAAATGCATCGAGATTGAATGCAACAGTCACCATGATCACTTTCCTCCATGGGAGTAATATCTCAAAGAGTTTACGCTTTGATCGTTCCCTGGAAGACCAGTAGTAGTTTCCGATGCACATCTGGATGCTTTCTGTAATCCGTGGACTATCAGAGTGTTGATGAAACACAGAAATTGCATCGGGATTGAAAACAACAGTCACCATGCGCACTTTCCTCCACGTGAGTTATATCTCAAACAAACTACGCTTTGATCGTTCCCTAGAAAACCAGTAGTAGTTCCCGATGGACATCTGGTGGCATTCTGTAATCTGTAGACTATCGCAGTGTTGGTGAAACACAGAAATTGCATCAGGATTGAATACAACAGTCACCATGCGCACTTTCCTCCAATGGAGTAATGTCTCTAACAGTCTACGCTTTGATCGTTCCCTGGAAGAGCAGTAGTAGTTTCCGATGCACATCTAGTGGCGTTCTGTAATCTGCGGACTATCAGAATGTTGATGAAACACAGAAATTGCATCGGGATTGAATACAACAGTCACCATGCGCACTTTCCTCCATGGGAGTATTGTCTCAAACAGTCTACGCTTTGATCGTTCCCTGGAAGACCAGTAGTAGTTTCCGATGCACGTCTGGAGGCATTCTGTAAACTGTGGAGTATCAGAGTGTTGATGAAACACAGAAATTGCATCGGGATTGAATACAACAGTCACCATGCGCACTTCCCTCCATGGGAGTAATGTCTCCAAGAGTTTACGCTTTGATCGTTCCCTGGAAGACCAGTAGTAGTTTCCGATTCACACCTGGAGGCATTCTGTAATCTGTGGAGTATCAGAGTGTTGATGAAACACAGAAATTGCATCGGGATTGAATACAACAGTCACCATGCGCACTTTCCTCCATGGGAGTAATGTCTCTAACTGTCTACGCTTTCATCGTTCCCTGGAAGACAAGTAGTACTTTCCGATGCACATCTGGAGGCTTTCCGTAAACTGTGTACTATCAGACTGTTGATGAAGCACAGAAATTGCATCGGGATTGAATACAACAGTCACCATGCGCTCTTTCCTCCATGGAAGTAATGTCTCCAACAGTCTACGCTTTGATCGTTCCTTGATAGACCAGTAGTAGTTTCGATGCACATGTGGAGGCCTTGCTTAATTTGTGGACTATCAGAGTGTTGATGAAACACAGAAATTGCATCGGGATTGAATACAACTGTCACCATGCCCTCTTTCGTCCATATGATAATGTCTCAAACAGTCTACGCTTTGATCGTTCCCTGGAAGACCAGTAGTGGTTTCCGATGCACATCTGGAAGCAATCTGTAATCTGTGGACTATCAGAGTGTTGATGAGACATAGTTATTGCATCGGGATTGAATACAACAGTCACCATGCTCCCTTTCCTTCATGGGAGTAATGTCTCAAACACTCTACGCTTTGATCGTTCCGTGGAAGACCAGTAGTAGTTTCCGGTGCACATCTGGAGGCATTCTGTAATCTGTGGACTATCAGAGTGTTGATGAAACACAGAAATTGCATCGGGATTGAATACAACAGTCACCATGCGCACTTTCTTCCATGGGAGTAATGTCTGAAACAGTCTACGGTTTGATCGTTCCCTGGAAGACCAGTAGTAGTTTCCGGTGCACATCTGGAGGCTTTGCTTAATTTGTGGACTATCAGAGTGTTGATGAAACACAGAAATTGCATCGGGATTGAATACAACTGTCACCATGCCCTCTTTCGTCCATATGATAATATCTCAAGCAGTCTACGCTTTGATCGTTCCCTGGAAGACCAGTAGTGGTTTCCGATGCACATCTCGAAGCATTCTGTAATCTGTGGACTATCAGAGTGTTGATGAAACACAGAAAATGCATCGAGATTGAATGCAACAGTCACCATGAACACTTTCCTCCATGGGAGTAATGTCTCAAAGAGTTTACGCTTTGATCGTTCCCTGGAAGACCAGTAGTAGTTTCCGATGCACATCTGGATGCTTTCTGTAATCCGTGGACTATCAGAGTGTAGATGAAACACAGAAATTGCATCGGGATTGAATACAACAGTCACCATGCGCACTTTCCTCCATGCGAGTAATGTCTCAAACAGTCTACGCTTTGATCGTTCCCTGGAAGACCAGTAGTAGTTTCCGATGAACGTCTGGTTGGATTCTGTAATCTGTGGACTATCTGAGTGTTGATGAAACACAGAAATTGCCTCGGGATTGAATACAACAGTCACCGTGCGCACTTTCCTTCATGGGAATAATGCCTCAAACAGTCAACGCTTTGATCGTTCCCAGGAAGACTAGTAGTAGTTTCCGATGCACATCTGAAGTCATTCTGTAATCTGTGGACTATCAGAGTGTTGATGAAACTAAGAAATTGCATCGGGATTGAATACAACAGTCACCATGCGCACTTTCCTCCACGTGAGTAATGTCTCAAACAGTCTACGCTGTGATCGTTCCCTGGAAAACCAGTAGTAGTTCCCGATGGTCATCTGGTGGCATTCTGTAATTTGTAGACTATCGCAGTGTTGATGAAATACAGAAATTGCATCAGGATTGAATACAACAGTCACCATGCACACTTTCCTCCAAGGGAGTAATGTCTCTAACAGTCTACGCTTTGATCGTTCCCTGGAAGACCAGTAGTAGTTTCCGATGCACATCTGGTGGCATTCTGTAGTCTGTGCACTATCAGAGTGTTGATGAAACACAGAAATTGCATGGGGATTGAATACAACAGTCACCATGCGCACTTTCCTCCATGGGAGTAATGTCTCAAACAGCCTACGCTTTGATCGTTCCCTGGAAGACAAGTAGTAGTTTCCGATGCACATCTGGATGCTTTCTCTAATCTGTGGACTATCAGAGTGTTGATGAAACACAGAAATTGCATTTGGATTGAATTCAACAGTCTCCATGAGCAGTTTCCTCCATGGGAGTAATGTGTGAAACAGTCTACGCTTTGATCGTTCCCTGGAAGACCAGTAGTAGTTTCCGATGCACATCTGGATGCATTCTGCAATCTGTGGACTATCAGGGTGTTGGTGAAACACAGAAATTGCATCGGGATTACATGCAACAGTCACCATGCGCACTTCCCTCCATAAAAGTAATGTCTCAAACAGTCTACGTTTTGATCGTTCCCTGGAATACCAGTAGTAGTTAACGATGCACATCTGGTGGCATTCTGTGATCTGTGGACTATCAGAGTGTTGATGAAACAGAAATTGCATCGGGTTTGAATACAACAGTCACCATGCGCACTTTCTTCCATGCGAGTAATGTCTCAAACAGTCTACGCTTTGATCGTTCCCTGGAAGACCAGTAGTAGTTTCCGATGCAGATCTGGATTCTTTCTGTAATCCGTGGACTATCAGAGTCTTGATGAAACACAGAAATTGCATCGGGATTGAATACAACAGTCACCATGCGCACTTTCCTCCATGCGAGTAATGTCTCAAACAGTCTACGCTTTGATCGTTCCCTGGAAAACCAGTAGTAGTTTCCGATGCACATCAGGATGCTCTCTGTAATCTGTGGACTATCAGAGTGTTGATGAAACACAGAAATTGCATCGGGATTTAATACAATAGTCACCATCCGCACTTTCCTCCGAGGGAGTGATGTCTGAAATAGTCTATGCTTTGATCATTCCCTGGAAGACCAGTAGTAGTTTCCGATGTACATCTGGTGACATTCTGTAATCTGTGGACTATCAGAGTGTTGATGAAGCACAGAAAATGCATCGGGATTAAATGCAACAGTTACCATGAACACTTTCCTCCATGGGAGTAATGTCTCAAAGAGTTTACGCTCTGATCGTTCCCTGGAAGACCAGTAGTAGTTTCCGATGCACATCTGGATGCTTTCTGTAATCCGTGGACTATCATAGTGTTGATGAAACACAGATATTGCATCGGGATTGATTACAACAGTCACCATGCGCACTTTCCTCCATGCGAGTAATGTCTCAAACAGTCTACGCTTTGATCGTTCCCTGGAAGACCAGTAGTAGTTTCCGATGCACATCTGGAGGCATTCTGTAATCTGTGGAGTATCAGAGTGTTGATGAAACTAAGAAATTGCATCGGGATTGAATACAACAGTCACCATGCGCACTTTCCTCCACGTGAGTTATGTCTCAAACAAACTACGCTTTGATCGTTCCCTGGAAAACCAGTAGTAGTTCCCGATGGACATCTGGAGGCATTCTGAAATCTGTAGACTATCGCAGTGTTGATGAAACACAGAAATTGCATCAGGATTGAATACAACAGTCACCATGCGCACTTTCCTCCAAGGGAGTAATGTCTCTAACAGTCTAAGCTTTGATCGTTCCCTGGATGACCAGTAGTAGTTTCCGATGCACATCTAGTGGCATTCTGTAATCTGTGGACTATCAGAATGTTGATGAAACACAGAAATTGCATCGGGATTGAATACAAAAGTCACCATGTGCACTTTCCTCCATGGGAGTAATGTCTCTAACAGTCTACGTTTTGATCGTTCCCTGGAAGACCAGTAGTAGTTTCCGATGCACATCTGGATTCTTTCTGTAATCTGTGGACTATCAGTGTGTTGATGAAACACAGAAATTGCATCGGGGTTGAATACAACAGTCATCATGCGCACTTTCCTCCATGGGAGTAATGTCTCAAACAGTCTACGCTTTGATCGTTCCCTGGAAGACCAGTAGTAGTTTCCGATGCACGTCTGGAGGCATTCTGTAAACTGTGGAGTATCAGAGTGTTGATGAAACACAGAAATTGCATCGGGATTGAATACAACAGTCACCATGCGCACTTCCCACCATGGGAGTAATGTCTCAAAGAGTTTACGCTTTGATCGTTCCCTGGAAGACCAGTAGTAGTTTCCGATTCACACCTGGAGGCATTCTGTAATCTGTGGAGTATCAGAGTGTTGATGAAACACAGAAATTGCATCGGGATTGAATACAACAGTCACCATGCTCCCTTTCCTTCATGGGAGTAATGTCTCAAACACTCTACGCTTTGATCGTTCCCTGGAAGACCAGTAGTAGTTTCCGGTGCACATCTGGAGGCATTCTGTAATCTGTGGACTATCAGTGTGTTGATGCAACACAGAAATTGCATCGGGATTGAATACAACAGTCACCATGCGCACTTTCTTCCATGGGAGTAATGTCTCAAACAGTCTACAGTTTGATCGTTCCCTGGAAGACCAGTAGTAGTTTCCGGTGCACATCTGGGGGCTTTGCTTAATTTGTGGACTATCAGAGTGTTGATGAAATACAGAAATTGCATCGGGATTGAATACAACTGTCACCATGCCCTCTTTCGTCCATATGATAATGTCTCAAACAGTCTACGCTTTGATCGTTCCCTGGAAGACCAGTAGTGGTTTCCGATGCACATCTCGAAGCATTCTGTAATCTGTGGACTATCACAGTGTTGATGAAACACCGTTATTGCATCGGGATTGAATACAACAGTCACCATGCTCCCTTTCCTTCATGGGAGTAATGTCTCAAACACTCTACGCTTTGATCTTTCCCTGGAAGACCAGTAGTAGTTTCCGGTGCACATCTGGAGGCATTCTGTAATCTGTGGACTATCAGAGTGTTGATGAAACACAGAAATTGCATCGGGATTGAATACAACTGTCACCATGCGCACTTTCCTCCATGCGAGTAATGTCTCAAACAGTCTACGTTTTGATCGTTCCCTGGAAGACCAGTAGTAGTTTCCGATGCACATCTGGATGCTTTCTGTAATCTGTGTACTATCAGAGTGTTGATGAAACACAGAAATTGCATCGGGGTGAATACAATAGTCACCATCCGCACTTTCCTCCATGGGAGTAATGTCTGAAATAGTCTATGCTTTGATCATTCCCTGGAAGACCAGTAGTAGTTTCCGATGCACAC
This sequence comes from Schistocerca gregaria, assembly GCF_023897955.1. NCBI lineage: Eukaryota > Metazoa > Arthropoda > Insecta > Orthoptera > Acrididae > Schistocerca > Schistocerca gregaria. Next base: position 39,001,835 of record NC_064920.1, read on the forward strand.
CTGGTGGCATTCTGTAATCTGTGGACTATCAGAGTGTTGATGAAGCACAGAATCTGCATCGGGATTGAATGCAACAGTCACCATGAACACTTTCCTCCATGGGAGTAATGTCTCAAAGAGTTTACGCTTTGATCGTTCCCTGGAAGTCCAGTAGTAGTTTCCGATGCACATCTGGATGCTTTCTGTAATCCGTGGACTATCAGAGTGTTGATGAAACATAGATATTGCATCGGGATTGAATACAACAGTCACCATGCGCACTTTCCTCCATGCGAGTAATGTCTCAAACAGTCTACGCTTTGATCGTTCCCTGGAAGACCAGTAGTAGTTTCCGATGCACATCTGGAGGCATTCTGTAATCTGTGGAGTATCAGAGTGTTGATGAAACTAAGAAATTGCATCAGGATTGAATACAACAGTCACCATGCGCACTTTCCTCCACGTGAGTTATGTCTCAAACAAACTACGCTTTGATCGTTCCCTTGAAAACCAGTAGTAGTTCCCGATGGACATCTGGTGGCATTCTGTAATCTGTAGACTATCGCAGTGTTGATGAAACACAGAAATTGCATCAGGATTGAATACAACAGTCACCATGCGCATTTTTCTCCAAGGGAGTAATGTCTCTAACAGTCTACGCTTTGATCGTTCCCTGGAAGACCAGTAGTAGTTTCCGATGCAAATCTAGTGGCATTCTGTAATCTGTGGACTATCAGAATGTTGATGAAACACAGAAATTGCATCGGGATTGAATACAACTGTCACCATGCGCACTTTCCTCCATGGGAGTAATGTCTCAAACAGTCTACGTTTTGATCGTTCCCTGGAAGACCAGTAGTAGTTTCCGATGCACATCTGGATTCTTTCTGTAATCTGTGGACTATCAGTGTGTTGATGAAACACAGAAATTGCATCGGGGTTGAATACAACAGTCACCATGCGCACTTTCCTCCATGGGAGTAATGTCTCAAACAGTCTACGCTTTGATCGTTCCCTGGAAGACCAGTAGTAGTTTCCGATGCACGTCTGGAGGCATTCTGTAAACTGTGGAGTATCAGAGTGTTGATGAAACACAGAAATTGCATCGGGATTGAATACAACAGTCACCATGCGCACTTCCCTCCATGGGAGTAATGTCTCAAAGAGTTTACGCTTTGATCGTTCCCTGGAAGACCAGTAGTAGTTTCCGATTCACACCTGGAGGCATTCTGTAATCTGTGGAGTATCAGAGTGTTGATGAAACACAGAAATTGCATCGGGATTGAATACAACAGTCACCATGCTCCCTTTCCTTCATGGGAGTAATGTCTCAAACACTCTACGCTTTGATCGTTCCCTGGAAGACCAGTAGTAGTTTCCGTTGCACATCTGGAGGCATTCTGTAAACTGTGGACTATCAGTGTGTTGATGCAACACAGAAAATGCATCGGGATTGAATACAACAGTCACCATGTGCACTTTCTTCCATGGGAGTAATGTCTCAAAGAGTCTACGGTTTGATCGTTCCCTGGAAGACCAGTAGTAGTTTCCGGTGCACATCTGGAGACTTTGCTTAATTTGTGGAGTATCAGAGTGTTGATGAAACACAGAAATTGCATCGGGATTGAATACAACTGTCACCATGCCCTCTTTCGTCCATATGATAATGTCTCAAACAGTCTGGGCTTTGATCGTTCCCTGGAAGACCAGTAGTGGTTTCCGATGCATATCTCGAAGCATTCTGTAATCTGTGGACTATCAGAGTGTTGATGAAACACAGTTATTGCATCGGGATTGAATACAACAGTCACCATGCTCCCTTTCCTTCATGGGAGTAATGTCTCAAACACTCAACGCTTTGATCGTTCCCTGGAAGACCAGTAGTAGTTTCCGGTGCACATCTGGAGGCATTCTGTAATCTGTGGACTATCAGAGTGTTGATGAAACACAGAAATTGCATCGGGATTGAATACAATTGTCACCATGCCCTCTTTCGTCCATATGATAATGTCGCAAACAGTCTACGCTTTGATCGTTCCCTGGAAGACCAGTAGTGGTTTCCGATGCACATCTGGAAGCATTCTGTAATCTGTGGACTATCAGAGTGTTGATGAAACACAGTTATTGCATCGGGATTGAATACAACAGTCACCATGCGGACTTTCCTCCATGAGAGTAATTCTCAAACAATCTATGCTTTGATCGTTCCCTGGAAGACCAGTAGTAGTTTCCGATGCACATCTGGTGGCATTCTGTAATCTGTAGACTATCAGAGTGTTGATGAAACACAGAATTGCATCGGGATTGAATACAACGGTATCCATGCGCAGTTTCCTCCATGTGAGTAATGTCTCAAACAGTCTACGCTTTGATCGTTCCCTGGAAGACCAGTAGTAGTTTCCGATGCACATCTGGTGGCATTCTGTAATCTGTAGACTATCAGAGTGTTGATGAAACAAAGATATTGCTTCGGGATTGAATACAACAGTCACCATGCGCACTTTCCTCCATGGGAGTAATGTCTCTAACAGTCTACGCTTTGATCGTTCCCTGGATACCAGTAGTAGTTTCCGATGGACATCTGGTGGCATTCTGTAATCTGTAGACTATCAGAGTGATGATGAAACACAGAAATTGCATCGGGATTGAATACAACAGTCACCATGCGCACTGTCCTCCATGGGAGTAATGTCTCTAACAGTCTACGATTTGATCGTTCCCTGGAAGACCAGTAGTAGTTTCCGATGCACATCTGGTGGCATTCTGTAATCTGTGGACTATCAGAGTGTTGATGAAATACAGAAATCGCATCGGGATTGAATACAACAGTCACCATGCGCACTTCCCTCAATGGGAGTAATGTCTCTAACAGTCTACGCTTTGATCGTTCCCTGGAAGACCAGTAGTAGTTTCCGATGCACATTTGGATTCTTTCTGTGATCTGTGTACTATCAGGGTGTTGATGAAACACAGAAATTGCATCGGGGTTGAATACAACTGTCACCATGCGCACTTACCTCCATGGGAGTAATATCTCAAACAGTCTACGCTTTGATCGTTCCCTGGAAGACCAATAGTAGTTTCCGATGCACATCTGGAGGCATTCTGATATCTGTGGACTAACTGAGTGTTGACAAAAAACATAAATTGCATTGGGATTGAATACAACAGTCACCATGCGCACTTTTCTCCATGGGAGTAATGTCTCAAACTGTCTATGCTTTGATCGTTCCCTGGAAGACCAGTAGTAGTTTCCGATGCACATCTGGTGGCATTCTGTAATCTGTGGACTATCAGAGTGTTGGTGAAACACAGAAATTGCATCGGGAATGAATACAACAGTCACCACGCGCACTTTCCTCCATGGGAGTAATGTCTCAAACAGTCTACGCTTTGATCCGTTTCTGCAAGACCAGTAGAAGTTTCCGATGCACATCTGGTTCCATTCTGTAATCTGTTGACAATCAGAGTGTTGATGAAACACAGAAATTGAATCGAAATTGAGTACAACAGTCACCATGCGCACTTTCCTCCACGGGAGTAATGTATAAAACAGTCTACGCTTTGATCGTTCCCTGGAATACCAGTAGAAGTTTCTGATGCACATCTGGTGTCATTCTGTAATCTGTGGAGTATCAGAGTGTTGATTAAACACAGAAATTGCATCGGGATTGAATACAACAGCCACCATGAGCACTTTCCTCCACGGGAGTAATGTCTTAAACAGTCTATGCTTTGATCGTTCCTGGAAGACCAGTAGTAGTTTCCGATGCACGTCTGGTTGGATTCTGTAATCTGTGGACTATCAGAGTGTTGATGAAACACAGAAATTGCCTCGGGATTGAATACAACAGTTACAATGCGCACTTTTCTTCATGGGAATAATGTCTCAAATAGTCTACGCTTTGAACGTTCCTAGGAAGACCAGTAGTAGTTTCCGATGCACATCTGAAGGCATTCTGTAATCTGTGGACCAGCAGAGTGTTGATGAAACACAGAAATTGCATCGCGATTGAATACAACAGTCACCATGCTCACTTCCCTCCATGGGAGTAATGTCTCAAAGAGTTTACGCTTTGATCGTTCATTGGAAGACCAGTAGTAGTTTCCGATGCACATCTGGAGGCATTCTGTATTCTGTGGAGTATCAGATTGTTGATGAAACACAGAAATTGCATCGGGATTGAATACAACAGTCACCATGCGCACTTACCTCCATGGGAAAAATGTCTCTAACAGTCTACGCTTTGATCGTTCCCTGGAAGACCAGTAGTACTTCCCGATGCACATCTGTAGGCTTTCCGTAAACTTTGGACAGTAAGAGTGTTGATGAAGCACAGAAATTGCATCGGGATTTAATACAACAGTCACCATGCGCACTTTCCTCCATGGGAGTAACGTCTCAAAGAGTTTACGCTTTGATCGTTCCCTGGAAGACCAGTAGTAGTTTCCGATGCACATCTGGAGGCATTCTGCAATCTGTGGGGTATCAGATTGTTGATGAAACACAGAAATTGCATCGGGATTGAATACAAAAGTCACCATGCGCACTTACCTCCATGGGAGTAATGTCTCTAACAGTCTACGCTTTGATCGTTCATGGAAGACCAGTGGTAGTTTCCGATGCACGTCTGGTTGGATTCTGTAATCTGTGGACTATCAGAGTGTTGATGAAACACAGAAATTGCCTTGGGATTTAATACAACAGTCACCATGCGCACTTTTCTTCATGGGAATAATGTCTCAAACAGTCTACAATTTGAACGTTCCTAGGAAGACCAGTAGTAGTTTCCGATGCACATCTGAAGGCATTCTGTAATCTGTGGACTAGCAGAGTGTTGATGAAACACAGAAATTGCATCGGGATTGAATACAACAGTCATCATGCTCACTTCCCTCCATGGGAGTAATGTCTCATAGAGTTTACGCTTTGATCGTTCCCTGGAAGACCAGTAGTAATTTCCGATGCACATCTGGAGGCATTCTCTAATCTGTGGAGTATCAGATTGTTGATGAAACACAGAAATTGCATCGGGATTGAATACAACAAACACCATGCGCACTTACCTCCATGGGAGTAATGTCTCTAACAGTCTACGCTTTGATCGTTCCCTGGAAGACCAGTAGTACTTCCCGATACACATCTGGAGGCTTTCCGTAAACTGTGGACTAGAAGAGTGTTGATGAAGCACAGAAATTGCATCGGGATTGAATACAACAGTCACCATGCGCACTTTCCTCCATGGGAGTAATGTCTCAAAGAGTTTACGCTTTGATCGTTCCCTGGAAGACAAGTAGTAGTTTCCGTTGCACATCTGGAGGTATTCTGTAATCTGTGGAGTATCAGATTGTTGTTGAAACACAGAAATTGCATCGGGATTGAATACAACAGTCACCATGCGCATTTACCTCCATGGGAGTAATGTCTCTAACTGTCTACGCTTTCATCGTTCCCTGGAAGACCAGTAGTACTTCACGATGCACATCTGGAGGCTTTCCGTAAACTGTGGACTATAAGAGTGTTGATGAAGCACAGAAATTGCATCGGGATTGAATACAACAGTCACCATGCGCACTTTCCTCCATGGGAGTAATGTCTCAAACACTCTACGCTATGATCGTTCCCTGGAAGACCAGTAGTAGTTTCCGATGCACGTCCGGTTGGATTCTGTAATCTGTGGACTATCAGAGTGTTGATGAAACACAGAAATTGCCTCGGGATTGAATACAACAGTCACAATGCGCACTTTTCTTCATGGGAATAATGTCTCAAATAGTCTACGCTTTGAACGTTCCTAGGAAGACCAGTAGTAGTTTCCGATGCACATCTGAAGGCATTCTGTAATCTGTGGACCAGCAGAGTGTTGATGAAACACAGAAATTGCATCGGGATTGAATACAACTGTCACCATGCCCTCTTTCCTCCATATGATAATGTCTCAAACAGTCTGGGCTTTGATTGTTCCCTGGAAGACCAGTAGTGGTTTCCGATGCATATCTCGAAGCATTCTGTAATCTGTGGACTATCAGAGTGTTGATGAAACACAGTTATTGCATCGGGATTGAATACAACAGTCACCATGCTCCCTTTCCTTCATGGGAGTAATGTCTCAAACACTCAACGCTTTGATCGTTCCCTGGAAGACCAGTAGTACTTTCCGGTGCACATCTGGAGGCATTCTGTAATCTGTGGACTATCAGAGTGTTGATGAAACACAGAAATTGCATCGGGATTGAATACAACTGTCACCATGCCCTCTTTCGTCCATATGATAATGTCTCAAACAGTCTACGCTTTGATCGTTCCCTGGAAGACCAGTAGTGGTTTCCGATGCACATCTGGAAGCATTCTGTAATCTGTGGACTATCAGAGTGTTGATGAAACACAGTTATTGCATCGGGATTGAATACAACAGTCACCATGCGGACTTTCCTCCATGAGAGTAATTCTCAAACAGTCTATGCTTTGATCGTTCCCTGGAAGACCAGTAGTAGTTTCCGATGCACATCTGGTGGCATTCTGTAATCTGTAGACTATCAGAGTGTTGATGAAACACAGAATTGCATCGGGATTGAATACAACAGTATCCATGCGCAGTTTCCTCCATGTGAGTAATGTCTCAAACAGTCTACGCTTTGATCGTTCCCTGGAAGACCAGTAGTAGTTTCCGATGCACATCTGGTGGCATTCTGTAATCTGTAGACTATCAGAGTGTTGATGAAACAAAGATATTGCTTCGGGATTGAATACAACAGTCACCATGCGCACTTTCCTCCATGGGAGTAATGTCTCTAACAGTCTACGCTTTGATCGTTCCCTGGATACCAGTAGTAGTTTCCGATGGACATCTGGTGGCATTCTGTAATCTGTAGACTATCAGAGTGATGATGAAACACCAAAATTGCATTGGGATTGAATACAACAGTCACCATGCGCACTTTTCTCCATGGGAGTAATGTCTCAAACTGTCTATGTTTTGATCGTTCCCTGGAAGACCAGTAGTAGTTTCCGATGCACATCTGGTGGCATTCTGTAATCTGTGGACTATCAGAGTGTTGATGAAACACAGAAATTGCATCGGGAATGAATACAACAGTCACCATGCGCACTTTCCTCCATGGGAGTAATGTCTCAAACAGTCTACGCTTTGATCCGTTTCTGCAAGACCAGTAGAAGTCACCGATGCACATCTGGTTTCATTCTGTAATCTGTTGACAATCAGAGTGTTGATGAAACACAGAAATTGAATCGAAATTGAGTACAACAGTCACCATGCGCACTTTCCTCCACGGGAGTAATGTATAAAACAGTCTACGCTTTGATCGTTCCCTGGAATACCAGTAGAAGTTTCTGATGCACATCTGGTGTCATTCTGTAATCTGTGGAGTATCAGAGTGTTGATTAAACACAGAAATTGCATCGGGATTGAATACAACAGTCACCATGAGCACTTTCCTCCACGGGAGTAATGTCTTAAACAGTCTATGCTTTGATCGTTCCTGGAAGACCAGTAGTAGTTTCCGATGGACGTCTGGTTGGATTCTGTAATCTGTGGACTATCAGAGTGTTGATGAAACACAGAAATTGCCTCGGGATTGAATACAACAGTCACAATGCGCACTTTTCTTCATGGGAATAATGTCTCAAATAGTCTACGCTTTGAACGTTCCTAGGAAGACCAGTAGTAGTTTCCGATGCACATCTGAAGGCATTTTGTAATCTGTGGACCAGCAGAGTGTTGATGAAACACAGAAATTGCATCGCGATTGAATACAACAGTCACCATGCTCACTTCCCTCCATGGGAGTAATGTCTCAAAGAGTTTACGCTTTGATCGTTCATTGGAAGACCAGTAGTAGTTTCCGATGCACATCTGGAGGCATTCTGTATTCTGTGGAGTATCAGATTGTTGATGAAACACAGAAATTGCATCGGGATTGAATACAACAGTCACCATGCGCACTTACCTCCATGGGAAAAAATGTCTCTAACAGTCTACGCTTTGATCGTTCCCTGGAAGACCAGTAGTACTTCCCGATGCACATCTGTAGGCTTTCCGTAAACTGTGGACTGTAAGAGTGTTGATGAAGCACAGAAATTGCATCGGGATTGAATACAACAGTCACCATGCGCACTTTCCTCCATGGGAGTAACGTCTCAAAGAGTTTACGCTTTGATCGTTCCCTGGAAGACCAGTAGTAGTTTCCGATGCACATCTGGAGGCATTCTGCAATCTGTGGGGTATCAGATTGTTGATGAAACACAGAAATTGCATCGGGATTGAATACAAAAGTCACCATGCGCACTTACCTCCATGGGAGTAATGTCTCTAACAGTCTACGCTTTGATCGTTCATGGAAGATCAGTGGTAGTTTCCGATGCACGTCTGGTTGGATTCTGTAATCTGTGGACTATCAGAGTGTTGATGAAACACAGAGATTGCCTTGCGATTTAATACAACAGTCACCATGCGCACTTTTCTTCATGGGAATAATGTCCCAAACAGTCTACGCTTTGAACGTTCCTAGGAAGACCAGTAGTAGTTTCCGATGCACATCTGAAGGCATTCTGTAATCTGTGGACTATCAGAGGGTTGATGAAACACAGAAATTGCATCGGGATTGAATACAACAGTCATCATGCTCACTTCCCTCCATGGGAGTAATGTCTCATAGAGTTTACGCTTTGATCGTTCCCTGGAAGACCAGTAGTAATTTCCGATGCACATCTGGAGGCATTCTCTAATCTGTGGAGTATCAGATTGTTGATGAAACACAGAAATTGCATCGGGATTGAATACAACAAACACCATGCGAACTTACCTCCATGGGAGTAATGTCTCTAACAGTCTACGCTTTGATCGTTCCCTGGAAGACCAGTAGTACTTCCCGATGCACATCTGGAGGCTTTCCGTAAACTGTGGACTAGAAGAGTGTTGATGAAACACAGAAATTGCATCGGGATTGAATACAACAGTCACCATGCGCACTTTCCTCCATGGGAGTAATGTCTCAAAGAGTTTACGCTTTGATCGTTCCCTGGAAGACCAGTAGTAGTTTCCGTTGCACATCTGGAGGTATTCTGTAATCTGTGGAGTATCAGATTGTTGTTGAAACACAGAAATTGCATCGGGATTGAATACAACAGTCACCATGCGCATTTACCTCCATGGGAGTAATGTCTCTAACTGTCTACGCTTTCATCGTTCCCTGGAAGACCAGTAGTACTTCACGATGCACATCTGGAGGCTTTCCGTAAACTGTGGACAATAAGAGTGTTGATGAAGCACAGAAATTGCATAGGGATTGAATACAACAGTCACCATGCGCACTTTCCTCCATGGGAGTAATGTCTCAAACACTCTACGCTATGATCGTTCCCTGGAAGACCAGTAGTAGTTTCCGATGCACGTCTGGTTGGATTCTGTAATCTGTGGACTATCAGAGTGTTGATGAAACACAGAAATTGCCTCGGGATTGAATACAACAGTCACAATGCGCAATTTTCTTCATGGGAATAATGTCTCAAATAGTCTACGCTTTGAACGTTCCTAGGAAGACCAGTAGTAGTTTCCGATGCACATCTGAAGGCATTCTGTAATCTGTGGACCAGCAGAGTGTTGATGAAACACAGAAATTGCATCGGGATTGAATACAACTGTCACCATGCCCTCTTTCCTCCATATGATAATGTCTCAAACAGTCTGGGCTTTGATCGTTCCCTGGAAGACCAGTAGTGGTTTCCGATGCATATCTCGAAGCATTCTGTAATCTGTGGACTATCAGAGTGTTGATGAAACACAGTTATTGCATCGGGATTGAATACAACAGTCACCATGCTCCCTTTCCTTCATGGGAGTAATGTCTCAAACACTCAACGCTTTGATCGTTCCCTGGAAGACCAGTAGTAGTTTCCGGTGCACATCTGGAGGCATTCTGTAATCTGTGGACTATCAGAGTGTTGATGAAACACAGAAATTGCATCGGAATTGAATACAACTGTCACCATGCCCTCTTTCGTCCATATGATAATGTCTCAAACAGTCTACGCTTTGATCGTTCCCTGGAAGACCAGTAGTGGTTTCCGATGCACATCTGGAAGCATTCTGTAATCTGTGGACTATCAGAGTGTTGATGAAACACAGTTATTGCATCGGGATTGAATACAACAGTCACCATGCGGACTTTCCTCCATGAGAGTAATTCTCAAACAGTCTATGCTTTGATCGTTCCCTGGAAGACCAGTAGTAGTTTCCGATGCACATCTGGTGGCATTCTGTAATCTGTAGACTATCAGAGTGTTGATGAAACACAGAATTGCATCGGGATTGAATACAACAGTATCCATGCGCAGTTTCCTCCATGTGAGTAATGTCTCAAACAGTCTACGCTTTGATCGTTCCCTGGAAGACCAGTAGTAGTTTCCGATGCACATCTGGTGGCATTCTGTAATCTGTAGACTATCAGAGTGTTGATGAAACAAAGATATTGCTTCGGGATTGAATACAACAGTCACCATGCGCACTTTCATCCATGGGAGTAATGTCTCTAACAGTCTACGCTTTGATCGTTCCCTGGATACCAGTAGTAGTTTCCGATGGACATCTGGTGTCATTCTGTAATCTGTAGACTATCAGAGTGTTGATGAAACACAGAAATTGCATCGGGATTGAATACAACAGTCACCATGCGCACTGTCCTCCATGTTAGTAATGTCTCTAACAGTCTACGATTTGATCGTTCCCTGGAAGACCAGTAGTAGTTTCCGATGCACATCTGGTGGCATTCTGTAATCTGTGGACTATCAGAGTGTTGATGAAATACAGAAATCGCATCGGGATTGAATACAACAGTCACCATGAGCACTTCCCTCCATGGGAGTAATGTCTCTAACAGTCTACGCTTTGATCGTTCCCTGGAAGACCAGTAGTAGTTTCCGATGCACATTTGGATTCTTTCTGTGATCTGTGTACTATCAGGGTGTTGATGAAACACAGAAATTGCATCGGGATTGAATACAACTGTCACCATGTGCACTTACCTCCATGGGAGTAATATCTCAAACAGTCTACGCTTTGATCGTTCCCTGGAAGACCAATAGTAGTTTCCGATGCACATCTGGAGGCATTCTGATATCTGTGGACTAACTGAGTGTTGACAAAACACAGAAATTGCATTGGGATTGAATACAACAGTCACCATGCGCACTTTTCTCCATGGGAGTAATGTCTCAAACTGTCTATGCTTTGATCGTTCCCTGGAAGACCAGTAGTAGTTTCCGATGCACATCTGGTGGCATTCTGTAATCTGTGGACTATCAGAGTGTTGATGAAACACAGAAATTGCATCGGGAATGAATACAACAGTCACCATGCGCACTTTCCTCCATGGGAGTAATGTCTCAAACAGTCTACGCTTTCATCCGTTTCTGCAAGACCAGTAGAAGTTTCCGATGCACATCTGGTTTCATTCTGTAATCTGTTGACAATCAGAGTGTTGATGAAACACAGAAATTGAATCGAAATTGAGTACAACAGTCACCATGCGCACTTTCCTCCACGGGAGTAATGTATAAAACAGTCTACGCTTTGATCGTTCCCTGGAATACCAGTAGAAGTTTCTGATGCACATCTGGTGTCATTCTGTAATCTGTGGAGTATCAGAGTGTTGATTAAACACAGAAATTGCATCGGGATTGAATACAACAGTCACCATGAGCACTTTCCTCCACGGGAGTAATGTCTTAAATAGTCTATGCTTTGATCGTTCCTGGAAGACCAGTAGTAGTTTCCGATGCACGTCTGGTTGGATTCTGTAATCTGTGGACTATCAGAGTGTTGATGAAACACAGAAATTGCCTCGGGATTGAATACAACAGTCACAATGCGCACTTTTCTTCATGGGAATAATGTCTCAAATAGTCTACGCTTTGAACGTTCCTAGGAAGACCAGTAGTAGTTTCCGATGCACATCTGAAGGCATTCTGTAATCTGTGGACCAGCAGAGTGTTGATGAAACACAGAAATTGCATCGCGATTGAATACAACAGTCACCATGCTCACTTCCCTCCATGGGAGTAATGTCTCAAAGAGTTTACGCTTTGATCGTTCATTGGAAGACCAGTAGTAGTTTCCGATGCACATCTGGAGGCATTCTGTATTCTGTGGAGTATCAGATTGTTGATGAAACACAGAAATTGCATCGGGATTGAATACAACAGTCACCATGCGCACTTACCTCCATGGGAAAAATGTCTCTAACAGTCTACGGTTTGATCGTTCCCTGGAAGACCAGTAGTACTTCCCGATGCACATCTGGAGGCTTTCCGTAAACTGTGGACTGTAAGAGTGTTGATGAAGCACAGAAATTGCATCGGGATTGAATACAACAGTATCCATGCGCACTTTCCTCCATGGGAGTAACGTCTCAATGAGATTACGCTTTGATCGTTCCCTGGAAGACCAGTAGTAGTTTCCGATGCACATCTGGAGGCATTCTGCAATCTGTGGGGTATCAGATTGTTGATGAAACACAGAAATTGCATCGGGATTGAATACAAAAGTCACCATGCGCACTTACCTCCATGGGAGTAATGTCTCTAACAGTCTACGCTTTGATCGTTCCTGGAAGACCAGTGGTAGTTTCCGATGCACGTCTGGTTGGATTCTGTAATCTGTGGACTATCAGAGTGTTGATGAAACACAGAAATTGCCTTGGGATTTAATACAACAGTCACCATGCGCACTTTTCTTCATGGGAATAATGTCTCAAACAGTCTACGCTTTGATAGTTCCCTGGAAGACCAGTAGTGGTTTCCGATGCACATCTGGAAGCATTCTGTAATCTGTGGACTATCAGAGTGATGATGAAACACAGTTATTGCATCGGGATTGAATACAACAGTCACCATGCTCCCTTTCCTTCATGGGAGTAATGTCTCAAACACTCTACGCTTTGATCGTTCCCTGGAAGACCACTAGTAGTTTCCGGTGCACATCTGGATGCATTCTGTAATCTGTGGACTATCAGAGTGTTGATGAAACACAGAAATTGCATCGGGACTGAATACAACAGTCACCATCCGCACTTTCTTCCATGGGAGTAATGTCTCAAAGAGTCTACGATTTGATCGTTCCCTGGAAGACCAGTAGTAGTTCCGATGCACATCTGGAGGCATTCTATAATCTTTTGACTATCAGAGTATTGATGAAACACAGAAATTGCATCGGGATTGAATACAACAGTCACCATGCGTACTTTCCTTCATGGGAGTAATGTCTCAAAGACTCTACGCTTCGATCGTTCCCTGGAAGACCAATAGTAGTTTCCGATGCACATCTGGTGGCATTCTGTAATCTGTGGACTATCAGAGTGTTGATGAAACACAGAAATTGCATCGGGATTGAATACAACAGTCACCATGCGCACTTTCCTATATGGGAGTAATGTCTCTAACAGTCTACGCTTTGATCGTTCCCTGGAAGACTAGTAGTAGTTTCGATGCACATATGGAGGCTTTGCTTAATTTGTGGACTATCAGAGTGTTGATGAAACACAGAAATTGCATCGGGATTGAATACAACTGTCACCATGCCCTCTTTCGTCCATATGATAATGTCTCAAACAGACTACGCTTTGATCGTTCCCTGGAAGACCAGTAGTGGTTTCCGATGCACATCTGGAAGCATTCTGTAATCTGTGGACTATCAGAGTGTTGATGAAACACAGTTATTGCATCGGGATTGAATACAACAGTCACCATGCCAGCTTTCCTTCATGGGAGTAATGTCTCAAACAGTCTATGCTTTGATCGTTCCCTGGAAGACCAGTAGTAGTTTCCGGTGCACATCTGGAGGCATTCTGTAATCTGTGGACCATCAGTGTGTTGATGAAACACAGAAATTGCATCGGGATTGAATACAACAGTCACCATGCGCACTTTCTTCCATGGGAGTATTGTCTCAAACAGTCTACGATTTGATCGTTCCCTGGCAGACCAGTGATAGTTCCGATGCACATCTGGAGGCATTCTGTAATCTGGGGAGTATCAGAGTGTTGATGAAACACAGAAATTGCATCGGGATTGAATACAACAGTCACCATGCGGACTTTCCTCCATGGGAGTAATTCTCAAACAGTCTACGCTTTGATCGTTCCCTGGAAGACCAGTAGTAGTTTCCGATGCACATCTGGTGGCATTCTGTAATCTGTAGACTATCAGAGTGTTGATGAAACACAGAAATTGCATCGGAATTGAATACAACAGTCACCATGAGCACTTTCCTCCATGGTAGTAATGTCTCTAAGAGTCTACGCTTTGATCGTTCCCTGGAAGACCAGTAGTAGTTTCCGATGCTCATCTGGATGCTTTCTGTAATCTGTGGACTATCAGAGTGTTGATGAAACACAGAAATTGCATCGGGATTGAATACAACAGTATCCATGCGCAGTTTCCTCCATGTGAGTAATGTCTCAAACAGTCAACGTTTTTGATCGTTCCCTGGAAGACCAGTAGTAGTTTCCGATGCACATCTGGTGGCATTCTGTAATCTGTAGACTATCAGAGTGTTGATGAAACAAAGATATTGCTTCGGGATTGAATACAACAGTCACCATGCGCACTTTCCTCCATGGGAGTAATGTCTCTAACAGTCTACGCTTTGATCGGTCCCTGGATACCAGTAGTAGTTTCCGATGCACATCTGGTGGCATTCTGTAATCTGTAGACTATCAGAGTATTGATGAAACACAGAAATTGCATCGGGATTGAATACAACAGTCACCATGCGCTCTTTCCGCCATGGGAGTAATGTCTCTATCAGTCTACGTTTTGATCGTTCCCTGGAAGACCAGTAGTAGTTTCCGATGCACATCTGGTGGCACTCTGTAATCTGTGGACTATCAGAGTGTTGATGAAACACAGAAATTGCATCGGGATTGAATACAACAGTCACCATGCGCACTTTCCTCCATGGGTGTAATTCTCAAACCCACTACGATTTGATCGTTCCCTGAACGACCAGTAGTGATTTCCGATGCCCATCTGGTGGCATTCTGTAATCTGTGGACTATCAGAGTGTTGATGAAACACAGAAATTGCATCGGGATTGAATATAACAGTATCCATGCGCAGTTTCCTCCATGTGAGTAATGTCTCAAACAGTCTACGCTTTGATCGTTCCCTGGAAGACCAGTAGTAGTTTCCGATGCACATCTGGTGGCATTCTGTAATCTGTAGACGATCAGAGTGTTGATGAAACAAAGATATCGCTTCGGGATTGAATACAACAGTCACCATGCGCACTTTCCTCCATGGGAGTAATGTCTCTAACAGTGTACGCTTTGATCGTTCCCTGGATACCAGTAGTAGTTTCCGATGGACATGTGGTGGCATTCTGTAATCTGTAGACTATCAGAGTGTTGATGAAACACAGAAATTGCATCGGGATTGAATACAACAGTCACCATGCGCACTGTCCTCCATGGGAGTAATGTCTCTAACAGTCTACGATTTGATCGTTCCCTGGAAGAACAGTAGTAGTTTCCGATGCACATCTGGTGGCATTCTGTAATCTGTGGACTATCAGAGTGTTGATGAAATACAGAAATCGCATCGGGATTGAATACAACAGTCACCATGCGCACTTCCCTCCATGGGAGTAATGTCTCTAACAGTCTACGCTTTGACCGTTTCCTGGAAGACCAGTAGTAGTTTCCGATGCACATTTGGATTCTTCCTGTGATCTGTGTACTATCAGGTTGTTGATGAAACACAAAAATTGCCTCGGGATTGAATACAACAGTCACCATGCGCACTTTTCTCCATGGGAGTAATGTCTCAAACTGTCTATGCCTTGATCGTTCCCTGGAAGACCAGTAGTAGTTTCCGATGCACATCTGGTGGCATTCTGTAATCTGTGGTCTATCAGAGTGTTGATGAAACACAGAAATTGAATCGGAATGGAATACAACAGTCACCATGCGCACTTTCCGCCACGGGAGTAATGTCTCAAACAGTCTACGCTTTGATCGTTCCCTAGAAGACCAGTAGTAGTTTCCGATGCACATCTGGTGGCATTCTGTAATCTGTGGACTATCAGAGTGTTGATGAAACACAGAAATTGAATCGGAATGGAATACAACAGTCACCATGCGCACTTTCCGCCACGGGAGTAATGTCTCAAACAGTCTACGCTTTGATCGTTCCCTGGAAGACCAGTAGTAGTTTCCGATGCACATCTGGTGGCATTCTGTAATCTGTAGACGATCAGAGTGTTGATGAAACAAAGATATTGCTTCGGGATTGAATACAACAGTCACCATGCGCACTTTCCTCCATGGGAGTAATGTCTCTAACAGTGTACGCTTTGATCGTTCCCTGGATACCAGTAGTAGTTTCCGATGGACATGTGGTGGCATTCTGTAATCTGTAGACTATCAGAGTGTTGATGAAACACAGAAATTGCATCGGGATTGAATACAACAGTCACCATGCGCACTGTCCTCCATGGGAGTAATGTCTCTAACAGTCTACGATTTGATCGTTCCCTGGAAGAACAGTAGTAGTTTCCGATGCACATCTGGTGGCATTCTGTAATCTGTGGACTATCAGAGTGTTGATGAAATACAGAAATCGCATCGGGATTGAATACAACAGTCACCATGCGCACTTCCCTCCATGGGAGTAATGTCTCTAACAGTCTACGCTTTGACCGTTTCCTGGAAGACCAGTAGTAGTTTCCGATGCACATTTGGATTCTTTCTGTGATCTGTGTACTATCAGGTTGTTGATGAAACACAAAAATTGCCTCGGGATTGAATACAACAGTCACCATGCGCACTTTTCTCCATGGGAGTAATGTCTCAAACTGTCTATGACTTGATCGTTCCCTGGAAGACCAGTAGTAGTTTCCGATGCACATCTGGTGGCATTCTGTAATCTGTGGTCTATCAGAGTGTTGATGAAACACAGAAATTGAATCGGAATGGAATACAACAGTCACCATGCGCACTTTCCGCCACGGGAGTAATGTCTCAAACAGTCTACGCTTTGATCGTTCCCTGGAAGACCAGTAGTAGTTTCCGATGCACATCTGGTGGCATTCTGTAATCTGTGGACTATCAGAGTGTTGATGAAACACAGTTATTGCATCGGGATTGAATACAACAGTCACCATGCGGACTTTCCTCCATGAGAGTAATTCTCAAACAGTCTATGCTTTGATCGTTCTCTGGAAGACCTGTAGTAGTTTCCGATGCACATCTGGTGGCATTCTGTAATCTGTAGACTATCAGAGTGTTGATGAAACACAGAAATTGCATCGGGATTGAATACAACAGTATCCATGCGCAGTTTCCTCCATGTGAGTAATGTCTCAAACAGTCTACGCTTTGATCGTTCCCTGGAAGACCAGTAGTAGTTTCCGATGCACATCTGGTGGCATTCTGTAATCTGTAGACGATCAGAGTGTTGATGAAACAAAGATATTGCTTCGGGATTGAATACAACAGTCACCATGCGCACTTTCCTCCATGGGAGTAATGTCTCTAACAGTGTACGCTTTGATCGTTCCCTGGATACCAGTAGTAGTTTCCGATGGACATGTGGTGGCATTCTGTAATCTGTAGACTATCAGAGTGTTGATGAAACACAGAAATTGCATCGGGATTGAATACAACAGTCACCATGCGCACTGTCCTCCATGGGAGTAATGTCTCTAACAGTCTACGATTTGATCGTTCCCTGGAAGAACAGTAGTAGTTTCCGATGCACATGTGGTGGCATTCTGTAATCTGTGGACTATCAGAGTGTTGATGAAATACAGAAATCGCATCGGGATTGAATACAACAGTCACCATGCGCACTTCCCTCCATGGGAGTAATGTCTCTAACAGTCTACGCTTTGACCGTTTCCTGGAAGACCAGTAGTAGTTTCCGATGCACATTTGGATTCTTTCTGTGATCTGTGTACTATCAGGTTGTTGATGAAACACAGAAATTGCATCGGGATTGAATACAACAGTCACCATGCGCACTTACCTCCATGGGAGTAATATCTCAAACAGTCTACGCTTTGATCGTTCCCTGGAAGACCAATAGTAGTTTCCGATGCACATCTGGAGGCATTCTGATATCTGTGGACTAACTGAGTGTTGACAAAACACAGAAATTGCATCGGGATTGAATACAACATTCACCATGCGCACTTTCCTCCATGGGTGTAATTCTCAAACCGTCTACGATTTGATCGTTCCCTGAACGACCAGTAGTAGTTTCTGATGCACATCTGGTGGCATTCTGTAACCTGTGGACTATCAGAGTGTTGATGAAACACAAAAATTGCCTCGCAATTGAATACAACAGTCACCATGCGCACTTTTCTCCATGGGAGTAATGTCTCAAACTGTCTATGCTTTGATCGTTCCCTTGAAGACCAGTAGTAGTTTCCGATGCACATCTGGTGGCATTCTGTAATCTGTGGACTATCAGAGTGTTGATGAAACACAGAAATTGCATCGGGATTGAATACAACAGTCACCATGCGCACTTACCTCCATGGGAGTAATGTCTCTAACAGTCTACACTTTGATCGTTCCTGGAAGACCAGTGGTAGATTCCGATGCACGTCTGGTTGGATTCTGTAATCTGTGGACTATCAGAGTGTTGATGAAACACAGAAACTGCCTTGGGATTTAATACAACAGTCGCCATGCGCACATTTCTTCATGGGAATAATGTCTCAAACAGTCTACGCTTTGAACGTTCCTAGGAAGACCAGTAGTAGATTCCGATGCACATCTGAAGGCATTCTGTAATCTGTGGACTAGCAGAGTGTTGATGAAACACAGAAATTGCATCGGGATTGAATACAACAGTCATCATGCTCACTTCCCTCCATGGGAGTAATGTCTCATAGAGTTTACGCTTTGATCGTTCCCTGGAAGACCAGTAGTAATTTCCGATGCACATCTGGAGGCATTCTGTAATCTGTGGAGTATCAGATTGTTGATGAAACACAGAAATTGCATCGGGATTGAATACAACAAACACCATGCGCACTTACATCCATGGGAGTAATGTCTCTAACAGTCTACGCTTTGATCGTTCCCTGGAAGACCAGTAGTACTTCCCGATGCACATCTGGAGGCTTTCCGTAAACTGTGGACTAGAAGAGTGTTGATGAAGCACAGAAATTGCATCGGGATTGAATACAACAGTTACCATGCGCACTTTCCTCCATGGGAGTAATGTCTCAAAGCGTTTACGCTTTGATCGTTCCCTGGAAGACCAGTAGTAGTTTCCGTTGCACATCTGGAGGTATTCTGTAATCTGTGGAGTATCAGATAGTTGTTGAAACACAGAAATTGCGTCGGGATTGAATACAACAGTCACCATGCGCATTTACCTCCATGGGAGTAATGTCTCTAACTGTCTACGCTTTCATCGTTCCCTGGAAGACCAGTAGTACTTCACGATGCACATCTGGAGGCTTTCCGTAAACTGTGGACTATAAGAGTGTTGATGAAGCACAGAAATTGCATCGGGATTGAATACAACAGTCACCATGCGCACTTTCCTCCATGGGAGTAATGTCTCAAACACTCTACGCTTTGATCGTTCCCTGGTAGACCAGTAGTAGTTTTGATGCACATATGGAGGCTTTGCTTAATTTGTGGACTATCAGAGTGTTGATGAAACACAGAAATTGCATCGGGATTGAATACAACAGTCACCATGCGCACTTTCCTCCATGGGTGTAATTCTCAAACCGTCTACGATTTGATCGTTCACTGAACGACCAGTAGTGATTTCCGATGCCCATCTGGTGGCATTCTGTAATCTGTGGACTATCAGAGTGTTGATGAAACACAAAAATTGCCTCGGGATTGAATACAACAGTCACCATGCGCACTTTTCTCCATGGGAGTAATGGCTCAAACTGTCTATGCCTTGATCGTTCCCTGGAAGACCAGTAGTAGTTTCCGATGCACATCTGGTGGCATTCTGTAATCTGTGGTCTATCAGAGTGTTGATGAAACACAGAAATTGAATCGCGAATGGAATACAACAGTCACCATGCGCACTTTCCGCCACGGGAGTAATGTCATAAACAGTCTACGCTTTGATCGTTCCCTGGAAGACCAGTAGTAGTTTCCGATGCACATCTGGTGGCATTCTGTAATCTGTGGACTATCAGAGTGTTGATGAAACACAGTTATTGCATTGAGATTGAATACAACAGTCACCATGCGGACTTTCCGCCATGAGAGTAATTCTCAAACAGTCTATGCTTTGATCGTTCCCTGGAAGACCAGTAGTAGTTTCCGATGCACATCTGGTGGCATTCTGTAATCTGTAGACTATCAGAGTGTTGATGAAACACAGAAATTGCATCGGGATTGAATACAACAGTATCCATGCGCAGTTTCCTCCATGTGAGTAATGTCTCAAACAGTCTACGCTTTGATCGTTCCCTGGAAGACCAGTAGTAGTTTCCGATGCACATCTGGTGGCATTCTGTAATCTGTAGACGATCAGAGTGTTGATGAAACAAAGATATTGCTTCGGGATTGAATACAACAGTCACCATGCGCACTTTCCTCCATGGGAGTAATGTCTCTAACAGTGTACGCTTTGATCGTTCCCTGGATACCAGTAGTAGTTTCCGATGGACATGTGGTGGCATTCTGTAATCCGTAGACTATCAGAGTGTTGATGAAACACAGAAATTGCATCGGGATTGAATACAACAGTCACCATGCGCACTGTCCTCCATGGGAGTAATGTCTCTAACAGTCTACGATTTGATCGTTCCCTGGAAGAACAGTAGTAGTTTCCGATGCACATCTGGTGGCATTCTGTAATCTGTGGACTATCAGAGTGTTGATGAAATACAGAAATCGCATCGGGATTGAATACAACAGTCACCATGCGCACTTCCCTCCATGGGAGTAATGTCTCTAACAGTCTACGCTTTGACCGTTTCCTGGAAGACCAGTAGTAGTTTCCGATGCACATTTGGATTCTTTCTGTGATCTGTGTACTATCAGGTTGTTGATGAAACACAAAAATTGCCTCGGGATTGAATACAACAGTCACCATGCGCACTTTTCTCCATGGGAGTAATGTCTCAAACTGTCTATGCCTTGATCGTTCCCTGGAAGACCAGTAGTAGTTTCCGATGCACATCTGGTGGCATTCTGTAATCTGTGGTCTATCAGAGTGTTGATGAAACACAGAAATTGAATCGGAATGGAATACAACAGTCACCATGCGCACTTTCCGCCACGGGAGTAATGTCTCAAACAGTCTACGCTTTGATCGTTCCCTGGAAGACCAGTAGTAGTTTCCGATGCACATCTGGTGGCATTCTGTAATCTGTGGACTATCAGAGTGTTGATGAAACACAGTTATTGCATCGGGATTGAATACAACAGTATCCATGCGCAGTTTCCTCCATGTGAGTAATGTCTCAAACAGTCTACGCTTTGATCGTTCCCTGGAAGACCAGTAGTAGTTTCCGATGCACATCTGGTGGCATTCTGTAATCTGTAGACGATTAGAGTGTTGATGAAACAAAGATATTGCTTCGGGATTGAATACAACAGTCACCATGCGCACTTTCCTCCATGGGAGTAATGTCTCTAACAGTGTACGCTTTGATCGTTCCCTGGATACCAGTAGTAGTTTCCGATGGACATGTGGTGGCATTCTGTAATCTGTAGACTATCAGAGTGTTGATGAAACACAGAAATTGCATCGGGATTGAATACAACAGTCACCATGCGCACTGTCCTCCATGGGAGTAATGTCTCTAACAGTCTACGATTTGATCGTTCCCTGGAAGAACAGTAGTAGTTTCCGATGCACATGTGGTGGCATTCTGTAATCTGTGGACTATCAGAGTGTTGATGAAATACAGAAATCGCATCGGGATTGAATACAACAGTCACCATGCGCACTTCCCTCCATGGGAGTAATGTCTCTAACAGTGTACGCTTTGACCGTTTCCTGGAAGACCAGTAGTAGTTTCCGATGCACATTTGGATTCTTTCTGTGATCTGTGTACTATCAGGTTGTTGATGAAACACAGAAATTGCATCGGGATTGAATACAACAGTCACCATGCGCATTTACCTCCATGGGAGTAATATCTCAAACAGTTTACGCTTTGATCGTTCCCTGGAAGACCAGTAGTAGTTTCCGATGCACATCTGGGGGCATTCTGTAATGAGTTTACTATCAGAATGTTGATGAAACACAGAAATTGCATCGATATTGAATACAACAGTCACCATGCGCACTTTTCTCCATGGGAGTAATGTCTCAAACTGTCTATGCTTTGATCGTTCCCTCGAAGACCAGTAGTAGTTTCCGATGCACATCTGGTGGCATTCTGTAATCTGTGGACTATCAGAGAGTTGATGAAACACAGAAATTGCATCGGGATTGAATACAACAGTCACCATGCGCACTTACCTCCATGGGAGTAATGTCTCTAACTGTCTACGCTTTGATCGTTCCTGGAAGACCAGTGGTAGATTCCGATGCACGTCTGGTTGGATTCTGTAATCTGTGGACTATCAGAGTGTTGATGAAACACAGAAACTGCCTTGGGATTTAATACAACAGTCGCCATGCGCACATTTCTTCATGGGAATAATGTCTCAAACAGTCTACGCTTTGAACGTTCCTAGGAAGACCAGTAGTAGATTCCGATGCACATCTGAAGGCATTCTGTAATCTGTGGACTAGCAGAGTGTTGATGAAACACAGAAATTGCATCGGGATTGAATACAACAGTCATCATGCTCACTTCCCTCCATGGGAGTAATGTCTCATAGAGTTTACGCTTTGATCGTTCCCTGGAAGACCAGTAGTAATTTCCGATGCACATCTGGAGGCATTCTGTAATCTGTGGAGTATCAGATTGTTGATGAAACACAGAAATTGCATCGGGATTGAATACAACAAACACCATGCGCACTTACATCCATGGGAGTAATGTCTCTAACAGTCTACGCTTTGATCGTTCCCTGGAAGACCAGTAGTACTTTCCGATGCACATCTGGAGGCTTTCCGTAAACTGTGGACTAGAAGAGTGTTGATGAAGCACAGAAATTGCATCGGGATTGAATACAACAGTTACCATGCGCACTTTCCTCCATGGGAGTAATGTCTCAAAGAGTTTACGCTTTGATCGTTCCCTGGAAGACCAGTAGTAGTTTCCGTTGCACATCTGGAGGTATTCTGTAATCTGTGGAGTATCAGATAGTTGTTGAAACACAGAAATTGCGTCGGGATTGAATACAACAGTCACCATGCGCATTTACCTCCATGGGAGTAATGTCTCTAACTGTCTACGCTTTCATCGTTCCCTGGAAGACCAGTAGTACTTCACGATGCACATCTGGAGGCTTTCCGTAAACTGTGGACTATAAGAGTGTTGATGAAGCACAGAAATTGCATCGGGATTGAATACAACAGTCACCATGCGCACTTTCCCCCATGGGAGTAATGTCTCAAACACTCTACGCTTTGATCGTTCCCTGGTAGACCAGTAGTAGTTTTGATGCACATATGGAGGCTTTGCTTAATTTGTGGACTATCAGAGTGTTGATGAAACATAGAAATTGCATCGGGATTGAATACAACAGTCACCATGCGCACTTTCCTCCATGGGTGTAATTCTCAAACCGTCTACGATTTGATCGTTCACTGAACGACCAGTAGTGATTTCCGATGCCCATCTGGTGGCATTCTGTAATCTGTGGACTATCAGAGTGTTGGTGAAACACAAAAATTGCCTCGGGATTGAATACAACAGTCACCATGCGCACTTTTCTCCATGGGAGTAATGGCTCAAACTGTCTATGCCTTGATCGTTCCCTGGAAGACCAGTAGTAGTTTCCGATGCACATCTGGTGGCATTCTGTAATCTGTGGTCTATCAGAGTGTTGATGAAACACAGAAATTGAATCGCGAATGGAATACAACAGTCACCATGCGCACTTTCCGCCACGGGAGTAATGTCTTAAACAGTCTACGCTTTGATCGTTAACTGGAAGACCAGTAGTAGTTTCCGATGCACATCTGGTGGCATTCTGTAATCTGTGGACTATCAGAGTGTTGATGAAACACAGTTATTGCATTGAGATTGAATACAACAGTCACCATGCGGACTTTCCGCCATGAGAGTAATTCTCAAACAGTCTATGCTTTGATCGTTCCCTGGAAGACCAGTAGTAGTTTCCGATGCACATCTGGTGGCATTCTGTAATCTGTAGACTATCAGAGTGTTGATGAAACACAGAAATTGCATCGGGATTGAATACAACAGTATCCATGCGCAGTTTCCTCCATGTGAGTAATGTCTCAAACAGTCTACGCTTTGATCGTTCCCTGGAAGACCAGTAGTATTTTGCGATGCACATCTGGTGGCATTCTGTAATCTGTAGACTATCAGAGTGTTGATGAAACAAAGATATTGCTTCGGGATTGAATACAACAGTCACCATGCGCACTTTCCTCCATGGGAGTAATGTCTCTAACAGTGTACGCTTTGATCGTTCCCTGGATACCAGTAGTAGTTTCCGATGGACATCTGGTGGCATTCTGTAATCTGTAGACTATCAGAGTGTTGATGAAACAACGAAATTGCATCGGGATTGAATACAACAGTCACCATGCGCACTGTCCTCCATGGGAGTATGTCTCTAACAGTCTACGATTTGATCGTTCCCTGGAAGACCAGTAGTAGTTTCCGATGCACATCTGGTGGCATTCTGTAATCTGTGGACTATCAGAGTGTTGATGAAATACAGAAATCGCATCGGGATTGAATAAAACAGTCACCATGCGCACTTCCCTCCATGGGAGTAATGTCTCTAACAGTCTACGCTTTGATCGTTCCCTGGAAGACCAGTAGTAGTTTCCGATGCACATTTGGATTCTTTCTGTGATCTGTGTACTATCAGGGTGTTGATGAAACACAGAAATTGCATCGGGATTGAATACAACAGTCACCATGCGCACTTTCCTCCATGGGTGTAATTCTCACACCGTCTACGATTTGTTCGTTCCCTGAACGACCAGTAGTAGTTTCTGATGCACATCTGGTGGCATTCTGTAATCTGTGGACTATCAGAGTGTTGATGAAACACAAAAATTGTCTCGCGATTGAATACAACAGTCACCATGCGCACTTTTCTCCATGGGAGTAATGTCTCAAACTGTCTATGCTTTGATCGTTCCCTGGAAGACCAGTAGTAGTTTCCGATGCACATCTGGTGGCATTCTGTAATCTGTGGACTATCAGAGTGTTGATGAAACACAGAAATTGCATCGGGATTGAATACAACAGTCACCATGAGCACTTTCCTCCACGGGAGTAATGTCTTAAACAGTCTATGCTTTGATCGTTCCTGGAAGACCAGTAGTAGTTTCCGATGCACGTCTGGTTGGATTCTGTAATCTGTGGACTATCAGAGTGTTGATGAAACACAGAAATTGCCTCGGGATTGAATACAACAGTCACAATGCGCACTTTTCTTCATGGGAATAATGTCTCAAATAGTCTACGCTTTGAACTTTCCTAGGAAGACCAGTAGTAGTTTCCGATGCACATCTGAAGGCATTCTGTAATCTGTGGACCAGCAGAGTGTTGATGAAACACAGAAATTGCATCGCGATTGAATACAACTGTCACCATGCGCACTTACCTCCATGGGAAAAATGTCTCTAACAGTCTACGTTTTGATCGTTCCCTGGAAGACCTGTAGTAGTTTCCGATGCACATCTGGAGGCATTCTGCAATCTGTGGGGTATCAGATTGTTGATGAAACACAGAAATTGCATCGGGATTGAATACAACAGTCACCATGCGCACTTTCCTCCATGGGAGTAATGTCTCTAACAGTCTACGCTTTGATCGTTCCCTGGATACCAGTAGTAGTTTCCGATGGACATCTGGTGGCATTCTGTAATCTGTAGACTATCAGAGTGTTGATGAAACACAGAAATTGCATCGGGATTGAATACAACAGTCACCATGCGCACTTACCTCCATGGGAGTAATATCTCAAACAGTCTACGCTTTGATCGTTCCCTGGAAGACCAATAGTAGTTTCCGATGCACATCTGGAGGCATTCTGATATCCGTGGACTAACTGAGTGTTGACAAAACACAGAAATTGCATCGGGATTGAATACAACAGTCACCATGCGCACTTTCCTCCATGGGTGTAATTCTATAACCGTCTACGATTTGTTCGTTCCCTGAACGACCAGTAGTAGTTTCTGATGCACATCTGGTGGCATTCTGTAATCTGTGGACTATCAGAGTGTTGATGAAACACAAAAATTGTCTCGCGATTGAATACAACAGTCACCATGCGCACTTTTCTCCATGGGAGTAATGTCTCAAACTGTCTATGCTTTGATCGTTCCCTGGAAGACCAGTAGTAGTTTCCGATGCACATCTGGTGGCATTCTGTAATCTGTGGACTATCAGAGTGTTGATGAAACACAGAAATTGCATCGGGATTGAATACAACAGTCACCATGAGCACTTTCCTCCACGGGAGTAATGTCTTAAACAGTCTATGCTTTGATCGTTCCTGGAAGACCAGTAGTTGTTTCCGATGCACGTCTGGTTGGATTCTGTAATCTGTGGACTATCAGAGTGTTGATGAAACACAGAAATTGCCTCGGGATTGAATACAACAGTCACAATGCGCACTTTTCTTCATGGGAATAATGTCTCAAATAGTCTACGCTTTGAACGTTCCTAGGAAGACCAGTAGTAGTTTCCGATGCACATCTGAAGGCATTCTGTAATCTGTGGACCAGCAGAGTGTTGATGAAACACAGAAATTGCATCGCGATTGAATACAACTGTCACCATGCGCACTTACCTCCATGGGAGTAATGTCTCCAACAGTCTACGCTTTGATCGTTCCTGGAAGACCAATGGTAGTTTCCGATGCACGTCTGGTTGGATTCTGTATCTGTGGACTATCAGAGTGTTGATGAAACACAGAAATTGCCTTGGGATTTAATACAACAGTCACCATGCGCACTTTTCTTCATGGGAATAATGTCTCAAACAGTCTACGCTTTGAACGTTCGTAGGAAGACCAGTAGTAGTTTCCGATGCACATCTGATGTCATTGTGTAATCTGTGGACTAGCAGAGTGTTGATGAAACACAGAAATTGCATCGGGATTGAATACAACAGTCATCATGCTCACTTCCCTCCATGGGAGTAATGTCTCATAGAGTTTACGCTTTGATCGTTCCCTGGAAGACCAGTAGTAATTTCCGATGCACATCTGGAGGCATTCTGTAATCTGTGGAGTATCAGATTGTTGATGAAACACAGAAATTGCATTGGGATTGAATACAACAAACACCATGCGCACTTACCTCAATAGGAGTAATGTCTCTAACAGTCTACGCTTTGATCGTTCCCTGGAAGACCTGTAGTACTTCCCGATGCACATCTGGAGGCTTTCCGTAAACTGTGGACTAGAAGAGTGTTGATGAAGCACAGAAATTGCATCGGGATTGAATACAACAGTCACCATGCGCACTTTCCTCCATGGGAGTAATGTCTCAAAGAGTTTACGCTTTGATCTTTCCCTGGAAGACCAGTAGTAGTTTCCGTTGCACATCTGGAGGTATTCTGTAATCTGTGGAGTATCAGATTGTTGTTGAAACACAGAAATTGCATCGGGATTGAATACAACAGTCACCATGTGCATTTACCTCCATGGGAGTAATGTCTCTAACTGTCTACGCTTTCATCGTTCCCTGGAAGACCAGTAGTACTTCACGATGCACATCTGGAGGCTTTCCGTAAACTGTGGACTATAAGAGTGTTGATGAAGCACAGAAATTGCATCGGGATTGAATACAACAGTCACCATGCGCACTTTCCTCCATGGGAGTAATGTCTCAAACACTCTACGCTATGATCGTTCCCTGGAAGACCAGTAGTAGTTTCCGATGCACATATGGTGGCATTTTTTAACCTGTGGACGATCAGAGTGTTGATGAAACACAGAAATTGCATCGGGATTGAATACAACAGTCACCATTCGCACTTTCCTATATGGGAGTAATGTCTCTTACAGTCTACGCTTTGATCGTTCCCTGGTAGACCAGTAGTAGTTTTGATACACATATGGAGGCTTTGCTTAATTTGTGGACTATCAGAGTGTTGATGAAACACAGAAATTGCATCGGGATTGAATACAACTGTCACCATGCCCTCTTTCGTCCATATGATAATGTCTCAAACAGTCTACGCTTTGATCGTTCCCTGGAAGACCAGTAGTGGTTTCCGATGCACATCTGGAAGCATTCTGTAATCTGTGGACTATCAGAGTGATGATGAAACACAGTTATTGCATCGGGATTGAATACAACAGTCACCACGCTCCCTTTCCTTCATGGGGGTAATGTTTCAAACACTCTACGCTTTGATCGTTCCCTGGAAGACCACTAGTAGTATCCGGTGCACATCTGGATGCATTCTGTAATCTGTGGACTATCAGAGTGTTGATGAAACACAGAAATTGCATCGGGACTGAATACAACAGTCACCATCCGCACTTTCTTCCATGGGAGTAATAGCTCAAAGTGTCTACGATTTGATCGTTCCCTGCAAGACCAGTAGTAGTTCCGATGCACATCTGGAGGCATTCTATAATCTGTTGACTATCAGAGTATTGATGAAACACAGAAATTGCATCGGGATTGAATACAACAGTCACCATGCGCACTCTCCTTCATGGGAGTAATGTCTCAAACACTCTACGCTTCGATCGTTCCCTGGAAGACCAATAGTAGTTTCCGATGCACATCTGGTGGCATTCTGTAATCTGTGGACTATCAGAGTGTTGATGAAACACAAAAATTGCATCGGGATTGAATACAACAGTCACCATGCGCACTTTCCTATATGGGAGTAAGGTCTCAAACAGTCTACGCTTTCATCGTTCCCTGGAAGACTAGTAGTAGTTTCGATGCACATATGGAGTCTTTGCTTAATTTGTGGACTATCAGAGTGTTGATGAAACACAGAAATTGCATCGGGATTGAATACAACAGTCACCATGCTAGCTTTCCTTCATGGGAGTAATGTCTCAAACAGTCTACGCTTTGATCGTTCCCTGGAAGACCAGTAGTAGTTTCCGGTGCACATCTGGAGGCATTCTGTAATCTGTGGACTATCAGTGTGTTGATGAAACACAGAAATTGCATCGGGATTGAATACAACAGTCACCATGCGCACTTTCTTCCATGGGAGTATTGTCTCAAACAGTCTACGATTTGATCGTTCCCTGGAAGACCAGTAGTAGTTCCGATGCACATCTGGAGGCATTCTGTAATCTGTGGAGTATCAGAGTGTTGATGAAACACAGAAATTGCATCGGGATTGAATACAACAGTCACCATGCGGACTTTCCTCCATGGGAGTAATTCTCAAACAGTCTACGCTTTGATCGTTCCCTGGAAGACCAGTAGTAGTTTCCGATGCACATCTGGTGGCATTCTGTAATCTGTAGACTATCAGAGTATTGATGAAACACAGAAATTGCATCGGAATTGAATACAACAGTCACCATGAGCACTTTCCTCAATGGTAGTAATGTCTCTAAGAGTCTACGTTTTGATCGTTCCCTGGAAGACCAGTAGTAGTTTCCGATGCTCATCTGGATGCTTTCTGTAATCTGTGGACTATCAGAGTGTTGATGAAACACAGAAATTGCATCGGGATTGAATACAACAGTATCCATGCGCAGTTTCCTCCATGTGAGTAATGTCTCAAACAGTCTACGTTTTGATCGTTCCCTGGAAGACCAGTAGTAGTTTCCGATGTACATCTGGTGGCATTCTGTAATCTGTAGACTATCAGAGTGTTGATGAAACAAAGATATTGCTTCGGGATTGAATACAACAGTCACCATGCGCACTTTCCTCCATGGGAGTAATGTCTCTAACAGTCTACGCTTTGATCGTTCCCTGGAAGACCAATAGCAGTTTCCGATGCACATTTTGATTCTTTCAGTAATCTGTGGACTATCAGGGTGTTGATGAAACCCGGAAATTGCATCTGGATTGAATACAACAGTCACCATGCGCACTTTCCTCCATGGGAGTAATTTCTCAAACAGTCTACGCTTTGATTGTTCCCTGGAAGACCAATAGTAGTTTCCGACGCACATCTGGAGGCATTCTGATATCTGTGGACTAACTGAGTGTTGACAAAACACAGAAATTGCATCGTGATTGAATACAACCGTCACCATGCACACTTTCCTCCATGGGAGTAATGTCTCTAACAGTCTACGCTTTGATCGTTCCCTGGATACCAGTAGTAGTTTCCGATGGACATCTGGTGGCATTCTGTAATCTGTAGACTATCAGAGTGTTGATGAAACACAGAAATTGCATCGGGATTGAATACAACAGTCACCATGCGCTCTTTCCTCCATGGGAGTAATGTCTCTATCAGTCTACGTTTTGATCGTTCCCTGGAAGACCAGTAGTAGTTTCCGATGCACATCTGGTGGCACTCTGTAATCTGTGGACTATCAGAGTGTTGATGAAACACAGAAATTGCATCGGGATTGAATACGACAGTCACCATGCGCACTTTCCTCTATGGGTGTAATTCTCAAACCGTCTACGATTTGATCGTTCCCTGAACGACCAGTAGTGATTTCCGATGCCCATCTGGTGGCATTCTGTAATCTGTGGACTATCAGAGTGTTGATGAAACACAAAAATTGCCTCGGGATTGAATACAACAGTCACCATGCGCACTTTTCTCCATGGGAGTAATGTCTCAAACTGTCTATGCCTTGATCGTTCCCTGGAAGACCAGTAGTAGTTTCCGATGCACATCTTGTGGCATTCTGTAATCTGTGGTCTATCAGAGTGTTGATGAAACACAGAAATTGAATCGGAATGGAATACAACAGTCACCATGCGGACTTTCCTCCATGAGAGTAATTCTCAAACAGTCTATGCTTTGATCGTTCCCTGGAAGACCAGTAGTAGTTTCCGATGCACATCTGGGGCATTCTGTAATCTGTAGACTATCAGAGTGTTGATGAAACACAGAAATTGCATCGGGATTGAATACAACAGTATCCATGCGCAGTTTCCACCATGTGAGTAATGTCTCAAACAGTCTACGCTTTGATCGTTCCCTCGATACCAGTAGTAGTTTCCGATGGACATCTGGTGGCATTCTGTAATCTGTAGACTATCAGAGTGTTGATAAAACACAGAAATTGCATCGGGATTGATTACAACAGTCACCATGCGCACTGTCCTCCATGGGAGTAATGTCTCTAACAGTCTACGATTTGATCGTTCCCTGGAAGACCAGTAGTAGTTTCCGATGCACATCTGGTGGCATTCTGTAATCTGTGGACTATCAGAGTGTTGATGAAATACAGAAATCGCATCGGGATTGAATACAACGGTCAACATGCGCACTTCCCTCCATGGGAGTAAAGTCTCTAACAGTCTACGCTTTGATCGTTCCCTGGAAGACCAGTCGTAGTTTCCGATGCACATTTGGATTCTTTCTGTGATCTGTGTACTAGCAGGGTGTTGATGAAACACAGAAATTGCATCGGGATTGAATACAACAGGCACCATGCGCACTTACCTCCATGGGAGTAATATCTCAAACAGTCTACGCATTGATCGTTCCCTGGAAGACCAATAGTAGTTTCCGATGCACATCTGGAGGCATTCTGATATCTGTGGACTAACTGAGTGTTGACAAAACACAGAAATTGCATCGGGATTGAATACAACAGTCACCATGCGCACTTTCCTCCATGGGTGTAATTCTCAAACCGTCTACGATTTGATCGTTCCCTGAACGACCAGTAGTACTTTCTGATGCACATCTGGTGGCATTCTGTAATCTGTGGACTATCAGAGTGTTGATGAAACACAGAAATTGCCTCGGGATTGAATACAACAGTCACAATGCGCACTTTTCTTCATGGGAATAATGTCTCAAATAGTCTACGCTTTGAACGTTCCTAGGAAGACCAGTGGTAGTTTCCGATGCACATCTGAAGGCATTCTGTAATCTGTGGACCAGCAGAGTGTTGATGAAACACAGAAATTGCATCGCGATTGAATACAACAGTCACCATGCTCACTTCCCTCCATGGGAGTAATGTCTCAAAGAGTTTACGCTTTGATCGTTCATAGGAAGACCAGTAGTAGTTTCCGATGCACATCTGGAGGCATTCTGTATTCTGTGGAGTATCAGATTGTTGATGAAACACAGAAATTGCATCGGGATTGAATACAACAGTCACCATGCGCACTTACCTCCATGGGAAAAATGTCTCTAACAGTCTACGCTTTGATCGTTCGCTGGAAGACCAGTAGTACTTCCCGATGCACATCTGGAGGCTTTCCGTAAACTGTGGACTGTAAGAGTGTTGATGAAGCACAGAAATTGCAACGGGATTTAATACAACAGTCACCATGCGCACTTTCCTCCATGGGAGTAACGTCTCAAAGAGTTTACGTTTTGATCGTTCCCTGGAAGACCAGTAGTAGTTTCCGATGCACATCTGGAGGCATTCTGCAATCTGTGGGGTATCAGATTGTTGATGAAACACAGAAATTGCATCGGGATTGAATACAACAGTCACCATGCGCACTTACCTCCATGGGAGTAATGTCTCTAACAGTCTACGCTTTGATCGTTCCTGGAAGACCAGTGGTAGTTTCCGATGCACGTCTGGTTGGATTCTGTAATCTGTGGACTATCAGAGTGTTGATGTAACACAGAAATTGCCTTGGGATTGAATACAACAGTCACCATGAGCACTTTTCTTCATGGGAATAATGTCTCAAACAGTCTACGCTTTGAACGTTCCTAGGAAGGTCAGTAGTAGTTTCCGATGCACATCTGAAGGCATTCTGTAATCTGTGGACTAGCAGAGTGTTGATGAAACACAGAAATTGCATCGGGATTGAATACAACAGTCATCATGCTCACTTCCCTCCATGCTAGTAATGTCTCATAGAGTTTTCGCTTTGATTGTTCCCTGGAAGACCAGTAGTAATTTCCGATGCACATCTGGAGGCATTTTGTAATCTGTGGAGTATCAGATTGTTGATGAAACACAGAAATTGCATCGGGATTGAATACAACAAACACCATGCGCACTTACCTCCATGGGAGTAATGTCTCTAACAGTCTACGCTTTGATCTTTCCCTGGAAGACCAGTAGTACTTCCCTATGCACATCTGGAGGCTTTCCGTAAACTGTGGACTAGAAGAGTGTTGATGAAGCACAGAAATTGCATCGGGATTGAATACAACAGTCACCATTCGCACTTTCCTCCATGGGAGTAATGTCTCAAAGAGTTTACGCTTTGATCGTTCCCTGGAAGACCAGTAGTAGTTTCCGTTGCACATCTGGAGGTACTCTGTAATCTGTGGAGTATCAGATTGTTGTTGAAACACAGAAATTGCATCGGGATTGAATACAAGAGTCACCATGCGCATTTACCTCCATGGGAGTAACGTCTCTAACTGTCTACGCTTTCATCGTTCCCTGGAAGACCAGTAGTACTTCACAATGCACATCTGGAGGCTTTCCGTAAACTGTGGACTATAAGAGGGTTGATGAAGGACAGAAATTGCATCGGGATTGAATACAACAGTCACCATGCGCACTTTCCTCCATGGGAGTAATGTCTCAAACACTCTACGCTATGATCATTCCCTGGAAGACCAGTAGTAGTTTCCGATGCACATCTGGTGGCATTTTTTAACCTGTGGACTATCAGAGTGTTGATGAAACACAGAAATTGCATCGGGATTGAATACAACAGCCACCATTCGCACTTTCCTATATGGGAGTAATGTCTCTTACAGTCTACGCTTTGATCGTTCCCTGGTAGACCAGTAGTAGTTTTGATGCACATATGGAGGCTTTGCATAATTTGTGGACTATCAGAGTGTTGATGAAACACAGAAATTGCATCGGGATTGAATACAACTGTCACCATGCCCTCTTTCGTCCATATGATAATGTCTCAAACAGTCTACGCTTTGATCGTTCCCTGGAAGACCAGTAGTAATTTCCGATGCACATCTGGAAGCATTCTGTAATCTGTGGACTATCAGAGTGTTGATGAAACACAGTTATTGCATCGGGATTGAATACAACAGTCACCATGCTAGCTTTCCTTCATGGGAGTAATGTCTCAAACACTCTACGCTTTGATCGTTCATTGGAAGACCAGTAGTAGTTTCCGGTGCACATTTGGAGGCATTCTGTAATCTGTGGACTATCAGTGTGTTGATGAAACACAGAAATTGCATCGGGATTGAATACCACAGTCACCATGCGCACTTTCTTCCATGGGAGTATTGTCTCAAACAGTCTACGATTTGATCGTTCTATGGAAGACCAGTAGTAGTTCCGATGCACATCTGGAGGCATTCTGTAATCTGTGGACTATCAGGGTGTTGATGAAACACAGAAATTGCATCGGGATTGAATACAACGGTCACCATGCCGACTTTCCTCCATGGGAGTAATTCTCAAACAGTCTACGCTTTGATCGTTCCCTGGAAGACCAGTAGTAGTATCCGATGCACATCTGGTGGCATTCTGTAATCTGTAGACTATCAGAGTGTTGATGAAACACAGAAATTGCATCGGAATTGAATACAACAGTCACCATGAGCACTTTCCTCCATGGTAGTAATGTCTCTAAGAGTCTACGCTTTGATCGTTCCCTGGAAGACCAGTAGTAGTTTCCGATGCTCATCTGGATGCTTTCTGTAATCTGTGGACTATCAGAGTGTTGATGAAACACAGAAATTGCATCAGGATTGAATACAACAGTATCCATGCGCAGTTTCCTCCATGTGAGTAATGTCTCAAACAGTCTACGTTTTGATCGTTCCCTGGAAGACCAATAGTAGTTTCCGATGCACATCTGGTGGCATTCTGTAATCTGTAGACTATCAGAGTGTTGATGAAACACAAAAATGGCCTCGCGATTGAATACAACAGTCACCATGCGCACTTACCTCCATGGGAGTAATATCTCAAACAGTCTACGCTTTGATCGTTCCCTGGAAGACCAATAGTAGTTTCCGATGCACATCTGGAGGCATTCTGATATCTGTGGACTAACTGAGTGTTGACAAAACACAGAAATTGCATCGGGATTGAATACAACAGTCACCATGCGCACTTTTCTCCATGGGAGTAATGTCTCAAACTGTCTATGCTTTGATCGTTCCCTGGAAGACCCGTAGTAGTTTCCGATGCACATCTGGTGGCATTCTGTAATCTGTGGACTATCAGAGTGTTGATGAAACACAGAAATTGCATCGGGATTGAATACAACAGTCACCATGAGCACTTTCCTCCACGGGAGTAATGTCTTAAACAGTCTATGGTTTGATCGTTCCTAGGAAGACCAGTAGTAGTTTCCGATGCACATCTGAAGGCATTCTGTAATCTGTGGACTAGCAGAGTGTTGATGAAACACAGAAATTGCATCGGGATTGAATACAACAGTCATCATGCTCACTTCCCTCCATGGGAAAAATGTCTCATAGAGTTTACGCTTTGATCGTTCCCTGGAAGACCAGTAGTAATTTCCGATGCACATCTGGAGGCATTCTGTAATCTGTGGAGTATCAGATTGTTGATGAGACACAGATATTGCATCGGGATTGAATACAACAAACACCATGCGCACTTACCTCCATGGGAGTAATGTCTCTAACAGTCTACGCTTTGATCGTTCCCTGGAAGACCAGTAGTACTTCCCGATGCACATCTGGAGGCTTTCCGTAAACTGTGGACTAGAAGAGTGTTGATGAAGCACAGAAATTGCATCGGGATTGAATACAACAGTCACCATGCGCTCTTTCCTCCATGGGAGTAATATCTCAAAGAGTTTACGCTTTGATCGTTCCCTGGAAGACCAGTAGTAGTTTTCGTTGCACATCTGGAGGTATTCTGTAATCTGTGGAGTATCAGATTGTTGTTGAAACACAGAAATTGCATCGGGATTGAATACAACAGTCGCCATGCGCATTTACCTCCATGGGAGTAATGTCTCTAACTGTCTACGCTTTCATCGTTCCCTGGAAGACCAGTAGTACTTCACGATGCACATCTGGAGGCTTTCTGTAAACTGTGGACTAGAAGAGTGTTGATGAAGCACAGAAATTGCATCGGGATTGAATACAACAGTCACCATGCGCACTTTCCTCCATGGGAGTAATGTCTCAATCACTCTACGCTATGATCGTTCCCTGGAAGACCAGTAGTAGTTTCCGATGCACATCTGGTGGCATTTTTTAACCTGTGGACTATCAGAGTGTTGATGAAACACAGAAATTGCATCGGGATTGAATACAACAGTCACCATTCGCACTTTCCTATATGGGAGTAATGTCTCTTACAGTCTACGCTTTGATCGTTCCCTGGTAGACCAGTAGTAGTTTTGATGCACATATGGAGGCTTTGCTTAATTTGTGGACTATCAGAGTGTTGATGAAACACAGACATTGCATCGGGATTGAATACAACTGTCACCATGCCCTCTTTCGTCCATACGATAATGTCTCAAACAGTCTACGCTTTGATCGTTCCCTGGAAGACCAGTAGTGGTTTCCGATGCACATCTGGAAGCATTCTGTAATCTGTGGACTATCAGAGTGATGATGAAACACAGTTATTGCATCGGGATTGAATACAACAGTCACCATGCTCCCTTTCCTTCATGGGAGTAATGTCTCAAACACTCTACGCTTTGATCGTTCCCTGGAAGACCACTAGCAGTTTCCGGTGCACATCTGGATGCATTCTGTAATCTGTGGACTATCAGAGTGTTGATGAAACACAGAAATTGCATCGGGACTGAATACAACAGTCACCATCCGCACTTTCTTCCATGGGAGTAATGTCTCAAAGAGTCTACGATTTCATCGTTCCCTGGAAGACCAGTAGTAGTTCCGATGCACATCTGGAGGCATTCTATAATCTGTTGACTATCAGAGTATTGATGAAACACAGAAATTGCATCGGGATTGAATACAACTGTCACCATGCCCTCTTTCGTCCATATGATAATGTCTCAAACAGTCTACGCTTTGATCGTTCCCTGGAAGACCAGTAGTGGTTTCCGATGCACATCTGGAAGCATTCTGTAATCTGTGGACTATCAGAGTGTTGATGAAACATAGTTATTGCATCGGGATTGAATACAACAGTCACCATGCTAGCTTTCCTTCATGGGAGTAATGTCTCAAACAGTCTACGCTTTGATCGTTCCCTGGAAGACCAGTAGTAGTTTCCGGTGCACATCTGGAGGCATTCTGTAATCTGTG
This sequence comes from Schistocerca gregaria, assembly GCF_023897955.1. Lineage (NCBI taxonomy): Eukaryota > Metazoa > Arthropoda > Insecta > Orthoptera > Acrididae > Schistocerca > Schistocerca gregaria. Next base: position 39,039,238 of record NC_064920.1, read on the forward strand.
GACTATCAGTGTGTTGATGAAACACAGAAATTGCATCGTGATTGATTACAACAGTCACCATGCGCACTTTCTTCCATGGGAGTATTGTCTCAAACAGTCTACGATTTGATCGTTCCCTGGAAGACCAGTAGTAGTTCCGGTGCACATCTGGAGGCATTCTGTAATCTGTGGAGTATCAGAGTGTTGATGAAACACAGAAATTGCATCGGGATTGAATACAACAGTCACCATGCGGACTTTCCTCCATGGGAGTAATTCTCAAACAGTCTACGCTTTGATCGTTCCCTGGAAGACCAGTAGTAGTTTCCGATGCACATCTGGTGGCATTCTGTAATCTGTAGACTATCAGAGTGTTGATGAAACACAGAAATTGCATCGGAATTGAATACAACAGTCACCATGAGCACTTTCCTCCATGGTAGTCATGTCTCTAAGAGTCTACGTTTTGATCGTTCCCTGGAAGACCAGTAGTAGTTTCCGATGCTCATCTGGATGCTTTCTGTAATCTGTGGACTAGCAGAGTGTTGATGAAACACAGAAATTGCATCGGGATTGAATACAACAGTATCCATGCGCAGTTTCCTCCATGTGAGTAATGTCTCAAACAGTCTACGATTTGATCGTTCCCTGGAAGACCAGTAGTAGTTTCCGATGCACATCTGGTGGCATTCTGTAATCTGTAGACTATCAGAGTGTTGATGAAACAAATATATTGCTACGGGATTGAATACAACAGTCACCATGCGCACTTTCCTCCATGGGAGTAATGTCTCTAACAGTCTACGCTTTGATCGTTCCCTGGAAGACCAATAGCAGTTTCCGATGCACATTTTGATTCTTTCAGTAATCTGTGGACTATCAGGGTGTTGATGAAACCCGGAAATTGCATCTGGATTGAATACAACAGTCACCATGCGCACTTTCCTGCATGGGAGTAATTTCTCAAACAGTCTACGCTTTGATTGTTCCCTGGAAGACCAATAGTAGTTTACGACGCACATCTGGAGGCATTCTGATATCTGTGGACTAACTGAGTGTTGACAAAACACAGAAATTGCATCGTGATTGAATACAACAGTCACCATGCACACTTTCCTCCATGGGAGTAATGTCTCTAACAGTCTAGGCTTTGATCGTTCCCTGGATACCAGTAGTAGTTTCCGATGGACATCTGGTGGCATTCTGTAATCTGTAGACTATCAGAGTGTTGATGAAACACAGAAATTGCATCGGGATTGAATACAACAGTCACCATGCGCTCTTTCCTCCATGGGAGTAATGTCTCTATCAGTCTACGTTTTGATCGTTCCCTGGAAGACCAGTAGTAGTTTCCGATGCACATCTGGTGGCAGTCTGTAATCTGTGGACTATCAGAGTGTTGATGAAACACAGAAATTGCATCGGGATTGAATACAACAGTCACCATGCGCACTTTCCTCTATGGGTGTAATTCTCAAACCGTCTACGATTTGATCGTTCCCTGAACGACCAGTAGCGATTTCCGATGCCCATCTGGTGGCATTCTGTAATCTGTAGACTATCAGAGTGTTGATGAAATACAAAAATTGCCTCGGGATTGAATACAACAGCCACCATGCGCACTTTTCTCCAAGGGAGTAATGTCTCAAACTGTCTATGCCTTGATCGTTCCCTGGAAGACCAGTAGTAGTTTCCGATGCACATCTGGTGGCATTCTGTAATCTGTGGTCTATCAGAGTGTTGATGAAACACAGAAATTGAATCGGAATGGAATACAACAGTCACCATGCGCACTTTCCGCCACGGGAGTAATGTCTCAAACAGTCTACGCTTTGATCGTTCCCTGGAAGACCAGTAGTAGTTTTCGATGCACATCTGGTGGCATTCTGTAATCTGTGGTCTATCAGAGTGTTGATGAAACACAGAAATTGAATCGGGATTGAATACAACAGTCACCATGCGCACTTTCCTCCATGGGAGTAATTCGCAAACAGTCTATGCTTTGATCGTTCCCTGGAAGACCAGTAGTAGTTTCCGATGCACATCTGGTGACATTCTGTAATCTGTAGACTATCAGAGTGTTGATGAAACACAGAAATTGCATCGGGATTGAATACAACAGTATCCATGCGCAGTTTCCTCCATGTGAGTAATGTCTCAAACAGTCTACGCTTTGATCGTTCCCTGGAAGACCAGTAGTAGCTTCCGATGCACATCTGGTGGCATTCTGTAATCTGTAGACTATCAGAGTGTTAATGAAAAAAGATATTGCTTCGGGATTGAATACAACAGTCACCATGCGCACTTTCCTCCATGGGAGTAATGTCTCTAACAGTCTACGCTTTGATCGTTCCCTGCATACCAGTAGTAGTTTCCGATGGACATCTGGTGGCATTCTGTAATCTGTAGAGTATCAGAGTGTTGATGAAACACAGAAATTGCATCGGGATTGAATACAACAGTCACCATGCGCACTTTCCTCTATGGGTGTAATTCTCAAACCGTCTACGATTTGTTCGTTCCCTGAACGACCAGTAGTGATTTCCGATGCCCATCTGGTGGCATTCTGTAATCTGTGGACTATCAGAGTGTTGATGAAATACAAAAATTGCCTCGGGATTGAATACAACAGCCACCATGCGCACTTTTCTCCATGGGAGTAATGTCTCAAACTGTCTATGCCTTGATCGTTCCCTGGAAGACCAGTAGTAGTTTCCGATGCACATCTGGTGGCATTCTGTAATCTGTGGTCTATCAGAGTGTTGATGAAACACAGAAATTGAATCGGAATGGAATACAACAGTCACCATTCGCACTTTCCGCCACGGGAGTAATGTCTCAAACAGTCTACGCTTTGATCGTTCCCTGGAAGACCAGTAGTAGTTTCCGACGCACATCTGGTAGCATTCTGTAATCTGTTAACTATCAGAGTGTTGATGAAACACAGAAATTGAATCGGGATTGAATGCAACAGTCACCATGCGGACTTTCCTCCATGAGAGTAATTCTCAAACAGTCTATGCTTTGATCGTTCCCTGGAAGACCAGTAGTAGTTTCCGATGCACATCTGGTGGCATTCTGTAATCTGTGGACTATCAGAGTGTTGATGAAACACAGTAATTACATCGGGATTGAATACAACAGTATCCATGCGCAGTTTCCTCCATGTGAGTAATGTCTCAAACAGTCTACGCTTTGATCGTTCCCTGGAAGACCAGTAGTAGCTTCCGATGCACATCTGGTGGCATTCTGTAATCTGTAGACTATCAGAGTGTTGATGAAACAAAGATATTGCTTCGGGATTGAATACAACAGTCACCATGCGCTCTTTCCTCCATGGGAGTAATATCTCAAAGAGTTTACGCTTTGATCGTTCCCTGGAAGACCAGTAGTAGTTTTCGTTGCACATCTGGAGGTATTCTGTAATCTGTGGAGTATCAGATTGTTGTTGAAACACAGAAATTGCATCGGGATTGAATACAACAGTCGCCATGCGCATTTACCTCCATGGGGGTAATGTCTCTAACTGTCTACGCTTTCATCGTTCCCTGGAAGACCAGTAGTACTTCACGATGCACATCTGGAGGCTTTCTGTAAACTGTGGACTAGAAGAGTGTTGATGAAGCACAGAAATTGCATCGGGATTGAATACAACAGACACCATGCGCACTTTCCTCCATGGGAGTAATGTCTCAATCACTCTACGCTATGATCGTTCCCTGGAAGACCAGTAGTAGTTTCCGATGCACATCTGGTGGCATTTTTTAACCTGTGGACTATCAGAGTGTTGATGAAACACAGAAATTGCATCGGGATTGAATACAACAGTCACCATTCGCACTTTCCTATATGGGAGTAATGTCTCTTACAGTCTACGCTTTGATCGTTCCCTGGTAGACCAGTAGTAGTTTTGATGCACATATGGAGGCTTTGCTTAATTTGTGGACTATCAGAGTGTTGATGAAACACAGACATTGCATCGGGATTGAATACAACTGTCACCATGCCCTCTTTCGTCCATACGATAATGTCTCAAACAGTCTACGCTTTGATCGTTCCCTGGAAGACCAGTAGTGGTTTCCGATGCACATCTGGAAGCATTCTGTAATCTGTGGACTATCAGAGTGATGATGAAACACAGTTATTGCATCGGGATTGAATACAACAGTCACCATGCTCCCTTTCCTTCATGGGAGTAATGTCTCAAACACTCTACGCTTTGATCGTTCCCTGGAAGACCACTAGCAGTTTCCGGTGCACATCTGGATGCATTCTGTAATCTGTGGACTATCAGAGTGTTGATGAAAGACAGAAATTGCATCGGGACTGAATACAACAGTCACCATCCGCACTTTCTTCCATGGGAGTAATGTCTCAAAGAGTCTACGATTTCATCGTTCCCTGGAAGACCAGTAGTAGTTCCGATGCACATCTGGAGGCATTCTATAATCTGTTGACTATCAGAGTATTGATGAAACACAGAAATTGCATCGGGATTGAATACAACAGTCACCATGCGCACTTTCCTTCATGGGAGTAATGTCTCAAACACTCTACGCTTCGATCGTTCGCTGGAAGACCAATAGTAGTTTCCGATGCACATCTGGTGGCATTCTGTAATCTGTGGACTATCAGAGTGTTGATGAAACACAGAAATTGCATCGGGATTGAATACAACAGTCACCATGCGCACTTTCCTATATGGGAGTAATGTCTCTAACAGTCTACGCTTTCATCGTTCCCTGGAAGACTAGTAGTAGTTTCGATGCACATATGGAGGCTTTGCTTAATTTGTGGACTATCAGAGTGTTGATGAAACACAGAAATTGCATCGGGATTGAATACAACTGTCACCATGCCCTCTTTCGTCCATATGATAATGTCTCAAACAGTCTACGCTTTGATCGTTCCCTGGAAGACCAGTAGTGGTTTCCGATGCACATCTGGAAGCATTCTGTAATCTGTGGACTATCAGAGTGTTGATGAAACATAGTTATTGCATCGGGATTGAATACAACAGTCACCATGCTAGCTTTCCTTCATGGGAGTAATGTCTCAAACAGTCTACGCTTTGATCGTTCCCTGGAAGACCAGTAGTAGTTTCCGGTGCACATCTGGAGGCATTCTGTAATCTGTGGACTATCAGTGTGTTGATGAAACACAGAAATTGCATCGTGATTGAATACAACAGTCACCATGCGCACTTTCTTCCATGGGAGTATTGTCTCAAACAGTCTACGATTTGATCGTTCCCTGAAAGACCAGTAGTAGTTCCGGTGCACATCTGGAGGCATTCTGTAATCTGTGGAGTATCAGAGTGTTGATGAAACACAGAAATTGCATCGGGATTGAATACAACAGTCACCATGCGGACTTTCCTCCATGGGAGTAATTCTCAAACAGTCTACGCTTTGATCGTTCCCTGGAAGACCAGTAGTAGTTTCCGATGCACATCTGGTGGCATTCTGTAATCTGTAGACTATCAGAGTGTTGATGAAACACAGAAATTGCATCGGAATTGAATACAACAGTCACCATGAGCACTTTCCTCCATGGTAGTCATGTCTCTAAGAGTCTACGTTTTGATCGTTCCCTGGAAGACCAGTAGTAGTTTCCGATGCTCATCTGGATGCTTTCTGTAATCTGTGGACTAGCAGAGTGTTGATGAAACACAGAAATTGCATCGGGATTGAATACAACAGTATCCATGCGCAGTTCCCTCCATGTGAGTAATGTCTCAAACAGTCTACGATTTGATCGTTCCCTGGAAGACCAGTAGTAGTTTCCGATGCACATCTGGTGGCATTCTGTAATCTGTAGACTATCAGAGTGTTGATGAAACAAATATATTGCTACGGGATTGAATACAACAGTCACCATGCGCACTTTCCTCCATGGGAGTAATGTCTCTAACAGTCTACGCTTCGATCGTTCCCTGGAAGACCAATAGCAGTTTCCGATGCACATTTTGATTCTTTCAGTAATCTGTGGACTATCAGGGTGTTGATGAAACCCGGAAATTGCATCTGGATTGAATACAACAGTCACCATGCGCACTTTCCTGCATGGGACTAATTTCTCAAACAGTCTACGCTTTGATTGTTCCCTGGAAGACCAATAGTAGTTTCCGACGCACATCTGGAGGCATTCTGATATCTGTGGACTAACTGAGTGTTGACAAAACACAGAAATTGCATCGTGATTGAATACAACAGTCACCATGCACACTTTCCTCTACGGGTGTAATTCTCAAACCGTCTACGATTTGTTCGTTCCCTGAACGACCAGTAGTGATTTCCGATGCCCATCTGGTGGCATTCTGTAATCTGTGGACTATCAGAGTGTTGATGAAACAAAGATATTGCATCGTGATTGAATACAACAGTCACCATGCGCACTTTCTTCCATGGGAGTATTGTCTCAAACAGTCTACGATTTGATCGTTCCCTGGAAGACCAGTAGTAGTTCCCGTGCACATCTGGAGGCATTCTGTAATCTGTGGAGTATCAGAGTGTTGATGAAACACAGAAATTGCATCGGGATTGAATACAACAGTCACCATGCGCACTTTCCTCTACGGGTGTAATTCTCAAACCGTCTACGATTTGTTCGTTCCCTGAACGACCAGTAGTGATTTCCGATGCCCATCTGGTGGCATTCTGTAATCTGTGGACTATCAGAGTGTTGATGAAACACAGAAATTGCATCGGGATTGAATACAACTGTCACCATGCCCTCTTTCGTCCATATGATAATGTCTCAAACAGTCTACGCTTTGATCGTTCCCTGGAAGACCAGTAGTGGTTTCCGATGCACATCTGGAAGCATTCTGTAATCTGTGGACTATCAGAGTGTTGATGAAACATAGTTATTGCATCGGGATTGAATACAACAGTCACCATGCTAGCTTTCCTTCATGGGAGTAATGTCTCAAACAGTCTACGCTTTGATCGTTCCCTGGAAGACCAGTAGTAGTTTCCGGTGCACATCTGGAGGCATTCTGTAATCTGTGGACTATCAGTGTGTTGATGAAACACAGAAATTGCATCGTGATTGAATACAACAGTCACCATGCGCACTTTCTTCCATGGGAGTATTGTCTCAAACAGTCTACGATTTGATCGTTCCCTGGAAGACCAGTAGTAGTTCCGGTGCACATCTGGAGGCATTCTGTAATCTGTGGAGTATCAGAGTGTTGATGAAACACAGAAATTGCATCGGGATTGAATACAACAGTCACCATGCGGACTTTCCTCCATGGGAGTAATTCTCAAACAGTCTACGCTTTGATCGTTCCCTGGAAGACCAGTAGTAGTTTCCGATGCACATCTGGTGGCATTCTGTAATCTGTAGACTATCAGAGTGTTGATGAAACACAGAAATTGCATCGGAATTGAATACAACAGTCACCATGAGCACTTTCCTCCATGGTAGTCATGTCTCTAAGAGTCTACGTTTTGATCGTTCCCTGGAAGACCAGTAGTAGTTTCCGATGCTCATCTGGATGCTTTCTGTAATCTGTGGACTAGCAGAGTGTTGATGAAACACAGAAATTGCATCGGGATTGAATACAACAGTATCCATGCGCAGTTCCCTCCATGTGAGTAATGTCTCAAACAGTCTACGATTTGATCGTTCCCTGGAAGACCAGTAGTAGTTTCCGATGCACATCTGGTGGCATTCTGTAATCTGTAGACTATCAGAGTGTTGATGAAACAAATATATTGCTACGGGATTGAATACAACAGTCACCATGCGCACTTTCCTCCATGGGAGTAATGTCTCTAACAGTCTACGCTTCGATCGTTCCCTGGAAGACCAATAGCAGTTTCCGATGCACATTTTGATTCTTTCAGTAATCTGTGGACTATCAGGGTGTTGATGAAACCCGGAAATTGCATCTGGATTGAATACAACAGTCACCATGCGCACTTTCCTGCATGGGACTAATTTCTCAAACAGTCTACGCTTTGATTGTTCCCTGGAAGACCAATAGTAGTTTCCGACGCACATCTGGAGGCATTCTGATATCTGTGGACTAACTGAGTGTTGACAAAACACAGAAATTGCATCGTGATTGAATACAACAGTCACCATGCACACTTTCCTCTACGGGTGTAATTCTCAAACCGTCTACGATTTGTTCGTTCCCTGAACGACCAGTAGTGATTTCCGATGCCCATCTGGTGGCATTCTGTAATCTGTGGACTATCAGAGTGTTGATGAAACAAAGATATTGCATCGTGATTGAATACAACAGTCACCATGCGCACTTTCTTCCATGGGAGTATTGTCTCAAACAGTCTACGATTTGATCGTTCCCTGGAAGACCAGTAGTAGTTCCGGTGCACATCTGGAGGCATTCTGTAATCTGTGGAGTATCAGAGTGTTGATGAAACACAGAAATTGCATCGGGATTGAATACAACAGTCACCATGCGCACTTTCCTCTACGGGTGTAATTCTCAAACCGTCTACGATTTGTTCGTTCCCTGAACGACCAGTAGTGATTTCCGATGCCCATCTGGTGGCATTCTGTAATCTGTGGACTATCAGAGTGTTGATGAAATACAAAAATTGCCTCGGGATTGAATACAACAGCCACCATGCGCACTTTTCTCCATGGGAGTAATGTCTCAAACTGTCTATGCCTTGATCGTTCCCTGGAAGACCAGTAGTAGTTTCCGATGCACATCTGGTGGCATTCTGTAATCTGTGGTCTATCAGAGTGTTGATGAAACACAGAAATTGAATCGGAATGGAATACAACAGTCACCATGCGCACTTTCCGCCACGGGAGTAATGTCTCAAACAGTCTACGCTTTGATCGTTCCCTGGAAGACCAGTAGTAGTTTCCGACGCACATCTGGTGGCATTCTGTAATCTGTGGTCTATCAGAGTGTTGATGAAACACAGAAATTGAATCGGGATTGAATACAACAGTCACCATGCGGACTTTCCTCCATGAGAGTAATTCTCAAACAGTCTATGCTTTGATCGTTCCCTGGAAGACCAGTAGTAGTTTCCGATGCACATCTGGTGGCATTCTGTAATCTGTGGACTATCAGAGTGTTGATGAAACACAGTAATTACATCGGGATTGAATACAACAGTATCCATGCGCAGTTTCCTCCATGTGAGTAATGTCTCAAACAGTCTACGCTTTGATCGTTCCCTGGAAGACCAGTAGTAGCTTCCGATGCACATCTGGTGGCATTCTGTAATCTGTAGACTATCAGAGTGTTGATGAAACAAAGATATTGCTTCGGGATTGAATACAACAGTCACCATGCGCACTTTCCTCCATAGGAGTAATGTCTCTAACAGTCTACGCTTTGATCGTTCCCTGGATACCAGTAGTAGTTTCCGATGGACATCTGGTGGCATTCTGTAATCTGTAGTCTATCAGAGTGTTGATGAAACACAGAAATTGCATCGGGATTGAATACAACAGTCACCATGCGCACTTCCCTCCATGGGAGTAATGTCTCTAACAGTCTACGCTTTGATCGTTCCCTGGAAGACCAGTAGTAGTTTCCGATGCACATTTGGATTCTTTCTGTGATCTGTGTACTATCAGGGTGTTGATGAAACACAGAAATTGCATCGGGATTGAATACAACAGTCACCATTCGCACTTACCTCCATGGGAGTAATATCTCAAACAGTCTACGCATTGATCGTTCCCTGGAAGACCAATAGTAATTTCCGATGCACATCTGGAGGCATTCTGATATCTGTGGACTAACTGAGTGTTGACAAAACACAGAAATTGCATCGGGATTGAATACAACAGTCACCATGCGCACTTTCCTCCATGGGTGTAATTCTCAAACCGTCTAAGATTTGATCGTTCCCTGAACGACCAGTAGTACTTTCTGATGCACATCTACTGGCATTCTGTAATCTGTGGACCATCAGAGTGTTGATGAAACACAAAAATTGCCTCGCGATTGAATACAACAGTCACAATGCGCACTTTTCTTCATGGGAATAATGTCTCAAATAGTCTACGCTTTGAACGTTCCTAGGAAGACCAGTGGTAGTTTCCGATGCACATCTGAAGGCATTCTGTAATCTGTGGACCAGCAGAGTGTTGATGAAACACAGAAATTGCATCGCGATTGAATACAACAGTCACCATGCTCACTTCCCTCCATGGGAGTAATGTCTCAAAGAGTTTACGTTTTGATCGTTCATTGGAAGACCAGTAGTAGTTTCCGATGCACATCTGGAGGCATTCTGTATTCTGTGGAGTATCAGATTGTTGATGAAACACAGAAATTGCATCGGGATTGAATACAACAGTCACCATGCGGACTTTCCTCCATGAGAGTAATTCTCAAACAGTCTATGCTTTGATCGTTCCCTGGAAGACCAGTAGTAGTTTCCGATGCACATCTGGTGGCATTCTGTAATCTGTAGACTATCAGAGTGTTGATGAAACACAGAAATTGCATCGGGATTGAATACAACAGTATCCATGCGCAGTTTCCTCCATGTAAGTAATGTCTCAAACAGTCTACGCTTTGATCGTTCCCTGGATACCAGTAGTAGTTTCCGATGGACATCTGGTGGCATTCTGTGATCTGTAGACTATCAGAGTGTTGATGAAACACAGAAATTGCATCGGGATTGAATACAACAGTCACCATGCGCTCTTTCCTCCATGGGAGTAATGTCTCTATCAGTCTACTTTTTGATCGTTCCCTGGAAGACCAGTAGTAGTTTCCGATGCACATCTGGTGGCACTCTGTAATCTGTGGACTATCAGAGTGTTGATGAAACACAGATATTGCATCGGGATTGAATACAACAGTCACCATGCGCACTTTCCTCTATGGGTGTAATTCTCAAACCGTCTACGATTTGTTCGTTCCCTGAACGACCAGTAGTGATTTCCGATGCCCATCTGGTGGCATTCTGTAATCTGTGGACTATCAGAGTGTTGATGAAATACAAAAATTGCCTCGGGATTGAATACAACAGCCACCATGCGCACTTTTCTCCATGGGAGTAATGTCTCAAACTGTCTATGCCTTGATCGTTCCCTGGAAGACCAGTAGTAGTTTCCGATGCACATCTGGTGGCATTCTGTAATCTGTGGTCTATCAGAGTGTTGATAAAACACAGAAATTGAATCGGAATGGAATACAACAGTCACCATGCGCACTTTCCGCGACGGGAGTAATGTCTCAAACAGTCTACGCTTTGATCGTTCCCTGGAAGACCAGTAGTAGTTTCCGACGCACATCTGGTGGCATTCTGTAATCTGTGGTCTATCAGAGTGTTGATGAAACACAGAAATTGAATCGGGATTGAATACAACAGTCACCATGCGGACTTTCCTCCATGAGAGTAATTCTCAAACAGTCTATGCTTTGATCGTTCCCTGGAAGACCAGTAGTAGTTTCCGATGCACATCTGGTGGCATTCTGTAATCTGTGGACTATCAGAGTGTTGATGAAACACAGTAATTGCATCGGGATTGAATACAACAGTATCCATGCGCAGTTTCCTCCATGTGAGTAATGTCTCAAACAGTCTACGCTTTGATCGTTCCCTGGATACCAGTAGTAGTTTCCGATGGACATCTGGTGGCATTCTGTAATCTGTAGTCTGTCAGAGTGTTGATGAAACACAGAAATTGCATCGGGATTGAATACAACAGTCACCATGCACACTGTCCTCCATGGGAGTAATGTCTCTAGCAGTCTACGATTTGATCGTTCCCTGGAAGACCAGTAGTAGTTTCCGATGCACATCTGGTGGCATTCTGTAATCTGTGGACTATCAGAGTGTTGATGAAATACAGAAATCGCATCGGGATTGAATACAACAGTCACCATGCGCACTTCCCTCCATGGGAGTAATGTCTCTAACAGTCTACGCTTTGATCGTTCCCTGGAAGACCAGTAGTAGTTTCCGATGCACATTTGGATTCTTTCTGTGATCTGTGTACTATCAGGGTGTTGATGAAACACAGAAATTGCATCGGGATTGAATACAACAGTCACCATGCGCACTTACCTCCATGGGAGTAATATCTCAAACAGTCTACGCATTGATCGTTCCCTGGAAGACCAATAGTAATTTCCGATGCACATCTGGAGGCATTCTGATATCTGTGGACTAACTGAGTGTTGACAAAACACAGAAATTGCATCGGGATTGAATACAACAGTCACCATGCGCACTTTCCTCCATGGGTGTAATTCTCAAACCGTCTAAGATTTGATCGTTCCCTGAACGACCAGTAGTACTTTCTGATGCACATCTGGTGGCATTCTGTAATCTGTGGACTATCAGAGTGTTGATGAAACACAAAAATTGCCTCGCGATTGAATACAACAGTCACAATGCGCACTTTTCTTCATGGGAATAATGTCTCAAATAGTCTACGCTTTGAACGTTCCTAGGAAGACCAGTGGTAGTTTCCGATGCACATCTGAAGGCATTCTGTAATCTGTGGACCAGCAGAGTGTTGACGAAACACAGAAATTGCATCGCGATTGAATACAACAGTCACCATGCTCACTTCCCTCCATGGGAGTAATGTCTCAAAGAGTTTACGTATTGATCGTTCATTGGAAGACCAGTAGTAGTTTCCGATGCACATCTGGAGGCATTCTGTATTCTGTGGAGTATCAGATTGTTGATGAAACACAGAAATTGCATCGGGATTGAATACAACAGTCACCATGCGCACTTACCTCCATGGGAAAAATGTCTCTAACAGTCTACGCTTTGATCGTTCCCTGGAAGACCAGAAGTACTTCCCGATGCACATCTGGAGGCTTTCCGTAAACTGTGGACTGTAAGAGTGTTGATGAAGCACAGAAATTGCAACGGGATTGAATACAACAGTCACCATGCGCACTTTCCTCCATGGGAGTAACATCTCAAAGAGTTTACGCTTTGATCGTTCCCTGGAAGACCAGTAGTAGTTTCCGATGCACATCTGGAGGCATTCTGCAAACTGTGGGGTATCAGATTGTTGATGAAACACAGAAATTGCATCGGGATTGAATACAACAGTCACCATGCGCACTTACCTTCATGGGAGTAATGTCTCTAACAGTCTACGCTTTGATCGTTCCTGGAAGACCAGTGGTAGTTTCCGATGCACGTCTGGTTGGATTCTGTAATCTGTGGACTATCAGAGTGTTGATGAAACACAGAAATTGCCTTGGGATTGAATACAACAGTCACCATGCGCACTTTTCTTCATGGGAATAATGTCTCAAACAGTCTACGCTTTGAACGTTCCTAGGAAGACCAGTAGTAGTTTCCGATGCACATCTGAAGGCATTCTGTAATCTGTGGACTAGCAGAGTGTTGATGAAACACAGAAATTGCATCGGGATTGAATACAACAGTCATCATGCTCACTTCCCTCCATGGGAGCAATGTCTCATAGAGTTTACGCTTTGATCGTTCCCTGGAAGACCAGTAGTAATTTCCGATGCACATCTGGAGGCATTCTGTAATCTGTGGAGTATCAGATTGTTGATGAAACACAGAAATTGCATCGGGATTGAATACAACAAACACCATGCGCACTTACCTCCATGGGAGTAATGTCTCTAACTGTCTACGCTTTGATCGTTCCCTGGAAGAGCAGTAGTACTTCCCGATGCACATCTGGAGGCTTTCCGTAAACTGTGGACTAGAAGGGTGTTGATGAAGCACAGAAATTGCATCGGGATTGAATACAACAGTCACCATGCGCACTTTCCTCCATGGGAGTAATGTCTCAAAGAGTTTACGCTTTGATCGTTCCCTGGAAGACCAGTAGTAGTTTCCGTTGCACATCTGGAGGTATTCTGTAATCTGTGGAGTATCAGATTGTTTTTGAAACACAGAAATTGCATCGGGATTGAATACAACAGTCACCATGCGCATTTACCTCCATGGGAGTAATGTCTCTAACTGTCTACGCTTTCATCGTTCCCTGGAAGACCAGTAGTACTTCACGATGCACATCTGGAGGCTTTCCGTAAACTGTGGACTATAAGAGTGTTGATGAAGGACAGAAATTGCATCGGGATTGAATACAACAGTCACCATGCGCACTTTCCTCCATGGGAGTAATGTCTCAAACACTCTACGCTATGATCAATCCCTGGAAGACCAGTAGTAGTTTCCGATGCACATCTGGTGGCATTTTTTAACCTGTGGACTATCAGAGTGTTGATGAAACACAGAAATTGCATCGGGATTGAATACAACAGTCACCATTCGCACTTTCCTATATGGGAGTAATGTCTCTTACAGTCTACGCTTTGATCGTTCCCTGGTAGACCAGTAGTAGTTTTGATGCACATATGGAGGCTTTGCTTCATTTGTGGACTATCAGAGTGTTGATGAAACACAGAAATTGCATCATGATTGAATACAACTGTCACCATGCCCTCTTTCGTCCATATGATAATGTCTCAAACAGTCTACGCTTTGATCGTTCCCTGGAAGACCAGTAGTGGTTTCCGATGCACATCTGGAAGCATTCTGTAATCTGTGCACTATCAGAGTGAAGATGAAACACAGTTATTGCATCGGGATTGAATACAACAGTCACCATGCTCCCTTTCCTTCATGGGAGTAATGTCTCAAACACTCTACGCTTTGATCGTTCCCTGGAAGACCACTAGTAGTTTCCGGTGCACATCTGGATGCATTCTGTAATCTGTGAACTATCAGAGTGTTGATGAAACACAGAAATTGCATCGGGACTGAATACAACAGTCACCATCCGCACTTTCCTCCATGGGAGTAATTCTCAAACAGTCTACGCTTTGATTGTTCCCTGGAAGACCAGTAGTAGTTTCCGATGCACATCTGGTGGCATTCTGTAATCTGTAGACTATCAGAGTGTTGATGAAACACAGAAATTGCATCGGAATTGAATACAACAGTCACCATGAGCACTTTCCTCCATGGTAGTAATGTCTCTAAGAGTCTACGCTTTGATCGTTCCCTGGAAGACCAGTAGTAGTTTCCGATGCTCATCTGGATGCTTTCTGTAATCTGTGGACTATCAGAGTGTTGATGAAACACAGAAATTGCATCGGGATTGAATACAACAGTATCCATGCACAGTTTCCTCCATGTGAGTAATGTCTCAAACAGTCTACGTTTTGATCGTTCCCTGGAAGACCAGTAGTAGTTTCCGATGCACATCTGGTGGCATTCTGTAATCTGTAGACTATCAGAGTGTTGATGAAACAAACATATTGCTTCGGGATTGAATACAACAGTCACCATGCGCACTTTCCTCCATGGGAGTAATGTCTCTAACAGTCTACGTTTTGATCGTTCCCTGGAAGACCAGTAGCAGTTTCCGATGCACATTTTGATTCTTTCTGTAATCTGTGGACTATCAGGGTGTTTATGAAACCCGGAAATTGCATCTGGATTGAATACAACAGTCACCATGCGCACTTTCCTCCAGGGGAGTAATTTCTCAAACAGTCTACGCTTTGATTGTTCCCTGGAAGACCAATAGTAGTTTCCGACGCACATCTGGAGGCATTCTGATATCTGTGGACTAACTGAGTGTTGACAAAACACAGAAATTGCATCGTGATTGAATACAACAGTCACCATGCACACTTTCCTCCATGGGAGTAATGTCTCAAACAGTCTACGCTTTGATCGTTCCCTGGAAGACAAGTAGTAGCTTCCGATGCACATCTGGTGGCATTCTGTAATCTGTAGACTATCAGAGTGTTGATGAAAAAAGATATTGCATCGGGATTGAATACAACAGTCACCATGCGCACTTTCCTCCATGGGAGTAATGTCTCTAACAGTCTACGCTTTGATCGTTCCCTGGATACCAGTAGTAGTTTCCGATGGACATCTGGTGGCATTCTGTGATCTGTAGACTATCAGAGTGTTGATGAAACACAGAAATTGCATCGGGATTGAATACAACAGTCACCATGCGCTCTTTCCTCCATGGGAGTAATGTCTCTATCAGTCTACTTTTTGATCGTTCCCTGGAAGACCAGTAGTAGTTTCCGATGCACATCTGGTGGCACTCTGTAATCTGTGGACTATCAGAGTGTTGATGAAACACAGAAATTGCATCGGGATTGAATACAACAGTCACCATGCGCACTTTCCTCCATGGGAGTAATGTCTCTAACAGTCTACGCTTTGATCGTTCCCTGGATACCAGTAGTAGTTTCCGATGCACATCTGGTGGCATTCTGTAATCTGTGGACTATCAGAGTGTTGATGAAATACAAAAATTGCCTCGGGATTGAATACAACAGCCACCATGCGCACTTTTCTCCATGGGAGTAATGTCTCAAACTGTCTATGCCTTGATCGTTCCCTGGAAGACCAGTAGTAGTTTCCGATGCACATCTGGTGGCATTCTGTAATCTGTGGTCTATCAGAGTGTTGATGAAACACAGAAATTGAATCGGAATGGAATACAACAGTCACCATGCGCACTTTCCGCGACGGGAGTAATGTCTCAAACAGTCTACGCTTTGATCGTTCCCTGGAGGACCAGTAGTAGTTTCCGACGCACATCTGGTGGCATTCTGTAATCTGTGGTCTATCAGAGTGTTGATGAAACACAGAAATTGAATCGGGATTGAATACAACAGTCACCATGCGGACTTTCCTCCATGAGAGTAATTCTCAAACAGTCTATGCTTTGATCGTTCCCTGGAAGACCAGTAGTAGTTTCCGATGCACATCTGGTGGCATTCTGTAATCTGTGGACTATCAGAGTGTTGATGAAACACAGTAATTGCATCGGGATTGAATACAACAGTATCCATGCGCAGTTTCCTCCATGTGAGTAATGTCTCAAACAGTCTACGCTTTGATCGTTCCCTGGAAGACCAGTAGTAGCTTCCGATGCACATCTGGTGGCATTCTGTAATCTGTAGACTATCAGAGTGTTGATGAAACAAAGATATTGCTTCGGGATTGAATACAACAGTCACCATGCGCACTTTCCTCCATGGGAGTAATGTCTCTAACAGTCTACGCTTTGATCGTTCCCTGGATACCAGTAGTAGTTTCCGATGGACATCTGGTGGCATTCTGTAATCTGTAGTCTATCAGAGTGTTGATGAAACACAGAAATTGCATCGGGATTGAATACAACAGTCACCATGCACACTGTCCTCCATGGGAGTAATGTCTCTAACAGTCTACGATTTGATCGTTCCCTGGAAGACCAGTAGTAGTTTCCGATGCACATCTGGTGGCATTCTGTAATCTGTGGACTATCAGAGTGTTGATGAAATACAGAAATCGCATCGGGATTGAATACAACAGTCACCATGCGCACTTCCCTCCATGGGAGTAATGTCTCTAACAGTCTACGCTTTGATCGTTCCCTGGAAGACCAGTAGTAGTTTCCGATGCACATTTGGATTCTTTCTGTGATCTGTGTACTATCAGGGTGTTGATGAAACACAGAAATTGCATCGGGATTGAATACAACAGTCACCATGCGCACTTACCTCCATGGGAGTAATATCTCAAACAGTCTACGCATTGATCGTTCCCTGGAAGACCAATAGTAATTTCCGATGCACATCTGGAGGCATTCTGATATCTGTGGACTAACTGAGTGTTGACAAAACACAGAAATTGCATCGGGATTGAATACAACAGTCACCATGCGCACTTTCCTCCATGGGTGTAATTCTCAAACCGTCTAAGATTTGATCGTTCCCTGAACGACCAGTAGTACTTTCTGATGCACATCTGGTGGCATTCTGTAATCTGTGGACTATCAGAGTGTTGATGAAACACAAAAATTGCCTCGCGATTGAATACAACAGTCACAATGCGCACTTTTCTTCATGGGAATAATGTCTCAAATAGTCTACGCTTTGAACGTTCCTAGGAAGACCAGTGGTAGTTTCCGATGCACATCTGAAGGCATTCTGTAATCTGTGGACCAGCAGAGTGTTGACGAAACACAGAAATTGCATCGCGATTGAATACAACAGTCACCATGCTCACTTCCCTCCATGGGAGTAATGTCTCAAAGAGTTTACGCATTGATCGTTCATTGGAAGACCAGTAGTAGTTTCCGATGCACATCTGGAGGCATTCTGTATTCTGTGGAGTATCAGATTGTTGATGAAACACAGAAATTGCATCGGGATTGAATACAACAGTCACCATGCGCACTTACCTCCATGGGAAAAATGTCTCTAACAGTCTACGCTTTGATCGTTCCCTGGAAGACCAGAAGTACTTCCCGATGCACATCTGGAGGCTTTCCGTAAACTGTGGACTGTAAGAGTGTTGATGAAGCACAGAAATTGCAACGGGATTGAATACAACAGTCACCATGCGTACTTTCCTCCATGGGAGTAACATCTCAAAGAGTTTACGCTTTGATCGTTCCCTGGAAGACCAGTAGTAGTTTCCGATGCACATCTGGAGGCATTCTGCAAACTGTGGGGTATCAGATTGTTGATGAAACACAGAAATTGCATCGGGATTGAATACAACAGTCACCATGCGCACTTACCTTCATGGGAGTAATGTCTCTAACAGTCTACGCTTTGATCGTTCCTGGAAGACCAGTGGTAGTTTCCGATGCACGTCTGGTTGGATTCTGTAATCTGTGGACTATCAGAGTGTTGATGAAACACAGAAATTGCCTTGGGATTGAATACAACAGTCACCATGCGCACTTTTCTTCATGGGAATAATGTCTCAAACAGTCTACGCTTTGAACGTTCCTAGGAAGACCAGTAGTAGTTTCCGATGCACATCTGAAGGCATTCTGTAATCTGTGGACTAGCAGAGTGTTGATGAAACACAGAAATTGCATCGGGATTGAATACAACAGTCATCATGCTCACTTCCCTCCATGGGAGCAATGTCTCATAGAGTTTACGCTTTGATCGTTCCCTGGAAGACCAGTAGTAATTTCCGATGCACATCTGGAGGCATTCTGTAATCTGTGGAGTATCAGATTGTTGATGAAACACAGAAATTGCATCGGGATTGAATACAACAAACACCATGCGCACTTACCTCCATGGGAGTAATGTCTCTAACTGTCTACGCTTTGATCGTTCCCTGGAAGACCAGTAGTACTTCCCGATGCACATCTGGAGGCTTTCCGTAAACTGTGGACTAGAAGGGTGTTGATGAAGCACAGAAATTGCATCGGGATTGAATACAACACTCACCATGCGCACTTTCCTCCATGGGAGTAATGTCTCAAAGAGTTTACGCTTTGATCGTTCCCTGGAAGACCAGTAGTAGTTTCCGTTGCACATCTGGAGGTATTCTGTAATCTGTGGAGTATCAGATTGTTTTTGAAACACAGAAATTGCATCGGGATTGAATACAACAGTCACCATGCGCATTTACCTCCATGGGAGTAATGTCTCTAACTGTCTACGCTTTCATCGTTCCCTGGAAGACCAGTAGTACTTCACGATGCACATCTGGAGGCTTTCCGTAAACTGTGGACTATAAGAGTGTTGATGAAGGACAGAAATTGCATCGCGATTGAATACAACAGTCACCATGCGCACTTTCCTCCATGGGAGTAATGTCTCAAACACTCTACGCTATGATCAATCCCTGGAAGACCAGTAGTAGTTTCCGATGCACATCTGGTGGCATTTTTTAACCTGTGGACTATCAGAGTGTTGATGAAACACAGAAATTGCATCGGGATTGAATACAACAGTCACCATTCGCACTTTCCTATATGGGAGTAATGTCTCTTACAGTCTACGCTTTGATCGTTCCCTGGTAGACCAGTAGTAGTTTTGATGCACATATGGAGGCTTTGCTTCATTTGTGGACTATCAGAGTGTTGATGAAACACAGAAATTGCATCATGATTGAATACAACTGTCACCATGCCCTCTTTCGTCCATATGATAATGTCTCAAACAGTCTACGCTTTGATCGTTCCCTGGAAGACCAGTAGTGGTTTCCGGTGCACATCTGGATGCATTCTGTAATCTGTGAACTATCAGAGTGTTGATGAAACACAGAAATTGCATCGGGACTGAATACAACAGTCACCATCCGCACTTTCCTCCATGGGAGTAATTCTCAAACAGTCTACGCTTTGATTGTTCCCTGGAAGACCAGTAGTAGTTTCCGATGCACATCTGGTGGCATTCTGTAATCTGTAGACTATCAGAGTGTTGATGAAACACAGAAATTGCATCGGAATTGAATACAACAGTCACCATGAGCACTTTCCTCCATGGTAGTAATGTCTCTAAGAGTCTACGCTTTGATCGTTCCCTGGAAGACCAGTAGTAGTTTCCGATGCTCATCTGGATGCTTTCTGTAATCTGTGGACTATCAGAGTGTTGATGAAACACAGAAATTGCATCGGGATTGAATACAACAGTATCCATGCACAGTTTCCTCCATGTGAGTAATGTCTCAAACAGTCTACGTTTTGATCGTTCCCTGGAAGACCAGTAGTAGTTTCCGATGCACATCTGGTGGCATTCTGTAATCTGTAGACTATCAGAGTGTTGATGAAACAAACATATTGCTTCGGGATTGAATACAACAGTCACCATGCGCACTTTCCTCCATGGGAGTAATGTCTCTAACAGTCTACGTTTTGATCGTTCCCTGGAAGACCAGTAGCAGTTTCCGATGCACATTTTGATTCTTTCTGTAATCTGTGGACTATCAGGGTGTTGATGAAACCCGGAAATTGCATCTGGATTGAATACAACAGTCACCATGCGCACTTTCCTCCAGGGGAGTAATTTCTCAAACAGTCTACGCTTTGATTGTTCCCTGGAAGACCAATAGTAGTTTCCGACGCACATCTGGAGGCATTCTGATATCTGTGGACTAACTGAGTGTTGACAAAACACAGAAATTGCATCGTGATTGAATACAACAGTCACCATGCACACTTTCCTCCATGGGAGTAATGTCTCTAACAGTCTACGCTTTGATCGTTCCCGGGATACCAGTAGTAGTTTCCGATGGACATCTGGTGGCATTCTGTAATCTGTAGACTATCAAAGTGTTGATGAAACACAGAAATTGCATCGGGATTGAATACAACAGTCACCATGCGCACTTTCCTTCATGGGAGTAATGTCTCAAACACTCTACGCTTCGATCGTTCCCTGGAAGACCAATAGTAGTTTCCGATGCACATCTGGTGGCATTCTGTAATCTGTGGACTATCAGAGTGTTGATGAAACACAAAAATTGCATCGGGATTGAATACAACAGTCACCATGCGCACTTTCCTATATGGGAGTAATGTCTCAAACAGTCTACGCTTTGATCGTTCCCTGGAAGACTAGTAGTAGTTTCGATGCACATATGGAGGCTTTGCTTAATTTGTGGACTATCAGAGTGTTGATGAAACACAGAAATTGCATCGGGATTGAATACAACTGTCACCATGCCCTCTTTCGTCCATATGATAATGTCTCAAACAGTCTACGCTTTGATCGTTCCCTGGAAGACCAGTAGTGGTTTCCGATGCACATCTGGAAGCATTCTGTAATCTGTGGACTATCAGAGTGTTGATGAAACACAGTTATTGCATCGGGATTGAATACAACAGTCACCATGCTAGCTTTCCTTCATGGGAGTAATGTCTCAAACAGTCTACGCTTTGATCGTTCCCTGGAAGACCAGTAGTAGTTTCCGGTGCACATCTGGAGGCATTCTGTAATCTGTGGACTATCAGTGTGTTGATGAAACACAGAAATTGCATCGGGATTGAATACAACAGTCACCATGCGCACTTTCTTCCATGGGAGTATTGTCTCAAACAGTCTACGATTTGATCGTTCCCTGGAAGACCAGTAGTAGTTCCGATGCACATCTGGAGGCATTCTGTAATCTGTGGAGTATCAGAGTGTTGATGAAACACAGAAATTGCATCGGGATTGAATACAACAGTCACCATGCGGACTTTCCTCCATGGGAGTAATTCTCAAACAGTCTACGCTTTGATCGTTCCCTGGAAGACCAGTAGTAGTTTCCGATGCACATCTGGTGGCACTCTGTAATCTGTAGACTATCAGAGTGTTGATGAAACACAGAAATTGCATCGGAATTGAATACAACAGTCACCATGAGCACTTTCCTCCATGGTAGTAATGTCTCTAAGAGTCTACGTTTTGATCGTTCCCTGGAAGACCCGTAGTAGTTTCCGATGCTCATCTGGATGCTTTCTGTAATCTGTGGACTATCAGAGTGTTGATGAAACACAGAAATTGCATCGGGATTGAATACAACAGTATCCATGCGCAGTTTCCTCCATGTGAGTAATGTCTCAAACAGTCTACGTTTTGATCGTTCCCTGGAAGACCAGTAGTGATTTCCGATGCCCATCTGGTGGCATTCTGTAATCTGTGGACTATCAGAGTGTTGATGAAACACAAAAATTGCCTCGGGATTGAATACAACAGTCACCATGCGCACTTTTCTCCATGGGAGTAATGTCTCAAACTGTCTATGACTTGATCGTTCCCTGGAAGACCAGTAGTAGTTTCCGATGCACATCTGGTGGCATTCTGTAATCTGTGGTCTATCAGAGTGTTGATGAAACACAGAAATTGAATCGGAATGGAATACAACAGTCACCATGCGGACTTTCCTCCATGAGAGTAATTCTCAAACAGTCTATGCTTTGATCGTTCCCTGGAAGACCAGTAGTAGTTTCCGATGCACATCTGGTGGCATTCTGTAATCTGTAGACTATCAGAGTGTTGATGAAACACAGAAATTGCATCGGGATTGAATACAACAGTATCCATGCGCAGTTTTCTCCATGTGAGTAATGTCTCAAACAGTCTACGCTTTGATCGTTCCCTGGAAGACCAGTAGTAGCTTCCGATGCACATCTGGTGGCATTCTGTAATCTGTAGACTATCAGAGTGTTCATGAAACAAAGATATTGCTTCGGGATTGAATACAACGGTCACCATGCGCACTTTCCTCCATGGGAGTAATGTCTCTAACAGTCTACGCTTTGATCGTTCCCTGGATACCAGTAGTAGTTTCCGATGGACATCTGGTGGCATTCTGTAATCTGTAGACTATCAGAGTGTTGATGAAACACAGAAATTGCATCGGGATTGATTACAACAGTCACCATGCGCACTGTCCTCCATGGGAGTAATGTCTCTAACAGTCTACGATTTGATCGTTCCCTGGAAGACCAGTAGTAGTTTCCGATGCACATCTGGTGGCATTCTGTAATCTTTGGACTATCAGAGTGTTGATGAAATACAGAAATCGCATCGGGATTGAATACAACAGTCAACATGCGCACTTCCCTCCATGGGAGTAAAGTCTCTAACAGTCTACGCTTTGATCGTTCCCTGGAAGACCAGTAGTAGTTTCCGATGCACATTTGGATTCTTTCTGTGATCTGTGTACTATCAGGGTGTTGATGAAACACAGAAATTGCATCGGGATTGAATACAACAGTCACCATGCGCACTTACCTCCATGGGAGTAATATCTCAAACAGTCTTCGCATTGATCGTTCCCTGGAAGACCAATAGTAGTTTCCGATGCACATCTGGAGGCATTCTGATATCTGTGGACTAACTGAGTGTTGACAAAACACAGAAATTGCATCGGGATTGAATACAACAGTCACCATGCGCACTTTCCTCCATGGGTGTAATTCTCAAACCGTCTACGATTTGATCGTTCCCTGAACGACCAGTAGTACTTTCTGATGCACATCTGGTGGCATTCTGTAATCTGTGGACTATCAGAGTGTTGATGAAACACAAAAATTGCCTCGCGATTGAATACAACAGTCACCATGCGCACTTTTCTCCATGGGAGTAATGTCTCAAACTGTCTATGCTCTGATCGTTCCCTGGAAGACCAGTAGTAGTTTCCAATGCACATCTGGTGGCATTCTGTAATCTGTGGACTATCAGAGTGTTGATGAAACACAGAAATTGCATCGGGAATGAATACAACAGTCACCATGCGCACTTTCCTCCATGGGAGTAATGTCTCAAACAGTCTACGCTTTTATCCGTTTCTGGAAGACCAGTAGAAGTGTCCGATGCACATCTGGTTTCATTCTGTAATCTGTTGACAATCAGAGTGTTGATGAAACACAGAAATTGAATCGAAATTGAGTACAACAGTCACCATGCGCACTTTCCTCCACGGGAGTAATGTATCAAACATTCTACGCATTGATCGTTCCCTGGAAGACCAGTAGTAGTTTCTGATGCTCATCTGGTGTCATTCTGTAATCTGTGGAGTATCAGAGTGTTGATTAAACCCAGAAATTGCATCGGGATTGAATACAACAGTCACCATGAGCACTTTCCTCCACGGGAGTAATGTCTCAAACAGTCTATGCTTTGATCGTTCCTGGGAGACCAGTAGTAGTTTCCGATGCACGTCTGGTTGGATTCTGTAATCTGTGGACTATCAGAGTGTTGATGAAACACAGAAATTGCCTCGGGATTGAATACAACAGTCACAATGCGCACTTTTCTTCATGGGAATAATGTCTCAAATAGTCTACGCTTTGAACGTTCCTAGGAAGACCAGTGGTAGTTTCCGATGCACATCTGAAGGCATTCTGTAATCTGTGGACCAGCAGAGTGTTGATGAAACACAGAAATTGCATCGCGATTGAATACAACAGTCACCATGCTCACTTCCCTCCATGGGAGTAATGTCTCAAAGAGTTTACGCTTTGATCGTTCATAGGAAGACCAGTAGTAGTTTCCGATGCACATCTGGAGGCATTCTGTATTCTGTGGAGTATCAGATTGTTGATGAAACACAGAAATTGCATCGGGATTGAATACAACAGTCACCATGCGCACTTACCTCCATGGGAAAAATGTCTCTAACAGTCTACGCTTTGATCGTTCCCTGGAAGACCAGTAGTATTTCCCGATGCACATCTGGAGGCTTTCCGTAAACTGTGGACTGTAAGAGTGTTGATGAAGCACAGAAATTGCAACGGGATTTAATACAACAGTCACCATGCGCACTTTCCTCCATGGGAGTAACGTCTCTAAGAGTTTACGCTTTGATCGTTCCCTGGAAGACCAGTAGTAGTTTCCGATGCACATCTGGAGGCATTCTGCAATCTGTGGGGTATCAGATTGTTGATGAAACACAGAAATTGCATCGGGATTGAATACAACAGTCACCATGCGCACTTACCTCCATGGGAGTAATGTCTCTAACAGTCTACGCTTTGATCGTTCCTGGAAGACCAGTGGTAGTTTCCGATGCACGTCTGGTTGGATTCTGTAATCTGTGGACTATCAGAGTGTTGATGAAACACAGAAATTGCCTTGGGATTGAATACAACAGTCACCATGCGCACTTTCCTCCATGGGAGTAATGTCTCAAACACTCTACGCTATGATCATTCCCTGGAGGACCAGTAGTAGTTTCCGATGCACATCTGGTGGCATTTTTTAACCTGTGGTCTATCAGAGTGTTGATGAAACACAGAAATTGCATCGGGATTGAATACAACAGCCACCATTCGCACTTTCCTATATGGGAGTAATGTCTCTTGCAGTCTACGCTTTGATCGTTCCCTGGTAGACCAGTAGTAGTTTTGATGCACATATGGAGGCTTTGCTTAATTTGTGGACTATCA
Organism: Schistocerca gregaria; assembly: GCF_023897955.1. NCBI lineage: Eukaryota > Metazoa > Arthropoda > Insecta > Orthoptera > Acrididae > Schistocerca > Schistocerca gregaria. The sequence continues at coordinate 39,064,837 of NC_064920.1, forward strand.
GAGTGTTGATGAAACACAGAAATTGCATCGGGATTGAATACAACTGTCACCATGCCCTCTTTCGTCCATATGATAATGTCTCAAACAGTCTACGCTTTGATCGTTCCCTGGAAGACCAGTAGTGGTTTCCGATGCACATCTGGAAGCATTCTGTAATCTGTGCACTATCAGAGTGATGATGAAACACAGTTATTGCATCGGGATTGAATACAACAGTCACCATGCTCCCTTTCCTTCATGGGAGTAATGTCTCAAACACCCTACGCTTTGATCGTTCCCTGGAAGACCACTAGTAGTTTCCGGTGCACATCTGGATGCATTCTGTAATCTGTGGACTATCAGAGTGTTGATGAAACACAGAAATTGCATCGGGACTGAATACAACAGTCACCATCCGCACTTTCTTCCATGGGAGTAATGTCTCAAAGAGTCTACGATTTGATCGTTCCCTGGAAGACCAGTAGTAGTTCCGATGCACATCTGGAGGCATTCTATAATCTGTTGACTATCAGAGTATTGATGAAACACAGAAATTGCATCGGGATTGAATACAACAGTCACCATGCGCACTTTCCTTCATGGGAGTAATGTCTCAAACACTCTACGCTTCGATCGTTCCCTGGAAGACCAATAGTAGTTTCCGATGCACATCTGGTGGCATTCTGTAAACTGTGGACTATCAGAGTGTTGATGAAACACAGAAATTGCATCGGGATTGAATACAACAGTCACCATGCGCACTTTCCTATATGGGAGTAATGTCTCTAACAGTCTACGCTTTGATCGTTCCCTGGAAGACTAGTAGTAGTTTCGATGCACATATGGAGGCTTTGCTTAATTTGTGGACTATCAGAGTGGTGATGAAACACAGAAATTGCATCGGGATTGAATACAACTGTCACCATGCCCTCTTTCGTCCATATGATAATGTCTCAAACAGTCTACGCTTTGATCGTTCCCTGGAAGACCAGTAGTGGTTTCCGATGCACATCTGGAAGCATTCTGTAATCTGTGGACTATCAGAGTGTTGATGAAACACAGTTATTGCATCGGGATTGAATACAACAGTCACCATGCTAGCTTTCCTTCATGGGAGTAATGTCTCAAACACTCTACGCTTTGATCGTTCCCTGGAAGACCAGTAGTAGTTTCCGGTGCACATTTGGAGGCATTCTGTAATCTGTGGACTATCAGAGTGTTGATGAAACACAGAAATTGCATCGGGATTGAATACAACAGTCGCCATGCGCACTTTCCTCCATGGGTGTAATTCTCAAACCGTCTACGATTTGATCGTTCCCTGAACGACCAGTAGTAGTTTCTGATGCACATCTGGTGGCATTCTGTAATCTGTGGACTATCAGAGTGTTGATGAAACACAAAAATTGCCTCGCGATTGAATACAACAGTCACCATGCGCACTTTTCTCCATGGGAGTAATGTCTCAAACTGTCTATGCTTTGATCGTTCCCTGGAAGACCAGTAGTAGTTTCCGGTGCACATCTGGATGCATTCTGTAATCTGTGGACTATCAGAGTGTTGATGAAACACAGAAATTGCATCGGGACTGAATACAACAGTCACCATGCGCACTTTCTTCCATGGGAGTATTGTCTCAAACAGTCTACGATTTGATTGTTCCCTGGAAGGCCAGTAGTAGTTCCGATGCACATCTGGAGGCATTCTGTAATCTGTGGACTATCAGGGTGTTGATGAAACACAGAAATTGCATCGGGATTGAATACAACGGTCACCATGCCGACTTTCCTCCATGGGAGTAATTCTCAAACAGTCTACGCTTTGATCGTTCCCTGGAAGACTAGTAGTAGTATCCGATGCACATCTGGTGGCATTCTGTAATCTGTAGACTATCAGAGTGTTGATGAAACACAGAAATTGCATCGGAATTGAATACAACAGTCACCATGAGCACTTTCCTCCATGGTAGTAATGTCTCTAAGAGTCTACGCTTTGATCGTTCCCTGGAAGACCAGTAGTAGTTTCCGATGCTCATCTGGATGCTTTCTGTTATCTGTGGACTATCAGAGTGTTGATGAAACACAGAAATTGCATCGGGATTGAATACAACAGTATCCATGCGCAGTTTCCTCCATGTGAGTAATGTCTCAAACAGTCTACGTTTTGATCGTTCCCTGGAAGACCAATAGTAGTTTCCGATGCACATCTGGTGGCATTCTGTAATCTGTAGACTATCAGAGTGTTGATGAAACACAGAAATTGCATCGGAATTGAATACAACAGTCACCATGAGCACTTTCCTCCATGGTAGTAATGTCTCTAAGAGTCTACGCTTTGATCGTTCCCTGGAAGACCAGTAGTAGTTTCCGATGCTCATCTGGATGCTTTCTGTAATCTGTGGACTATCAGAGTGTTGATGAAACACAGAAATTGCATCGGGATTGAATACAACAGTCGCCATGCGCACTTTCCTCCATGGGTGTAATTCTCAAACCGTCTACGATTTGATCGTTCCCTGAACGACCAGTAGTAGTTTCTGATGCACATCTGGTGGCATTCTGTAATCTGTGGACTATCAGGGTGTTGATGAAACACAAAAAGTGCCTCGCGATTGAATACAACAGTCACCATGCGCACTTTTCTCCATGGGAGTAATGTCTCAAACTGTCTATGCTTTGATCGTTCCCTGGAAGACCAGTAGTAGTAACCGATGCACATCTGGTGGCATTCTGTAATCTGTGGACTATCAGAGTGTTGATGAAACACAGAAATTGCATCGGGATTGAATACAACAGTCACCATGAGCACTTTCCTCCACGGGAGTAGTGTTTAAACAGTCTATGCTTTGATCGTTCCTGGAAGTCCAGTAGTAGTTTCCGATGCACGTCTGGTTGGATTCTGTAATCTGTGGACTATCAGAGTGTTGATGAAACACAGAAATTGCCTCGAGATTGAATACAACAGTCACAATGCGCACTTTTCTTCAATGGAATAATGTCTCAAATAGTCTACGCTTTGAACGTTCCTAGGAAGACCAGTAGTAGTTTCCGATGCACATCTGAAGGCATTCTGTAATCTGTGGACCAGCAGAGTGTTGATGAAACACAGAAATTGCATCGCGATTGAATACAACAGTCACCATGCGCACTTACCTCCATGGGAAAAATGTCTCTAACAGTCTACGCTTTGATCGTTCCCTGGAAGAACAGTAGTACTTCCCGATGCACATCTGGAGGCTTTCCGTAAACAGTGGACTGTAAGAGTATTGATGAAGCACAGAAATTGCATCGGGATTGAATACAACGGTCACCATGCGCACTTACCTCCATGGGAAAAATGTCTCTAACAGTCTACGCTTTGATCGTTCCCTGGAAGACCAGTAGTAGTTTCCGATGCACATCTGGAGGCATTCTGCAATCTGTGGGGTATCAGATTGTTGATGAAACACAGAAATTGCATCGGGAATGAATACAACAGTCACCATGCGCACTTACCTCCATGGGAGTAATGTCTCTAACAGTCTACGATTTGATCGTTCCTGGAAGACCAGTGGTAGTTTCCGATGCACGTCTGGTTGGATTCTGTTATCTGTGGACTATCAGAGTGTTGATGAAACACAGAAATTGCCTTGGGATTTAATACAACAGTCACCATGCGCACTTTTCTTCATGGGAATAATGTCTCAAACAGTCTACGCTTTGAACGTTCCTAGGAAGACCAGTAGTAGTTTCCGATGCACATCTGAAGGCATTCTGTAATCTGTGGACTAGCAGAGTGTTGATGAAACACAGAAATTGCATCGGGATTGAATACAACAGTCATCATGCTCACTTCCCTCCATGGGAGTAATGTCTCATAGAGTTTACGCTTTGATCGTTCCCTGGAAGACCAGTAGTAATTTCCGATGCACATCTGGAGGCATTCTGTAATCTGTGCAGTATCAGATTGTTGATGAAACACAGATATTGCATCGGGATTGAATACAACAAACACCATGCGCACTTACCTCCATGGGAGTAATGTCTCTAACAGTCTACGCTTTGATCGTTCCCTGGAAGACCAGTAGTACTTCCCGATGCACATCTGGAGGCTTTCCGTAAACTGTGGACTAGAAGAGTGTTGATGAAGCACAGAAATTGCATCGGGATTGAATACAACAGTCACCATGCGCACTTTCCTCCATGGGAGTAATGTCTCAAAGAGTTTACGCTTTGATCGTTCCCTGGAAGACCAGTAGTAGTTTCCGTTGCACATCTGGAGGTATTCTGTAATCTGTGGAGTATTAGATTGTTGTTGAAACACAGAAATTGCATCGGGATTGAATACAACAGTCACCATGCGCATTTACCTCCATGGGAGTAATGTCTCTAACTGTCTACGCTTTCATCGTTCCCTGGAAGACCAGTAGTACTTCCCGATGCACATCTGGAGGCTTTCCGTAAACTGTGGACTAGAAGAGTGTTGATGAAGCACAGAAATTGCATCGGGATTGAATACAACAGTCACCATGCGCACTTTCCTCCATGGGAGTAATGTCTCAAAGAGTTTACGCTTTGATCGTTCCCTGGAAGACCAGTAGTAGTTTCCGTTGCACATCTGGAGGTATTCTGTAATCTGTGGAGTATTAGATTGTTGTTGAAACACAGAAATTGCATCGGGATTGAATACAACAGTCACCATGCGCACTTTCCTCCATCAGAGTAATGTCTCAAACACTCTACGCTATGATCGTTCCCTGGAAGACCAGTCGTAGTTTCCGATGCACATCTGGTGGCATTTTTCAACCTGTGGACTATCAGAGTGTTGATGAAACACAGAAATTGCATCGGGATTGAATACAACAGTCAACATTCGCACTTTCCTATATGGGAGTAATGTCTCTTACAGTCTACGCTTTGATCGTTCCCTGGTAGACCAGTAGTAGTTTTGATGCACATATGGAGGCTTTGCTTAATTTGTGGACTATCAGAGTGTTGATGAAACACAGACATTGCATCGGGATTGAATACAACTGTCACCATGCCCTCTTTCGTCCATACGATAATGTCTCAAACAGTCTACGCTTTGATCGTTCCCTGGAAGACCAGTAGTGGTTTCCGATGCACATCTGGAAGCATTCTGTAATCTGTGGACTATCAGAGTGATGATGAAACACAGTTATTGCATCGGGATTGAATACAACAGTCACCATGCTCCCTTTCCTTCATGGGAGTAATGTCTCAAACACTCTACGCTTTGATCGTTCCCTGGAAGACCACTAGCAGTTTCCGGTGCACATCTGGATGCATTCTGTAATCTGTGGACTATCAGAGTGTTGATGAAACACAGAAATTGCATCGGGACTGAATACAACAGTCACCATCCGCACTTTCTTCCATGGGAGTAATGTCTCAAAGAGTCTACGATTTGATCGTTCCCTGGAAGACCAGTAGTAGTTCCGATGCACATCTGGAGGCATTCTATAATCTGTTGACTATCAGAGTATTGATGAAACACAGAAATTGCATCGGGATTGAATACAACAGTCACCATGCGCACTTTCCTTCATGGGAGTAATGTCTCAAACACTCTACGCTTCGATCGTTCCCTGGAAGACCAATAGTAGTTTCCGATGCACATCTGGTGGCATTCTGTAATCTGTGGACTATCAGAGTGTTGATGAAACACAGAAATTGCATCGGGATTGAATACAACAGTCACCATGCGCACTTTCCTATATGGGAGTAATGTCTCTAACAGTCTACGCTTTGATCGTTCCCTGGAAGACTAGTAGTAGTTTCGATGCACATATGGAGGCTTTGCTTAATTTGTGGACTATCAGAGTGTTGATGAAACACAGAAATTGCATCGGGATTGAATACAACTGTCACCATGCCCTCTTTCGTCCATATGATAATGTCTCAAACAGTCTACGCTTTGATCGTTCCCTGGAAGACCAGTAGTGGTTTCCGATGCACATCTGGAAGCATTCTGTAATCTGTGGACTATCAGAGTGTTGATGAAACATAGTTATTGCATCGGGATTGAATACAACAGTCACCATGCTAGCTTTCCTTCATGGGAGTAATGTCTCAAACAGTCTACGCTTTGATCGTTCCCTGGAAGACCAGTAGTAGTTTCCGGTGCACATCTGGAGGCATTCTGTAATCTGTGGACTATCAGTGTGTTGATGAAACACAGAAATTGCATCGTGATTGAATACAACAGTCACCATGCGCACTTTCTTCCATGGGAGTATTGTCTCAAACAGTCTACGATTTGATCGTTCCCTGGAAGACCAGTAGTAGTTATGGTGCATATCTGGAGGCATTCTGTAATCTGTGGAGTATCAGAGTGTTGATGAAACACAGAAATTGCATCGGGATTGAATACAACAGTCACCATGCGGACTTTCCTCCATGGGAGTAATTCTCAAACAGTCTACGCTTTGATCGTTCCCTGGAAGACCAGTAGTAGTTTCCGATGCACATCTGGTGGCATTCTGTAATCTGTAGACTATCAGAGTGTTGATGAAACACAGAAATTGCATCGGAATTGAATACAACAGTCACCATGAGCACTTTCCTCCATGGTAGTCATGTCTCTAAGAGTCTACGTTTTGGTCGTTCCCTGGAAGACCAGTAGTAGTTTCCGATGCTCATCTGGATGCTTTCTGTAATCTGTGGACTAGCAGAGTGTTGATGAAACACAGAAATTGCATCGGGATTGAATACAACAGTATCCATGCGCAGTTTCCTCCATGTGAGTAATGTCTCAAACAGTCTACGTTTTGATCGTTCCCTGGAAGACCAGTAGTAGTTTCCGATGCACATCTGGTGACATTCTGTAATCTGTAGACTATCAGAGTGTTGATGAAACAAATATATTGCTACGGGATTGAATACAACAGTCACCATGCGCACTTTCCTCCATGGGAGTAATGTCTCTAACAGTCTACGCTTTGATCGTTCCCTGGAGGACCAATAGCAGTTTCCGATGCACATTTTGATTCTTTCAGTAATCTGTGGACTATCAGGGTGTTGATGAAACCCGGAAATTGCATCTGGATTGAATACAACAGTCACCATGCGCACTTTCCTGCATGGGAGTAATTTCTCAAACAGTCTACGCTTTGATTGTTCTCTGGAAGACGAATAGTAGTTTCCGACGCACATCTGGAGGCATTCTGATATCTGTGGACTAACTGAGTGTTGACAAAACACAGAAATTGCATCGTGATTGAATACAACAGTCACCATGCACACTTTCCTCCATGGGAGTAATGTCTCTAACAGTCTAGGCATTGATCGTTCCCTGGATACCAGTAGTAGTTTCCGATGGACATCTGGTGGCATTCTGTAATCTGTAGACTATCAGAGTGTTGATGAAACACAGAAATTGCATCGGGATTGAATACAACAGTCACCATGCGCTCTTTCCTCCATGGGAGTAATGTCTCTATCAGTCTACGTTTTGATCGTTCCCTGGAAGACCAGTAGTAGTTTCCGATGCACATCTGGTGGCACTCTGTAATCTGCGGACTATCAGAGTGTTGATGAAACACAGAAATTGCATCGGGATTGAATACAACAGTCACCATGCGCACTTTCCCCTATGGGTGTAATTCTCAAACCGTCTACGATTTGATCGTTCCCTGAACGACCAGTAGCGATTTCCGATGCCCATCTGGTGGCATTCTGTAACCTGTGGACTATCAGAGTGTTGATGAAATACAAAAATTGCCTCGGGATTGAATACAACAGCCACCATGCGCACTTTTCTCCAAGGGAGTAATGTCTCAAACTGTCTATGCCTTGATCGTTCCCTGGAAGACCAGTAGTAGTTTCCGATGCACATCTGGTGGCATTCTGTAATCTGCGGTCTATCAGAGTGTTGATGAAACACAGAAATTGAATCGTAATGGAATACAACAGTCACCATGCGCACTTTTCGCCACGGGAGTAATGTCTCAAACAGTCTACGCTTTGATCGTTCCCTGGAAGACCAGTAGTAGTTTTCGATGCACATCTGGTGGCATTCTGTAATCTGTGGTCTATCAGAGTGTTGATGAAACACAGAAATTGAATCGGGATTGAATACAACAGTCACCATGCGGACTTTCCTCCATGTGAGTAATTCTCAAACAGTCTATGCTTTGATCGTTCCCTGGAAGACCAGTAGTAGTTTCCGATGCACATCTGGTGGCATTCTGTAATCTGTAGACTATCAGAGTGTTGATGAAACACAGAAATTGCATCGGGATTGAATACAACAGTATCCATGCGCAGTTTCCTCCATGTGAGTAATGTCTCAAACAGTCTACGCTTTGATCGTTCCCTGGAAGACCAGTAGTAGCTTCCGATGCACATCTGGTGGCATTCTATAATCTGTAGACTATCAGAGTGTTGATGAAAAAAGATATTGCTTCGGGATTGAATACAACAGTCACCATGCGCACTTTCCTCCATGGGAGTAATGTCTCTAACAGTCTACGCTTTGATCGTTCCCTGGATACCAGTAGTAGTTTCCGATGGACATCTGGTGGCATTCTGTAATCTGTGGACTATCAGAGTGTTGATGAAATACAAAAATTGCCTCGGGATTGAATACAACAGCCACCATGCGCACTTTTCTCCATGGGAGTAATGTCTCAAACTGTCTGTGCCTTGATCGTTCCCTGGAAGACCAGTAGTAGTTTCCGATGCACATCTGGTGGCATTCTGTAATCTGTGGTCTATCAGAGTGTTGATGAAACACAGAAATTGAATCGGAATGGAATACAACAGTCACCATGCGCACTTTCCGCCACGGGAGTAATGTCTCAAACAGTCTACGCTTTGATCGTTCCCTGGAAGACCAGTAGTAGTTTCCGACGCACATCTGGTGGCATTCTGTAATCGGTGGTCTATCAGAGTGTTGATGAAACACAGCAATTGAATCGGGATTGAATACAACAGTCACCATGCGGACTTTCCTCCATGAGAGTAATTCTCAAACAGTCTATGCTTTGATCGTTCCCTGGAAGACCAGTAGTAGTTTCCGATGCACATCTGGTGGCATTCTGTAATCTGTGGACTATCATAGTGTTGATGAAACACAGTAATTGCATCGGGATTGAATACAACAGTATCCATGCGCAGTTTCCTCCATGTGAGTAATGTCTCAAACAGTCTACGCTTTGATCGTTCCCTGGAAGACCAGTAGTAGCTTCCGATGCACATCTGGTGGCATTCTGTAATCTGTAGACTATCAGAGTGTTGATGAAACAAAGATATTGCTTCGGGATTGAATACAACAGTACCCATGCGCACTTTCCTCCATGGGAGTAATGTCTCTAACAGTCTACGCCTTGATCGTTCCCTGGATACCAGTAGTAGTTTCCGATGGACATCTGGTGGCATTCTGTAATCTGTAGTCTATCAGAGTGTTGATGAAACACAGAAATTGCATCGGGATTGAATACAACAGTCACCATGCGCACTGTCCTCCATGGGAGTAATGTCTCTAACAGTCTACGATTTGATCGTTCCCTGGAAGACCAGTAGTAGTTTCCGATGCACATCTGGTGGCATTCTGTAATCTGTGGACTATCAGAGTGTTGATGAAATACAGAAATCGCATCGGGATTGAATACAACAGTCACCATGCGCACTTCCCTCCATGGGAGTAATGTCTCTAACAGTCTACGCTTTGATCGTTCCCTGGAAGACCAGTAGTAGTTTCCGATGCACATTTGGATTCTTTCTGTGATCTGTGTACTATCAGGGTGTTGATGAAACACAGAAATTGCATCGGGATTGAATACAACAGTCACCATGCGCACTTACCTCCATGGGAGTAATATCTCAAACAGTCTACGCATTGATCGTTCCCTGGAAGACCAATAGTAATTTTCGATGCACATCTGGAGGCATTCTGATATCTGTGGACTAACTGAGTGTTGACAAAACACAGAAATTGCATCGGGATTGAATACAACAGTCACCATGCGCACTTTCCTCCATGGGTGTAATTCCCAAACCGTCTAAGATTTGATCGTTCCCTGGAAGACCAGTAGTAGTTTCCGATGCACATCTGGTGGCATTCTGTAATCTGTAGACTATCAGAGTGTTGATGAAACACAGAAATTGCATCGGGATTGAATACAACAGTATCCATGCGCAGTTTCCTCCATGTGAGTAATGTCTCAAACAGTCTACGCTTTGATCGTTCCCTGGAAGACCAGTAGTAGCTTCCGATGCACATCTGCTGGCATTCTGTAATCTGTAGACTATCAGAGTGTTGATGAAAAAAGATATTGCATCGGGATTGAATACAACAGTCACCATGCGCACTTTCCTCCATGGGAGTAATGTCTCTAACAGTCTACGCTTTGATCGTTCCCTGGATACCAGTAGTAGTTTCCGATGGACATCTGGTGGCATTCTGTAATCTGTAGACTATCAGAGTGTTGATGAAACACAGAAATTGCATCGGGATTGAATACAACAGTCACCATGCGCTCTTTCCTCCATGGGAGTAATGTCTCTATCAGTCTACGTTTTGATCGTTCCCTGGAAGACCAGTAGTAGTTTCCGATGCACATCTGGTGGCACTCTGTAATCTGTGGACTATCAGAGTGTTGATGAAACACAGAAATTGCATCGGGATTGAATACAACAGTCACCATGCGCACTTTCCTCTATGGGTGTAATTCTCAAACCGTCTACGATTTGTTCGTTCCCTGAACGACCAGTAGTGATTTCCGATGCCCATCTGGTGGCATTCTGTAATCTGTGGACTATCAGAGTGTTGATGAAATACAAAAATTGCCTCGGGATTGAATACAACAGCCACCATGCGCACTTTTCTCCATGGGAGTAATGTCTCAAACTGTCTATGCCTTGATCGTTCCCTGGAAGACCAGTAGTAGTTTCCGATGCACATCTGGTGGCATTCTGTAATCTGTGGTCTATCAGAGTGTTGATGAAACACAGAAATTGAATCGGAATGGAATACAACAGTCACCATGCGCACTTTCCGCCACGGGAGTAATGTCTCAAACAGTCTACGCTTTGATCGTTCCCTGGAAGACCAGTAGTAGTTTCCGACGCACATCTGGTGGCATTCTGTAATCTGTGGTCTATCTGAGTGTTGATGAAACACAGAAATTGAATCGGGATTGAATACAACAGTCACCATGCGGACTTTCCTCCATGAGAGTAATTCTCAAACAGTCTATGCTTTGATCGTTCCCTGGAAGACCAGTAGTAGTTTCCGATGCACATCTGGTGGCATTCCGTAATCTGTGGACTATCAGAGTGTTGATGAAACACAGTAATTGCATCGGGATTGAATACAACAGTATCCATGCGCAGTTTCCTCCATGTGGGTAATGTCTCAAACAGTCTACGCTTTGATCGTTCCCTGGAAGACCAGTAGTAGCTTCCGATGCACATCTGGTGGCATTCTGTAATCTGTAGACTATCAGAGTGTTGATGAAACAAAGATATTGCTTCGGGATTGAATACAACAGTCACCATGCGCACTTTCCTCCATGGGAGTAATGTCTCTAACAGTCTACGCTTTGATCGTTCCCTGGATACCAGTAGTAGTTTCCGATGGACATCTGGTGGCATTCTGTAATCTGTAGTCTATCAGAGTGTTGATGAAACACAGAAATTGCATCGGGATTGAATACAACAGTCACCATGCGCACTGTCCTCCATGGGAGTAATGTCTCTAACAGTCTACGATTTGATCGTTCCCTGGAAGACCAGTAGTAGTTTCCGATGCACATCTGCTGGCATTCTGTAATCTGTGGACTATCAGAGTGTTGATGAAATACAGAAATCGCATCGGGATTGAATACAACAGTCACCATGCGCACTTCCCTCCATGGGAGTAATGTCTCTAACAGTCTACGCTTTGATCGTTCCCTGGAAGACCAGTAGTAGTTTCCGATGCACATTTGGATTCTTTCTGTGATCTGTGTACTATCAGGGTGTTGATGAAACACAGAAATTGCATCGGGATTGAATACAACAGTCACCATGCGCACTTACCTCCATGGGAGTAATATCTCAAACAGTCTACGCATTGATCGTTCCCTGGAAGACCAATAGTAATTTCCGATTCACATCTGGAGGCATTCTGATATCTGTGGACTAACTGAGTGTTGACAAAACACAGAAATTGCATCGGGATTGAATACAACAGTCACCATGCGCACTTTCCACCATGGGTGTAAATCTCAAACCGTCTAAGATTTGATCGTTCCCTGAACGACCAGTAGTACTTTCTGAAGCACATCTGGTGGCATTCTGTAATCTGTGGACTATCAGAGTGTTGATGAAACACAAAAATTGCCTCGCGATTGAATACAACAGTCACAATGCGCACTTTTCTTCATGGGAATAATGTCTCAAATAGTCTACGCTTTGAACGTTCCTAGGAAGACCAGTGGTAGTTTCCGATGCACATCTGAAGGCATTCTGTAATCTGTGGACCAGCAGAGTGTTGATGAAACACAGAAATTGCATCGCGATTGAATACAACAGTCACCATGCTCACTTCCCTCCATGGGAGTAATGTCTCAAAGAGTTTACGCTTTGATCGTTCATTGGAAGACCAGTAGTAGTTTCCGATGCACATCTGGAGGCATTCTGTATTCTGTGGAGTATCAGATTGTTGATCTAACACAGAAATTGCATCGGGATTGAATACAACAGTCGCCATGCGCACTTACCTCCATGGGAAAAATGTCTCTAACAGTTTACGCTTTGATCGTTCCCTGGAAGACCAGTAGTACTTCCCGATGCACATCTGGAGGCTTTCCGTAAACTGTGGACTGTAAGACTTTTGATGAAGCACAGAAATTGCAACGGGATTGAATACAACAGTCACCATGCGCACTTTCCTCCATGGGAGTAACGTCTCAAAGAGGTTATGCTTTGATCGTTCCCTGGAAGACCAGTAGTAGTTTCCGATGCACATCTGGAGGCATTCTGCAATCTGTGGGGTATCAGATTGTTGATGAAACACAGTAATTGCATCGGGATTGAATACAACAGTCACCATGCGCACTTACCTCTATGGGAGTAATGTCTCTAACAGTCTACGCTTTGATCGTTCCTGGAAGACCAGTGGTAGTTTCCGATGCACGTCTGGTTGGATTCTGTAATCTGTGGACTATCAGAGTGTTGATGAAACACAGAAATTGCCTTGGGATTGAATACAACAGTCACCATGCGCACTTTTCTTCATGGGAATAATGTCTCAAACAGTCTACGCTTTGAACGTTCCTAGGAAGACCAGTAGTAGTTTCCGATGCACATCTGAAGGCATTCTGTAATCTGTGGACTAGCAGAGTGTTGATGAAACACAGAAATTGCATCGGGATTGAATACAACAGTCATCATGCTCACTTCCCTCCATGGGAGCAATGTCTCATAGAGTTTACGCTTTGATCGGTCCCTGGAAGACCAGTAGTAATTTCCGATGCACATCTGGAGGCATTCTGTAATCTGTGGAGTATCAGATTGTTGATGAAACACAGAAATTGCATCGGGATTGAATACAACAAACACCAAGCGCACTTACCTCCATGGGAGTAATGTCTCTAACAGTCTACGCTTTGATCGTTCCCTGGAAGACCACTAGTACTTCCCGATGCACATCTGGAGGCTTTCCGTAAACTGTGGACTAGAAGAGTGTTGATGAAGCACAGAAATTGCATCGGGATTGAATACAACAGTCACCATGCGCACTTTCCTCCATGGGAGTAATGTCTCAAAGAGTTTACGCTTTGATCGTTCCCTGGAAGACCAGTAGTAGTTTCCGTTGCACATCTGGAGGTATTCTGTAATCTGTGGAGTATCAGATTGTTGTTGAAACACAGAAATTGCATCGGGATTGAATACAACAGTCACCATGCGCATTTACCTCCATGGGAGTAATGTCTCTAACTGTCTACGCTTTCATCGTTCCCTGGAAGACCAGTAGTACTTCACGATGCACATCTGGAGGCTTTCCGTAAACTGTGGACTATAAGAGTGTTGATGAAGGACAGAAATTGCATCGGGATTGAATACAACAGTCACCATGCGCACTTTCCTCCATGGGAGTAATGTCTCAAACACTCTACGCTATGATCATTCCCTGGAAGACCAGTAGTAGTTTCCGATGCACATCTGGTGGCATTTTTTAACCTGTGGACTATCAGAGTGTTGATGAAACACAGAAATTGCATCGGGATTGAATACAACAGTCACCATTCGCACTTTCCTATATGGGAGTAATGTCTCTTACAGTCTACGCTTTGATCGTTCCCTGGTAGACCAGTAGTAGTTTTGATGCACATATGGAGGCTTTGCTTAATTTGTGGACTATCAGAGTGTTGATGAAACACAGAAATTGCATCGGGATTGAATACAACTGTCACCATGCCCTCTTTCGTCCATATGATAATGTCTCAAACAGTCTACGCTTTGATCGTTCCCTGGAAGACCAGTAGTGGTTTCCGATGCACATCTGGAAGCAATCTGTAATCTGTGCACTATCCGAGTTATGATGAAACACAGTTATTGCATCGGGATTGAATACAACAGTCACCATGCTCCCTTTCCTTCATGATAGTAATGTCTCAAACACTCTACGCTTTGATCGTTCCCTGGAAGACCACTAGTAGTTTCCGGTGCACAACTGGATGCATTCTGTAATCTGTGGACTATCAGAGTGTTGATGAAACACAGAAATTGCATCGGGACTGAATACAACAGTCACCATCCGCACTTTCTTCCATGGGAGTAATGTCTCAAAGAGTCTACGATTTGATCGTTCCCTGGAAGACCAATAGTAGTTTCCGATGCACATCTGGTGTCATTCTGTAATCTGTGGACTATCAGAGTCTTGATGAAACACAGAAATTGCATCGGGATTGAATACAACAGTCACCATGCGCACTTTCCTATATGGGAGTAATGTCTCTAACAGTCTACGCATTGATCGTTCCCTGGAAGACTAGTAGTAGTTTCGATGCACATATGGAGGCTTTGCTTAATTTGTGGACTATCAGAGTGTTGATGAAACACAGAAATTGCATCGGGATTGAATACAACTGTCACCATGCCCTCTTTCGTCCATATGATAATGTCTCAAACAGTCTACGATTTGATCGTTCCCTGGAAGACCAGTAGTGGTTTCCGATGCACATCTGGAAGCATTCTGTAATCTGTGGACTATCAGAGTGTTGATGAAACACAGTTATTGCATCGGGATTGAATACAACAGTCACCATGCTAGCTTTCCTTCATGGGAGTAATGTCTCAAACACTCTACGCTTTGATCGTTCCCTGGAAGACCAGTAGTAGTTTCCGGTGCACATTTGGAGGCATTCTGTAATCTGTGGACTATCAGTGTGTTGATGAAACACAGAAATTGCATCGGGATTGAATACTACAATCACCATGCGCACTTTCTTCCATGGGAGTATTGTCTCAAACAGTCTACGATTTGATCGTTCCCTGGAAGACCAGTAGTAGTTCCGATGCACATCTGGAGGCATTCTGTAATCTGTGGAGTATCAGGGTGTTGATGAAACACTGAAATTGCATCGGGATTGAATACAACAGTCACCATGCCGACTTTCCTCCATGGGAGTAATTCTCAAACAGTCTACGCTTTGATCGTTCCCTGGAAGACCAGTAGTAGTTTCCGATGCACATCTGGTGGCATTCTGTAATCTGTAGACTATCAGAGTGTTGATGAAACAAAGATATTGCTTCGGGATTGAATACAACAGTCACCATGCGCACTTTCCTCCATGGGAGTAATGTCTCTAACAGTCTACGATTTGATCGTTCCCTGGAAGACCAGTAGCAGTTTCCGATGCACATTTTGATTCTTTCTGTAATCTGTGGACTATCAGGGTGTTGATGAAACCCGGAAATTGAATCTGGATTGAATACAACAGTCACCATGCGCACTTTCCTCCAGGGGAGTAATTTCTCAAACAGTCTACGCTTCGATTGTTCCCTGGAAGACCAATAGTAGTTTCCGACGCAAATCTGGAGGCATTCTGATATCTGTGGACTAACTGAGTGTTGACAAAATACAGAAATTGCATCGTGATTGAATACAACAGTCACCATGCACACTTTCCTCCATGGGAGTAATGTCTCTAACAGTCTACGCTTTGATCGTTCCCGGGATACCAGTAGTAGTTTCCGATGGACATCTGGTGGCATTCTGTAATCTGTAGACTATCAAAGTGTTGATGAAACACAGAAATTGCATCGGGATTGAATACAACAGTCACCATGCGCACTTTCCTCCATGGGTGTAATTCTCAAACCGTCTACGATTTGATCGTTCCCTGAACGACCAGTGGTGATTTCCGATGCCCATCTGGTGGCATTCTGTAATCTGTGGACTATCAGAGTGTTGATGAAACACAAAAATTGCCTCGGGATTGAATACAACAGTCACCATGCGCACTTTTCTCCATGGGAGTAATGTCTCAAACTTTCTATGCTTTGATCGTTCCCTGGAAGATCAGTAGTAGTTTCCGATGCACATCTGGTGGCATTCTGTAATCTGTGGTCTATCAGAGTGTTGATGAAACACAGAAATTGAATCGGAATGGAATGCAACAGTCACCATGCGCACTTTCCGCCACGGGAGTAATGTCTCAAGCAGTCTACGCTTTGATCGTTCCCTGGAAGACCAGTAGTAGTTTCCGATGCACATCTGGTGGCATTCTGTAATCTGTGGACTATCAGAGTGTTGATGAAACACAGAAATTGCATCGGGAATGAATACAACAGTCACCATGCGCACTTTCCTCCATGGGAGTAATGTCTCAAACAGTCTACGCTTTGATCGGTCCCTGGAAGACCAGTAGTAGTTTCCGATGCACATCTGGTGGCATTCTGTAATCTTTTGACAATCATAGTGTTGATGAAACACAGAAACTAATCGGAATTGAATACAACAGTCACCATGCGCACTTCCCTCCACAGGAGTAATGTCTCAAACATTCTATGCTTTGATCGTTCCTGGAAGACCAATAGTAGTTTCCGATGCACGTCTGGTTGGATTCTGTAATCTGTGGACTATCAGAGTGTTGATGAAACACAGAAATAGCCTCGGGATTGAATACACAGTCACAATGCGCACTTTTCTTCATGGGAATAATGTCTCAAACAGTCTACGCTTTGATCGTTCCTAGGAAGACCAGTAATAGTTTCCGATGCACATCTGAAGGCATTCTGTAATTTGTGGACTAGCAGAGTGTTGATGAAAGACAGAAATTGCATCGGGATTGAATACAACAGTCACCATGCGCACTTCCCTCCATGGGAGTAATGTCTCAAAGAGTTTACGCTTTGATCGTTCCCTGGAAGACCAGTAGTAGTTTCCGATGCACATCTGGAGGCATTCTGTAATCTGTGGAGTATCAGATTGTTGATGAAACACAGAAATTGCATCGGGATTGAATACAACAGTCACCATGCGCACTTACGTCCATGGGAGTAATGTCTCTAACAGTCTACGCTTTGATCGTTCCCTGGAAGACCAGTAGTACTTCTCGATGCACATCTGGAGGCTTTCCGTAAACTGTGGACTATAAGAGTGTTGATGAAGCACAGAAATTGCATCGGGATTGAATATAACAGTCACCATGCGCACTTTCCTCAATGGGAGTAATATATCAAAGAGTTTACGCTTTGATCGTTCCCTGGAAGACCAGTAGTAGTTTCCGATGCACATCTGGAGGCATTCTGTAATCAGTTGACTATCAGAGTGTTGATGAAACACAGAAATTGCATCGGGATTGAATACAACAGTCACCATTCGCACTTTCCTATATGGGAGTAATGTCTCTTACAGTCTACGCTTTGATCGTTCCCTGGTAGACCAGTAGTAGTTTTGATGCACATATGGAGGCTTTGCTTAATTTGTGGACTATCAGAGTGTTGATGAAACACAGAAATTGCATCGGAATTGAATACAACTGTCACCATGCCCTCTTTCGTCCATATGATAATGTCTCAAACAGTCTACGCTTTGATCGTTCCCTGGAAGTCCAGTAGTGGTTTCCGATGCACATCTGGAAGCATTATGTAATCTGTGGACTATCAGAGTGTTGATGAAACACAGTTATTGCATCGGGATTGAATACAACACTCACCATGCTCCCTTTCCTTCATGTTAGTAATGTCTCAAACACTCTACGCTTTGATCGTTTCCTGGAAGACCACTAGTAGTTTCCGGTGCACATCTGGATGCATTCTGTAATCTGTGGACTATCAGAGTGTTGATGAAACACAGAAATTGCATCGGGATTGAATACAACAGTCACCATGCTAGCTTTCCTTCATGGGAGTAATGTCTCAAACACTCTACGCTTTGATCGTTCCCTGGAAGACTAGTAGTAGTTTCCGGTGCACATCTGGAGGCATTCTGTAATCTGTGGACTATCAGTGTGTTGATGAAACACAGACATTGCATCGGGATTGAATACAACAGTCACCATGCGCACTTTCTTCCATGGGAGTATTGTCTCAAACAGTCTACGAATTGATCGTTCCCTGGAAGACCAGTAGTAGTTCCGATGCACATCTGGAGGCATTCTGTAATCTGTGGAGTGTCAGAGTGTTGATGAAACACAGAAATTGCATCGGAATTGAATACAACAGTCACCATGAGCACTTTTCTGCATGGTAGTAATGTCTCTAAGAGTCTACGATTTGATCGTTCCCTGGAAGACCAGTAGTAGTTTCCGATGCTCATCTGGATGCTTTCTGTAATCTGTGGACTATCAGAGTGTTGATGAAACACAGAAATTGCATCGGGATTGAATACAACAGTATCCATGCGCAGTTTCCTCCATGTGAGTAATGTCTCAAACAGTCTACGTTTTGATCGTTCCCTTTAAGACCAGTAGTAGTTTCCGATACACATCTGGTGGCATTCTGTAATCTGTAGACTATCAGACTGTTGATGAAACAAAGATATTGCTTCGGGATTGAATACAACAGTCACCATGCGCACTTTCCTCCATGGGAGTAATGTCTCTAACAGTCTACGCTTTGATCGTTCCCTGGATACCAGTAGTAGTTTCCGATGGACATCTGGTGGCATTCTGTAATCTGTAGACTATCAGAGTGTTGATGAAACACAGAAATTGCATCGGGATTGAATACAACAGTCACCATGCGCTCTTTCCTCCATGGGAGTAATGTCTCAAACACTCTACGCTTTAATCGTTCCCTGGAAGACCAGTAGTAGTTTCCGATGCACATCTGGTGGCACTCTGTAATCTGTGGACTATCAGAGTGTTGATGAAACACAGAAATTGAATCGGAATAGAATACAACAGTCACCATGCGCACTTTCCGCCACAGAAGTAATGTCTCAAACCGTCTACGCTTTGATCGTTCCCTGGAACACCAGTAGTAGTTTCCGATGCACATCTGGTGGCATTATGTAATCTGTGGATTATCAGAGTGTTGATGAAACACAGATATTGCATCGGGAATGAATACAACTGTCACAATGCGCACTTTCCTCCATGGGAGTAATGTCTCAAACAGTCTACGCTTTGATCGGTCCCTGGAAGACCAGTAGTAGTTTCCGATGCACATCTGGTGGCATTCTGTAATCTGTTGACAATCAGAGTGTTGATGAAACACAGAAATTGAATCGGAATTGAATACAACAGTCACCATGCGCACTTCCCTCCACAGGAGTAATGTCTCAAACATTCTATGCTTTGATCGTTCCTGGAAGACCAATAGTAGTTTCCGATGCACGTCTGGTTGGATTCTGTAATCTGTGGACTATCACAGTGTTGATGAAACACATAAATAGCCTCGGGATTGAATACAACAGTCACAATGCGCACTTTTCTTCATGGGAATAATGTCTCAAACAGTCTACGCTTTGATCGTTCCTAGGAAGACCAGTAATAGTTTCCGATGCACATCTGAAGGCATTCTGTAATCTGTGGACTAGCAGAGTGTTGATGAAACACAGAAATTGCATCGGGATTGAATACAACTGTCACCATGCGCACTTTCCTCCATGGGTGTAATTCTCAAACCGTCTACGATTTGATCGTTCCCAGAACGACCAGTTGTGATTTCCGATGCCCATCTGGTGGCATTCTGTAATCTGTAGACTATCAGAGTGTTGATGAAACACAAAAATTGCCTCGGGATTGAATACAACAGTCACCATGCGCACTTTTCTCCATGGGAGTAATGTCTCAAACTTTCTATGCTTTGATCGTTCCCTGGAAGATCAGTAGTAGTTTCCGATGCACATCTGGTGGCATTCTGTAATCTGTGGTCTATCAGAGTGTTGATGAAACACAGAAATTGAATCGGAATGGAATGCAACAGTCACCATGCGCACTTTCCGCCACGGGAGTAATGTCTCAAACAGTCTACGCTTTGATCGTTCCCTGGAAGACCAGTAGTAGTTTCCGATGCCCATCTGGTGGCATTCTGTAATCTGTGGACTATCAGAGTGTTGATGAAACACAGAAATTGCATCGGGAATGAATACAACAGTCACCATGCGCACTTTCCTCCATGGGAGTAATGTCTCAAACAGTCTACGCTTTGATCGGTCCCTGGAAGACCAGTAGTAGTTTCCGATGCACATCTGGTGGCATTCTGTAATCTTTTGACAATCATAGTGTTGATGAAACACAGAAATGAATCGGAATTGAATACAACAGTCACCATGCGCACTTCCCTCCACAGGAGTAATGTCTCAAACATTCTATGCTTTGATCGTTCCTGGAAGACCAATAGTAGTTTCCGATGCACGTCTGGTTGGATTCTGTAATCTGTGGACTATCAGAGTGTTGATGAAACACAGAAATAGCCTCGGGATTGAATACACAGTCACAATGCGCACTTTTCTTCATGGGAATAGTGTCTCAAACAGTCTACGCTTTGATCGTTCCTAGGAAGACCAGTAATAGTTTCCGATGCACATCTGAAGGCATTCTGTAATTTGTGGACTAGCAGAGTGTTGATGAAAGACAGAAATTGCATCGGGATTGAATACAACAGTCACCATGCGCACTTCCCTCCATGGGAGTAATGTCTCAAAGAGTTTACGCTTTGATCGTTCCCTGGAAGACCAGTAGTAGTTTCCGATGCACATCTGGAGGCATTCTGTAATCTGTGGAGTATCAGATTGTTGATGAAACACAGAAAGTGCATCGGGATTGAATACAACAGTCACCATGCGCACTTACGTCCATGGGAGTAATGTCTCTAACAGTCTACGCTTTGATCGTTCCCTGGAAGACCAGTAGTACTTCTCGATGCACATCTGGAGGCTTTCCGTAAACTGTGGACTATAAGAGTGTTGATGAAGCACAGAAATTGCATCGGGATTGAATATAACAGTCACCATGCGCACTTTCCTCAATGGGAGTAATGTCTCAAAGAGTTTACGCTTTGATCGTTCCCTGGAAGACCAGTAGTAGTTTCCGATGCACATCTGGAGGCATTCTGTAATCAGTTGACTATCAGAGTGTTGATGAAACACAGAAATTGCATCGGGATTGAATACAACAGTCACCATTCTTACTTTCCTATATGGGAGTAATGTCTCTTACAGTCTACGCTTTGATCGTTCCCTGGTAGACCAGTAGTAGTTTTGATGCACATATGGAGGCTTTGCTTAATTTGTGGACTATCAGAGTGTTGATGAAACACAGAAATTGCAGCGGAATTGAATAGAACTGTCACCATGCCCTCTTTCGTCCATATGATAATGTCTCAAACAGTCTACGCTTTGATCGTTCCCTGGAAGTCCAGTAGTGGTTTCCGATGCACATCTGGCAGCATTATGTAATCTGTGGACTATCAGAGTGTTGATGAAACACAGTTATTGCATCGGGATTGAATACAACACTCACCATGCTCCCTTTCCTTCATGTTAGTAATGTCTCAAACACTCTACGCTTTGATCGTTTCCTGGAAGACCACTAGTAGTTTCCGGTGCACATCTGGATGCATTCTGTAATCTGTGGACTATCAGAGTGTTGATGAAACACAGAAATTGCATCGGGATTGAATACAACAGTCACCATGCTAGCTTTCCTTCATGGGAGTAATGTCTCAAACACTCTACGCTTTGATCGTTCCCTGGAAGACTAGTAGTAGTTTCCGGTGCACATCTGGAGAAATTCTGTAATCTGTGGACAATCAGTGTGTTGATGAAACACAGACATTGCATCGGGATTGAATACAACAGTCACCATGCGCACTTTCTTCCATGGGAGTATTGTCTCAAACAGTCTACGATTTGATCGTTAGCTGGAAGACCAGTAGTAGTTCCGATGCACATCTGGAGGCATTCTGTAATCTGTGGAGTATCAGAGTGTTGATGAAACACAGAAATTGCATCGGAATTGAATACAACAGTCACCATGAGCACTTTCCTGCATGGTAGTAATGTCTCTAAGAGTCTACGCTTTGATCGTTCCCTGGAAGACCAGTAGTAGTTTCCGATGCTCATCTGGATGCTTTCTGTAATCTGTGGACTATCAGAGTGTTGATGAAACACAGAAATTGCATCGGGATTGAATACAACAGTATCCATGCGCAGTTTCCTCCATGTGAGTAATGTCTCAAACAGTCTACGTTTTGATCGTTCCCTTTAAGACCAGTAGTAGTTTCCGATACACATCTGGTGGCATTCTGTAATCTGTAGACTATCAGACTGTTGATGAAACAAAGATATTGCTTCGGGATTGAATACAACAGTCACCATGCGCACTTTCCTCCATGGGAGTAATGTCTCTAACAGTCTACGCTTTGATCGTTCCCTGGATACCAGTAGTAGTTTCCGATGGACATCTGGTGGCATTCTGTAATCTGTAGACTATCAGAGTCTTGATGAAACACAGAAATTGCATCGGGATTGAATACAACAGTCACCATGCGCTCTTTCCTCCATGGGAGTAATGTCTCTAACAGTCTACGCTTTAATCGTTCCCTGGAAGACCAGTAGTAGTTTCCGATGCACATCTGGTGGCACTCTGTAATCTGTGGACTATCAGAGTGTTGATGAAACACAGAAATTGAATCGGAATAGAATACAACAGTCACCATGCGCACTTTCCGCCACAGGAGTAATGTCTCAAACCGTCTACGCTTTGATCGTTCCCTGGAACACCAGTAGTAGTTTCCGATGCACATCTGGTGGCATTATGTAATCTGTGGATTATCAGAGTGTTGATGAAACACAGATATTGCATCGGGAATGAATACAACTGTCACAATGCGCACTTTCCTCCATGGGAGTAATGTCTCAAACAGTCTACGCTTTGATCGGTCCCTGGAAGACCAGTAGTAGTTTCCGATGCACATCTGGTGGCATTCTGTAATCTGTTGACAATCAGAGTGTTGATGAAACACAGAAATTGAATCGGAATTGAATACAACAGTCACCATGCGCACTTCCCTCCACAGGAGTAATGTCTCAAACATTCTATGCTTTGATCGTTCCTGGAAGACCAATAGTAGTTTCCGATGCACGTCTGGTTGGATTCTGTAATCTGTGGACTATCACAGTGTTGATGAAACACATAAATAGCCTCGGGATTGAATACAACAGTCACCATGCGCACTTTCCTCCATGGGAGTAATATATCAAAGAGTTTACGCTTTGATCGTTCCCTGGAAGACCAGTAGTAGTTTCCGATGCACATCTGGAGGCATTCTGTAATCTGTGGAGTATCAGATTGTTGATGAAACACAGAAATTGCATCGGGAATGAATACAACAGTCACCATGCGCACTTACCTCCATGGGAGTAATGTCTCTAACAGTCTACGCTTTGATCGTTCCCTGGAAGACCAGTAGTACTTCCCGAAGCACATCTGGAGGCTTTCCGTAAACTGTGGACTATAAGAGTGTTGATGAAACACAGAAATTGCATCGGGATTGAATACAACAGTATCCATGCGCAGTTTCCTCCATGTGAGTAATGTCTCAAACAGTCTACGCTTTGATCGTTCCTAGGAAGACCAGTAATAGTTTCCGATGCACATCTGAAGGCATTCTGTAATCTGTGGACTAGCAGAGTGTTGATGTAAGACAGAAAATGCATCGGGATTGAATACAACAGTCAGCATGCGCACTTCCCTCCATGGGAGTAATGTCTCAAAGAGTTTACGCCTTGATCGTTCCCTGGAAGACCAGTAGTAGTTTCCGATGCACATCTGGAGGCATTCTGTAATCTGTGGACTATCAGAGTGTTGATGAAACACAGAAATTGCATCGGGATTGAATACAACAGTCACCATGCGCACTTTCCTCCATGGGAGTAATGTCTCAAACAGTCTACTCTTTGATCGTTCCCTGGAAGAACAGTAGTAGTTTCCGATGCACATCTGGAGGCATTCTGTAATCAGTTGACTATCAGAGTGTTGATGAAACACAGAAATTGCATCGGGATTGAATACAACAGTCACCATGCGCACTTTCCTCCATGGGAGTAATGTCTCAAACACTCTACGCTTTGATCGTTCCCTGGAAGACCAGTAGTAGTTTCCGATGCACATCTGGTGGCATTCTGTAATCTGTAGACTATCAGAGAGTTGATGAAACAAAGATATTGCTTCGGGATTGAATACAACAGTCACCATGCGTACTTTCCTCCATGGGAGTAATGTCTCTAACAGTCTACGATTTGATCGTTCCCTGGAAGAACAGTAGTAGTTCCGATGCACATCTGGAGGCATTTTGTAATCTGTGGAGTATCAGAGTGTTGATGAAACTAAGAAATTGCATCGGGATTGAATACAACAGTCACCATGCGCACTTACCTCCATGGGAGTAATGTCTCTAACAGTCTACGATTTGATCGTTCCCTGGAAGACCAGTAGTAGTTTCCGATGCACATCTGGATGCTTTCTGTAATCTGTGGACTATCAGAGTTTTGATGAAACACAGAAATTGAATCGGGATTGAATACAACAGTATCCATGCGCAGTTTCCTCCATGTGACTAATGTCTCAAACAGTCTACGCTTTGATCGTTCCCTGGAAGACCAGTAGTAGTTTCCGATGCACATCTGGTGGCATTCTGTAATCTGTAGACTATCATAGTGTTGATGAAACAAAGATATTGCTTCGGAATTGAATACAACAGTCACCATGCGCACTTTCCTCCTTGGGAGTAATGTCTCTAACAGTGTACGCTTTGATCGTTCCCTGGAAGACCAGTAGTAGTTTCCGATGCGCATCCGGATTCTTTCTGTAATCTGTGGACAATCAGGGTGTTGATGAAACACAGAAATTGCATCGGGATTGAATACAACAGTCACCATGCGCACTTTCTTCCATGGGAGTAATATCTCAAACAGTCTACGCTTTGATCGTTCCCTGTAAGACCAATAGTACTTTCCGATGCACATCTGGAGGCATTCTGATATCTGTGGACTAACTGAGTGTTGACAAAACACAGAAATTGCATCGTGATTGAATACAACAGTCACCATGCGCACTTTCCTCCATGGGAGTAATGTCTCAAACAGTCTACGTTTTGATCGTTCCCTGGAAGACCAGTAGTAGTTTCCGATGCACATCTGGTGGCATTATGTAATCTGTGGACTATCAGAGTGTTGATGAAACACAGAAATTGCATCGGGAATGAATACAACAGTCACCATGCGCACTTCCTCCATGGGAGTAATGTCTCAAACAGTCTACGCTTTGATCGGTCCCTGGAAGACCAGTAGTAGTTTCCGATGCACATCTGGTGGCATTCTGTAATCTGTGGACTATCAGTGTGTTGATGAAACACAGAAATTGCATCGGGAATGAATACAACAGTCACCATGCGCACTTTCCTCCATGGGATTAATGTCTCAAACAGTCTACGCTTTGATCGGTCCCTGGAAGACCAGTACTAGTTTCCGATGCACATCTGGTGGCATTCTGTAATCAGTTGACAATCAGAGTGTTAATGAAACACAGAAATTGAATCGGAATTGAATACAACAGTCACCGTGCGCACTTCCCTCCACAGGAGTAATGTCTCAAACATTCTATGCTTTGATCGTTCCTGGAAGACCGATAGTAGTTTCCGATGCACGTCTGGTTGGATTCTGTAATCTGTGGACTATCAGAGTGTTGATGAAACACAGAAATAGCCTCGGGATTGAATACAACAGTCATAATGCGCACTTTTCTTCATGGGAATAATGTCTCAAACAGTCTACGTTTTGATCGTTCCTAGGAAGACCAGTAATAGTTTCCGATGCACATCTGAAGGCATTCTGTAATCAGTGGACTAGCAGATTTTTGATGAAACACAGAAATTTCATCGGGATTGAATACAACAGTCACCATGCGCACTTACGTCCATGGGAGTAATGTCTCTAACAGTCTACGCTTTGATCGTTCCTTGGAAGACCAGTAGGACTTCTCTATGCACATCTGGAGGCTTTCCGTAAACTGTGGACTATAAGAGTGTTGATGAAGCACAGAAATTGCATCGGGATTGAATACGACAGTCACCATGCGCACTTTCCTCCATGGGAGTAATGTATCAAAGAGTTTACGCTTTGATCGTTCCCTGGAAGGCCAGTAGTAGTTTCCGATGCACATCTGGAGGCATTCTGTAATCTGTGGAGTATCAGATTGTTGATGAAACACAGAAATTGCATCGGGAATGAATACAACAGTCACCATGCGCACTTACCTCCATGGGAGTAATGTCTCTAACAGTCTACGCTTTGATCGTTCCCTGGAAGACCAGTAGTACTTCCCGATGCACATCTGGAGGCTTTCCGTAAACTGTGGACTATAAGAGTGTTGATGAAGCACAAAAGATGCATCGGGATTGAATACAACAGTCACCATGCGCACTTTCCTCCATGGGAGTAATTCTCAAACAGTCTTCGCTTTGATCGTTCCCTGGAAGACGAGTAGTAGTTTCCGATGCACATCTGGATGCTTTCTGTAATCTGTGGACTATCAGAGTGTTGATGAAACACAGAAATTGCATCGGGATTGAATACAACAGTATCCATGCGCACTTTCCTCCATGGGAGTAAATTCCCTAACAGTCTACGCTTTGATCGTTCCCTGGAAGACCAGTAGTAGTTTCCGATGCACATCTGGTGGCATTCTGTAATCTGTGGACTATCAGAGTGTTGATGAAACACAGAAATTGCATCGGGATTGAATACAACAGTCACCATGCGCACTTTCCTCCATGGGAGTAATGTCTCTAACAGTCTACGCTTTGATCGTTCCCTGGATACCAGTAGTAGTTTCCGATGGACATCTGGTGGCATTCTGTAATCTGTAGACTATCAGAGTGTTGATGAAACACAGAAATTGCATCGGGATTGAATACAACAGTCACCATGCGCACTTTCCTCCATGGGAGTAAATTCCCTAACAGTCTACGCTTTGATCGTTCCCTGGAAGACCAGTAGTAGTTTCCGATGCACATCTGGTGGCATTCTGTAATCTGTGGACTATCAGAGTGTTGATGAAACACAGAAATTGCATCGGGATTGAATACAACAGTCACCATGCGCACTTTCCTCCATGGGAGTAATGTCTCTAACAGTCTACGCTTTAATCGTTCCCTGGAAGACCAGTAGTAGTTTCCGATGCACATCTGGATAGTTTCTGTAATCTGTGGCCTATCAGAGTGTTAATGAAACACAGAAATTGAATCGGAATGGAATACAACATTCACCATGCGAACTTTCCTCCATGGGAGTAATGTCTCAAACAGTCTACGCTTTGATCGGTCCCTGGGAGACCAGTAGTTGTTTCCGATGCACATCTGGTGTCATTGTGTAACCTGTTGACAATCAGAGTGTTGATGAAACACAGAAATTGAATCGGAATTGAATACAACAGTCACCATGTGCACTTTCCTCCACGGGAGTAATGTCTCAAACAGTATAGGCTTTGATCGTTCCCTGGAAGACCAGTAGTAGTTTCCGATGCACATCTGGTGTCATTCTGTACTCTGTGGATTATCGGAGTGTTGATTAAACACAGAAACTGCATCGGGATTGATTACAACAGTCACCATGCGCACTTTCCTCCACGGGAGTAATGTCTCAAACAGTCTACGCCTTGGTCGTTCCTGGAAGACCAGTAGTAGTTTCCGATGCACGTCTGATTGGCTTCTATAATCTGTGGACTATCAGAGTGTTGATGAAACACAGAAATTGCCTCGGGATTGAATACAACAGTCACCATGCGCACTTTCCTTCATGGGAATAATGTCTCAAACAGTCTACGATTTGATCGTTCCTAGGAAGACCAGTAGTAGTTTCGGATGCACATCTGAAAGCATTCTGTAATCTGTGGACTATCAGAGTGTTGATGAAACACAGAAATTGCATCGGGATTGAATACAACAGTCACCATGCGCACTTCCCCCCATGGGAGCAATGACTCAAAGAGTTTACGCTTTGATCGTTCCCTTGAAGACCAGTAGTAGTTTCCGATGCACATCTGGAGGCATTCTGTAATCTGTGGACTATCAGAGAGGTGATGAAACACAGAAATTGCATCGGGATTGAATACAACAGTCACCATGCGCACTTTCCTCCATGGGAGTAATGTCTCAAACCCTCTACGCTTTGATCCATCAGTGGAAGACCAGTAGTAGCTTACGTATGCACATCTGGTGGCATTCTGTAATCTGTAGACTATCAGAGAGTTGATGAAACAAAGATATTGCTTCGGGATTGAATACAACAGTCACCATGCGTACTTTCCTCCATGGGAGTAATGTCACTAACAGTCTACGATTTGATCGTTCCCTGGAAGACCAGTAGTAGTTCCGATGCACATCTGGAGGCATTCTGTAATCTGTGGAATATCATAGTGTTGAGGAAACACAGAAATTGCATCGGGATTGAATACAACAGTCACCATGCAGACTTTCCTCCATGGGAGTAATGACTCTAACAGTGTACGCTTTGATCGTTCCCTGGAAGACCAGTAGTAGTTTCCGATGCACATCCGGATTCTATCTGTAATCTGTGGACTATCAGGGTGTTGATGAAGCACAGAAATTGCATCGGGATTGAATACAACAGTCACCATGCGCACTTCCCCCCATGGGAGCAATGTCTCTAAGAGTTTACGCTTTGATCGTTCCCTTGAAGACCAGTAGTAGTTTCCGATGCACATCTGGAGGCATTCTGTAATCTGTGGACTATCAGAGTGGTGATGAAACACAGAAGTTGCATCGGGATTGAATACAACAGTCACCATGCGCACTTTCCTCCATGGGAGTAATGTCTCTAACAGTCTACGCTTTGATCGTTCCCTGGAAGACCAGTAGTAGTTTCCGATGCACATTTTGATTCTTTCTGTAATCTGTGGACCAACAGGGTGTTGATGAAACCCGGAAATTGCATCTGGATTGAATACAACAGTCACCATGCGCACTTTCCTCCATGGGAGTAATATCTCAAACAGTCTACGCTTTGATTGTTCCCTGGAAGACCAATAGTAGTTTCCGATGCACATCTGGAGGCATTCTGATATCTGTGGACTAACTGAGTGTTGACAAAACACAGAAATTGCATCGTGATTGAATACAACAGTCACCATGCACACTTTCCTCCATGGGAGTAATGTCTCTAACAGTCTACGGTTTGATCGTTCCCTGGATACCAGTAGTAGTTTCCGATGGACATCTGGTGGCATTCTGTAATCTGTAGACAATCAGAGTGTTGATGAAACACAGAAATTGCATCGGGATTGAATACAACAGACACCATGCGCTCTTTCCTCCATGGGAGTAATGTCTCTATCAGTCTACGCTTTGATCGTTCCCTGGAAGGCCAGTAGTAGTTTCCGATGCACATCTGGTGGCACTCTGTAATCTGTGGACTATCAGAGTGTTGATGAAACACAGTAATTGCATCGGGATTGAATACAACAGTCACCATGCGCACTTTCCTCCATGGGTGTAATTCTCAAACCGTCTACGATTTGATCGTTCCCTGAACGACCAGTAGTGATTTCCGATGCCCATCTGGTGGCAATCTGTAATCTGTGGACTATCAGAGTGTTGATGAAACACAAAAATTTCCTCGGGATTGAATACAACAGTCACCATGCGCACTTTTCTCCATGGGAGTAATGTCTCAAACTGTCTATGCTTTGATCGTTCCCTGGAAGACCAGTAGTAGCTTCCGATGCACATCTGGTGGCAGTCTGTAATCTGTGGTCTATCAGAGTGTTGATGAAACACAGAAATTGAATCGGAATGGAATACAACAGTCACCATGCGCACTTTCCTCCACGGGAGTAAAGTCTCAAACAGTCTACGCTTTGATCGTTCCCTGGAACACCAGTAGTAGTTTCCGATGCACATCTGGTGGCATTCTGTAATCTGTGGATTATCAGAGTGTTGATGAAACACAGATATTGCATCGGGAATGAATACAACTGTCACAATGCGCACTTCCCTCCATGGGAGGAATGTCTCAAACAGTCTACGCTTTGATCGGTCCCTGGAAGACCAGTAGTAGTTTCCGATGCACATCTGGTGGCATTCTGTAATCTGTTGACAATCAGAGTGTTGATGACACACTGAAATTGAATCGGAATTGAATACAACAGTCACCATGCGCACTTCCCTCCACAGGAGTAACGTCTCAAACATTCTATGCTTTGATCGTTCCTGGAAGACCAATAGTAGTTTCCGATGCACGTCTGGTTGGATTCTGTAATCTGTGGAGTATCAGATTGTTGATGAAACACAGAAATTGCATCGGGATTGAATACAACAGTCACCATGCGCACTTACGTCCATGGGAGTAATGTCTCTAACAGTCTACGCTTTGATCGTTCCCTGGAAGACCAGTAGTACTTCTCGATGCACATCTGGAGGTTTTCCGAAAAATGTGGACTATAAGAGTGTTGATGAAGCACAGAAATTGCATCGGGATTGAATACAACAGTCACCATGCGCAGTTTCCTCCATGGGAGTAATATATCAAAGAGTTTACGCTTTGATCGTTCCCTGGAAGACCAGTAGTAGTTTACGATGCACATCTGGAGGCATTCTGTAATCTGTGGAGTATCAGATTGTTGATGAAACACAGAAATTGCATCGGGAATGAATACAACAGTCACCATGCGCACTTACCTCCATGGGAGTAATGTCTCTAACAGTCTACGCTTTGATCGTTCCCTGGAAGACCAGTAGTACTTCCCGAAGCACATCTGGAGGCTTTCCGTAAACTGTGGACTATAAGAGTGTTGATGAAACACAGAAATTGCATCGGGATTGAATACAACAGTATCCATGCGCAGTTTCCTCCATGTGAGTAATGTCTCAAACAGTCTACGCTTTGATCGTTCCTAGGAAGACCAGTAATAGTTTCCGATGCACATCTGAAGGCATTCTGTAATCTGTGGACTAACTGAGTGTTGACAAAACACAGAAATTGCATCGTGATTGAATACAACAGTCACCATGAGCACTTTCCTCCATGGGAGTAATGTCTCTAACATTCTACGATTTGATCGTTCCCTGGAAGACCAGTAGTAGTTTCAGATGCACATCTGGTGGCACTCTGTAATCTGTGGACTATCAGAGTGTTGATGAAACACCGAAATTGCATCGGGATTGAATACAACATTCACCATGCGCACTTTCCTCTATGGGTGTAATTCTCAAACCGTCTACGATTTGATCGTTCCCTGAACGACCAGTAGTAGTTTCCGATGCACATCTGGTGGCATTCTGTAATCTGTGGTCTATCAGAGTGTTGATGAAACACAGAAATTGAATCGGAATGGAATACAACAGTCACCATGCGCACTTTCCGCCACAGGAGTAATGTCTCAAACAGTCTACGTTTTGATCGTTCCCTGGAAGACCAGTAGTAGTTTCCGATGCACATCTGGTGGCATTATGTAATCTGTGGACTATCAGAGTGTTGATGAAACACAGAAATTGCATCGGGAATGAATACAACAGTCACCATGCGCACTTTCCTCCATGGGAGTAATGTCTCAAACAGTCTACGCTTTGATCGGTCCCTGGAAGACCAGTAGTAGTTTCCGATGAACATCTGGTGGCATTCTGTAATCTGTGGACTATCAGAGTGTTGATGAAACACAGAAATTGCATCGGGAATGAATACAACAGTCACCATGCGCACTTTCCTCCATGGGATTAATGTCTCAAACAGTCTACGCTTTGATCGGTCCCTGGAAGACCAGTAGTAGTTTCCGATGCACATCTGTTGGCATTCTGTAATCAGTTGACAATCAGAGTGTTGATGAAACACAGAAATTGAATCGGAATTGAATACAACAGTCACCGTGCGCACTTTCCTCCATGGGAGTAATGTATCAAAGAGTTTACGCTTTGATCGTTCCCTGGAAGGCCAGTAGTAGTTTCCGATGCACATCTGGAGGCATTCTGTAATCTGTGGAGTATCAGATTGTTGATGAAACACAGAAATTGCATCGGGAATGAATACAACAGTCACCATGCGCACTTACCTCCATGGGAGTAATGTCTCTAACAGCCTAAGCTTTGATCGTTCCCTGGAAGACCAGTAGTACTTCCCGATGCACATCTGGAGGCTTTCTGTAAACTGTGGACTATAAGAGTGTTGATGAAGCACAAAAGATGCATCGGGATTGAATACAACAGTCACCATGCGCACTTTCCTCCATGGGAGTAATTCTCAAACAGTCTTCGCTTTGATCGTTCCCTGGAAGACGAGTAGTAGTTTCCGATGCACATCTGGATGCTTTCTGTAATCTGTGGACTATCAGAGTGTTGATGAAACACAGAAATTGCATCGGGATTGAATACAACAGTATCCATGCGCAGTTTCCTCCATGGGAGTAATGTCTCAAACAGTCTACGTTTTGATCGTTCCCTGGAAGACCAGTAGTAGTTTTCGATGCACATCTGGTGGCATTATGTAATCTGTGGACTATCAGAGTGTTGATGAAACACAGAAATTGCATCGGGAATGAATACAACAGTCACCATGCGCACTTTCCTCCATGGGAGTAATGTCTCAAACAGTCTACGCTTTGATCGGTCCCTGGAAGACCAGTAGTAGTTTCCGATGCACATCTGGTGGCATTCTGTAATCTGTGGACTATCAGTGTGTTGATGAAACACAGAAATTGCATCGGGAATGAATACAACAGTCACCATGCGCACTTTCCTCCATGGGATTAATGTCTCAAACAGTCTACGCTTTGATCGGTCCCTGGAAGACCAGTACTAGTTTCCGATGCACATCTGGTGGCATTCTGTAATCAGTTGACAATCAGAGTGTTAATGAAACACAGAAATTGAATCGGAATTGAATACAACAGTCACCGTGCGCACTTCCCTCCACAGGAGTAATTTCTCAAACATTCTATGCTTTGATCGTTCCTGGAAGACCGATAGTAGTTTCCGATGCACGTCTGGTTGGATTCTGTAATCTGTGGACTATCAGAGTGTTGATGAAACACAGAAATAGCCTCGGGATTGAATACAACAGTCATAATGCGCACTTTTCTTCATGGGAATAATGTCTCAAACAGTCTACGTTTTGATCGTTCCTAGGAAGACCAGTAATAGTTTCCGATGCACATCTGAAGGCATTCTGTAATCTGTGGACTAGCAGATTTTTGATGAAACACAGAAATTTCATCGGGATTGAATACAACAGTCACCATGCGCACTTACGTCCATGGGAGTAATGTCTCTAACAGTCTACGCTTTGATCGTTCCCTGGAAGACCAGTAGTACTTCTCTATGCACATCTGGAGGCTTTCCGTAAACTGTGGACTATAAGAGTGTTGATGAAGCACAGAAATTGCATCGGGATTGAATACAACAGTCACCATGTGCACTTTCCTCCACGGGAGTAATGTCTCAAACAGTATAGGCTTTGATCGTTCCCTGGAAGACCAGTAGTAGTTTCCGATGCACATCTGGTGTCATTCTGTACTCTGTGGATTATCGGAGTGTTGATTAAACACAGAAACTGCATCGGGATTGATTACAACAGTCACCATGCGCACTTTCCTCCACGGGAGTAATGTCTCAAACAGTCTACGCCTTGGTCGTTCCTGGAAGACCAGTAGTAGTTTCCGATGCACGTCTGATTGGCTTCTATAATCTGTGGACTATCAGAGTGTTGATGAAACACAGAAATTGCCTCGAGATTGAATACAACAGTCACCATGCGCACTTTCCTTCATGGGAATAATGTCTCAAACAGTCTACGATTTGATCGTTCCTAGGAAGACCAGTAGTAGTTTCGGATGCACATCTGAAAGCATTCTGTAATCTGTGGACTATCAGAGTGTTGATGAAACAGAGAAATTGCATCGGGATTGAATACAACAGTCACCATGTGCACTTCCCCCCATGGGAGCAATGACTCAAAGAGTTTACGCTTTGATCGTTCCCTTGAAGACCAGTAGTATTTTCCGATGCACATCTGGAGGCATTCTGTAATCTGTGGACTATCAGAGAGGTGATGAAACACAGAAATTGCATCGGGATTGAATACAACAGTCACCATGCGCACTTTCCTCCATGGGAGTAATGTCTCAAACCCTCTACGCTTTGATCCATCAGTGGAAGACCAGTAGTAGCTTACGTATGCACATCTGGTGGCATTCTGTAATCTGTAGACTATCAGAGAGTTGATGAAACAAAGATATTGCTTCGGGATTGAATACAACAGTCACCATGCGTACTTTCCTCCATGGGAGTAATGTCACTAACAGTCTACGATTTGATCGTTCCCTGGAAGACCAGTAGTAGTTCCGATGCACATCTGGAGGCATTCTGTAATCTGTGGAATATCATAGTGTTGAGGAAACACAGAAATTTCATCGGGATTGAATACAACAGTCACCATGCAGACTTTCCTCCATGGGAGTAATGACTCTAACAGTGTACGCTTTGATCGTTCCCTGGAAGACCAGTAGTAGTTTCCGATGCACATCCGGATTCTATCTGTAATCTGTGGACTATCAGGGTGTTGATGAAGCACAGAAATTGCATCGGGATTGAATACAACAGTCACCATGCGCACTTCCCCCCATGGGAGCAATGTCTCTAAGAGTTTACGCTTTGATCGTTCCCTTGAAGACCAGTAGTAGTTTCCGATGCACATCTGGAGGCATTCTGTAATCTGTGGACTATCAGAGTGGTGATGAAACACAGAAGTTGCATCGGGATTGAATACAACAGTCACCATGCGCACTTTCCTCCATGGGAGTAATGTCTCTAACAGTCTACGCTTTGATCGTTCCCTGGAAGACCAGTAGTAGTTTCCGATGCACATTTTGATTCTTTCTGTAATCTGTGGACCATCAGGGTGTTGATGAATCCCGGAAATTGCATCTGGATTGAATACAACAGTCACCATGCGCACTTTCCTCCATGGGAGTAATATCTCAAACAGTCTACGCTTTGATTGTTCCCTGGAAGACCAATAGTAGTTTCCGATGCACATCTGGAGGCATTCTGATATCTGTGGACTAACTGAGTGTTGACAAAACACAGAAATTGCATCGTGATTGAATACAACAGTCACCATGCACACTTTCCTCCATGGGAGTAATGTCTCTAACAGTCTACGGTTTGATCGTTCCCTGGATACCAGTAGTAGTTTCCGATGGACATCTGGTGGCATTCTGTAATCTGTAGACAATCAGAGTGTTGATGAAACACAGAAATTGCATCGGGATTGAATACAACAGTCACCATGCGCTCTTTCCTCCATGGGAGTAATGTCTCTATCAGTCTACGCTTTGATCGTTCCCTGGAAGGCCAGTAGTAGTTTCCGATGCACATCTGGTGGCACTCTGTAATCTGTGGACTATCAGAGTGTTGATGAAACACAGACATTGCATCGGGATTGAATACAACAGTCACCATGCGCACTTTCCTCCATGGGTGTAATTCTCAAACCGTCTACGATTTGATCGTTCCCTGAACGACCAGTAGTGATTTCCGATGCCCATCTGGTGGCAATCTGTAATCTGTGGACTATCAGAGTGTTGATGAAACACAAAAATTTCCTCGGGATTGAATACAACAGTCACCATGCGCACTTTTCTCCATGGGAGTAATGTCTCAAACTGTCTATGCTTTGATCGTTCCCTGGAAGACCAGTAGTAGCTTCCGATGCACATCTGGTGGCAGTCTGTAATCTGTGGTCTATCAGAGTGTTGATGAAACACAGAAATTGAATCGGAATGTAATACAACAGTCACCATGCGCACTTTCCGCCACGGGAGTAAAGTCTCAAACAGTCTACGCTTTGATCGTTCCCTGGAACACCAGTAGTAGTTTCCGATGCACATCTGGTGGCATTCTGTAATCTGTGGATTATCAGAGTGTTGATGAAACACAGATATTGCATCGGGAATGAATACAACTGTCACAATGCGCACTTTCCTCCATGGGAGGAATGTCTCAAACAGTCTACGCTTTGATCGGTCCCTGGAAGACCAGTAGTAGTTTCCGATGCACATCTGGTGGCATTCTGTAATCTGTTGACAATCAGAGTGTTGATGACACACTGAAATTGAATCGGAATTGAATACAACAGTCACCATGCGCACTTCCCTCCACAGGAGTAATGTCTCAAACATTCTATGCTTTGATCGTTCCTGGAAGACCAATAGTAGTTTCCGATGCACGTCTGGTTGGATTCTGTAATCTGTGGAGTATCAGATTGTTGATGAAACACAGAAATTGCATCGGGATTGAATACAACAGTCACCATGCGCACTTACGTCCATGGGAGTAATGTCTCTAACAGTCTACGCTTTGATCGTTCCCTGGAAGACCAGTAGTACTTCTCGATGCACATCTGGAGGTTTTCCGAAAAATGTGGACTATAAGAGTGTTGATGAAGCACAGAAATTGCATCGGGATTGAATACAACAGTCACCATGCGCAGTTTCCTCCATGGGAGTAATATATCAAAGAGTTTACGCTTTGATCGTTCCCTGGAAGACCAGTAGTAGTTTACGATACACATCTGGAGGCATTCTGTAATCTGTGGAGTATCAGATTGTTGATGAAACACAGAAATTGCATCGGGAATGAATACAACAGTCACCATGCGCACTTACCTCCATGGGAGTAATGTCTCTAACAGTCTACGCTTTGATCGTTCCCTGGAAGACCAGTAGTACTTCCCGAAGCACATCTGGAGGCTTTCCGTAAACTGTGGACTATAAGAGTGTTGATGAAACACAGAAATTGCATCGGGATTGAATACAACAGTATCCATGCGCAGTTTCCTCCATGTGAGTAATGTCTCAAACAGTCTACGCTTTGATCGTTCCTAGGAAGACCAGTAATAGTTTCCGATGCACATCTGAAGGCATTCTGTAATCTGTGGACTAACTGAGTGTTGACAAAACACAGAAATTGCATCGTGATTGAATACAACAGTCACCATGCGCACTTTCCTCCATGGGAGTAATGTCTCTAACAGTCTACGATTTGATCGTTCCCTGGAAGACCAGTAGTAGTTTCCGATGCACATCTGGTGGCACTCTGTAATCTGTGGACTATCAGAGTGTTGATGAAACACCGAAATTGCATCGGGATTGAATACAACATTCACCATGCGCACTTTCCTCTATGGGTGTAATTCTCAAACCGTCTACGATTTGATCATTCCCTGAACGACCAGTAGTAGTTTCCGATGCACATCTGGTGGCATTCTGTAATCTGTGGTGTATCAGATTGTTGATGAAACACAGAAATTGAATCGGAATGGAATACAACAGTCACCATGCGCACTTTCCGCCACAGGAGTAATGTCTCAAACAGTCTACGTTTTGATCGTTCCCTGGAAGACCAGTAGTAGTTTCCGATGCACATCTGGTGGCATTATGTAATCTGTGGACTATCAGAGTGTTGATGAAACACAGAAATTGCATCGGGAATGAATACAACAGTCACCATGCGCACTTTCCTCCATGGGAGTAATGTCTCAAACAGTCTACGCTTTGATCGGTCCCTGGAAGACCAGTAGTAGTTTCCGATGCACATCTGGTGGCATTCTGTAATCTGTGGACTATCAGAGTGTTGATGAAACACAGAAATTGCATCGGGAATGAATACAACAGTCACCATGCGCACTTTCCTCCATGGGATTAATGTCTCAAACAGTCTACGCTTTGATCGGTCCCTGGAAGACCAGTAGTAGTTTCCGATGCACATCTGTTGGCATTCTGTAATCAGTTGACAATCAGAGTGTTGATGAAACACAGAAATTGAATCGGAATTGAATACAACAGTCACCGTGCGCACTTCCCTCCACAGGAGTAATGTCTCAAACATTCTATGCTTTGATCGTTCCTGGAAGACCAATAGTAGTTTCCGATGCACGTCTGGTTGGATTCTGTAATCTGTGGACTATCAGAGTGTTGATGAAACACAGAAATAGCCTCGGGATTGAATACAACAGTCACCATGCGCACTTACGTCCATGGGAGTAATGTCTCTAACAGACTACGCTTTGATCGTTCCCTGGAAGACCAGTAGTACTTCTCGATGCACATCTGGAGGCTTTCCGTAAACTGTGGACTATCAGAGTGTTGATGAAGCACAGAAATTGCATCGGGATTGAATACAACAGTCACCATGCGCACTTTCCTCCATGGGAGTAATGTATCAAAGAGTTTACGCTTTGATCGTTCCCTGGAAGGCCAGTAGTAGTTTCCGATGCACATCTGGAGGCATTCTGTAATCTGTGGAGTATCAGATTGTTGATGAAACACAGAAATTGCATCGGGAATGAATACAACAGTCACCATGCGCACTTACCTCCATGGGAGTAATGTCTCTAACAGCCTACGCTTTGATCGTTCCCTGGAAGACCAGTAGTACTTCCCGATGCACATCTGGAGGCTTTCCGTAAACTGTGGACTATAAGAGTGTTGATGAAGCACAAAAGATGCATCGGGATTGAATACAACAGTCACCATGCGCACTTTCCTCCATGGGAGTAATTCTCAAACAGTCTTCGCTTTGATCGTTCCCTGGAAGACGAGTAGCAGTTTCCGATGCACATCTGGATGCTTTCTGTAATCTGTGGACTATCAGAGTGTTGATGAAACACAGAAATTGCATCGGGATTGAATACAACAGTATCCATGCGCAGTTTCCTCCATGTGAGTAATGTCTCAAACAGTCTACACTTTGATCGTTCCCTGGAAGACAAGTAGTAGTTTCCGATGCACATCTGGTGGCATTCTGTAATCTGTAGACTATCATAGTGTTGATGAAACAATGATATTGCTTCGGAATTGAATACAACAGTCACCATGCGCACTTTCCTCCATGGGAGTAATGTCTCTAACAGTCTACGCTTTGATAGTTCCCTGGATACCAGTAGTAGTTTCCGATGGACATCTGGTGGCATTCTGTAATCTGTAGACTATCAGAGTGTTGATGAAACACAGAAATTGCATCGGGATTGAATACAACAGTCACCATGCGCACTTTCCTCCATGGGAGTAAATTCCCTAACAGTCTACGCTTTGATCGTTCCCTGGAAGACCAGTAGTAGTTTCCGATGCACATCTGGTGGCATTCTGTAATCTGTGGACTATCGGAGTGTTGATGAAACACAGAAATTGCATCGGGATTGAATACAACAGTCACCATGCGCACTTTCCCCCATGGGAGTAATGTCTCTAACAGTCTACGCTTTGAT
Source organism: Schistocerca gregaria (assembly GCF_023897955.1). Lineage (NCBI taxonomy): Eukaryota > Metazoa > Arthropoda > Insecta > Orthoptera > Acrididae > Schistocerca > Schistocerca gregaria. The sequence goes on from NC_064920.1 coordinate 39,104,533, forward strand.
CGTTCCCTGGAAGACCAGTAGTAGTTTCCGATGCACATCCGGATTCTTTCTGTAATCTGTGGACAATCAGGGTGTTCATGAAACACCGAAATTGCATCGGGATTGAATTCAACAGTCACCATGCGCACTATCTTCCATGGGAGTAATATCTCAAACAGTCTACGCTTTGATCGTTCCCTGGAAGACCAGTAGTAGTTTCCGATGCACATCTGGAGGCATTCTGATATCTGTGGACTAACGAGTGTTGACGAAACACAGAAATTGCATCGGGATTGAATACAACAATCACCATGCGCACTTTCCTCCATGGGTGTAATTCTTAAACCGTCTACGCTTTGATCGTTCCCTGGAAGACCAATAGTAGTTTCCGATGCACATCTGGATAGTTTCTGTAATCTGTGGCCTATCAGAGTGTTGATGAAACACAGAAATTGAATCGGAATGGAATACAACATTCACCATGCGAACTTTCCTCCATGGGAGTAATGTCTCAAACAGTCTACGCTTTGATCGATCCCTGGAAGACCAGTAGTTGTTTCCGATGCACATCTGGTGTCATTGTGTAATCTGTTGACAATCAGAGTGTTGATGAAACACAGAAATTGAATCGGAATTGAATACAACAGTCACCATGCGCACTTTCCTTCATGGGAATAATGTCTCAAACAGTCTACGATTTGATCGTTCCTAGGAAGACCAGTAGTAGTTTCTGATGCACATCTGAAAGCATTCTGTAATCTGTGGACTATCAGAGTGTTGATGAAACACAGAAATTGCATCGGGATTGAATACAACAGTCTCCATGCGCACTTCCCCCCATGGGAGCAATGTCTCAAAGAGTTTACGCTTTGATCGTTCCCTTGAAGACCAGTAGTAGTTTCCGATGCACATCTGGAGGCATTCTGTAATCTGTGGACTATCAGAGTGGTGATGAAACACAGAAATTGCATCGGGATTGAATACAACAGTCACCATGCGCACTTTCCTCCATGGGAGTAATGTCTTAAACCCTCTACGCTTTGATCCATCAGTGGAAGACCAGTAGTAGCTTACGATGCACATCTGGTGGCATTCTAAAATCTGTAGACTATCAGAGAGTTGATGAAACAAAGATATTGCTTCGGGATTGAATACAACAGTCACCATGCGTACTTTCCTCCATGGGAGTAATGTCACTAACAGTCTACGCTTTGATCGTTCCCTGGAAGACCAGTAGTAGTTTCCGATGCACATCTGGAGGCATTCTGATATCTGTGGACTAACTGAGTGTTGACGAAACACAGAAATTGCATCGGGATTGAATACAACAGTCACCATGCGCACTTTCCTCCATGGGTGTAATTCTCAAACCGACTACGATTTGATCGTTCCCTGGAAGACCAGTAGTAGTTTCCGATGCGCATCTGGTGGCATTCTGTAATCTGTGGTCTATCAGAGTGTTGATGAAACACAGAAATTGAATCGGAAAGGAATACAACAATCACGATGCGCATTTTCCTCCATGGGAGTAATGTCTCAAATACTTTACGCTTTGATCGTTCCCTGGAAGACCAGTAGTAGTTTCCGATGCACATCTGGTGGCATTCTGTAATCTGTGGACTATCAAAGTGTTGATGAAACACAGAAATTGAATCGAGATTGAATACAACAGTCAGCATGCGCACTTTCTACTAAGGGAGTAATGTCTCAAACAGTCTACGCTTTGATCGTTCCCTGGAAGACCAGTAGTAGTTTCCGATGCACATCTGGAGGCATTCTGATATCTGTGGACTAACTGAGTGTTGACGAAACACAGAAATTGCATCGGGATTGAATACAACAGTCACCATGCGCACTTTCCTCCATGGGAGTAATGTCTCAAACAGTCTACGCTTTGATCGGAACCTGGAAGACCAGTAGTAGTTTCCGATGCACATCTGGTGCCATTCTGTAACCTGTTGACAATCAGAGTGTTGATGAAACACAGAAATTGAATCGGAATTGAATACAACAGTCACCATGCGCACTTTCCTCCACGGGAGTAATGTCTCAAACAGTCTATACTTTGATCGTTACTGGAAGACCAGTAGAAGTTTCCGATGCAGGTCTGGTTGGATTCTGTAATCTGTGGACTATCAGAGTGTTGATGAAACACAGAAATTGCCTCGGGATGGAATACAACAGTAACCATGCGTACTTTTCTTAATGGGAATAATGTCTCAAACAGTCTACGCTTTGATCGTTCCCTTGAGGACCAGTAGTAGTTTCCGATGCACATCTGGAGGCATTCTGTAATCTGTGGACTATCAGAGTGGAGATGAAACACAGAAATTGCATCGGGATTGAATACAACAGTCACCTTGCGCACTTTCCTCCATGGGAGTAATGTCTTAAACCCTCTACGCTTTGATCCATCAGTGGAAGACCAGTAGTAGCTTACGATGCACATCTGGTGGCATTCTAAAATCTGTAGACTATCAGAGAGTTGATGAAACAAAGATATTGCTTCGGGATTGAATACAACAGTCACCATGCGTACTTTCCTCCATTGGAGTAATGTCACTAACAGTCTACGATTTGATCGTTCCCTGGAAGACCAGTAGTAGTTCCGATGCACATCTGGAGGCATTCTGTAATCTGTGGAATATCATAGTGTTGAGGAAACACAGAAATTGCACAGGATTGAATACAACAGTCACCATGCACACTTTCCTCCATGGGAGTAATGACTCTAACAGTCTACGCTTTAATCGCTCCCTGGAAGACCAGTAGTAGTTTCCGATGCACATCCGGATTCTTTCTGTAATCTGTGGACTATCAGGGTGTTGACGAAGCACAGAAATTACATCGGGATTGAATACAACAGTCACCATGCGCACTTTACTCCATAGGAGTAACATCTCAAACAGTCTACGCTATGATCGTTCCCTGGAAGACCAGTAGTAGTTTCCGATGCACATCTGGAGGCATTCTGATATCTGTGGACTAACTGAGTGTTGACGAAACACAGAAATTGCATCGGGATTGAATACAACAGTCACCATGCGCACTTTCCTCCATGGGTGTAATTCTCAAACCGACTACGATTTGATCGTTCCCTGGAAGACCAGTAGTAGTTTCCGATGCACATCTGGTGGCATTCTGTAACCTGTGGACTATCAGACTGTTGATGAAACACAGAAATTGCCTCGGGATTGAATACAACGGTCTGCATGCGCACTTTCCTTCATGGGAATAATGTCTCAAACAGGCTACGCTTTGATCGTTCCCTGGAAGACCAGTAGTAGTTTCCGATGCGCATCTGGTGGCATTCTGTAATCTGTGGTCTATCAGAGTGTTGATGAAACACAGAAATTGAATCGGAAAGGAATACAACAATCACGATGCGCATTTTCCTCCATGGGAGTAATGTCTCAAATACTTTACGCTTTGATCGTTCCCTGGAAGACCAGTAGTAGTTTCCGATGCACATCTGGTGGCATTCTGTAATCTGTGGACTATCAAAGTGTTGATGAAACACAGAAATTGCATCGAGATTGAATACAACAGTCAGCATGCGCACTTTCTACTAAGGGAGTAATGTCTCAAACAGTCTACGCTTTGATCGTTCCCTGGAAGACCAGTAGTAGTTTCCGATGCACATCTGGAGGCATTCGGATATCTGTGGACTAACTGAGTGTTGACGAAACACAGAAATTGCATCGGGATTGAATACAACAGTCACCATGCGCACTTTCCTCCATGGGAGTAATGTCTCAAACAGTCTGCGCTTTGATCGGAACCTGGAAGACCAGTAGTAGTTTCCGATGCACATCTGGTGCCATTCTGTAACCTGTTGACAATCAGAGTGTTGATGAAACACAGAAATTGAATCGGAATTGAATACAACAGTCACCATGCGCACTTTCCTCCACGGGAGTAATGTCTCAAACAGTCTATACTTTGATCGTTACTGGAAGACCAGTAGAAGTTTCCGATGCAGGTCTGGTTGGATTCTGTAATCTGTGGACTATCAGAGTGTTGATGAAACACAGAAATTGCCTCGGGATGGAATACAACAGTAACCACGCGTACTTTTCTTAATGGGAGTAATGTCTCAAACAGTCTACTCTTTGATTGTTCCCTGGAAGACCAGTAGTAGTTTCCTATGCACATCTGGATTCTTTCTGTAATCAGTTGACTATCAGAGTGTTGATGAAACACAGAAATTGCATCGGGATTGAATACAACAGTCACCATGCGCACTTACCTCCATGGGAGTAATGTCTCAAACACTCTACGCTTTTATCGGTCCCTGGAAGACCAGTAGTAGTTTCCGATGCACATCTGGTGGCATTCTGTAATCAGTTGACAATCAGAGTGTTGATGAAACACAGAAATTGAATCGGAACTGAATACAACAGACACAATGCGCACTTTCCTCCACAGGAGTAATGTCTCAAACATTCTATGCTTTGATCGTTCCTGGAAGACCAATAGTAGTTTCCGATGCACGTCTGGTTGGATTCTGTAATCTGTGGACTATCAGAGTGTTGATGAAACACAGAAATAGCCTCGGGATTGAATACAACAGTCACAATGCGCACTTTTCTTCATGGGAATAATGTCTCAAACAGTCTACGCTTTGATCGTTCCTAGGAAGACCAGTTATAGTTTCCGATGCACATCTGAAGGCAGTCTGTAATCTGTGGACTAGCAGATTGTTGATGAAACACAGAAATTGCATCGGGAATGAATACAACAGTCACCATGCGCACTTACCTCCATGGGAGTAATGTCTCTAACAGTCTACCCTTTGATCGTACCTTGGAAGACCAGTAGTACTTCCCGATGCACATCTGGAGGCTTTCCGTAAACTGTGGCCTATAAGAGTGTTGATGAAGCACAAAAGGTGCATCGGGATTGAATACAACAGTCACCATGCGCACTTTCCTCCATGGGAGTAATTCTCAAACAGTCTGCGCTTTGATCGTTCCCTGGAAGACGAGTAGTAGTTTCCGATGCACATCTGGATGCTTTCTGTAATCTGTGGACTATCAGAGTGTTGATGAAACACAGAAATTGCATCGGGATTGAATACAACAGTATCCATGCGCAGTTTCCTCCATGTGAGTAATGTCTCAAACAGTCTACACTTTGATCGTTCTCTGGAAGACAAGTAGTAGTTTCCGATGCACATCTGGTGGCATTCTGTAATCTGTAGACTATCATAGTGTTGATGAAACAATGATATTGCTTCGGAATTGAATACAACAGTCACCATGCGCACTTTCCTCCATGGGAGTAATGTCTCTAACAGTCTACGCTTTGATCGTTCCCTGGAAGACCAGTAGTAGTTTCCGATGCGCATCTGGTGGCATTCTGTAATCTGTGGTCTATCAGAGTGTTGATGAAACACAGAAATTGAATCGGAAAGGAATACAACAATCACGATGCGCATTTTCCTCCATGGGAGTAATGTCTCAAATACTTTACGCTTTGATCGTTCCCTGGAAGACCAGTAGTAGTTTCCGATGCACATCTGGTGGCATTCTGTAATCTGTGGACTATCAAAGTGTTGATGAAACACAGAAATTGCATCGAGATTGAATACAACAGTCACCATGCGCACTTTCCTCCATGGGAGTAATGTCTCAAACAGTCTACGCTTTGATCGGAACCTGGAAGACCAGTAGTAGTTTCCGATGCACATCTGGTGCCATTCTGTAACCTGTTGACAATCAGAGTGTTGATGAAACACAGAAATTGAATCGGAATTGAATACAACAGTCACCATGCGCACTTTCCTCCACGGGAGTAATGTCTCAAACAGTCTATACTTTGATCGTTACTGGAAGACCAGTAGAAGTTTCCGATGCAGGTCTGGTTGGATTCTGTAATCTGTGGACTATCAGAGTGTTGATGAAACACAGAAATTGCCTCGGGATGGAATACAACAGTAACCATGCGTACTTTTCTTAATGGGAATAATGTCTCAAACAGTCTACGCTTTGATCGTTCCTAGGAAGACCAGTAGTAGTTTCCGATGCACATCTGAAGGCATTCTGTAATCTGTGGACTAGCAGAGAGTTGATGAAACACAGAAATTGCATCGGGATTGAATACAACTGTCACCATGCGCACTTCCCTCCATGGGAGTAATGTCACAAAGAGTTTACGATTTGATCGTTCCCTGGAAGACCAGTAGTAGTCTCCGATGCATATCTGGAGGCATTCTGTAATCTGTGGAGTATCAGATTGTCGATGAAGCACAGAAATTGCATCGGGATTGAATACGACAGTCTCCATGCGCACTTACCTCCATGGGAGTAATGTCTCAAACACTCTACGCTTTTATCGGTCCCTGGAAGACCAGTAGTAGTTTCCGATGCACATCTGGTGGCATTCTGTAATCAGTTGACAATCAGAGTGTTGATGAAACACAGAAATTGAATCGGAACTGAATACAACAGTCACAATGCGCACTTCCCTCCACAGGAGTAATGTCTCAAACATTCTATGCTTTGATCGTTCCTGGAAGACCAATAGTAGTTTCCGATGCACGTCTGGTTGGATTCTGTAATCTGTGGACTATCAGAGTGTTGATGAAACACAGAAATAGCCTCGGGATTGAATACAACAGTCACAATGCGCACTTTTCTTCATGGGAATAATGTCTCAAACAGTCTACGCTTTGATCGTTCCTAGGAAGACCAGTTATAGTTTCCGATGCACATCTGAAGGCATTCTGTAATCTGTGGACTAGCAGATTGTTGATGAAACACAGAAATTGCATCGGGAATGAATACAACAGTCACCATGCGCACTTACCTCCATGGGAGTAATGTCTCTAACAGTCTACCCTTTGATCGTACCATGGAAGACCAGTAGTACTTCCCGATGCACATCTGGAGGCTTTCCGTAAACTGTGGCCTATAAGAGTGTTGATGAAGCACAAAAGGTGCATCGGGATTGAATACAACAGTCACCATGCGCACTTTCCTCCATGGGAGTAATTCTCAAACAGTCTGCGCTTTGATCGTTCCCTGGAAGACGAGTAGTAGTTTCCGATGCACATCTGGATGCTTTCTGTAGTCTGTGGACTATCAGAGTGTTGATGAAACACAGAAATTGCATCGGGATTGAATACAACAGTATCCATGCGCAGTTTCCTCCATGTGAGTAATGTCTCAAACAGTCTACACTTTGATCGTTCCCTGGAAGACAAGTAGTAGTTTCCGATGCACATCTGGTGGCATTCTGTAATCTGTAGACTATCATAGTGTTGATGAAACAATGATATTGCTTCGGAATTGAATACAACAGTCACCATGCGCACTTTCCTCCATGGGAGTAATGTCTCTAACAGTCTACGCTTTGATAGTTCCCTGGATACCAGTAGTAGTTTCCGATGGACATCTGGTGGCATTCTGTAATCTGTAGACTATCAGAGTGTTGATGAAACACAGAAATTGCATCGGGATTGAATACAACAGTCACCATGCGCACTTTCCTCGATATGAGTAAATTCCCTAACAGTCTACGCTTTGATCGTTCCCTGGAAGACCAGTAGTAGTTTCCGATGCACATCTGGTGGCATTCTGTAATCTGTGGACTATCAGAGTGTTGATGAAACACAGAAATTGCATCGGGATTGAATACAACAGTCACCATGCGCACTTTCCTCCATGGGAGTAATGTCTCTAACAGTCTACGCTTTGATCGTTCCCTGGAAGACCAGTAGTAGTTTCCGATGCACATCCGGATTCTTTCTGTAATCTGTGGACAATCAGGGTGTTCATGAAACACAGAAATTGCATCGGGATAATACAAGTCACCATGCGCACTATCTTCCATGGGAGTAATATCTCAAACAGTCTACGCTTTGATCGTTCCCTGGAAGACCAGTAGTAGTTTCCGATGCACATCTGGAGGCATTCTGATATCTGTGGACTAACGAGTGTTGACGAAACACAGAAATTGCATCGGGATTGAATACAACAATCACCATGCGCACTTTCCTCCATGGGTGTAATTCTCAAACCGTCTACGCTTTGATCGTTCCCTGGAAGACCAATAGTAGTTTCCGATGCACATCTGGTGGCATTCTGTAATCTGTGGCCTATCAGAGTATTGATGAAACACAGAAATTGAATCGGAATTGAATACAACATTCACCATGCGAACTTTCCTCCATGGGAGTAATGTCTCAAACAGTCTACGCTTTGATCGGTCCCTGGAAGACCAGTAGTTGTTTCCGATGCACATCTGGTGTCATTGTGTAATCTGTTGACAATCAGAGTGTTGATGAAACACAGAAATTGAATCGGAATTGAATACAAAAGTCACCATGTGCACTTTCCTCCACGGGAGTAATGTCTCAAACAGTATAGGCTTTGATCGTTCCCTGGAAGACCAGTAGTAGTTTCCGATGCACATCTGGTGTCATTCTGTAATCTGTGGATTATCGGAGTGTTGATTAAACACAGAAACTGCATCGGGATTGAATACAACAGTCACCATGCGCACTTTCCTCCACGGGAGTAATGTCTCAAACAGTCTACGCCTTGATCGTTCCTGGAAGACCAGTAGTAGTTTCCGATGCACGTCTGATTGGCTTCTATAATCTGTGGACTATCAGAGTGTTGATGAAACACAGAAATTGCTTCGGGATTGAATACAACAGTCACCATGTGCACTTTCCTTCACGGGAGTAATGTCTCAAACAGTATAGGCTTTGATCGTTCCCTGGAAGACCAGTAGTAGTTCCGATGCACATCTGGAGGCATTCTGTAATCTGTGGAGTATCATAGTGTTGAGGAAACACAGAAATTGCATCGGGATTGAATACAACAGTCACCATGCGGTCTTTCCTCCATGGGAGTAATGACTCTAACAGTCTACGCTTTGATCGTTCCCTGGAAGACCAGTAGTAGTTTCCGATGCACATCCGGATTCTTTCTGTAATCTGTGGACTATCAGGGTGTTGATGAAGCACAGAAATTGCATCGGGATTGAATACAACAGTCACCATGCGCACTTTACTCCATGGGAGTAATATCTCAAACAGTCTACGCTTTGATCGTTCCCTGGAAGACCAGTAGTAGTTTCCGATGCACATCTGGAGGCATTCTGATATCTGTGGACTATCAGACTGTTGACGAAACACAGAAATTGCATCGGGATTGAATACAGCAGTCACCATGCGCACTTTCCTCCATGGGAGTAATGTCTCAAACAGTCTACGCTTTGATCGGTCCCTGGAAGACCAGCAGTAGTTTCCGATGCACATCTGGTGCCATTCTGTAATCTGTTGACAATCAGAGTGTTGATGAAACACAGAAATTGAATCGGAATTGAATACAACAGTCACCTTGCGCACTTTCCTCCACGGGAGTAATGTCTCAAACAGTCTATACTTTGATCGTTACTGGAAGACCAGTAGAAGTTTCCGATGCAGGTCTGGTTGGATTCTGTAATCTGTGGACTATCAGAGTGTTGATGAAACACAGAAATTGCCTCTGGATTGAATACGACAGTAACCATGCGTACTTTTCTTTATGGGAATAATGTCTCAAACAGTCTACGGTTTGATCGTTCCTAGGAAGACCAGTAGTAGTTTTCGATGCACATCTGAAGGCATTCTGTAATCTATGGACTAGCAGAGTGTTGATGAAACACAGAAATTGCATCGGGATTGAATACAACTGTCACCATGCGCACTTCCCTCCATGGGAGTAATGTCACAAAGAGTTTACGATTTGATCGTTCCCTGGAAGACCAGTAGTAGTCTCCGATGCATATCTGGAGGCATTCTGTAATCTGTGGAGTATCAGATTGTTGATGAAGCACAGAAATTGCATCGGGATTGAATACGACAGTCACCATGCGCACTTTCCTCCATGGGAGTAATGTCGCAAACAGTCTACGCTTTGATTGTTCCCTGGAAGACCAGTAGTAGTTTCCGATGCACATCCGGATTCTTTCTGTAATCTGTGGACTATCAGGGTGTTGATGAAGCACAGAAATTGCATCGGGATTGAATACAACAGTCACCATGCGCACTTTACTCCATGGGAGTAATATCTCAAACAGTCTACGCTTTGATCGTTCCCTGGAAGACCAGTAGTAGTTTCCGATGCACATCTGGAGGCATTCTGATATCTGTGGACTATCAGACTGTTGACGAAACACAGAAATTGCATCGGGAATGAATACAACAGTCACCATGCGCACTTTCCTCCATGGGATTAATGTCTCAAACAGTCTACGCTTTGATCGGTCCCTGGAAGACCAGTAGTAGTTTCCGATGCACATCTGTTGGCATTCTGTAATCAGTTGACAATCAGAGTGTTGATGAAACACAGAAATTGAATCGGAATTGAATACAACAGTCACCGTGCGCACTTCCCTCCACAGGAGTAATGTCTCAAACATTCTATGCTTTGATCGTTCCTGGAAGACCAATAGTAGTTTCCGATGCACGTCTGGTTGGATTCTGTAATCTGTGGACTATCGGAGTGTTGATGAAACACAGAAATAGCCTCGGGATTGAATACAACAGTCACAATGCGCACTTTTCTTCATGGGAATAATGTCTCAAACAGTCTACGCTTTGATCGTTCCTAGGAAGACCAGTAATAGTTTCCGATGCACATCTGAAGGCATTCTGTAATCTGTGGACTAGCAGATTGTTGATGAAACACAGAAATTGCATCGGGATTGAATACAACAGTCACCATGCGCACTTACGTCCATGGGAGTAATGTCTCTAACAGTCTACGCTTTGATCGTTCCCTGGAAGACCAGTAGTACTTCTCGATGCACATCTGGAGGCTTTCCGTAAACTGTGGACTATCAGAGTGTTGATGAAGCACAGAAATTGCATCGGGATTGAATACAACAGTCACCATGCGCACTTTCCTCCATGGGAGTAATGTATCAAAGAGTTTACGCTTTGATCGTTCCCTGGAAGGCCAGTAGTAGTTTCCGATGCACATCTGGAGGCATTCTGTAATCTGTGGAGTATCAGATTGTTGATGAAACACAGAAATTGCATCGGGAATGAATACAACAGTCACCATGCGCACTTACCTCCATGGGAGTAATGTCTCTAACAGCCTACGCTTTGATCGTTCCCTGGAAGACCAGTAGTACTTCCCGATGCACATCTGGAGGCTTTCCGTAAACTGTGGACTATAAGAGTGTTGATGAAGCACAAAAGATGCATCGGGATTGAATACAACAGTCACCATGCGCACTTTCCTCCATGGGAGTAATTCTCAAACAGTCTTCGCTTTGATCGTTCCCTGGAAGACGAGTAGTAGTTTCCGATGCACATCTGGATGCTTTCTGTAATCTGTGGACTATCAGAGTGTTGATGAAACACAGAAATTGCATCGGGATTGAATACAACAGTATCCATGCGCAGTTTCCTCCATGTGAGTAATGTCTCAAACAGTCTACACTTTGATCGTTCCCTGGAAGACAAGTAGTAGTTTCCGATGCACATCTGGTGGCATTCTGTAATCTGTAGACTATCATAGTGTTGATGAAACAATGATATTGCTTCGGAATTGAATACAACAGTCACCATGCGCACTTTCCTCCATGGGAGTAATGTCTCTAACAGTCTACTCTTTGATAGTTCCCTGGATACCAGTACTAGTTTCCGATGGACATCTGGTGGCATTCTGTAATCTGTAGACTATAAGAGTGTTGATGAAACACAGAAATTGCATCGGGATTGAATACAACAGTCACCATGCGCACTTTCCTCCATGGGAGTAAATTCCCTAACAGTCTACGCTTTGATCGTTCCCTGGAAGACCAGTAGTAGTTTCCGATGCACATCTGGTGGCATTCTGTAATCTGTGGACTATCAGAGTGTTGATGAAACACAGAAATTGCATCGGGATTGAATACAACAGTCACCATGCGCACTTTCCCCCATGGGAGTAATGTCTCTAACAGTCTACGCTTTGATCGTTCCCTGGAAGACCAGTAGTAGTTTCCGATGCACATCCGGATTCTTTCTGTAATCTGTGGACAATCAGGGTGTTCATGAAACACCGAAATTGCATCGGGATTGAATACAACAGTCACCATGCGCACTATCTTCCATGGGAGTAATATCTCAAACAGTCTACGCTTTGATCGTTCCCTGGAAGACCAGTAGTAGTTTCCGATGCACATCTGGAGGCATTCTGATATCTGTGGACTAACGAGTGTTGACGAAACACAGAAATTGCATCGGGATTGAATACAACAATCACCATGCGCACTTTCCTCCATGGGTGTAATTCTCAAACCGTCTACGCTTTGATCGTTCCCTGGAAGACCAATAGTAGTTTCCGATGCACATCTGGATAGTTTCTGTAATCTGTGGCCTATCAGAGTGTTGATGAAACACAGAAATTGAATCGGAATGGAATACAACATTCACCATGCGAACTTTCCTCCATGGGAGTAATGTCTCAAACAGTCTACGCTTTGATCGATCCCTGGAAGACCAGTAGTTGTTTCCGATGCACATCTGGTGTCATTGTGTAATCTGTTGACAATCAGAGTGTTGATGAAACACAGAAATTGAATCGGAATTGAATACAACAGTCACCATGTGCAGTTTCCTCCACGGGAGTAATGTCTCAAACAGTATAGGCTTTGATCGTTCCCTGGAAGACCAGTAGTAGTTTCCGATGCACATCTGGTGTCATTCTGTACTCTGTGGATTATCGGAGTGTTGATTAAACACAGAAACTGCATCGGGATTGAATACAACAGTCACCATGCGCACTTTCCTCCACGGGAGTAATGTCTCAAACAGTCTACGCCTTGACCGTTCCTGGAAGACCAGTACTAGTTTCCGATGCACGTCTGATTGGCTTCTATAATCTGTGGACTATCAGAGTGTTGATGAAACAAAGAAATTGCCTCGGGATTGAATACAACAGTCACCATGCGCACTTTCCTTCATGGGAATAATGTCTCAAACAGTCTATGATTTGATCGTTCCTAGGAAGACCAGTAGTAGTTTCTGATGCACATCTGAAAGCATTCTGTAATCTGTGGACTATCAGAGTGTTGATGAAACACAGAAATTGCATCGGGATTGAATACAACAGTCTCCATGCGCACTTCCCCCCATGGGAGCAATGTCTCAAAGAGTTTACGCTTTGATCGTTCCCTTGAAGACCAGTAGTAGTTTCCGATGCACATCTGGAGGCATTCTGTAATCTGTGGAATATCATAGTGTTGAGGAAACACAGAAATTGCATCGGGATTGAATACAACAGTCACCATGCGCACTTTCCTCCATGGGAGTAATGACACTAACAGTCTACGCTTTGATCGTTCCCTGGAAGACCAGTAGTAGTTTCCGATGCACATCCGGATTCTTTCCGTAATCTGTGGACTATCAGGGTGTTGATGAAGCACAGAAATTGCATCGGGATTGAATACAACAGTCACCATGCGCACTTTACTCCATAGGAGTAACATCTCAAACAGTCTACGCTTTGATCGTTCCCTGGAAGACCAGTAGTAGTTTCCGAAGCACATCTGGAGGCATTCTGATATCTGTGGACTAACTGAGTGTTGACGAAACACAGAAATTGCATCGGGATTGAATACAACAGTCACCATGCGCACTTTCCTCCATGGGTGTAATTCTCAAACCGACTACGATTTGATCGTTCCCTGGAAGACCAGTAGTAGTTTCCGATGCACATCTGGTGGCATTCTGTAATCTGTGGACTATCAGACTGTTGATGAAACACAGAAATTGCCTCGGGTTTGAATACAACGGTCTGCATGCGCACTTTCCTTCATGGGAATAATGTCTCAAACAGGCTACGCTTTGATCGTTCCCTGGAAGACCAGTAGTAGTTTCCGATGCGCATCTGGTGGCATTCTGTAATCTGTGGTGTATCAGAGTGTTGATGAAACACAGAAATTGAATCGGAAAGGAATACAACAATCACGATGCGCATTTTCCTCCATGGGAGTAATGTCTCAAATACTTTACGCTTTGATCGTTCCCTGGAAGACCAGTAGTAGTTTCCGATGCACATCTGGTGGCATTCTGTAATCTGTGGACTATCAAAGTGTTGATGAAACACAGAAATTGCATCGAGATTGAATACAACAGTCACCATGCGCACTTTCCTCCATGGGAGTAATGTCTCAAACAGTCTACGCTTTGATCGGAACCTGGAAGACCAGTAGTAGTTTCCGATGCACATCTGGTGCCATTCTGTAACCTGTTGACAATCAGAGTGTTGATGAAACACAGAAATTGAATCGGAATTGAATACAACAGTCACCATGCGCACTTTCCTCCACGGGAGTAATGTCTCAAACAGTCTATACTTTGATCGTTACTGGAAGACCAGTAGAAGTTTCCGATGCAGGTCTGGTTGGATTCTGTAATCTGTGGACTATCAGAGTGTTGATGAAACACAGAAATTGCCTCGGGATGGAATACAACAGTAACCATGCGTACTTTTCTTAATGGGAATAATGTCTCAAACAGTCTACGCTTTGATCGTTCCTAGGAAGACCAGTAGTAGTTTCCGATGCACATCTGAAGGCATTCTGTAATCTGTGGACTAGCAGAGTGTTGATGAAACACAGAAATTGCATCGGGATTGAATACAACTGTCACCATGCGCACTTCCCTCCATGGGAGTAATGTCACAAAGAGTTTACGATTTGATCGTTCCCTGGAAGACCAGTAGTAGTCTCCGATGCATATCTGGAGGCATTCTGTAATCTGTGGAGTATCAGATTGTCGATGAAGCACAGAAATTGCATCGGGATTGAATACGACAATCTCCATGCGCACTTTCCTCCATGGGAGTAATGTCTCAAACAGTCTACTCTTTGATTGTTCCCTGGAAGACCAGTAGTAGTTTCCGATGCACATCTGGATTCTTTCTGTAATCAGTTGACTATCAGAGTGTTGATGAAACACAGAAATTGCATCGGGATTGAATACAACAGTCACCATGCGCACTTACCTCCATGGGAGTAATGTCTCAAACACTCTACGCTTTTATCGGTCCCTGGAAGACCAGTAGTAGTTTCCGATGCACATCTGGTGGCATTCTGTAATCAGTTGACAATCAGAGTGTTGATGAAACACAGAAATTGAATCGGAACTGAATACAACAGTGACAATGCGCACTTCCCTCCACAGGAGTAATGTCTCTAACATTCTATGCTTTGATCGTTCCTGGAAGACCAATAGTAGTTTCCGATGCACGTCTGGTTGGATTCTGTAATCTGTGGACTATCAGAGTGTTGATGAAACACAGAAATAGCCTCGGGATTGAATACAACAGACACAATGCGCACTTTTCTTCATGGGAATAATGTCTCAAACAGTCTACGCTTTGATCGTTCCTAGGAAGACCAGTTATAGTTTCCGATGCACATCTGAAGGCATTCTGTAATCTGTGGACTAGCAGATTGTTGATGAAACACAGAAATTGCATCGGGAATGAATACAACAGTCACCATGCGCACTTACCTCCATGGGAGTAATGTCTCTAACAGTCTACCCTTTGATCGTACCATGGAAGACCAGTAGTACTTCCCGATGCACATCTGGAGGCTTTCCGTAAACTGTGGCCTATAAGAGTGTTGATGAAGCACAAAAGGTGCATCGGGATTGAATACAACAGTCACCATGCGCACTTTCCTCCATGGGAGTAATTCTCAAACAGTCTGCGCTTTGATCGTTCCCTGGAAGACGAGTAGTAGTTTCCGATGCACATCTGGATGCTTTCTGTAATCTGTGGACTATCAGAGTGTTGATGAAACACAGAAATTGCATCGGGATTGAATACAACAGTATCCATGCGCAGTTTCCTCCATGTGAGTAATGTCTCAAACAGTCTACACTTTGATCGTTCCCTGGAAGACAAGTAGTAGTTTCCGATGCACATCTGGTGGCATTCTGTAATCTGTAGACTATCATAGTGTTGATGAAACAATGATATTGCTTCGGAATTGAATACAACAGTCACCATGCGCACTTTCCTCCATGGGAGTAATGTCTCTAACAGTCTACGCTTTGATAGTTCCCTGGATACCAGTAGTAGTTTCCGATGGACATCTGGTGGCATTCTGTAATCTGTAGACTATCAGAGTGTTGATGAAACACAGAAATTGCATCGGGATTGAATACAACAGTCACCATGCGCACTTTCCTCCATATGAGTAAATTCCCTAACAGTCTACGCTTTGATCGTTCCCTGGAAGACCAGTAGTAGTTTCCGATGCACATCTGGTGGCATTCTGTAATCTGTGGACTATCAGAGTGTTGATGAAACACAGAAATTGCATCGGGATTGAATACAACAGTCACCATGCGCACTTTCCTCCATGGGAGTAATGTCTCTAACAGTCTACGCTTTGATCGTTCCCTGGAAGACCAGTAGTAGTTTCCGATGCACATCCGGATTCTTTCTGTAATCTGTGGACAATCAGGGTGTTCATGAAACACAGAAATTGCATCGGGATAATACAAGTCACCATGCGCACTATCTTCCATGGGAGTAATATCTCAAACAGTCTACGCTTTGATCGTTCCCTGGAAGACCAGTAGTAGTTTCCGATGCACATCTGGAGGCATTCTGATATCTGTGGACTAACGAGTGTTGACGAAACACAGAAATTGCATCGGGATTGAATACAACAATCACCATGCGCACTTTCCTCCATGGGTGTAATTCTCAAACCGTCTACGCTTTGATCGTTCCCTGGAAGACCAATAGTAGTTTCCGATGCACATCTGGATAGTTTCTGTAATCTGTGGCCTATCAGAGTGTTGATGAAACACAGAAATTGAATCGGAATTGAATACAACATTCACCATGCGAACTTTCCTCCATGGGAGTAATGTCTCAAACAGCCTACGCTTTGATCGGTCCCTGGAAGACCAGTAGTTGTTTCCGATGCACATCTGGTGTCATTGTGTAATCTGTTGACAATCAGAGTGTTGATGAAACACAGAAATTGAATCGGAATTGAATACAAAAGTCACCATGTGCACTTTCCTCCACGGGAGTAATGTCTCAAACAGTATAGGCTTTGATCGTTCCCTGGAAGACCAGTAGTAGTTTCCGATGCACATCTGGTGTCATTCTGTAATCTGTGGATTATCGGAGTGTTGATTAAACACAGAAACTGCATCGGGATTGAATACAACAGTCACCATGCGCACTTTCCTCCACGGGAGTAATGTCTCAAACAGTCTACGCCTTGATCGTTCCTGGAAGACCAGTAGTAGTTTCCGATGCACGTCTGATTGGCTTCTATAATCTGTGGACTATCAGAGTGTTGATGAAACACAGAAATTGCCTCGGGATTGAATACAACAGTCACCATGCGCACTTTCCTTCATGGGAATAATGTCTCAAACAGTCTACGATTTGATCGTTCCTAGGAAGACCAGTAGTAGTTTCGGATGCACGTCTGAAAGCATTCTGTAATCTGTGGACTATCAGAGTGTTGATGAAACACAGAAATTGCATCGGGATTGAATACAACAGTCACCATGCGCACTTCCCCCCATGGGAGCAATGTCTCAAAGAGTTTACGCTTTGATCGTTCCCTTGAAGACCAGTAGTAGTTTCCGATGAACATCTGGAGGCATTCTGTAATCTGTGGACTATCAGAGTGGTGATGAAACACAGAAATTGCATCGGGATTGAATACAACAGTCACCATGCGCACTTTCCTCCATGGGAGTAATGTCTCAAACCCTCTACGCTTTGATCCATCAGTGGAAGACCAGTAGTAGCTTACGATGCACATCTGGTGGCATTCTGTAATCTGTAGACTATCAGAGAGTTGATGAAACAAAGATATTGCTTCGGGATTGAATACAACAGTCACCATGCGCACTTTCCTCCACGGGAGTGATGTCTCAAACAGTCTACGCCTTGATCGTTCCTGGAAGACCAGTAGTAGTTTCCGATGCACATCCGGATTCTTTCTGTAATCTGTGGACTATCAGGGTGTTGATGAAGCACAGAAATTGCATCGGGATTGAATACAACAGTCACCATGCGCACTTTACTCCATGGGAGTAATATATCAAACAGTCTACGCTTTGATCGTTCCCTGGAAGACCAGTAGTAGTTTCCGATGCACATCTGGAGGCATTCTGATATCTGTGGACTATCAGACTGTTGACGAAACACAGAAATTGCATCGGGATTGAATACAACAGTCACCATGCGCACTTTCCTCCATGGGAGTAATGTCTCAAACAGTCTATACTTTGATCGTTACTGGAAGACCAGTAGAAGTTTCCGATGCAGGTCTGGTTGGATTCTGTAATCTGTGGACTATCAGAGTGTTGATGAAACACAGAAATTGCCTCAGGATTGAATACGACAGTAACCATGCGTACTTTTCTTTATGGGAATAATGTCTCAAACAGTCTACGGTTTGATCGTTCCTAGGAAGACCAGTAGTAGTTTCCGATGCACATCTGGTGCCATTCTGTAATCTGTTGACAATCAGAGTGTTGATGAAACACAGAAATTGAATCGGAATTGAATACAACAGTCACCTTGCGCACTTTCCTCCATGGGAGTAATGTCTCAAACAGTCTACGCTTTGATTGTTCCCTGGAAGACCAATAGTAGTTTCCGATGCACATCTGGATTCTTTCTGTAATCAGTTGACTATCAGAGTGTTGATGAAACACAGAAATTGCATCGGGATTGAATACAACAGTCACCATGCGCACTTACCTCCATGGGAGTAATGTCTCAAACACTCTACGCTTTGATCGTTCCCTGGAAGACCAGTAGTAGTTTCCGATGCACATCTGGTGGCATTCTGTAATCTGTAGACTATTAGAGTGTTGATGAAACACAGAAATTGCATCGGGATTGAATACAACAGTCACCATGCGCACTTTCCTCCATGGGAGTAATGTCTCTAACAGTCTACGATTTGATCGTTCCCTGGAAGACCAGTAGTAGTTTCCGATGCACAACTGGTGGCATTCTGTAATCTGTGGATTATCAGAGTGTTGATGAAACACAGAAAATGCATCGGTATAGAATACAACAGTCACCATGCGCACTTTCCTTCATGGGAGTAATGTCTCTAACAGTCTAAGCTTTGATCGTTCCCTAGAAGACCAGTAGTAGTTTCCGATGCACATCTGGATTCTTTCTGTAATCTGTGGACTATAAGAGTGATGATGAAACACAGATTTTGCATCGGGATTGAATACAACAGTTACCATGCGCACTTTCATCCATGGGAGTAATGTCTCAAACAGTCTACGCATTGATCGTTCCCTGGAAGACCAGTAGTAGTTTCCGATGCACATCTGGAAGCATTCTGATATCTGTGGACTAACTGAGTGTTGACGAAACACAGAAATTGCATCGGGATTGAATACAGCAGTCACCATGCGCACTTTCCTCCATGATTGTAATTCTCAAACCGTCTACGCTTTGATCGTTCACTGGAAGACCAGTAGTAGTTTCCGATGCACATCTGGTGGCATTCTGTAATTTGTGGACTATCAGAGTGTTGATGAAACACAGAAATTGCCTCGGGATTGAATACAACAGTAACCATGCGCACTTTCCTTCATGGGAATAATGTCTCAAACAGTCTACGCTTTGATCGTTCCCTGGAAGACCAGTAGTAGTTTCCGATGCACATCTGGAGGCATTCTGATATCTGTGGACTAACTGAGTGTTGACGAAACACAGAAATGGCATCGGGATTGAATACAACAGTCACCATGCGCACTTTCCTCCATGATTGTAATTCTCAAACCGTCTACGCTTTGATCGTTCACTGGAAGACCAGTAGTAGTTCCCGATGCACGTCTGGTGGCATTCTGCAATCTGTGGACTATCAGAGTGTTGATGAAACACAGAAATTGAATCGGAATTGAATACAACAGTCACCATGCGCACTTTCCTCCACGGGAGTAATGTCTCAAACAGTCTATACTTTGATCGTTACTGGAAGACCAGTAGAAGTTTCCGATGCAGGTCTGGTTGGATTCTGTAATCTGTGGACTATCAGAGTGTTGATGAAACACAGAAATTGCCTCGGGATGGAATACAACAGTAACCATGCGTACTTTTCTTAATGGGAATAATGTCTCAAACAGCCTACGCTTTGATCGTTCCTAGGAAGACCAGTAGTAGTTTCCGATGCACATCTGAAGGCATTCTGTAATCTGTGGACTAGCAGAGTGTTGATGAAACACAGAAATTGCATCGGGATTGAATACAACTGGCACCATGCGCACTTCCCTCCATGGGAGTAATGTCACAAAGAGTTTACGATTTGATCGTTCCCTGGAAGACCAGTAGTAGTCTCCGATGCATATCTGGAGGCATTCTGTAATCTGTGGAGTATCAGATTGTCGATGAAGCACAGAAATTGCATCGGGATTGAATACGACAGTCTCCATGCGCACTTTCCTCCATGGGAGTAATGTCTCAAACAGTCTACTCTTTAATTGTTCCCTGGAAGACCAGTAGTAGTTTCCGATGCACATCTGGATTCTTTCTGTAATCAGTTGACTATCAGAGTGTTGATGAAACACAGAAATTGCATCGGGATTGAATACAACAGTCACCATGCGCACTTACCTCCATGGGAGTAATGTCTCAAACACTCTACGCTTTTATCGGTCCCTGGAAGACCAGTAGTAGTTTCCGATGCACATCTGGTGGCATTCTGTAATCAGTTGACAATCAGAGTGTTGATGAAACACAGAAATTGAATCGGAACTGAATACAACAGTCACAATGCGCACTTCCCTCCACAGGAGTAATGTCTCAAACATTCTATGCTTTGATCGTTCCTGGAAGACCAATAGTAGTTTCCGATGCACGTCTGGTTGGATTCTGTAATCTGTGGACTATCAGAGTGTTGATGAAACAATGAAATAGCCTCGGGATTGAATACAACAGTCACAATGCGCACTTTTCTTCATGGGAATAATGTCTCAAACAGTCTACGCTTTGATCGTTCCTAGGAAGACCAGTTATAGTTTCCGATGCACATCTGAAGGCATTCTGTAATCTGTGGACTAGCAGATTGTTGATGAAACACAGAAATTGCATCGGGAATGAATACAACAGTCACCATGCGCACTTACCTCCATGGGAGTAATGTCTCTAACAGTCTACCCTTTGATCGTACCATGGAAGACCAGTAGTACTTCCCGATGCACATCTGGAGGCTTTCCGTAAACTGTGGCCTATAAGAGTGTTGATGAAGCACAAAAGGTGCATCGGGATTGAATACAACAGTCACCATGCGCACTTTCCTCCATGGGAGTAATTCTCAAACAGTCTGCGCTTTGATCGTTCCCTGGAAGACGAGTAGTAGTTTCCGATGCACATCTGGATGCTTTCTGTAATCTGTGGACTATCAGAGTGTTGATGAAACACAGAAATTGCATCGGGATTAAATACAACAGTATCCATGCGCAGTTTCCTCCATGTGAGTAATGTCTCAAACAGTCTACACTTTGATCGTTCCCTGGAAGACAAGTAGTAGTTTCCGATGCACATCTGGTGGCATTCTGTAATCTGTAGACTATCATAGTGTTGATGAAACAATGATATTGCTTCGGAATTGAATACAACAGTCACCATGCGCACTTTCCTCCATGGGAGTAATGTCTCTAACAGTCTACGCTTTGATCGTTCGCTGGAAGACCAGTAGTAGTTTCCGATGCACATCCGGATTCTTTCTGTAATCTGTGGACAATCAGGGTGTTCATGAAACACAGAAATTGCATCGGGATAATACAAGTCACCATGCGCACTATCTTCCATGGGAGTAATATCTCAAACAGTCTACGCTTTGATCGTTCCCTGGAAGACCAGTAGTAGTTTCCGATGCACATCTGGAGGCATTCTGATATCTGTGGACTAACGAGTGTTGACGAAACACAGAAATTGCATCGGGATTGAATACAACAATCACCATGCGCACTTTCCTCCATGGGTGTAATTCTCAAACCGTCTACGCTTTGATCGTTCCCTGGAAGACCAATAGTAGTTTCCGATGCACATCTGGATAGTTTCTGTAATCTGTGGCCTATCAGAGTGTTGATGAAACACAGAAATTGAATCGGAATTGAATACAACATTCACCATGCGAACTTTCCTCCATGGGAGTAATGTCTCAAACAGTCTACGCTTTGATCGGTCCCTGGAAGACCAGTTGTTGTTTCCGATGCACATCTGGTGTCATTGTGTAATCTGTTGACAATCAGAGTGTTGATGAAACACAGAAATTGAATCGGAATTGAATACAAAAGTCACCATGTGCACTTTCCTCCACGGGAGTAATGTCTCAAACAGTATAGGCTTTGATCGTTCCCTGGAAGACCAGTAGTAGTTTCCGATGCACATCTGGTGTCATTCTGTAATCTGTGGATTATCAGAGTGTTGATTAAACACAGAAACTGCATCGGGATTGAATACAACAGTCACCATGCGCACTTTCCTCCACGGGAGTAATGTCTCAAACAGTCTACGCCTTGATCGTTCCTGGAAGACCAGTAGTAGTTCCCGATGCACGTCTGATTGGCTTCTATAATCTGTGGACTATCAGAGTGTTGATGAAACACAGAAATTGCCTCGGGATTGAATACAACAGTCACCATGCGCACTTTCCTTCATGGGAATAATGTCTCAAACAGTCTACGATTTGATCGTTCCTAGGAAGACCAGTAGTAGTTTCGGATGCACGTCTGAAAGCATTCTGTAATCTGTGGACCATCAGAGTGTTGATGAAACACAGAAATTGCATCGGGATTGAATACAACAGTCACCATGCGCACTTCCCCCCATGGGAGCAATGTCTCAAAGAGTTTACGCTTTGATCGTTCCCTTGAAGACCAGTAGTAGTTTCCGATGAACATCTGGAGGCATTCTGTAATCTGTGGACTATCAGAGTGGTGATGAAACACAGAAATTGCATCGGGATTGAATACAACAGTCACCATGCGCACTTTCCTCCATGGGAGTAATGTCTCAAACCCTCTACGCTTTGATCCATCAGTGGAAGACCAGTAGTAGCTTACGATGCACATCTGGTGGCATTCTGTAATCTGTAGACTATCAGAGAGTTGATGAAACAAAGATATTGCTTCGGGATTGAATACAACAGTCACCATGCGCACTTTCCTCCACGGGAGTAATGTCTCAAACAGTCTATGCCTTGATCGTTCCTGGAAGACCAGTAGTAGTTTCCGATGCACGTCTGATTGGCTTCTATAATCTGTGGACTATCAGAGTGGTGATGAAACACAGAAATTGCATCGGGATTGAATACAACAGTCACCATGCGGTCTTTCCTCCATGGGAGTAATGACTCTAACAGTCTACGCTTTGATCGTTCCCTGGAAGACCAGTAGTAGTTTCCGATGCACGTCTGGAGGCATTCTGATATCTGTGGACTATCAGACTGTTGACGAAACACAGAAATTGCATCGGGATTGAATACAACAGTCACCATGCGCACTTTCCTCCATGGTAGTAATGTCTCAAACAGTCTACGCTTTGATCGGTCCCTGGTAGACCAGCAGTAGTTTCCGATGCACATCTGGTGCCATTCTGTAATCTGTTGACAATCAGAGTGTTGATGAAACACAGAAATTGAATCGGAATTGAATACAACAGTCACCTTGCGCACTTTCCTCCACGGGAGTAATGTCTCAAACAGTCTATACTTTGATCGTTACTGGAAGACCAGTAGAAGTTTCCGATGCAGGTCTGGTTGGATTCTGTAATCTGTGGACTATCAGAGTGTTGATGAAACACAGAAATTGCCTCAGGATTGAATACGACAGTAACCATGCGTACTTTTCTTTATGGGAATAATGTCTCAAACAGTCTACGGTTTGATCGTTCCTAGGAAGACCAGTAGTAGTTTCCGATGCACATCTGAAGGCATTCTGTAATCTGTGGACTAGCAGAGTGTTGATGAAACACAGAAATTGCATCGGGATTGAATACAACTGTCACCATGCGCACTTCCCTCCATGGGAGTAATGTCACAAAGAGTTTACGATTTGATCGTTCCCTGGAAGACCAGTAGTAGTCTCCGATGCATATCTGGAGGCATTCTGTAATCTGTGGAGTATCAGATTGTTGATGAAGCACAGAAATTGCATCGGGATTGAATACGACAGTCACCATTGCGCACTTTCCTCCATGGGAGTAATGTCTCAAACAGTCTACGCTTTGATTGTTCCCTGGAAGACCAGTAGTAGTTTCCGATGCACATCTGGATTCTTTCTGTAATCAGTTGACTATCAGAGTGTTGATGAAACACAGAAATTGCATCGGGATTGAATACAACAGTCACCATGCGCACTTACCTCCATGGGAGTAACGTCTCAAACACTCTACGCTTTGATCGTTCCCTGGAAGACCAGTAGTAGTTTCCGATGCACATCTGGTGGCATTCTGTAATCTGTAGACTATTAGAGTGTTGATGAAACACAGAAATTGCATCGGGATTGAATACAACAGTCACCATGCGCACTTTCCTCCATGGGAGTAATGTCTCTAACAGTCTACGATTTGATCGTTCCCTGGAAGACCAGTAGTAGTTTCCGATGCACAACTGGTGGCATTCTGTAATCTGTGGATTATCAGAGTGTTGATGAAACACAGAAAATGCATCGGTATAGAATACAACAGTCACCATGCGCACTTTCCTCCATGGGAGTAATGTCTCTAACAGTCTAGGCTTTGATCGTTCCCTAGAAGACCAGTAGTAGTTTCCGATGCACATCTGGATTCTTTCTGTAATCTGTGGACTATAAGAGTGTTGATGAAACACAGATTTTGCATCGGGATTGAATACAACAGTTACCATGCGCACTTTCATCCATGGGAGTAATATCTCAAACAGTCTACGCATTGATCGTTCCCTGGAAGACCAGTAGTAGTTTCCGATGCACATCTGGAAGCATTCTGATATCTGTGGACTAACTGAGTGTTGACGAAACACAGAAATTGCATCGGGATTGAATACAGCAGTCACCATGCGCACTTTCCTCCATGATTGTAATTCTCAAACCGTCTACGCTTTGATCGTTCACTGGAAGACCAGTAGTAGTTTCCGATGCACATCTGGTGGCATTCTGTAATTTGTGGACTATCAGAGTGTTGATGAAACACAGAAATTGCCTCGGGATTGAATACAACAGTAACCATGCGCACTTTCCTTCATGGGAATAATGTCTCAAACAGTCTACGCTTTGATCGTTCCCTGGAAGACCAGTAGTAGTTTCCGATGCACATCTGGAGGCATTCTGATATCTGTGGACTAACTGAGTGTTGACGAAACACAGAAATGGCATCGGGATTGAATACAACAGTCACCATGCGCACTTTCCTCCATGATTGTAATTCTCAAACCGTCTACGCTTTGATCGTTCACTGGAAGACCAGTAGTAGTTCCCGATGCACATCTGGTGGCATTCTGCAATCTGTGGACTATCAGAGTGTTGATGAAACACAGAAATTGCCTCGGGATTGAATACAACAGTAACCATGCGCACTTTCCTTCATGGGAATAATGTCTCAAACAGTCTACGCTTTGATCGTTCCCTGGAAGACCAGTAGTAGTTTCCGATGCACATGTGGTGGCATTCTGTAATCTGTGGTCTATCTGGGTGTTGATGAAACACAGAAATTGAATCGGAATGGAATACAACAGTCACCATGCGCACATTCCTCCATGGGAGTAATGTCTCAAACAGTCTACGCTTTGATCGTTCCCTGGAAGACCAGTAGTAGTTTCCGATGCACATCTGGTGGCATTCTGTAATCTGTGGTCTATCAGAGTGTTGACGAAACACAGAAATGGCATCGGGATTGAATACAACAGTCACCATGCGCACTTTCCTCCATGATTGTAATTCTCAAACAGTCTACGCTTTGATCGTTCACTGGAAGACCAGTAGTAGTTCCCGATGCACATCTGGTGGCATTCTGCAATCTGTGGACTATCAGAGTGTTGATGAAACACAGAAATTGCCTCGGGATTGAATACAACAGTAACCATGCGCACTTTCCTTCATGGGAATAATGTCTCAAACAGTCTACGCTTTGATCGTTCCCTGGAAGACCAGTAGTAGTTTCCGATGCACATGTGGTGGCATTCTGTAATCTGTGGTCTATCTGGGTGTTGATGAAACACAGAAATTGAATCGGAATGGAATACAACAGTCACCATGCGCACTTTCCTCCATGATTGTAATTCTCAAACCGTCTACGATTTGATCGTTCACTGGAAGACCAGTAGTAGTTCCCGATGCACATCTGGTGGCATTCTGCAATCTGTGGACTATCAGAGTGGTGATGAAACACAGAAATTGCATCGGGATTGAATACAACAGTCACCATGCGCACTTTCCTCCATGGGAGTAATGTCTCAAACCCTCTACGCTTTGATCCATCAGTGGAAGACCAGTAGTAGCTTACGATGCACATCTGGTGGCATTCTGTAATCTGTAGACTATCAGAGAGTTGATGAAACAAAGATATTGCTTCGGGATTGAATACAACAGTCACCATGCGCACTTTCCTCCACGGGAGTAATGTCTCAAACAGTCTACGCCTTGATCGTTCCTGGAAGACCAGTAGTAGTTTCCGATGCACGTCTGATTGGCTTCTATAATCTATGGACTATCAGAGTGTTGATGAAACACAGAAATTGCATCGGGATTGAATACAACAGTCACCATGCGGTCTTTCCTCCATGGGAGTAATGACTCTAACAGTCTACGCTTTGATCGTTCCCTGGAAGACCAGTAGTAGTTTCCGATGCACATCTGGAGGCATTCTGATATCTGTGGACTATCAGACTGTTGACGAAACACAGAAATTGCATCGGGATTGAATACAACAGTCACCATGCGCACTTTCCTCCATGGTAGTAATGTCTCAAACAGTCTACGCTTTGATCGGTCCCTGGAAGACCAGCAGTAGTTTCCGATGCACATCTGGTGCCATTCTGTAATCTGTTGACAATCAGAGTGTTGATGAAACACAGAAATTGAATCGGAATTGAATACAACAGTCACCTTGCGCACTTTCCTCCACGGGAGTAATGTCTCAAACAGTCTATACTTTGATCGTTACTGGAAGACCAGTAGAAGTTTCCGATGCAGGTCTGGTTGGATTCTGTAATCTGTGGACTATCAGAGTGTTGATGAAACACAGAAATTGCCTCAGGATTGAATACGACAGTAACCATGCGCACTTTTCTTTATGGGAATAATGTCTCAAACAGTCTACGGTTTGATCGTTCCTAGGAAGACCAGTAGTAGTTTCCGATGCACATCTGAAGGCATTCTGTATTCTGTGGACTAGCAGAGTGTTGATGAAACACAGAAATTGCATCGGGATTGAATACAACTGTCACCATGCGCACTTCCCTCCATGGGAGTAATGTCACAAAGAGTTTACGATTTGATCGTTCCCTGGAAGACCAGTAGTAGTCTCCGATGCATATCTGGAGGCATTCTGTAATCTGTGGAGTATCAGATTGTTGATGAAGCACAGAAATTGCATCGGGATTGAATACGACAGTCACCATGCGCACTTTCCTCCATGGGAGTAATGTCTCAAACAGTCTACGCTTTGATTGTTCCCTGGAAGACCAGTAGTAGTTTCCGATGCACATCTGGATTCTTTCTGTAATCAGTTGACTATCAGAGTGTTGATGAAACACAGAAATTGCATCGGGATTGAATACAACAGTCACCATGCGCACTTACCTCCATGGGAGTAACGTCTCAAACACTCTACGCTTTGATCGTTCCCTGGAAGACCAGTAGTAGTTTCCGATGCACATCTGGTGGCATTCTGTAATCTGTAGACTATTAGAGTGTTGATGAAACACAGAAATTGCATCGGGATTGAATACAACAGTCACCATGAGCACTTTCCTCCATGGGAGTAATGTCTCTAACAGTCTACGATTTGATCGTTCCCTGGAAGACCAGTAGTAGTTTCCGATGCACAACTGGTGGCATTCTGTAATCTGTGGATTATCAGAGTGTTGATGAAACACAGAAAATGCATCGGTATAGAATACAACAGTCACCATGCGCACTTTCCTCCATGGGAGTAATGTCTCTAACAGTCTAGGCTTTGATCGTTCCCTAGAAGACCAGTAGTAGTTTCCGATGCACATCTGGATTCTTTCTGTAATCTGTGGACTATAAGAGTGTTGATGAAACACAGATTTTGCATCGGGATTGAATACAACAGTTACCATGCGCACTTTCATCCATGGGAGTAATATCTCAAACAGTCTACGCATTGATCGTTCCCTGGAAGACCAGTAGTAGTTTCCGATGCACATCTGGAAGCATTCTGATATCTGTGGACTAACTGAGTGTTGACGAAACACAGAAATTGCATCGGGATTGAATACAGCAGTCACCATGCGCACTTTCCTCCATGATTGTAATTCTCAAACCGTCTACGCTTTGATCGTTCACTGGAAGACCAGTAGTAGTTTCCGATGCACATCTGGTGGCATTCTGTAATTTGTGGACTATCAGAGTGTTGATGAAACACAGAAATTGCCTCGGGATTGAATACAACAGTAACCATGCGCACTTTCCTTCATGGGAATAATGTCTCAAACAGTCTACGCTTTGATCGTTCCCTGGAAGACCAGTAGTAGTTTCCGATGCACATCTGGAGGCATTCTGATATCTGTGGACTAACTGAGTGTTGACGAAACACAGAAATGGCATCGGGATTGAATACAACAGTCACCAAGCGCACTTTCCTCCATGATTGTAATTCTCAAACCGTCTACGCTTTGATCGTTCACTGGAAGACCAGTAGTAGTTCCCGATGCACATCTGGTGGCATTCTGCAATCTGTGGACTATCAGAGTGTTGATGAAACACAGAAATTGCCTCGGGATTGAATACAACAGTAACCATGCGCACTTTCCTTCATGGGAATAATGTCTCAAACAGTCTACGCTTTGATCGTTCCCTGGAAGACCAGTAGTAGTTTCCGATGCACATGTGGTGGCATTCTGTAATCTGTGGTCTATCTGGGTGTTGATGAAACACAGAAATTGAATCGGAATGGAATACAACAGTCACCATGCACACATTCCTCCATGGGAGTAATGTCTCAAACAGTCTACGCTTTGATCGTTCCCTGGAAGACCAGTAGTAGTTTCCGATGCACATCTGGTGGCATTCTGTAATCTGTGGTCTATCAGAGTGTTAAAGAAACACAGAAATGGCATCGGGATTGAATACAACAGTCACCATGCGCACTTTCCTCCATGATTGTAATTCTCAAACCGTCTACGCTTTGATCGTTCACTGGAAGACCAGTAGTAGTTCCCGATGCACATCTGGTGGCATTCTGCAATCTGTGGACTATCAGAGTGTTGATGAAACACAGAAATTGCCTCGGGATTGAATACAACAGTAACCATGCGCACTTTCCTTCATGGGAATAATGTCTCAAACAGTCTACGCTTTGATCGTTCCCTGGAAGACCAGTAGTAGTTTCCGATGCACATGTGGTGGCATTCTGTAATCTGTGGTCTATCTGGGTGTTGATGAAACACAGAAATTGAATCGGAATGGAATACAACAGTCACCATGCGCACATTCCTCCATGGGAGTAATGTCTCAAACAGTCTACGCTTTGATCGTTCCCTGGAAGACCAGTAGTACTTCCCGATGCACATCTGGAGGCTTTCCGTAAACTGTGGCCTATAAGAGTGTTGATGAAGCACAAAAGGTGCATCGGGATTGAATACAACAGTCACCATGCGCACTTTCCTCCATGGGAGTAATTCTCAAACAGTCTGCGCTTTGATCGTTCCCTGGAAGACGAGTAGTAGTTTCCGATGCACATCTGGATGCTTTCTGTAATCTGTGGACTACCAGAGTGTTGATGAAACACAGAAATTGCATCGGGATTGAATACAACAGTATCCATGCGCAGTTTCCTCCATGTGAGTAATGTCTCAAACAGTCTACACTTTGATCGTTCCCTGGAAGACAAGTAGTAGTTTCCGATGCACATCTGGTGGCATTCTGTAATCTGTAGACTATCATAGTGTTGATGAAACAATGATATTGCTTCGGAATTGAATACAACAGTCACCATGCGCACTTTCCTCCATGGGAGTAATGTCTCTAACAGTCTACGCTTTGATAGTTCCCTGGATACCAGTAGTAGTTTCCGATGGACATCTGGTGGCATTCTGTAATCTGTAGACTATCAGAGTGTTGATGAAACACAGAAATTGCATCGGGATTGAATACAACAGTCACCATGCGCACTTTCCTCCATATGAGTAAATTCCCTAACAGTCTACGCTTTGATCGTTCCCTGGAAGACCAGTAGTAGTTTCCGATGCACATCTGGTGGCATTCTGTAATCTGTGGACTATCAGAGTGTTGATGAAACACAGAAATTGCATCGGGATTGAATACAACAGTCACCATGCGCACTTTCCTCCATGGGAGTAATGTCTCTAACAGTCTACGCTTTGATCGTTCCCTGGAAGACCAGTAGTAGTTTCCGATGCACATCCGGATTCTTTCTGTAATCTGTGGACAATCAGGGTGTTCATGAAACACAGAAATTGCATCGGGATAATACAAGTCACCATGCGCACTATCTTCCATGGGAGTAATATCTCAAACAGTCTACGCTTTGATCGTTCCCTGGAAGACCAGTAGTAGTTTCCGATGCACATCTGGGGGCATTCTGATATCTGTGGACTAACGAGTGTTGACGAAACACAGAAATTGCATCGGGATTGAATACAACAATCACCATGCGCACTTTCCTCCTTGGGTGTAATTCTCAAACCGTCTACGCTTTGATCGTTCCCTGGAAGACCAATAGTAGTTTCCGATGCACATCTGGATAGTTTCTGTAATCTGTGGCCTATCAGAGTGTTGATGAAACACAGAAATTGAATCGGAATTGAATACAACCTTCACCATGCGAACTTTCCTCCATGGGAGTAATGTCTCAAACAGTCTACGCTTTGATCGGTCCCTGGAAGACCAGTAGTTGTTTCCGATGCACATCTGGTGTCATTGTGTAATCTGTTGACAATCAGAGTGTTGATGAAACACAGAAATTGAATCGGAATTGAATACAAAAGTCACCATGTGCACTTTCCTCCACGGGAGTAATGTCTCAAACAGTATAGGCTTTGATCGTTCCCTGGAAGACCAGTAGTAGTTTCCGATGCACATCTGGTGTCATTCTGTAATCTGTGGATTATCGGAGTGTTGATTAAACACAGAAACTGCATCGGGATTGAATACAACAGTCACCATGCGCACTTAACTCCACGGGAGTAATGTCTCAAACAGTCTACGCCTTGATCGTTCCTGGAAGACCAGTAGTAGTTTCCGATGCACGTCTGATTGGCTTCTATAATCTGTGGACTATCAGAGTGTTGATGAAACACAGAAATTGCCTCGGGATTGAATACAACAGTCACCATGCGCACTTTCCTTCATGGGAATAATGTCTCAAACAGTCTACGATTTGATCGTTCCTAGGAAGACCAGTAGTAGTTTCGGATGCACGTCTGAAAGCATTCTGTAATCTGTGGACTATCAGAGTGTTGATGAAACACAGAAATTGCATCGGGATTGAATACAACAGTCACCATGCGCACTTCACCCCATGAGAGCAATGTCTCAAAGAGTTTACGCTTTGATCGTTCCCTTGAAGACCAGTAGTAGTTTCCGATGAACATCTGGAGGCATTCTGTAATCTGTGGACTATCAGAGTGGTGATGAAACACAGAAATTGCATCGGGATTGAATACAACAGTCACCATGCGCACTTTCCTCCATGGGAGTAATGTCTCAAACCCTCTAAGCTTTGATCCATCAGTGGAAGACCAGTAGTAGCTTACGATGCACATCTGGTGGCATTCTGTAATCTGTAGACTATCAGAGAGTTGATGAAACAAAGATATTGCTTCGGGATTGAATACAACAGTCACCATGCGCACTTTCCTCCACGGGAGTGATGTCTCAAACAGTCTACGCCTTGATCGTTCCTGGAAGACCAGTAGTAGTTTCCGATGCACGTCTGATTGGCTTCTATAATCTGTGGACTATCAGAGTGGTGATGAAACACAGAAATTGCATCGGGATTGAATACAACAGTCACCATGCGGTCTTTCCTCCATGGGAGTAATGACTCTAACAGTCTACGCTTTGATCGTTCCCTGGAAGACCAGTAGTAGTTTCCGATGCACATCCGGATTCTTTCTGTAATCTGTGGACTATCAGGGTGTTGATGAAGCACAGAAATTGCATCGGGATTGAATACAACAGTCACCATGCGCACTTTACTCCATGGGAGTAATATCTCAAACAGTCTACGCTTTGATCGTTCCCTGGAAGACCAGTAGTAGTTTCCGATGCACATCTGGAGGCATTCTGATATCTGTGGACTATCAGACTGTTGACGAAACACAGAAATTGCATCGGGATTGAATACAACAGTCACCATGCGCACTTTCCTCCATGGGAGTAATGTCTCAAACAGTCTACGCTTTGATCGGTCCCTGGAAGACCAGCAGTAGTTTCCGATGCACATCTGGTGCCATTCTGTAATCTGTTGACAATCAGAGTGTTGATGAAACACAGAAATTGAATCGGAATTGAATACAACAGTCACCTTGCGCACTTTCCTCCACGGGAGTAATGTCTCAAACAGTCTATACTTTGATCGTTACTGGAAGACCAGTAGAAGTTTCCGATGCAGGTCTGGTTGGATTCTGTAATCTGTGGACTATCAGAGTGTTGATGAAACACAGAAATTGCCTCAGGATTGAATACGACAGTAACCATGCGTACTTTTCTTTATGGGAATAATGTCTCAAACAGTCTACGGTTTGATCGTTCCTAGGAAGACCAGTAGTAGTTTCCGATGCACATCTGGTGCCATTCTGTAATCTGTTGACAATCAGAGTGTTGATGAAACACAGAAATTGAATCGGAATTGAATACAACAGTCACCTTGCGCACTTTCCTCCATGGGAGTAATGTCTCAAACAGTCTACGCTTTGATTGTTCCCTGGAAGACCAGTAGTAGTTTCC
The DNA here is from genome assembly GCF_023897955.1 of Schistocerca gregaria. Lineage (NCBI taxonomy): Eukaryota > Metazoa > Arthropoda > Insecta > Orthoptera > Acrididae > Schistocerca > Schistocerca gregaria. The sequence continues at coordinate 39,137,660 of NC_064920.1, forward strand.
GATGCACATCTGGATTCTTTCTGTAATCAGTTTACTATCAGAGTGTTGATGAAACACAGAAATTGCATCGGGATTGAATACAACAGTCACCATGCGCACTTACCTCCATGGGAGTAATGTCTCAAACACTCTACGCTTTGATCGTTCCCTGGAAGACCAGTAGTAGTTTCCGATGCACATCTGGTGGCATTCTGTAATCTGTAGACTGTTAGAGTGTTGATGAAACACAGAAATTGCATCGGGATTGAATACAACAGTCACCATGCGCACTTTCCTCCATGGGAGTAATGTCTCTAACAGTCTACGATTTGATCGTTCCCTGGAAGACCAGTAGTAGTTTCCGATGCACAACTGGTGGCATTCTGTAATCTGTGGATTATCAGAGTGTTGATGAAACACAGAAAATGCATCGGTATGGAATACAACAGTCACCATGCGCACTTTCCTCCATGGGAGTAATGTCTCTAACAGTCTAGGCTTTGATCGTTCCCTAGAAGACCAGTAGTAGTTTCCGATGCACATCTGGTGGCATTCTGTAATCTGTAGACTGTTAGAGTGTTGATGAAACACAGAAATTGCATCGGGATTGAATACAACAGTCACCATGCGCACTTTCCTCCATATGAGTAAATTCCCTAACAGTCTACGCTTTGATTGTTCCCTGGAAGACCAGTAGTAGTTTCCGATGCACATCTGGTGGCATTCTGTAATCTGTGGACTATCAGAGTGTTGATGAAACACAGAAATTGCATCGGGATTGAATACAACAGTCACCATGCGCACTTTCCTCCATGGGAGTAATGTCTCTAACAGTCTACGCTTTGATCGTTCCCTGGAAGACCAGTAGTAGTTTCCGATGCACATCCGGATTCTTTCTGTAATCTGTGGACAATCAGGGTGTTCATGAAACACAGAAATTGCATCGGGATAATACAAGTCACCATGCGCACTATCTTCCATGGGAGTAATATCTCAAACAGTCTACGCTTTGATCGTTCCCTGGAAGACCAGTAGTAGTTTCCGATGCACATCTGGGGGCATTCTGATATCTGTGGACTAACGAGTGTTGACGAAACACAGAAATTGCATCGGGATTGAATACAACAATCACCATGCGCACTTTCCTCCATGGGTGTAATTCTCAAACCGTCTACGCTTTGATCGTTCCCTGGAAGACCAATAGTAGTTTCCGATGCACATCTGGATAGTTTCTGTAATCTGTGGCCTATCAGAGTGTTGATGAAACACAGAAATTGAATCGGAATTGAATACAACATTCACCATGCGAACTTTCCTCCATGGGAGTAATGTCTCAAACAGTCTACGCTTTGATCGGTCCCTGGAAGACCAGTAGTTGTTTCCGATGCACATCTGGTGTCATTGTGTAATCTGTTGACAATCAGAGTGTTGATGAAACAGAGAAATTGAATCGGAATTGAATACAAAAGTCACCATGTGCACTTTCCTCCACGGGAGTAATGTCTCAAACAGTATAGGCTTTGATCGTTCCCTGGAAGACCAGTAGTAGTTTCCGATGCACATCTGGTGTCATTCTGTAATCTGTGGATTATCGGAGTGTTGATTAAACACAGAAACTGCATCGGGATTGAATACAACAGTCACCATGCGCACTTTCCTCCACGGGAGTAATGTCTCAAACAGTCTACGCCTTGATCGTTCCTGGAAGACCAGTAGTAGTTTCCGATGCACGTCTGATTGGCTTCTATAATCTGTGGACTATCAGAGTGTTGATGAAACACAGATATTGCCTCGGGATTGAATACAACAGTCACCATGCGCACTTTCCTTCATGGGAATAATGTCTCAAACAGTCTACGATTTGATCGTTCCTAGGAAGACCAGTAGTAGTTTCGGATGCACGTCTGAAAGCATTCTGTAATCTGTGGACTATCAGAGTGTTGATGAAACACAGAAATTGCATCGGGATTGAATACAACAGTCACCATGCGCACTTCACCCCATGGGAGCAATGTCTCAAAGAGTTTACGCTTTGATCGTTCCCTTGAAGACCAGTAGTAGTTTCCGATGAACATCTGGAGGCATTCTGTAATCTGTGGACTATCAGAGTGGTGATGAAACACAGAAATTGCATCGGGATTGAATACAACAGTCACCATGCGCACTTTCCTCCATGGGAGTAATGTCTCAAACCCTCTAAGCTTTGATCCATCAGTGGAAGACCAGTAGTAGCTTACGATGCACATCTGGTGGCATTCTGTAATCTGTAGACTATCAGAGAGTTGATGAACCAAAGATATTGCTTCGGGATTGAATACAACAGTCACCATGCGCACTTTCCTCCACGGGAGTGATGTCTCAAACAGTCTACGCCTTGATCGTTCCTGGAAGACCAGTAGTAGTTTCCGATGCACGTCTGATTGGCTTCTATAATCTGTGGACTATCAGAGTGGTGATGAAACACAGAAATTGCATCGGGATTGAATACAACAGTCACCATGCGGTCTTTCCTCCATGGGAGTAATGACTCTAACAGTCTACGCTTTGATCGCTCCCTGGAAGACCAGTAGTAGTTTCCGATGCACATCCGGATTCTTTCTGTAATCTGTGGACTATCAGGGTGTTGATGAAGCACAGAAATTGCATCGGGATTGAATACAACAGTCACCATGCGCACTTTACTCCATGGGAGTAATATCTCAAACAGTCTACGCTTTGATCGTTCCCTGGAAGACCAGTAGTAGTTTCCGATGCACATCTGGAGGCATTCTGATATCTGTGGACTATCAGACTGTTGACGAAACACAGAAATTGCATCGGGATTGAATACAACAGTCACCATGCGCACTTTCCTCCATGGGAGTAATGTCTCAAACAGTCTACGCTTTGATCGGTCCCTGGAAGACCAGCAGTAGTTTCCGATGCACATCTGGTGCCATTCTGTAATCTGTTGACAATCAGAGTGTTGATGAAACACAGAAATTGAATCGGAATTGAATACAACAGTCACCTTGCGCACTTTCCTCCACGGGAGTAATGTCTCAAACAGTCTATACTTTGATCGTTACTGGAAGACCAGTAGAAGTTTCCGATGCAGGTCTGGTTGGATTCTGTAATCTGTGGACTATCAGAGTGTTGATGAAACACAGAAATTGCCTCAGGATTGAATACGACAGTAACCATGCGTACTTTTCTTTATGGGAATAATGTCTCAAACAGTCTACGGTTTGATCGTTCCTAGGAAGACCAGTAGTAGTTTCCGATGCACATCTGGTGCCATTCTGTAATCTGTTGACAATCAGAGTGTTGATGAAACACAGAAATTGAATCGGAATTGAATACAACAGTCACCTTGCGCACTTTCCTCCATGGGAGTAATGTCTCAAACAGTCTACGCTTTGATTGTTCCCTGGAAGACCAGTAGTAGTTTCCGATGCACATCTGGATTCTTTCTGTAATCAGTTGACTATCAGAGTGTTGATGAAACACAGAAATTGCATCGGGATTGAATACAACAGTCACCATGCGCACTTACCTCCATGGGAGTAATGTCTCAAACACTCTACGCTTTGATCGTTCCCTGGAAGACCAGTAGTAGTTTCCGATGCACATCTGGTGGCATTCTGTAATCTGTAGACTGTTAGAGTGTTGATGAAACACAGAAATTGCATCGGGATTGAATACAACAGTCACCATGCGCACTTTCCTCCATGGGAGTAATGTCTCTAACAGTCTACGATTTGATCGTTCCCTGGAAGACCAGTAGTAGTTTCCGATGCACAACTGGTGGCATTCTGTAATCTGTGGATTATCAGAGTGTTGATGAAACACAGAAAATGCATCGGTATAGAATACAACAGTCACCATGCGCACTTTCCTCCATGGGAGTAATGTCTCTAACAGTCTAGGCTTTGATCGTTCCCTAGAAGACCAGTAGTAGTTTCCGATGCACATCTGGATTCTTTCTGTAATCTGTGGACTATAAGAGTGTTGATGAAACACAGATTTTGCATCGGGATTGAATACAACAGTTACCATGCGCACTTTCATCCATGGGAGTAATATCTCAAACAGTCTACGCATTGATCGTTCCCTGGAAGACCAGTAGTAGTTTCCGATGCACATCTGGAAGCATTCTGATATCTGTGGACTAACTGAGTGTTGACGAAACACAGAAATTGCATCGGGATTGAATACAGCAGTCACCATGCGCACTTTCCTCCATGATTGTAATTCTCAAACCGTCTACGCTTTGATCGTTCACTGGAAGACCAGTAGTAGTTTCCGATGCACATCTGGTGGCATTCTGTAATTTGTGGACTATCAGAGTGTTGATGAAACACAGAAATTGCCTCGGGATTGAATACAACAGTAACCATGCGCACTTTCCTTCATGGGAATAATGTCTCAAACACTCTACGCTTTGATCGTTCCCTGGAAGACCAGTAGTAGTTTCGGATGCACATCTGAAAGCATTCTGTAATCTGTGGACTATCAGAGTGTTGATGAAACACAGAAATTGCATCGGGATTGAATACAACAGTCACCATGCCACTTCCCTCCATGGGAGTAATGTGTCAAAGAGTTTACGCTTTGATCGTTCAATGGACGACCAGTAGTAGTTTCCGATGCACATGTGGAGGCATTCTGTAATCTGTGGACTATCAGAGTGTTGATGAAACACAGATATTGCATCGGGATTGGATACAACAGTCACCATGCGCACTTTCCTCCATGGGAGTAATGTCTCAAACACTCTACGCTTTGATCGTTCCCTGGAAGACCAGTAGTAGTTTCCGATGCACATCTGGTGGTATTCTTTAATCTGTAGACTATCAGAGAGTTGATGAAACAAAGATATTGCTTCGGGATTGAATACAACAGTCACCATGCGCACTTTCCTCAATGGGAGTAATGTCTCTAACAGTCTACGCTTTGATCGTTCCCTGGAAGACCACTAGTAGTTTCCGATGGACATCTGGTGGCATTCTGTAATCTGTAGACTATTAGAGTGTTGATGAAACACAGAAATTGCATCGGGATTGAATACAACAGTCACCATGCGCACTTTCCTCCATGGGAGTAATGTCTCTAACAGTCTACGATTTGATCGTTCCCTGGAAGACCAGTAGTAGTTTCCGATGCACAACTGGTGGCATTCTGTAATCTGTGGATTATCAGAGTGTTGATGAAACACAGAAAATGCATCGGTATAGAATACAACAGTCACCATGCGCACTTTCCTCCATGGGAGTAATGTCTCTAACAGTCTAGGCTTTGATCGTTCCCTAGAAGACCAGTAGTAGTTTCCGATGCACATCTGGATTGTTTCTGTAATCTGTGGACTATAAGAGTGTTGATGAAACACAGATTTTGCATCGGGATTGAATACAACAGTTACCATGCGCACTTTCATGAATGGGAGTAATGTCTCAAACAGTCTACGCTTTGATCGTTCCCTGGAAGACCAGTAGTAGTTTCCGATGCACATCTGGAAGCATTCTGATATCTGTGGACTAACTGAGTGTTGACGAAACACAGAAATTGCATCGGGATTGAATACATCAGTCACCATGCGCACTTTCCTCCATGATTGTAATTCTCAAACCGTCTACGCTTTGATCGTTCACTGGAAGACCAGTAGTAGTTTCCGATGCACATCTGGTGGCATTCTGTAATTTGTGGACTATCAGAGTGTTGATGAAACACAGAAATTGCATCGGGATTGAATACAACAGTCACCATGCGGTCTTTCCTCCATGGGAGTAATGACTCTAACAGTCTACGCTTTGATCGTTCCCTGGAAGACCAGTAGTAGTTTCCGATGCACATCCGGATTCTTTCTGTAATCTGTGGACTATCAGGGTGTTGATGAAGCACAGAAATTGCATCGGGATTGAATACAACAGTCACCATGCGCATTTTACTCCATGGGAGTAATATCTCAAACAGTCTACGCTTTGATCGTTCCCTGGAAGACCAGTAGTAGTTTCCGATGCACATCTGGAGGCATTCTGATATCTGTGGACTATCAGACTGTTGACGAAACACAGAAATTGCATCGGGATTGAATACAACAGTCACCATGCGCACTTTCCTCCATGGGAGTAATGTCTCAAACAGTCTACGCTTTGATCGGTCCCTGGAAGACCAGCAGTAGTTTCCGAAGCACATCTGGTGCCATTCTGTAATCTGTTGACAATCAGAGTGTTGATGAAACACAGAAATTGAATCGGAATTGAATACAACAGTCACCTTGCGCACTTTCCTCCACGGGAGTAATGTCTCAAACAGTCTATACTTTGATCGTTACTGGAAGACCAGTAGAAGTTTCCGATGCAGGTCTGGTTGGATTCTGTAATCTGTGGACTATCAGAGTGTTGATGAAACACAGAAATTGCCTCAGGATTGAATACGACAGTAACCATGCGTACTTTTCTTTATGGGAATAATGTCTCAAACAGTCTACGGTTTGATCGTTCCTAGGAAGACCAGTAGTAGTTTCCGATGCACATCTGGTGCCATTCTGTAATCTGTTGACAATCAGAGTGTTGATGAAACACAGAAATTGAATCGGAATTGAATACAACAGTCACCTTGCGCACTTTCCTCCATGGGAGTAATGTCTCAAACAGTCTACGCTTTGATTGTTCCCTGGAAGACCAGTAGTAGTTTCCGATGCACATCTGGATTCTTTCTGTAATCAGTTGACTATCAGAGTGTTGATGAAACACAGAAATTGCATCGGGATTGAATACAACAGTCACCATGCGCACTTACCTCCATGGGAGTAATGTCTCAAACACTCTACGCTTTGATCGTTCCCTGGAAGACCAGTAGTAGTTTCCGATGCACATCTGGTGGCATTCTGTAATCTGTAGACTGTTAGAGTGTTGATGAAACACAGAAATTGCATCGGGATTGAATACAACAGTCACCATGCGCACTTTCCTCCATGGGAGTAATGTCTCTAACAGTCTACGATTTGATCGTTCCCTGGAAGACCAGTAGTAGTTTCCGATGCACAACTGGTGGCATTCTGTAATCTGTGGATTATCAGAGTGTTGATGAAACACAGAAAATGCATCGGTATAGAATACAACAGTCACCATGCGCACTTTCCTCCATGATAGTAATGTCTCTAACAGTCTAGGCTTTGATCGTTCCCTAGAAGACCAGTAGTAGTTTCCGATGCACATCTGGATTCTTTCTGTAATCTGTGGACTATAAGAGTGTTGATGAAACACAGATTTTGCATCGGGATTGAATACAACAGTTACCATGCGCACTTTCATCCATGGGAGTAATATCTCAAACAGTCTACGCATTGATCGTTCCCTGGAAGACCAGTAGTAGTTTCCGATGCACATCTGGAAGCATTCTGATATCTGTGGACTAACTGAGTGTTGACGAAACACAGAAATTGCATCGGGATTGAATACAGCAGTCACCATGCGCACTTTCCTCCATGATTGTAATTCTCAAACCGTCTACGCTTTGATCGTTCACTGGAAGACCAGTAGTAGTTTCCGATGCACATCTGGTGGCATTCTGTAATTTGTGGACTATCAGAGTGTTGATGAAACACAGAAATTGCCTCGGGATTGAATACAACAGTAACCATGCGCACTTTCCTTCATGGGAATAATGTCTCAAACAGTCTACGCTTTGATCGTTCCCTGGAAGACCAGTAGTAGTTTCCGATGCACATGTGGTGGCATTCTGTAATCTGTGGTCTATCAGGGTGTTGATGAAACACAGAAATTGAATCGGAATGGAATAAAACAGTCACCATGCGCACATTCCTCTATGGGAGTAATGACTCAAACAGTCTATGCTTTGATCGTTCCCTGGAAGACCAGTAGTAGTTTCCGATGCATATCTGGGGGCATTCTGTAATCTGTGGTCTATCAGAGTGTTGATGAAACACAGAAATTGAATCGGAATGGAATACAACAGTCTGCATGCGCACTTTCCTCCATGGTAGTAATGTCTCAAACAGTCTAAGCTTTGATCGTTCCCTGGAAGACCAGTAGTAGTTTCCGATAAACATCTGGTGTCATTCTGTAATCTGTGGAGTATCAGAGTGTTGATGAAACACAGAAATTGCATCGGGATTGAATACAACAGTCACCAATGGCACTTGCCTCCACGGGAGTAATGTCTAAAAAAGTCTACGCCTTGATCGTTCCTGGAAGGCCAGTAGTAGTTTCCGATGCACGTCTGGTTGGATTGTGTAATCTGTGGTCTATCAGAGTGTTGATGAAACACAGAAATTGAATCGGAATGGAATACAACAGTCTGCATGCGCACTTTCCTCCATGGTAGTAATGACTCAAACAGTCTACGCTTTGATCGTTCCCTGGAAGACCAGTAGTAGTTTCCGATGCACATCTGGGGGCATTCTGTAATCTGTGGTCTATCAGAGTGTTGATGAAACACAGAAATTGAATCGGAATGGAATACAACAGTCACCATGCGCACATTCCTCTATGGGAGTAATGACTCAAACAGTCTACGCTTTGATCGTTCCCTGGAAGACCAGTAGTAGTTTCCGATGCACATCTGGGGGCATTCTGTAATCTGTGGTCTATCAGGGTGTTGATGAAACACAGAAATTGAATCGGAATGGAATACAACAGCCTGCATGCGCACTTTCCTCCATGGTAGTAATGTCTCAAACAGTCTAAGCTTTGATCGTTCCCTGGAAGACCAGTAGTAGTTTCCGATAAACATCTGGTGTCATTCTGTAATCTGTGGAGTATCAGAGTGTTGATGCAACACAGAAATTGCATCGGGATTGAATACAACAGTCACCATGCGCACTTTCCTCAATGGGAGTAATGTCTCTAACAGTCTACGCTTTGATCGTTCCCTGGAAGACCAGAAGCAGGTTCCGATGCACATCTGGATTCTTTCTGTAATCTGTGGACTATCAGAGTGTTGATGAAACTCAGAAATTGCATCGGGATTGAATACAACAGTCACCATGCGCACTTTCCTCCTTGGGAGTAATGTCTCAAAGAGTCTACGCTTTGATCGTTCCCTGGAAGACCAGTAGTAGTTTCCGATGCACATATGGAGGCATTCTGTAATCTGTGGACTATCAGAGTGTTGATGAAACACAGAAATTGCATCGGGATTGGATACAACAGGCACCATGCGCACTTTCCTCCATGGGAGTAATGTCTCTAACAGTCTACGCTTTGATCGTTCCCTGGAAGACCAGGAGTACTTCCCGATGCACATCTGGAGGCTTTCCGTAAACTGTGGACTATCAGAGTGTTGATGAAGCACAGAAATTGCATCGGTATTGAATACAACAGTCACCATGCGCACTTTCCTCCATGGGAGTAATGTCTCAAACAGTCTACTCTTTGATCGTTACCTGGAAGACCACTAGTAGTTTCCGATGCACATGTGGAGGCATTCTGTAATCTGTTGACTATCAGAGTGTTGATGAAACACAGAAATTGCATCGGGATTGAATACAACAGTCACAATGCGCACTTTCCTAAATGGGAGTAATGTCTCAAACACTCTACGCTTTGCTCTTTCCCTGGAAGACCAGTAGTAGTTTCCGATTCACATCTGGTGGCATTCTGTAATCTGTAGACTATCAGAGTGTTGATGAAACACAGAAATTTCATCGGGATTGAATACAACAGTATCTATGCGCAGTTTCCTAAATATGAATAATGTCACAAAGAGTCTAGGCTTTGATCGTTCCCTGGAAGACCAGTAATAGTTTCCGATGCACATCTGGTGGCATTCTGTTATCTGTGGTCTATCAGAGTGTTGATGAAACACAGAAATTGCATCGGGATTGAATACAACAGTCACCAATGGCACTTGCCTCCACGGGAGTAATGTCTAAAAAAGTCTACGCCTTGATCGTTCCTGGAAGGCCAGTAGTAGTTTCCGATGCACGTCTGGTTGGATTGTGTAATCTGTGGTCTATCAGAGTGTTGATGAAACACAGAAATTGAATCGGAATGGAATACAACAGTCTGCATGCGCACTTTCCTCCATGGTAGTAATGACTCAAACAGTCTACGCTTTGATCGTTCCCTGGAAGACCAGTAGTAGTTTCCGATGCACATCTGGGGGCATTCTGTAATCTGTGGTCTATCAGAGTGTTGATGAAACACAGAAATTGAATCGGAATGGAATACAACAGTCACCATGCGCACATTCCTCTATGGGAGTAATGACTCAAACAGTCTACGCTTTGATCGTTCCCTGGAAGACCAGTAGTAGTTTCCGATGCACATCTGGGGGCATTCTGTAATCTGTGGTCTATCAGAGTGTTGATGAAACACAGAAATTGAATCGGAATGGAATACAACAGTCTGCATGCGCACTTTCCTCCATGGTAGTAATGTCTCAAACAGTCTAAGCTTTGATAGTTCCCTGGAAGACCAGTAGTAGTTTCCGATAAACATCTGGTGTCATTCTGTAATCTGTGGAGTATCAGAGTGTTGATGAAACACAGAAATTGCATCGGGATTGAATACAACAGTAACCAATGGCACTTGCCTCCACGGGAGTAATGTCTAAAAAAGTCTACGCCTTGATCGTTCCTGGAAGGCCAGTAGTAGTTTCCGATGCACGTCTGGTTGGATTGTGTAATCTGTGGACTATCAGAGTGTTGATGAAACACAGAAATTGCATCGCGATTGAATACAACAGTCACCATGCCACTTCCCTCCATGGGAGTAATGTGTCAAAGAGTTTACGCTTTGATCGTTCCCTGGAAGACCAGTAGTAGTTTCCGATGCACATCTGGAGGCATTCTGTAATCTGTGGACTATCAGAGTGTTGATGAAACACAGAAATTGCATCGGGATTGGATACAACAGGCACCATGCGCACTTTCCTCCATGGGAGTAATGTCTCTAACAGTCTACGCTTTGATCGTTACCTGGAAGACCAGTAGTAGTTTCCGATGCACATGTGGAGGCATTCTGTAATCTGTTGACTATCAGAGTGTTGATGAAACACAGAAATTGCATCGGGATTGAATACAACAGTCACAATGCGCACTTTCCTAAATGGGAGTAATGTCTCAAACACTCTACGCTTTGCTCTTTCCCTGGAAGACCAGTAGTAGTTTCCGATTCACATCTGGTGGCATTCTGTAATCTGTAGACTATCAGAGTGTTGATGAAACACAGAAATTTCATCGGGATTGAATACAACAGTATCTATGCGCAGTTTCCTAAATATGAATAATGTCACAAAGAGTCTAGGCTTTGATCGTTCCCTGGAAGACCAGTAGTAGTTTCCGATGCACATCTGGTGGCATTCTGTTAACTGTGGTCTATCAGAGTGTTGATGAAACACAGAAATTGCATCGGGATTGAATACAACAGTCACCATGCGCACTTTCCTCCATGGGAGTAATGTCTCAAACAGTCTACAATTTGATCGTTCCCTGGAAGACCAATAGTAGTTTCCGATGCATATCTGGATTCTTTCTGTAATCTGCAAACTATCAGAGTGTTGATGAAACACAGAAATTTCAGTGGGATTGAATACAACAGTCACCATGCGCACTTTCCTCCATGGGTGTAATTCTCAAACCGTCTACGCTTTGATCGTTCCCTGGAAGACCAGTAGTAGTTTCCGATGAACATCTGGTGGCATTCGTTAATCTGTACACTATCAGAGTGTTGATGAAACACAGAAATTGCATCGGGATTGAATACAACGGTCACCATGCGCACTTTCCTCCATGGGAATAATGTCTCAAACAGTCTACGCTTTGATCGTTCCTAGGAAGACCAATAGTAGTTTCGGATGCACATCTGAAAGCATTCTGTAATCTGTGGACTATCAGAGTGTTGATGAAACACAGAAATCGCATCGGGATTGAATACAACAGTCACCATACGCACTTCCCTCCATGGGAGTAATGTCTCAAAGAGTATTCGCTTTGATCTTTCCCTGGAAGACCAGTATTGGTTTCCGATGCACATCTGGAGGCATTCTGTAATCTGTGGACTATCAGAGTGTTGATGAAACACAGAAATTGCATCGGGATTGAATACAACAGTCACCATGCGCACTTTCCTCCATGGGAGTAATGTCTCTAACAGTCTACGCTTTGATCGTTCCCTGGAGACCAGGAGTACTTCCCGATGCACATCTGGAGGCTTTCCGTAAACTGTGGACTATCAGAGTGTTGATGAAGCACAGAAATTGCATCGGTATTGAATACAAAAGTCACCATGCACACTTTCCTCCATGGGAGTAATGTCTCTAACAGTCTACTTTTTGATCGTTCCCTGGAAGACCAGTAGTACTTTCCGATGCACATCTGGAGGAATTCTGTAATCTGTTGACTATCAGAGTGTTGATGAAACACAGAAATTGCATCGGGATTGAATACAACAGTATCCATGCGCAGTTTCCTCCATGTGAATAATGTCTCAAACAGTCTACGCTTTGATCGTTCCCTGGAAGGCCAGTAGTAGTTTCCGATGCACATCTGGTGGCATTCTGAAATCTGTAGACTATCAGACTGTTGATGAAACAAAGATATTGCTTCGTGATTGAATACAACAGTCACCATGCGCACTTTCCTACATGGGAGTAATGTCTCAAACAGTCTACAATTTGATCGTTCCCTGGAAGACCAGTCGTAGTTTCCGATGCACATCTGGATTCTTTCTGTAATCTGCGGACTATCAGAGTGTTGATGAAACACAGAAATTGCATCGGGATTGAATACCACAGTCACCATGCGCACTTTCCTCCACGGGAGTAATGTCTCAAACAGTCTACGCTTTGATCGTTCCCTGGAAGACCAGTAGTAGTTTCCGATGCACATCTGGCGGCATTCTGATATCTGTGGACTAACTGAGTGTTGACGAAACACAGAAATTGCATCGGTATTGAATACAACAGTCACCATGCGCACTTTCCTCCATGGGTCTAATTCTCAAACCGTCTACGCTTTGATCGTTCCCTGGAAGACCAGTAGTAGTTTCCGATGCACATCTGGTGGCATTCTGTAATCTGTGGACTGTCAGAGTGTTGATGAAACACAGATATTGCATCGGGATTGAATACAACAGTCACCATGCGCACTTTCCTCCATGGGAGTAATGTCTCTAACAGTCTACGGTTTGATCGTTCTCTGGAAGACCAGTAATAGTTTCCGATGCACATCTGGTGGCATTCTGTAATCTGTGGACTATCAGAGTGTTGATGAAACACAGAAATTGCATAGGGATTGAATACAACAGTCACCATGCGCCCTTTCCTCCATGGGAGTAATGTCTCTAACAGTCTACAACTTGATCGTTCCCTGGAAGACCAGTAGTAGTTTCCGATGCACATCTGGATTCTTTCTGTAATCTGCGGACTATCAGAGTGTTGATGAAACACAGAAATTGCATCGGGATTGAATACAACAGTCACCATGCGCACTTTCCTCCATGGGAGTAATGTCTGAAACAGTCTACTCTTTGATCGTTCCCTGGAAGACCAGTAGTAGTTTCTGATGCACATCTGGAGGCTTTTCTTAATTTGTGGACTATCAGAGTGTTGATGAAACACAGAAATTGCATCGGGATTGAATAGAACTGTCACCATGCCCTCTTTCGTCCATGGGAGTAATGTCTCAAACAGTATACGCTTAGATCGTTCCCTGGAAGACCAGTAGTAATTTCCGATGCACATCTGGAATCATTCTGTAATATGTGGACTATCAGAGTGTTGATGAAACACAGAAATTGCATCAGGATTGAATACAACAGTCACCATGCTCCCTTTCCTTCATGGGAGTAATGTCTCAAACAATCTACGCTTTGATCGTTCCCTGGAAGACCTGTAGCAGTTTCCTATGCACATCTGGAGGCTTTCTGTAATCTGTGGACTATCAGAGTGTTGATGAAACATAGAAGTTGCATAGGGATTGAATACAACAGTCACCATGCGCACTTTCCTCCGTGGGAGTATTGTCTCAAACAGTCTACGCTTTGATCGTTCCCTGGATGACCAGTAGTAGTTTCCGATGCACATCTGGATGCTTTCTGTAATCTGTGGACTATCAGAGTGTTGATGAAGCTAAGAAATTGCATCGGGATTGAATACAACAGTCACCATGCGCACTTTCCTCCACGGGAGTAATGTCTCAAACAGTCTACGATTTGATCGTTCCCTGGAAGACCAGTAGTAGTTTCCGATGGACATCTGGTGGCATTCTGTAATCTGTAGACTATCAGAGTGTTGATGAAACACAGAAATTGCATCGGGATTGAACACAACAGCCACCATGCGCACTTTCCTCAATGGTAGTAACGTCTCAAACAGTCTACGCTTTGATCTTTCCCTGGAAAACCAGTAGTAGTTTCCGATGCACATCTGGTGGCATTCTGTAATCTGTAGACTATCAGAGTGTTGATGAAACACAGAAATTGCATCGGGATTGAATACAACAGTATCCATGCGCAGTTTCCTCCATGTGAATAATGTCTCAAAGAGTCTACGCTTTGATCGTTCCCTGGAAGACCAGTAGTAGTTTCCGATGCACATCTGGTGGCATTCTGTAATCTGTAGACTATCAGAGTGTTGATGAAACAAAGATATTGCTTCGGGATTGAATACAACAGTCACCATGCGCATTTTCCTACATGGGAGGAATGTCTCTAACAGTCTACGCTTTGATCGTTCCCTGGAAGACCAGTAGTAGTTTCCGAAGAACATCTGGTGGCATTCATAAATCTGTAGACTATCAGTGTTGATGAAACACAGAAATTGCATCGCGATTGAATACAACAGTCACCATGCGCACTTTTCTCCATGGGTGTACTGTCTCTAACAGTCTACGCTTTGATCGTTCCCTGGAAGACCAGTAGTAGTTTCCGATGCACATCTGGTGGCATTCTGTAATCTGTGGACTATCAGAGTGTTGATGAAACACAGAAATTGAATCGGGATTGAATACAACAGTCACCATGCGCACTTTCCTCCATGGGAGTAATGTCTCTAACAGTCTACAATTTGATCGTTCCCTGGAAGACAAATAGTAATTTCCGATGCATATCTGGATTACTTCTGTAATCTGCGGACTACCAGAGTGTTGATAAAACACAGAAATTGCATCGGGATTGAATACAACAGTCACCATGCGCACTTTCCTTCATGGGAATAATGTCACAAACAGTCTACGCTTTGATCGTTCCTAGGAAGACCAGTAGTAGTTTCGGATGCACATCTGAAAGCATTCCGTAATCTGTGGACTATCAGAGTGTTGATGAAACACAGAAATTGCATCGGGATTGAATAGAACAGTCACCATGCGCACTTCCCTCCATGGGAGTAATGTCTCAAAGAGTTTACGCTTTGATCGTTCCCTGGAAGACCAGTAGTAGTTTCGGATGCACATCTGGAGGCATTCTGTAATCTGTGGACTATCAGAGTGTTGAAGAAACACAGAAATTGCATCGGGATTGAATACAACAGTCAACATGCGCACTTTCCTCCATGGGAGTAATGTCTCTAACAGTCTACGCTTTGATCGTTCCCTGGAAGACCAGGAGTACTTCCCGATGCACATCTGGAGGCTTTCCGTAAACTGTGGACTATCAGAGTGTTGATGAAGCACAGAAATGGCATCGGGATTGAACACAACAGTCACCATGCGCACTTTCCTCCATGGGAGTAATGTCTCTAACAGTCTACGCTTTGATCGTTCCCTGGAAGACCAGTAGTAGTTTCCGATGCACATCTGGAGGCATTCTGTAATCTGTGGACTATCAGAATGTTGATGAAACACAGAAATTGCATCGGGATTGAATACAACAGTCACCATGCGCACTTTCCTCCATGGGAGTAATGTCTCAAACAGTCTACGCTTTGATCGTTCCCTGGAAGACCAGTAGTAGTTTCCGATGCACATCTGGCGGCATTCTGATATCTGTGGACTAACTGAGTGTTGACGAAACACAGAAATTGCATCGGGATTGAATACAACAGTCACCATGCGCACTTTCCTCCATGGGTCTAATTCTCAAACCGTCTACGCTTTGATCGTTCCCTGGAAGACCAGTAGTAGTTTCCGATGCACATCTGGAGGCTTTCCTTAATTTGTGGACTATCAGAGTGTTGATGAAACACAGAAATTGAATCGGGATTGAATACAACTGTCACCATGCCCTCTTTCGTCCATGGGAGTAATGTCTCAAATAATTTACGCTTAGATCGTTCCCTGGAAGACCAGTAGTAATTTCCGATGCACATCTGGAATCATTCTGTAATATGTGGACTATCAGAGTGTTGATGAAACACAGAAATTGCATCAGGATTGAATACAACAGTCACCATGCACCCTTTCCTTCATGGGAGTAATGTCTCAAACACTCTACGCTTTGATCGTTCCCTGGAAGACCAGTAGCAGTTTCCTATGCACATCTGTAGGCTTTCTGTAATCTGTGGACTATCAGAGTGTTGATGAAACATAGAAATTGCATCGGGATTGAATACAACAGTCACCATGCGCACTTTCCTCCATGGGAGTAATGTCTCAAACAGTCTACGCTGTGATCGTTCCCTGGAAGACCAGTAGTAGTTTCCGATGGACATCTGGTGGCATTCTGTAATCTGTAGACTATCAGAGTGTTGATGAAACACAGAAATTGCATCGGGATTGAACACAACAGTCACCATGCGCACTTCCCTCCATGGGAGTAATGTCTCTAACAGTCTACGCTTTGATCGTTCCCTGGAAGACCAGTAGTAGTTTCCGATGCACATCTGGAGGCATTCTGTAATCTGTGGACTATCAGAATGTTGATGAAACACAGAAATTGCATCGGGATTGAATACAACAGTATCCATGCGCAGTTTCCTCCATGTGAATAATGTCTCAAAGAGTCTACGCTTTGATCGTTCCCTGGAAGACCAGTAGTACTTTCCGATGCACATCTGGTGGCATTCTGTAATCTGTAGACTATCAGAGTGTTGATGAAACAAAGATATTGCTTCGGGATTGAATACAACAGTCACCATGCGCATTTTCCTACATGGGAGGAATGTCTCTAACAGTCTACGCTTTGATCGTTCCCTGGAAGACCAGTAGTAGTTTCCGAAGAACATCTGGTGGCATTCGTAAATCTGTAGACTATCAGTGTTGATGAAACACAGAAATTGCATCGGGATTGAATACAACAGTCACCATGCGCACTTTTCTCCATGGGAGTACTGTCTCTAACAGTCTACGCTTTGATCGTTCCCTGGAAGACCAGTAGTAGTTTCCGATGCACATCTGGTGGCATTCTGTAATCTGTGGACTATCAGAGTGTTGATGAAACACAGAAATTGAATCGGGATTGAATACAACAGTCACCATGCGCACTTTCCTCCATGGGAGTAATGTCTCTAACAGTCTACAATTTGATCGTTCCCTGGAAGACCAATAGTAATTTCCGATGCATATCTGGATTATTTCTGTAATCTGCGGACTATCAGAGTGTTGATGAAACACAGAAATTGCATCGGGATTGAATACAACAGTCACCATGCGCACTTTCCTTCATGGGAATAATGTCACAAACAGTCTACGCTTTGATCGTTCCTAGGAAGACCAGTAGTAGTTTCGGAAGCACATCTGAAAGCATTCCGTAATCTGTGGACTATCAGAGTGTTGATGAAACACAGAAATTGCATCGGGATTGAATAGAACAGTCACCATGCGCACTTCCCTCCATGGGAGTAATGTCTCAAAGAGTTTACGCTTTGATCGTTCCCTGGAAGACCAGTAGTAGTTTCGGATGCACATCTGGAGGCATTCTGTAATCTGTGGACTATCAGAGTGTTGAAGAAACACAGAAATTGCATCGGGATTGAATACAACAGTCAACATGCGCACTTTCCTCCATGGCAGTAATGTCTCTAACAGTCTACGCTTTGATCGTTTCCTGGAAGACCAGGAGTACTTCCCGATGCACATCTGGAGGCTTTCCGTAAACTGTGGACTATCAGAGTGTTGATGAAGCACAGAAATGGCATCGGGATTGAACACAACAGTCACCATGCGCACTTTCCTCCATGGGAGTAATGTCTCTAACAGTCTACGCTTTGATCGTTCCCTGGAAGACCAGTAGTAGTTTCCGATGCACATCTGGAGGCATTCTGTAATCTGTGGACTATCAGAATGTTGATGAAACACAGAAATTGCATCGGGATTGAATACAACAGTCACCATGCGCACTTTCCTCCATGGGAGTAATGTCTCAAACAGTCTACGCTTTGATCGTTCCCTGGAAGACCAGTAGTAGTTTCCGATGCACATCTGGCGGCATTCTGATATCTGTGGACTAACTGAGTGTTGACGAAACACAGAAATTGCATCGGGATTGAATACAACAGTCACCATGCGCACTTTCCTCCATGGGTCTAATTCTCAAACCGTCTACGCTTTGATCGTTCCCTGGAAGACCAGTAGTAGTTTCCGATGCACATCTGGAGGCTTTCCTTAATTTGTGGACTATCAGAGTGTTGATGAAACACAGAATTTGAATCGGGATTGAATACAATTGTCACCATGCCCTCTTTCGTCCATGGGAGTAATGTCTCAAACAATTTACGCTTAGATCGTTCCCTGGAAGACCAGTAGGAATTTCCGATGCACATCTGGAATCATTCTGTAATATGTGGACTATCAGAGTGTTGATGAAACACAGAAATTGCATCAGGATTGAATACAACAGTCACCATGCACCCTTTCCTTCATGGGAGTAATGTCTCAAACACTCTACGCTTTGATCGTTCCCTGGAAGACCAGTAGCAGTTTCCTATGCACATCTGGAGGCTTTCTGTAATCTGTGGACTATCAGAGTGTTGATGAAACAAAGAAATTGCATCGGGATTGAATACAACAGTCACCATGCGCACATTCCTCCATGGGAGTAATGTCTCAAACAGTCTACGCTGTGATCGTTCCCTGGAAGACCAGTAGTAGTTTCCGATGGACATCTGGTGGCATTCTGTAATCTGTAGACTATCAGAGTGTTGATGAAACACAGAAATTGCATCGGGATTGAACACAACAGTCACCATGCGCACTTCCCTCCATGGGAGTAATGTCTCTAACAGTCTACGCTTTGATCGTTCCCTTGAAGACCAGTAGTAGTTTCCGATGCACATCTGGAGGCATTCTGTAATCTGTGGACTATCAGAATGTTGATGAAACACAGAAATTGCATCGGGTTTGAATACAACAGTCACCATGCAAACTTTCCTCCATGGGAGTAATGTCTCAAACTGTCTACGCTTTGATCGTTCCCTGGAAGACCAGTAGTAGTTTCCGATGCACAACTGGAGGCATTCTGTAATCAGTGGACTATCAGAATGTTGATGAAACACAGAAATTGCATCGGGATTGAATACAACAGTCACCATGCGCACTTTCCTCAATGGGAGTAATGTCTCAAAGAGTTTACGCTTTGATCGTTCCCTGGAATACCAGTAGTAGTTTCCGATGCACATCTAGAGGCTTTCCTTAATTTGTGGACTATCAGAGTGTTGATGAAACACAGAAATTGCATCTTGATTTAATACAACTGTCACCATGCCCTCTTTCGTCCATGGGAGTAATGACTCAAACAGTCTACGCTTTGATCGTTGCTTGGAAGACCAGTAGTAATTTCCGATTCACATCTGGAGGCATTCTGTAATCTGTTTACTATCAGAGTGTTGGTGAAACACAGAAATTGCATCGGGATTGAATACAACAGTCACCATGCGCACTTTCCTCCAAGGGAGTAATGTCTCAAAGAGTCTACGCTTTGATCGTTCCCTGGAAGACCAGTAGTAGTTTCCGATGCACATCTGGTGGCATTCTGTAATCTGTGGACTATCAGAGTGTTAATGAAACACAGAAATTGCATCGGGATTGAATACAACAGTCACCATCCGCACTTTCCTCCATGTGAGTAATGTCTGAAATGGTCTACGCTTTGATCGTTCCATGGAAGACCAGTAGTAGTTTCCGATGCACATCTGGTGGCATTCTGTAATCTGTGGAGTATCAAAGTGTTGGTGAAACACAGAAATTGCATCGGGATTGAATACAACAGTCACCATGCGCACTTTCCTCCATAAAAGTAATGTCTTAAACAGTCTACGCTTTGATCGTTCCCTGGAAGACCAGTAGTAGTTTCCGATGCACATCTGGTGGCATTCTGTAATCTGTGGACTATCAGAGTGTTGATGAAACACAGATATTGCATCGGGATTGAACACAACAGTCACCATGCGCACTTTCCTCCATGGGAGTAATGTCTCTAACAGTCTACGCTTTGATCGTTCCCTGGAAGACCAGTAGTAGTTTCGGATGCACATCTGGAGGCATTCTGTAATCTGTGGACTATCAGAGTGTTGAAGAAACACAGAAATTGCATCGGGATTGAATACAACAGTCACCATGCGCACTTTCCTCCATGGGTCTAATTCTCAAACCGTCTACGTTTTGATCGTTCCCTGGAAGACCAGTAGTAGTTTCCGATGCACATCTGGAGGCTTTCCTTAATTTGTGGACTATCAGAGTGTTGATGAAACACAGAAGTTGAATCGGGATTGAATACAACTGTCACCATGCCCTCTTTCGTCCATGGGAGTAATGTCTCAAACAATTTACGCTTAGATCGTTCCGTGGAAGACCAGTAGTAATTTCCGATACACATCTGGAATCATTCTGTAATATGTGGACTATCAGAGTGTTGATGAAACACAGAAATTGCATGAGGATTGAATACAACAGTCACCATGCTCCCTTTCCTTCATGGGAGTAATGTCTCAAACACTCTACGCTTTGATCGTTCCCTGGAAGACCAGTAGCAGTTTCCTACGCACATCTGGAGGCTTTCTGTAATCTGTGGACTATCAGAGTGTTGATGAAACATAGAAATTGCATCGGGATTGAATACAACAGTCACCATGCGCACTTTCCTCCATGGGGGTAATGTCTCAAACAGTCTACGCTGTGATCGTTCCCTGGAAGACCAGTAGTAGTTTCCCATGGACATCTGGTGGCATTCTGTAATCTGTAGACTATCAGAGTGTTGATGAAACACAGAAATTGCATCGGGATTGAACACAACAGTCACCATGCGCACTTTCCTCCATGGGAGTAATGTCTCTAACAGTCTACGCTTTGATCGTTCCCTGGAAGACCAGTAGTAGTTTCCGATGCACATCTGGAGGCATTCTGTAATCTGTGGACTATCAGAATGTTGATGAAACACAGAAATTGCATCGGGATTGAATACAACAGTCACCATGCGCACTTTCCTACATGGGAGTAATGTCTCAAACTGTCTACGCTTTGATCGTTCCCTGGAAGACCAGTAGTAGTTTCCGATGCACATCTGGAGGCATTCTGTAATCAGTGGACTATCAGAATGTTGATGAAACACAGAAATTGCATCGGGATTGAGTATAACAGTCACCATGCGCACTTTCCTCAATGGGAGTAATGTCTCAAAGAGTTTACGCTTTGATCGTTCCCTGGAATACCAGTAGTAGTTTCCGATGCACATCTAGAGAATTTCCTTAATTTGTGGACTATCAGAGTGTTGATGAAACACAGAAATTGCATCTTGATTGAATACAACTGTCACCATGACCTCTTTCGACCATGGGAGAAATGTCTCAAACAGTCTACGCTTTGATCGTTCCCTGGAAGGCCAGTAGTAATTTCCGATGCACATCTGGAGGCATTCTGTAATCTGTTTACTATCAGAGTGTTGGTGAAACACAGAAATTGCATCGGGATTGAATACAACAGTCACCATGCGCACTTTCCTCCACGGGAGTAATGTCTCAAACAGTCTACGCTTTGATCGTTCCCTGGAAGACCAGTATTAGTTTCCGATGCACATCTGGTGGCATTCTGTAATCTGTGGACTATCAGAGTGTTGATGAAACACAGAAATTGCATCGGGATTGAATACAACAGTCACCATCCGCACTTTCCTCCATGTGAGTAATGTCTGAAATGGTCTACGTTTTGATCGTTCAATGGAAGACCAGTAGTAGTTTCCGATGCACATCTGGTGGCATTCTGTAATCTGTGGAGTATCAAAGTGTTGGTGAAACACAGAAATTGCATCGGGATTGAATACAACAGTCACCATGCGCACTTTCCTCCATTAAAGTAATGTCTTAAACAGTCTACGCTTTGATCGTTCCCTTGAAGACCAGTAGTAGTTTCCGATGCACATCTGGTGGCATTCTGTAATCTGTGGACTATCAGAGTGTTGATGAAACACAGAAATTGCATCGGGATTGAACACAACAGTCACCATGCGCACTTTCCTCCATGGGAGTAATGTCTCTAACAGTCTACGCTTTGATCGTTCCCTGGAAGACCAGTAGTAGTTTCCGATGCACATCTGGTGGCATTCTGTAATCTGTGGACTATCAGAGTGTTGATGAAACACAGAAATTGCATCGGGATTGAATACAACAGTCGCCATGCGCACTTTCCTCAATGGGAGTAATGTCTCTAACAGTCTACGCTTTGATCGTTCCCTGGAAGAACAGTAGTAGTTTCCGATGCACATCTATATTCTTTCTGTAATCTGTGGACTATCAGAGTGTTGATGAAACACAGATATTGCATCGGGATTGAATACAACAGTCACCATGCGCACTTTCCTACATGGGAGTAATGTCTCAAACTGTCTACGCTTTGATCGTTCCCTGGAAGACCAGTAGTAGTTTCCGATGCACATCTGGTGGCATTCTGTAATCTGTGGACTATCAGAGTGTTGATGAAACACAGAAATTGCATCGGGATTGAACACAACAGTCACCATGCGCACTTTCCTCCATGGGAGTAATGTCTCTAACAGTCTACGCTTTGATCGTTCCCTGGAAGACCAGTAGTAGTTTCGGATGCACATCTGGAGGCATTCTGTAATCTGTGGACTATCAGAGTGTTGAAGAAACACAGAAATTGCATCGGGATTGAATACAACAGTCACCATGCGCACTTTCCTCCATGTGTCTAATTCTCAAACCGTCTACGTTTTGATCGTTCCCTGGAAGACCAGTAGTAGTTTCCGATGCACATCTGGAGGCTTTCCTTAATTTGTGGACTATCAGAGTGTTGATGAAACACAGAAATTGAATCGGGATTGAATACAACTGTCACCATGCCCTCTTTCGTCCATGGGAGTAATGTCTCAAACAATTTACGCTTAGATCGTTCCCTGGAAGACCAGTAGTAATTTCCGATACACATCTGGAATCATTCTGTAATATGTGGACTATCAGAGTGTTGATGAAACACAGAAATAGCATCAGGATTGAATACAACAGTCACCATGCTCCCTTTCCTTCATGGGAGTAATGTCTCAAACACTCTACGCTTTGATCGTTCCCTGGAAGACCAGTAGCAGTTTCCTATGCACATCTGGAGGCTTTCTGTAATCTGTGGACTATCAGAGTGTTGATGAAACATAGAAATTGCATCGGGATTGAATACAACAGTCACCATGCGCACTTTCCTCCATGGGGGTAATGTCTCAAACAGTCTACGCTGTGATCGTTCCCTGGAAGACCAGTAGTAGTTTCCCATGGACATCTGGTGGCATTCTGTAATCTGTAGACTATCAGAGTGTTGATGAAACACAGAAATTGCATCGGGATTGAACACAACAGTCACCATGCGCACTTTCCTCCATGGGAGTAATGTCTCTAACAGTCTACGCTTTGATCGTTCCCTGGAGGACCAGTAGTAGTTTCCGATGCACATCTGGAGGCATTCTGTAATCTGTGGACTATCAGAATGTTGATGAAACACAGAAATTGCATCGGGATTGAATACAACAGTCACCATGCGCACTTTCCTACATGGGAGTAATGTCTCAAACTGTCTACGCTTTGATCGTTCCCTGGAAGACCAGTAGTAGTTTCCGATGCACATCTGGAGGCATTCTGTAATCAGTGGACTATCAGAATGTTGATGAAACACAGAAATTGCATCGGGATTGAATACAAGAGTCACCATGCGCACTTTCCTCAATGGGAGTAATGTCTCAAAGAGTTTACGCTTTGATCGTTCCCTGGAATACCAGTAGTAGTTTCCGATGCACATCTAGAGGCTTTCCTTAATTTGTGGACTATCAGAGTGTTGATGAAACACAGAAATTGCATCTTGATTGAATACAACTGTCACCATGCCCTCTTTCGACCATGGGAGAAATGTCTCAAACAGTCTACGCTTTGATCGTTCCCTGGAAAGCCAGTAGTAATTTCCGATGCACATCTGGAGGCATTCTGTAATCTGTTTACTATCAGAGTGTTGGTGAAACACAGAAATTGCATCGGGATTGAATACAACAGTCACCATGCGCACTTTCCTATACGGGAGTAATGTCTCAAACAGTCTACGCTTTGATCGTTCCCTGGAAGACCAGTATTAGTTTCCGATGCACATCTGGTGGCATTCTGTAATCTGTGGACTATCAGAGTGTTGATGAAACACAGAAATTGCATCGGGATTGAATACAACAGTCACCATCCGCACTTTCCTCCATGTGAGTAATGTCTGAAATGGTCTACGTTTTGATCGTTCAATGGAAGACCAGTAGTAGTTTCCGATGCACATCTGGTGGCATTCTGTAATCTGTGGAGTATCAAAGTGTTGGTGAAACACAGAAATTGCATCGGGATTGAATACAACAGTCACCATGCGCACTTTCCTCCATTAAAGTAATGTCTTAAACAGTCTACGCTTTGATCGTTCCCTTGAAGACCAGTAGTAGTTTCCGATGCACATCTGGTGGCATTCAGTAATCTGTGGACTATCAGAGTGTTGATGAAACACAGAAATTGCATCGGGATTGAACACAACAGTCACCATGCGCACTTTCCTCCATGGGAGTAATGTCACTAACAGTCTACGCTTTGATCGTTCCCTGGAAGACCAGTAGTAGTTTCCGATGCACATCTGGTGGCATTCTGTAATCTGTGGACTATCAGAGTGTTGATGAAACACAGAAATTGCATCGGGATTGAATACAACAGTCGCCATGCGCACTTTCCTCAATGGGAGTAATGTCTCTAACAGTCTACGCTTTGATCGTTCCCTGGAAGAACAGTAGTAGTTTCCGATGCACATCTATATTCTTTCTGTAATCTGTGGACTATCAGAGTGTTGATGAAACACAGATATTGCATCGGGATTGAATACAACAGTCACCATGCGCACTTTCCTACATGGGAGTAATGTCTCAAACTGTCTACGCTTTGATCGTTCCCTGGAAGACCAGTAGTAGTTTCCGATGCACATCTGGAGGCATTCTGTAATCAGTGGACTATCAGAATGTTGATGAAACACAGAAATTGCATCGGGATTGAATACAACAGTCACCATGCGCACTTTCCTCAATGGGAGTAATGTCTCAAAGAGTTTACGCTTTGATCGTTCCCTGGAATACCAGTAGTAGTTTCCGATGCGCATCTAGAGGCTTTCCTTAATTTGTGGACTATCAGAGTGTTGATGAAACACAGAAATTGCATCTTGATTGAATACAACTGTCACCATGCCCTCTTTCGTCCATGGTACTAATGTCTCAAACAGTCTACGCTTTGATCGTTCCCTGGAAGACCAGTAGTAATTTCCGATGCACATCTGGAGGCATTCTGTAATCTGTTTGCTATCAGAGTGTTGGTGAAACACAGAAATTGCATCGGGATTGAATACAACAGTCACCATGCGCACTTTCTTCCACGGGAGTAATGTCTCAAACAGTCTACGCTCTGATCGTTCCCTGGAATACCAGTAGTAGTTTCCAATGCACATCTGGTGGCATTCTGTAATCTGTGGACTATCAGAGTGTTGATGAAACACAGAAATTGCATCGGGATTGAATACAACAGTCACCATCCGCACTTTCCTCCATGTGAGTAATGTCTGAAATGGTCTACGCTTTGATCGTTCCATGGAAGACCAGTAGTAGTTTCCGATGCACATCTGGTGGCATTCTGTAATCTGTAGAGTATCAAAGTGTTGGTGAAACACAGAAATTGCATCGGGATTGAATACAACAGTCACCATGCGCACTTTCCTCCATTAAAGTAATGTCTTAAACAGTCTACGCTTTGATCGTTCCCTGGAAGACCAGTAGTAGTTTCCGATGCACATCTGGTGGCATTCTGTAATCTGTGGACTATCAGAGTGTTGATGAAACACAGAAATTGCATCGGGATTGAACACAACAGTCACCATGCGCACTTTCCTCCATGGGAGTAATGTCTCTAACAGTCTACGCTTTGATCGTTCCCTGGAAGACCAGTAGTAGTTTCCGATGCACATCTGGTGGCATTCTGTAATCTGTGGACTATCAGAGTCTTGATGAAACACAGAAATTGCTTCGGGATTGAATACAACAGTCGCCATGCGCACTTTCCTCAATGGGAGTAATGTCTCTAACAGTCTACGCTTTGATCGTTCCCTGGAAGAACAGTAGTAGTTTCCGATACACATCTATATTCGTTCTGTAATCTGTGGACTATCAGAGTGTTGATGAAACACAGAAATTGCATCGGGATTGAATACAACAGTCACCATGCGCACTTTAGTCCATGGGAGTAATGTCTCAAACTGTCTACGCTTTGATCGTTCCCTGGAAGACCAGTAGTAGTTTCCGATGCACATCTGGAGGCATTCTGTAATCTGTACTCTATCAGAATGTTGATGAAACACAGAAATTGCATCGGAATTGAATACAACAGTGACCATCCGCTCTTTCCTCCATGTGAGTAATGTCTGAAATGGTCTACGCTTTGATCGTTCCATGGAAGACCAGTAGTAGTCTCCGATGCACATCTGGTGACATTCTGTAATCTGTGGAGTATCAGAGTGTTGATGAAACACAGAAATTGCATCGGGATTGAATACAACAGTCACCATGCGATCTTTCCTCCATGGGAGTAATTCACAAACAGTCTACGCATTGATCGTTCCCTGGAAGACCAGTAGCAGTTTCCGATGCACATCTGGAGGCTTTCTGTAATCTGTGGACTATCAGAGTGTTGATGAAACATTGAAATTGCATCGGGATTGAATACAACAGTCACCATGCGCACTTTCCTCCATGCGAGTAATGTCTCAAACAGTCTACGCTTTGATCGTACCCTGGATGACCAGTAGTAGGTTCCGATGCACATCTGGATGGTTTCTGTAATCTGTGGACTATCAGAGTGTTGATGAAACACAGAAATTGCATCGGGATTGAATACAACAGTCACCATGCGCACTTTCCTCCGTGGGAGTAATGTCTCAAACAGTCTACGCTTTGTTCTTTCCCTGGAAGACCAGTAGTAGTTTCCGATGCACATCTGGAAGCATTCTGTAATCTGTGGACTATCAGAATTTGGATGAAACACAGAAATTGCATCGGGATTGAATACAACTGTCACCATGGGCACTTTCCTCCATGGGAGTAATGTCTGAAAGAATTTACGCTTTGATCGTTCCCTGGAAGACCAGTAGTAGTTTCCGATGCACATCTGGAGGCTTTCCTTAACTTGTGGACTATCAGAGTGTTGATGAAAGACAGAAATTGCATCGGGATTGAATACAACTGTAACCATGCCCTCTTTCGTCCGTGGGAGTAATGTCTCAAACAGTCTACGCTTTGATCGTTCCCTGGAAGACCAGTAGTAATTTCCGATGCACATCTGGAAGCATTCTGTAATCTGTGGACTATCAGAGTGTTGATGAAACACAGAAATTGCATCGGGATTGAATACAACAGTCACCATGCTCCCTTTCCTTCATGGGAGTAATATCTCAAACACTCTACCCTTTGATCGTTCCCTGGAAAACCAGTAGTAGTTGCCGGTGCACATCTGGAGGCATTCTGTAATCTGTGGAGTATCAGAGTGTTGATGAAACACAGAAATTGCATCTGGATTGAATACAACAGTCACCATGCGATCTTTCCTCCATGGGAGTAATTCTCAAACAGTCTACGCTTCGATCGTTCCCTGGAAGACCAGTAGTAGTTTCCGATGCACATCTGGATTCTTTCTGTTATCTGTGGACTATCAGTGTGTTGATGAAACACAGAAATTGCATCGGGATTGAATACAACAGTCACCATGCGCACTTTCCTCCATGGGAGTAATGTCTCAAACAGTCTACGCTTTGATCATTCCCTGGAGGACCAGTAGTAGTTTCCGATGAACGTCTGGTTGGATTCTGTAATCTGTGGACTATCTGAGTGTTGATGAAACACAGAAATTGCCTCGGGATTGAATACAACAGTCACCATGCGCACTTTCCTTCATGGGAATAATGTCTCATACAGTCTACGCTTTGATCGTTCCCAGGAAGACCAGTAGTAGTTTCCGATGCACATCTGAAGGCATTCTGTAATCTGTGGACTATCAGAGTGTTGATGAAACACAGAAATTGCATCGGGATTGAATACAACAGTCACCATGCGCACTTCCCTCCAAGGGAGTAATGTCTCAAACAGTCTACGCTTTGATCGTTCCCTGGAAGACCAGTAGTAGTTTCCGATGCACATCTGGATGCTTTCTGTAATCTGTGGACTATCAGAGTGTTGATGAAACACAGAAATTGCATCGGGATTGAATACAACAGTCTCCATGCGCAGTTTCCTCCATGAGAGTAATGTCTCAAACAGTGTAAGCTTTGATCGTTCCCTGGAAGACCAGTAGTAGTTTCCGATGCACATCTGGTGGCATTCTGTAATCTGTGGACTATCAGAGTGTTGATGAAACACAGAAATTGCATCGGGATTGAATACAACAGTCACCATGCGCACTTCCCTCCAAGGGAGTAATGTCTCAAACAGTCTACGCTTTGATCGTTCCCTGGAAGACCAGTAGTAGTTTCCGATGCACATCTGGATGCTTTCTGTAATCTGTGGACTATCAGAGTGTTGATGAAACACAGAAATTGCATCGGGATTGAATACAACAGTCTCCATGCGCAGTTTCCTCCATGAGAGTAATGTCTCAAACAGTGTAAGCTTTGATCGTTCCCTGGAAGACCAGTAGTAGTTTCCGATGCACATCTGGTGGCATTCTGTAATCTGTGGACTATCAGAGTGTTGGTGAAACACAGAAATTGCATCGGGATTGAATGCAACAGTCACCATGAACACTTTCCTCCATGGGAGTAATGTCTCAAAAAGTTTACGCTTTGATCGTTCCCTGGAAGACCAGTAGTAGTTTCTGATGCACATCTGGATGCTTTCTGTAATCTGTGGAGTATCAGAGTGTTGATGAAACACAGAAATTGCATCGGGATTGAATACAACAGTCACCATGCGATCTTTCCTCCATGGGAGTAATTCTCAAACAGTCTACGCTTTGATCGTTCCCTGGAAGACCAGTAGCAGTTTCCGATGCACATCTGGAGGCTTTCTGCAATCTGCGGACTATCAGAGTGTTGATGAAAAATAGAAATTGCATCGGGATTGAATACAACAGTCACCATGCGCACTTTCCTCCATGGGAGTAATGTCTCAAATAGTCTACGCTTTGATCGTTCCCTGGATGACAAGTAGTAGTTTCCGATGCACATCTGGATACTTTCTGTAATCTGTGGACTATCAGAGTATTGATGAAACTAAGAAATTGCATCGGGATTGAATACAACAGTCACCATGCGCACTTTCCTCCATGGGAGTAATGTCTCAAACAGTCTACGCTTGATCGTTCCCTGGAACACCAGTAGTAGTTTCCGATGGACATCTGGTGGCATTCTGTAATCTGTGATCTATCAGAGTGTTGGTGAAACACAGAAATTGCATCGGGATTGAATACAACAGTCACCATCCGCACTTTCCTCAATGGGAGTAATGTCTCTAACAGTCTACGTTTTGATCGTTCCCTGGAAGACCAGAAGCAGGTTCCGATGCACATCTGGATTCTTTCTGTAATCTGTGGACTATCAGAGTGTTGATGAAACTCAGAAATTGCATCGGGATTGAATACAACAGTCACCATGCGCACTTTCCTCCTTGGGAGTAATGTCTCAAAGAGTCTACGCTTTGATCGTTCCCTGGAAGACCAGTAGTAGTTTCCGATGCACATATGGAGGCATTCTGTATTCTGTGGACTGTCAGAGTGTTGATGTAACACAGAAATTGCATCGGGATTGAATACAACAGTCTCCATGCGCAGTTTCCTCCATGAGAGTAATGTCTCAAACAGTGTAAGCTTTGATCGTTCCCTGGAAGACCAGTAGTAATTTCCGATGCTCATCTGGAGGCATTCTGTAATCTGTTTGCTATCAGAGTGTTGGTGCAACACAGAAATTGCATCGGGATTGAATACAACAGTCACCATGCGCACTTTCCTCCACGGGAGTAATGTCTCAAACAGTCTACGCTCTGATCGTTCCCTGGAATACCAGTAGTAGTTTCCAATGCACATCTGGTGGCATTCTGTAATCTGTGGACTATCAGAGTGTTGATGAAACACAGAAATTGCATCGGGATTGAATACAATTTCTCACCATGCGCACTTTCCTCCAGGGGAGTAATGTCTCAAAGAGTTTACTCTTTGATCGTTCCCTGGAATACCAGTAGTAGTTTCCGATGCGCATCTAGAGGCTTTCCTTAATTTGTGGACTATCAGAGTGTTGATGAAACACAGAAATTGCATCTTGATTGAATACAACTGTCACCATGCCCTCTTTCGTCCATGGGAGTAATGTCTCAAACAGTCTACGCTTTGATCGTTCCCTGGAAGACCAGTAGTAATTTCCGATGCTCATCTGGAGGCATTCTGTAATCTGTTTGCTATCAGAGTGTTGGTGCAACACAGAAATTGCATCGGGATTGAATACAACAGTCACCATGCGCACTTTCCTCCACGGGAGTAATGTCTCAAACAGTCTACGCTCTGATCGTTCCCTGGAATACCAGTAGTAGTTTCCAATGCACATCTGGTGGCATTCTGTAATCTGTGGACTATCAGAGTGTTGATGAAACACAGAAATTGCATCGGGATTGAATACAACAGTCACCATCCGCACTTTCCTCCATGTGAGTAATGTCTGAAATGGTCTACGCTTTGATCGTTCCATGGAAGACCAGTGGTAGTTTCCGATGCACATCTGGTGGCATTCTGTAATCTGTGGACTATCAGAGTGTTGATGAAACATAGAAATTGCATCGGGATTGAACACAACAGTCACCATGCGCACTTTCCTCCATGGGAGTAATGTCTCTAACAGTCTACGCTTTGATCGTTCCCTGGAAGACCAGTAGTAGTTTCCGATGCACATCTGGTGGCATTCTGTAATCTGTGGACTATCAGAGTGTTGATGAAACACAGAAATTGCATCGGGATTGAATACAACAGTCGCCATGCGCACTTTCCTCAATGGGTGTAATGTCTCTAACAGTCTACGCTTTGATCGTTCCCTGGAAGAACAGTAGTAGTTTCCGATGCACAATTATATTCTTTCTGTAATCTGTGGACTATCAGAGTGTTGATGAAACACAGAAATTGCATCGGGATTGAATACAACAGTCACCATGCGAACTTTAGTCCATGGGAGTAATGTCTCAAACTGTCTACGCTTTGATCGTTCCCTGGAAGACCAGTAGTAGTTTCCGATGCACATCTGGAGGCATTCTGTAATCTGTACTCTATCAGAATGTTGATGAAACACAGAAATTGCATCGGGATTGAATACAACAGTGACCATCCGCTCTTTCCTCCATGTGTGTAATGTCTGAAATGGTCTACGCTTTGATCGTTCCATGGAAGACCAGTAGTAGTCTCCGATGCACATCTGGTGACATTCTGTAATCTGTGGAGTATCAGAGTGTTGATGAAACACAGAAATTGCATCGGGATTGAATACAACAGTCACCATGCGATCTTTCCTCCATGGGAGTAATTCACAAACAGTCTACGCATTGATCGATCCCTGGAAGACCAGTAGCAGTTTCCGAAGCACATCTGGAGGCTTTCTGTAATCTGTGGACTATCAGAGTGTTGATGAAACATTGAAATTGCATCGGGATTGAATACAACAGTCACCATGCGCACTTTCCTCCATGGGAGTAATGTCTCAAACAGTCTACGCTTTGATCGTTCCCTGGATGACCAGTAGTAGGTTCCGATGCACATCTGGATGGTTTCTGTAATCTGTGGACTATCAGAGTGTTGATGAAACACAGAAATTGCATCGGGATTGAATACAACAGTCACCATGCGCACTTTCCTCCGTGGGAGTAATGTCTCAAACAGTCTACGCTTTGTTCTTTCCCTGGAAGACCAGTAGTAGTTTCCGATGCACATCTGGAAGCATTCTGTAATCTGTGGACTATCAGAATTTGGATGAAACACAGAAATTGCATCGGGATTGAATACAACTGTCACCATGCGCACTTCCCTCCAAGGGAGTAATGTCTCAAACAGTCTACGCTTTGATCGTTCCCTGGAAGACCAGTAGTAGTTTCCGATGCACATCTGGATGCTTTCTGTAATCTGTGGACTATCAGAGTGTTGATGAAACACAGAAATTGCATCGGGATTGAATACAACAGTCTCCATGCGCAGTTTCCTCCATGAGAGTAATGTCTCAAACAGTGTAAGCTTTGATCGTTCCCTGGAAGACCAGTAGTAGTTTCCGATGCACATCTGGTGGCATTCTGTAATCTGTGGACTATCAGACTGTTGGTGAAACACAGAAATTGCATCGGGATTGAATGCAACAGTCACCATGAACACTTTCCTCCATGGGAGTAATGTCTCAAAAAGTTTACGCTTTGATCGTTCCCTGGAAGACCAGTAGTAGTTTCTGATGCACATCTGGATGCTTTCTGTAATCTGTGGACTATCAGAGTGTTGATGAAACATTGAAATTGCATCGGGATTGAATACAACAGTCACCATGCGCACTTTCCTCCATGGGAGTAATGTCTCTAACAGTCTACGCTTTGATCGTTCCCTGGAGGACCAGTAGTAGTTTCCGATGCACATCTGGAGGCATTCTGTAATCTGTGGACTATCAGAATGTTGATGAAACACAGAAATTGCATCGGGATTGAATACAACAGTCACCATGCGCACTTTCCTACATGGGAGTAATGTCTCAAACTGTCTACGCTTTGATCGTTCCCTGGAAGACCAGTAGTAGTTTCCGATGCACATCTAAAGGCATTCTGTAATCAGTGGACTATCAGAATGTTGATGAAACACAGAAATTGCATCGGGATTGAATACAACAGTCACCATGCGCACTTTCCTCAATGGGAGTAATGTCTCAAAGAGTTTACGCTTTGATCGTTCCCTGGAATACCAGTAGTAGTTTCCGATGCACATCTAGAGGCTTTCCTTAATTTGTGGACTATCAGAGTGTTGATGAAACACAGAAATTGCATCTTGATTGAATACAACTGTCACCATGCCCTCTTTCGACCATGGGAGAAATGTCTCAAACAGTCTACGCTTTGATCGTTCCCTGGAAGGCCAGTAGTAATTTCCGATGCACATCTGGAGGCATTCTGTAATCTGTTTACTATCAGAGTGTTGGTGAAACACAGAAATTGCATCGGGATTGAATACAACAGTCACCATGCGCACTTTCCTCCACGGGAGTAATGTCTCAAACAGTCTACGCTTTGATCGTTCCCTGGAAGACCAGTAGTAGTTTCCGATGCACATCTGGTGGCATTCTGTAATCTGTGGACTATCAGAGTGTTGATGAAACACAGAAATTGCATCGGGATTGAATACAACAGTCACCATCCGCACTTTCCTCCATGTGAGTAATGTCTGAAATGGTCTACGTTTTGATCGTTCAATGGAAGACCAGTAGTAGTTTCCGATGCACATCTGGTGGCATTCTGTAATCTGTGGAGTATCAAAGTGTTGGTGAAACACAGAAATTGCATCGGGATTGAATACAACAGTCACCATGCGCACTTTCCTCCATTAAAGTAATGTCTTAAACAGTCTACGCTTTGATCGTTCCCTTGAAGACCAGTAGTAGTTTCCGATGCACATCTGGTGGCATTCTGTAATCTGTGGACTATCAGAGTGTTGATGAAACACAGAAATTGCATCGGGATTGAACACAACAGTCACTATGCGCACTTTCCTCCATGGGAGTAATGTCTCTAACAGTCTACGCTTTGATCGTTCCCTGGAAGACCAGTAGTAGTTTCCGATGCACATCTGGTGGCATTCTGTAATCTGTGGACTATCAGAGTGTTGATGAAACACAGAAATTGCATCGGGATTGAATACAACAGTCGCCATGCGCACTTTCCTCAATGGGAGTAATGTCTCTAACAGTCTACGCTTTGATCGTTCCCTGGAAGAACAGTAGTAGTTTCCGATGCACATCTATATTCTTTCTGTAATCTGTGGACTATCAGAGTGTTGATGAAACACAGATATTGCATCGGGATTGAATACAACAGTCACCATGCGCACTTTCCTACATGGGAGTAATGTCTCAAACTGTCTACGCTTTGATCGTTCCCTGGAAGACCAGTAGTAGTTTCCGATGCACATCTGGAGGCATTCTGTAATCAGTGGACTATCAGAATGTTGATGAAACACAGAAATTGCATCGGGATTGAATACAACAGTCACCATGCGCACTTTCCTCAATGGGAGTAATGTCTCAAAGAGTTTACGCTTTGATCGTTCCCTGGAATACCAGTAGTAGTTTCCGATGCGCATCTAGAGGCTTTCCTTAATTTGTGGACTATCAGAGTGTTGATGAAACACAGAAATTGCATCTTGATTGAATACAACTGTCACCATGCCCTCTTTCGTCCACGGTAGTAATGTCTCAAACAGTCTACGCTTTGATCGTTCCCTGGAAGACCAGTAGTAATTTCCGATGCACATCTGGAGGCATTCTGTAGTCTGTTTGCTATCAGAGTGTTGGTGAAACACAGAAATTGCATCGGGATTGAATACAACAGTCACCATGCGCACTTTCCTCCACGGGAGTAATGTCTCAAACAGTCTACGCTCTGATCGTTCCCTGGAATACCAGTAGTAGTTTCCAATGCACATCTGGTGGCATTCTGTAATCTGTGGACTATCAGAGTGTTGATGAAACACAGAAATTGCATCGGGATTGAATACAACAGTCACCATCCGCACTTTCCTCCATGTGAGTAATGTCTGAAATGGTCTACGCTTTGATCGTTCCATGGAAGACCAGTAGTAGTTTCCGATGCACATCTGGTGGCATTCTGTAATCTGTAGAGTATCAAAGTGTTGGTGAAACACAGAAATTGCTTCGGGATTGAATACAACAGTCACCATGCGCACTTTCCTCCATTAAAGTAATGTCTTAAACAGTCTACGCTTTGATCGTTCCCTGGAAGACCAGTAGTAGTTTCCGATGCACATCTGGTGGCATTCTGTAATCTGTGGACTATCAGAGTGTTGATGAAACACAGAAATTGCATCGGGATTGAACACAACAGTCACCATGCGCACTTTCCTCCATGGGAGTAATGTCTCTAACAGTCTACGCTTTGATCGTTCCCTGGAAGACCAGTAGTAGTTTCCGATGCACATCTGGTGGCATTCTGTAATCTGTGGACTATCAGAGTGTTGATGAAACACAGAAATTGCATCGGGATTGAATACAACAGTCGCCATGCGCACTTTCCTCAATGGGAGTAATGTCTCTAACAGTCTACGCTTTGATCGTTCCCTGGAAGAACAGTAGTAGTTTCCGATGCACATCTATATTCTTTCTGTAATCTGTGGACTATCAGAGTGTTGATGAAACACAGAAATTGCATCGGGATTGAATACAACAGTCACCATGCGCACTTTAGTCCATGGGAGTAATGTCTCAAACTGTCTACGCTTTGATCGTTCCCTGGAAGACCAGTAGTAGTTTCCGATGCACATCTGGAGGCATTCTGTAATCTGTACTCTATCAGAATGTTGATGAAACACAGAAATTGCATCGGAATTGAATACAACAGTGACCATCCTCTCTTTCCTCCATGTGAGTAATGTCTGAAATGGTCTACGCTTTGATCGTTCCATGGAAGACCAGTAGTAGTCTCCGATGCACATCTGGTGACATTCTGTAATCTGTGGAGTATCAGAGTGTTGATGAAACACAGAAATTGCATCGGGATTGAATACAACAGTCACCATGCTATCTTTCCTCCATGGGAGTAATTCACAAACAGTCTACGCATTGATCGTTCCCTGGAAGACCAGTAGCAGTTTCCGATGCACATCTGGAGGCTTTCTGTAATCTGTGGACTATCAGAGTGTTGATGAAACATTGAAATTGCATCGGGATTGAATACAACAGTCACCATGCGCACTTTCCTCCATGCGAGTAATGTCTCAATCAGTCTACGCTTTGATCGTACCCTGGATGACCAGTAGTAGGTTCCGATGCACATCTGGATGGTTTCTGTAATCTGTGGACTATCAGAGTGTTGATGAAACACAGAAATTGCATAGGGATTGAATACAACAGTCACCATGCGCACTTTCCTCCGTGGGAGTAATGTCTCAAACAGTCTACGCTTTGTTCTTTCCCTGGAAGACCAGTAGTAGTTTCCGATGCACATCTGGAAGCATTCTGTAATCTGTGGACTATCAGAATTTGGATGAAACACAGAAATTGCATCGGGATTGAATACAACTGTCACCATGGGCACTTTCCTCCATGGGAGTAATGTCTGAAAGAATTTACGCTTTGATCGTTCCCTGGAAGACCAGTAGTAGTTTCCGATGCACATCTGGAGGCTTTCCATAATTTGTGGACTATCAGAGTGTTGATGAAAGACAGAAATTGCATCGGGATTGAATACAACTGTAACCATGCCCTCTTTCGTCCGTGGGAGTAATGTCTCAAACAGTCTACGCTTTGATCGTTCCCTGGAAGACCAGTAGTAGTTTCCGATGCACATCTGGTGGCATTCTGTAATCTGTGGACTATCAGAGTGTTGGTGAAACACAGAAATTGCATCGGGATTGAATGCAACAGTCACCATGAACACTTTCCTCCATGGGAGTAATGTCTCAAAAAGTTTACGTTTTGATCGTTCCCTGGAAGACCAGTAGTAGTTTCTGATGCACATCTGGATGCTTTCTGTAATCTGTGGAGTATCAGAGTGTTGATGAAACACAGAAATTGCATCGGGATTGAATACAACAGTCACCATGCGATCTTTCCTCCATGGGAGTAATTCTCAAACAGTCTACGCTTTGATCGTTCCCTGGATGACCAGTAGCAGTTTCCGATGCACATCTGGAGGCTTTCTGCAATCTGTGGACTATCAGAGTGTTGATGAAAAATAGAAATTGCATCGGGATTGAATACAACAGTCACCATGCGCACTTTCCTCCATGGGAGTAATGTCTCAAATTGTCTACGCTTTGATCGTTCCCTGGATGACAAGTAGTAGTTTCCGATGCACATCTGGATACTTTCTGTAATCTGTGGACTATCAGTGTATTGATGAAACTAAGAAATTGCATCGGGATTGAATACAACAGTCACCATGCGCACTTTCCTCCATGGGAGTAATGTCTCAAACAGTCTACGCTTGATCGTTCCCTGGAACACCAGTAGTAGTTTCCGATGGACATCTGGTGGCATTCTGTAATCTGTGATCTATCAGAGTGTTGGTGAAACACAGAAATTGCATCGGGATTGAATACAAAAGTCACCATGCGCACTTTCCTCAATGGGAGTAATGTCTCTAACAGTCTACGCTTTGATCGTTCCCTGGAAGACCAGAAGCAGGTTCCGATGCACATCTGGATTCTTTCTGTAATCTGTGGACTATCAGAGTGTTGATGAAACTCAGAAATTGCATCGGGATTGAATACGACAGTCACCATGCGCACTTTCCTCCTTGGGAGTAATGTCTCAAAGAGTCTACGCTTTGATCGTTCCCTGGAAGACCAGTAGTAGTTTCCGATGCACATATGGAGGCATTCTGTATTCTGTGGACTGTCAGAGTGTTGATGTAACACAGAAATTGCATCGGGATTGAATACAATTTCTCACCATGCGCACTTTCCTCCAGGGGAGTAATGTCTCAAAGAGTTTACGCTTTGATCGTTCCCTGGAATACCAGTAGTAGTTTCCGATGCGAATCTAGAGGCTTTCCTTAATTTGTGGACTATCAGAGTGTTGATGAAACACAGAAATTGCATCTTGATTGAATACAACTGTCACCATGCCCTCTTTCGTCCATCGGAGTAATGTCTCAAACAGTCTACGCTTTGATCGTTCCCTGGAAGACCAGTAGTAATTTCCGATGCTCATCTGGAGGCATTCTGTAATCTGTTTGCTATCAGAGTGTTGGTGAAACACAGAAATTGCATCGGGATTGAATACAACAGTCACCATGCGCACTTTCCTCCACGGGAGTAATGTCTCAAACAGTCTACGCTCTGATCTTTCCCTGGAATACCAGTAGTAGTTTCCAATGCACATCTGGTGGCATTCTGTAATCTGTGGACTATCAGAGTGTTGATGAAACACAGAAATTGCATCGGGATTGAATACAACAGTCACCATCCGCACTTTCCTCCATGTGAGTAATGTCTGAAATGGTCTACGCTTTGATCGTTCCATGGAAGACCAGTGGTAGTTTCCGATGCACATCTGGTGGCATTCTGTAATCTGTAGAGTATCAAAGTGTTGGTGAAACACAGAAATTGCATCGGGATTGAATACAACAGTCACCATGCGCACTTTCCTCCATTAAAGTAATGTCTTAAACAGTCTACGCTTTGATCGTTCCCTGGAAGACCAGTAGTAGTTTCCGATGCACATCTGGTGGCATTCTGTAATCTGTGGACTATCAGAGTGTTGATGAAACACAGAAATTGCATCGGGATTGAACACAACAGTCACCATGCGCACTTTCCTCCATGGGAGTAATGTCTCTAACAGTCTACGCTTTGATCGTTCCCTGGAAGACCAGTAGTAGTTTCCGATGCACATCTGGTGGCATTCTGTAATCTGTGGACTATCAGAGTGTTGATGAAACACAGAAATTGCATCGGGATTGAATACAACAGTCGCCATGCGCACTTTCCTCAATGGGAGTAATGTCTCTAACAGTCTACGCTTTGAACGTTCCCTGGAAGAA
This sequence comes from Schistocerca gregaria, assembly GCF_023897955.1. NCBI lineage: Eukaryota > Metazoa > Arthropoda > Insecta > Orthoptera > Acrididae > Schistocerca > Schistocerca gregaria. Next base: position 39,176,770 of record NC_064920.1, read on the forward strand.
CAGTAGTAGTTTCCGATGCACAATTATATTCTTTCTGTAATCTGTGGACTATCAGAGTGTTGATGAAACACAGAAATTGCATCGGGATTGAATACAACAGTCACCATGCGAACTTTAGTCCATGGGAGTAATGTCTCAAACTGTCTACGCTTTGATCGTTCCCGGGAAGACCAGTAGTAGTTTCCGATGCACATCTGGGGGCATTCTGTAATCTGTACTCTATCAGAATGTTGATGAAACACAGAAATTGCATCGGGATTGAATACAACAGTGACCATCCGCTCTTTCCTCCATGTGTGTAATGTCTGAAATGGTCTACGCTTTGATCGTTCCATGGAAGACCAGTAGTAGTCTCCGATGCACATCTGGTGACATTCTGTAATCTGTGGAGTATCAGAGTGTTGATGAAACACAGAAATTGCATCGGGATTGAATACAACAGTCACCATGCGATCTTTCCTCCATGGGAGTAATTCACAAACAGTCTACGCATTGATCGATCCCTGGAAGACCAGTAGCAGTTTCCGAAGCACATCTGGAGGCTTTCTGTAATCTGTGGACTATCAGAGTGTTGATGAAACATTGAAATTGCATCGGGATTGAATACAACAGTCACCATGCGCACTTTCCTCCATGGGAGTAATGTCTCAAACAGTCTACGCTTTGATCGTTCCCTGGATGACCAGTAGTAGGTTCCGATGCACATCTGGATGGTTTCTGTAATCTGTGGACTATCAGAGTGTTGATGAAACACAGAAATTGCATCGGGATTGAATACAACAGTCACCATGCGCACTTTCCTCCGTGGGAGTAATGTCTCAAACAGTCTACGCTTTGTTCTTTCCCTGGAAGACCAGTAGTAGTTTCCGATGCACATCTGGAAGCATTCTGTAATCTGTGGACTATCAGAATTTGGATGAAACACAGAAATTGCATCGGGATTGAATACAACTGTCACCATGCGCACTTCCCTCCAAGGGAGTAATGTCTCAAACAGTCTACGCTTTGATCGTTCCCTGGAAGACCAGTAGTAGTTTCCGATGCACATCTGGATGCTTTCTGTAATCTGTGGACTATCAGAGTGTTGATGAAACACAGAAATTGCATCGGGATTGAATACAACAGTCTCCATGCGCAGTTTCCTCCATGAGAGTAATGTCTCAAACAGTGTAAGCTTTGATCGTTCCCTGGAAGACCAGTAGTAGTTTCCGATGCACATCTGGTGGCATTCTGTAATCTGTGGACTATCAGACTGTTGGTGAAACACAGAAATTGCATCGGGATTGAATGCAACAGTCACCATGAACACTTTCCTCCATGGGAGTAATGTCTCAAAAAGTTTACGCTTTGATCGTTCCCTGGAAGACCAGTAGTAGTTTCTGATGCACATCTGGATGCTTTCTGTAATCTGTGGAGTATCAGAGTGTTGATGAAACACAGAAATTGCATCGGGATTGAATACAACAGTCACCATGCGCACTTTCCTCCATGGGAGTAATGTCTCAAATAGTCTACGCTTTTATCGTTCCCTGGATGACAAGTAGTAGTTTCCGATGCACATCTGGATACTTTCTGTAATCTGTGGACTATCAGAGTATTGATGAAACTAAGAAATTGCATCGGGATTGAATACAACAGTCACCATGCGCACTTTCCTCCATGGGAGTAATGTCTCAAATAGTCTACGCTTTGATCGTTCCCTGGATGACAAGTAGTAGTTTCCGATGCACATCTGGATACTTTCTGTAATCTGTGGACTATCAGAGTATTGATGAAACTAAGAAATTGCATCGGGATTGAATACAACAGTCACCATGCGCACTTTCCTCCATGGGAGTAATGTCTCAAACAGTCTACGCTTGATCGTTCCCTGGAACACCAGTAGTAGTTTCCGATGCACATATGGAGGCATTCTGCATTCTGTGGACTGTCAGAGTGTTGATGTAACACAGAAATTGCATCGGGATTGGATACAACTTCTCACCATGCGCACTTTCCTCCAGGGGAGTAATGTCTCAAAGAGTTTACGCTTTGATCGTTCCCTGGAATACCAGTAGTAGTTTCCGATGCGCATCTAGAGGCTTTCCTTAATTTGTGGACTATCAGAGTGTTGATGAAACACAGAAATTGCATCTTGATTGAATACAACTGTCACCATGCCCTCTTTCGTCCATGGGAGTAATGTCTCAAACAGTTTACGCTTTGATCGTTCCCTGGAAAACCAGTAGTAATTTCCGATGCTCATCTGGAGGCATTCTGTAATCTGTTTGCTATCAGAGTGTTGGTGAAACACAGAAATTGCATCGGGATTGAATACAACAGTCACCATGCGCACTTTCCTCCACGGGAGTAATGTCTCAAACAGTCTACGCTCTGATCGTTCCCTGGAATACCAGTAGTAGTTTCCAATGCACATCTGGTGGCATTCTGTAATCTGTGGACTATCAGAGTGTTGATGAAACACAGAAATTGCATCGGGATTGAATACAACAGTCACCATCCGCACTTTCCTCCATGTGAGTAATGTCTGAAATGGTCTACGCTTTGATCGTTCCATGGAAGACCAGTAGTAGTTTCCGATGCACATCTGGTGGCATTCTGTAATCTGTGGACTATCAGAATGTTGATGAAACACAGAAATTGCATCGGGATTGAATACAACAGTCACCATGCGCACTTTCCTCCACGGGAGTAATGTCTCAAACAGTCTACGCTCTGATCGTTCCCTGGAAGACCAGTAGCAGTTTCCGAAGCACATCTGGAGGCTTTCTGTAATCTGTGGACTATCAGAGTGTTGATGAAACATTGAAATTGCATCGGGATTGAATACAACAGTCACCATGCGCACTTTCCTCCATGCATGTAATGTCTCAAACAGTCTACGCTTTGATCGTTCCCTGGAATACCAGTAGTAGTTTCCGATGCGCATCTAGAGGCTTTCCTTAATTTGTGGACTATCAGAGTGTTGATGAAACACAGAAATTGCATCTTGATTGAATACAACTGTCACCATGCCCTCTTTCGTCCATGGGAGTAATGTCTCAAACAGTCTACGCTTTGATCGTTCCCTGGAAGACCAGTAGTAATTTCCGATGCTCATCTGGAGGCATTCTGTAATCTGTTTGCTATCAGAGTGTTGGTGAAACACAGAAATTGCATCGGGATTGAATACAACAGTCACCATGCGCACTTTCCTCCACGGGAGTAATGTCTCAAACAGTCTACGCTCTGATCGTTCCCTGGAATACCAGTAGTAGTTTCCAATGCACATCTGGTGGCATTCTGTAATCTGTGGACTATCAGAGTGTTGATGAAACACAGAAATTGCATCGGGATTGAATACAACAGTCACCATCCGCACTTTCCTCCATGTGAGTAATGTCTGAAATGGTCTACGCTTTGATCGTTCCATGGAAGACCAGTGGTAGTTTCCGATGCACATCTGGTGGCATTCTGTAATCTGTAGAGTATCAAAGTGTTGGTGAAACACAGAAATTGCATCGGGATTGAATACAACAGTCACCATGCGCACTTTCCTCCATTAAAGTAATGTCTTAAACAGTCTACGCTTTGATCGTTCCCTGGAAGACCAGTAGTAGTTTCCGATGCACATCTGGTGGCATTCTGTAATCTGTGGACTATCAGAGTGTTGATGAAACACAGAAATTGCATCGGGATTGAACACAACAGTCACCATGCGCACTTTCCTCCATGGGAGTAATGTCTCTAACAGTCTACGCTTTGATCGTTCCCTGGGAGACCAGTAGTAGTTTCCGATGCACATCTGGTGGCATTCTGTAATCTGTGGACTATCAGAGTGTTGATGAAACACAGAAATTGCATCGGGATTGAATACAACAGTCGCCATGCGCACTTTCCTCAATGGGAGTAATGTCTCTAACAGTCTACGCTTTGATCGTTCCCTGGAAGAACAGTAGTAGTTTCCGATGCACAATTATATTCTTTCTGTAATCTGTGGACTATCAGAGTGTTGATGAAACACAGAAATTGCATCGGGATTGAATACAACAGTCACCATGCGAACTTTAGTCCATGGGAGTAATGTCTCAAACTGTCTACGCTTTGATCGTTCCCTGAAAGACCAGTAGTAGTTTCCGATGCACATCTGGGGGCATTCTGTAATCTGTACTCTATCAGAATGTTGATGAAACACAGAAATTGCATCGGGATTGAATACAACAGTGACCATCCGCTCTTTCCTCCATGTGTGTAATGTCTGAAATGGTCTACGCTTTGATCGTTCCATGGAAGACCAGTAGTAGTCTCCGATGCACATCTGGTGACATTCTGTAATCTGTGGAGTATCAGAGTGTTGATGAAACACAGAAATTGCATCGGGATTGAATACAACAGTCACCATGCGATCTTTCCTCCATGGGAGTAATTCACAAACAGTCTACGCATTGATCGATCCCTGGAAGACCAGTAGCAGTTTCCGAAGCACATCTGGAGGCTTTCTGTAATCTGTGGACTATCAGAGTGTTGATGAAACATTGAAATTGCATCGGGATTGAATACAACAGTCACCATGCGCACTATCCTCCGTGGGAGTAATGTCTCAAACAGTCTACGCTTTGTTCTTTCCCTGGAAGACCAGTAGTAGTTTCCGATGCACATCTGGAAGCATTCTGTAATCTGTGGACTATCAGAATTTGGATGAAACACAGAAATTGCATCGGGATTGAATACAACTGTCACCATGCGCACTTCCCTCCAAGGGAGTAATGTCTCAAACAGTCTACGCTTTGATCGTTCCCTGGAAGACCAGTAGTAGTTTCCGATGCACATCTGGATGCTTTCGGTAATCTGTGGACTATCAGAGTGTTGATGAAACACAGAAATTGCATCGGGATTGAATACAACAGTCTCCATGCGCAGTTTCCTCCATGAGAGTAATGTCTCAAACAGTGTAAGCTTTGATCGTTCCCTGGAAGACCAGTAGTAGTTTCCGATGCACATCTGGTGGCATTCTGTAATCTGTGGACTATCAGACTGTTGGTGAAACACAGAAATTGCATCGGGATTGAATGCAACAGTCACCATGAACACTTTCCTCCATGGGAGTAATGTCTCAAAAAGTTTACGCTTTGATCGTTCCCTGGAAGACCAGTAGTAGTTTCTGATGCACATCTGGATGCTTTCTGTAATCTGTGGAGTATCAGAGTGTTAATGAAACACAGAAATTGCATCGGGATTGAATACAACAGTCACCATGCGCACTTTCCTCCATGGGAGTAATGTCTCAAATAGTCTACGCTTTGATCGTTCCCTGGATGACAAGTAGTAGTTTCCGATGCACATCTGGATACTTTCTGTAATCTGTGGACTATCAGAGTATTGATGAAACTAAGAAATTGCATCGGGATTGAATACAACAGTCACCATGCGCACTTTCCTCCATGGGAGTAATGTCTCAAATAGTCTACGCTTTGATCGTTCCCTGGATGACAAGTAGTAGTTTCCGATGCACATCTGGATACTTTCTGTAATCTGTGGACTATCAGAGTATTGATGAAACTAAGAAATTGCATCGGGATTGAATACAACAGTCACCATGCGCACTTTCCTCCATGGGAGTAATGTCTCAAACAGTCTACGCTTGATCGTTCCCTGGAACACCAGTAGTAGTTTCCGATGGACATCTGGTGGCATTCTGTAATCTGTGGACTATCAGAGTGTTGGTGAAACACAGAAATTGCATCGGGATTGAATACAACAGTCACCATGCGCACTTTCCTCAGTGGGAGTAATGTCTTTAACAGTCTACGCTTTGATCGTTCCCTGGAAGACCAGAAGCAGGTTCCGATGCACATCTGGATTCTTTCTGTAATCTGTGGACTATCAGAGTGTTGATGAAACTCAGAAATTGCATCGGGATTGAATACAACAGTCACCATGCGCACTTTCCTCCTTGGGAGTAACGTCTCAAAGAGTCTACGCTTTGATCGTTCCCTGGAAGACCAGTAGTAGTTTCCGATGCACGTATGGAGGCATTCTGTATTCTGTGGACTGTCAGAGTGTTGATGTAACACAGAAATTGCATCGGGATTGAATACAACTTCTCACCATGCGCACTTTCCTCCAGGGGAGTAATGTCTCAAAGAGTTTACGCTTTGATCGTTCCCTGGAATACCAGTAGTAGTTTCCGATGTGCATCTAGAGGCTTTCCTTAATTTGTGGACTATCAGAGTGTTGATGAAACACAGAAATTGCATCTTGATTGAATACAACTGTCACCATGCCCTCTTTCGTCCATGGGAGTAATGTCTCAAACAGTTTACGCTTTGATCGTTCCCTGGAAAACCAGTAGTAATTTCCGATGCTCATCTGGAGGCATTCTGTAATCTGTTTGCTATCAGAGTGTTGGTGAAACACAGAAATTGCATCGGGATTGAATACAACAGTCACCATGCGCACTTTCCTCCACGGGAGTAATGTCTCAAACAGTCTACGCTCTGATCGTTCCCTGGAATACCAGTAGTAGTTTCCAATGCACATCTGGTGGCATTCTGTAATCTGTGGACTATCAGAGTGTTGATGAAACACAGAAATTGCATCGGGATTGAATACAACAGTCACCATCCGCACTTTCCTCCATGTGAGTAATGTCTGAAATGGTCTACGCTTTGATCGTTCCATGGAAGACCAGTAGTAGTTTCCGATGCACATCTGGTGGCATTCTGTAATCTGTGGACTATCAGAATGTTGATGAAACACAGAAATTGCATCGGGATTGAATACAACAGTCACCATGCGCACTTTCCTCCACGGGAGTAATGTCTCAAACAGTCTACGCTCTGATCGTTCCCTGGAAGACCAGTAGCAGTTTCCGAAGCACATCTGGAGGCTTTCTGTAATCTGTGGACTATCAGAGTGTTGATGAAACATTGAAATTGCATCGGGATTGAATACAACAGTCACCATGCGCACTTTCCTCCATGCATGTAATGTCTCAAACAGTCTACGCTTTGATCGTTCCCTGGATGACCAGTAGTAGGTTCCGATGCACATCTGGAAGCATTCTGTAATCTGTGGACTATCAGAATTTGGATGAAACACAGAAATTGCATCGGGATTGAATACAACTGTCACCATGCGCACTTTCCTCCATGGGAGTAATGTCTGAAAGAATTTACGCTTTGATCGTTCCCTGGAAGACCAGTAGTAGTTTCCGATGCACATCTGGAGGCTTTCCTTAATTTGTGGACTATCAGAGTGTTGATGAAAGACAGAAATTGCATCGGGATTGAATACAACTGTCACCATGCCCTCTTTCGTCCGTGGGAGTAATGTCTCAAACAGTCTACGCTTTGATCGTTCCCTGGAAGACCAGTAGTAATTTCCGATGCACATCTGGAAGCATTCTGTAATCTGTGGACTATCAGAGTGTTGATGAAACACAGAAATTGCATCGGGATTGAATACAACAGTCACCATGCTCCCTTTCCTTCATGGGAGTAATATCTCAAACACTCTACCCTTTGATCGTTCCCTGGAACACCAGTAGTAGTTGCCGGTGCACATCTGGAGGCATTCTGTAATCTGTGGAGTATCAGAGTGTTGATGAAACACAGAAATTGCATCTGGATTGAATACAACAGTCACCATGCGATCTTTCCTCCATGGTAGTAATTCTCAAACAGTCTACGCTTTGATCGTTCCCTGGAAGACCAGTAGTAGTTTCCGATGCACATCTGGATTCTTTCTGTTATCTGTGGAATATCAGTGTGTTGATGAAACACAGAAATTGCATCGGGATTGAATACAACAGTCACCATGCGCACTTTCCTCCATGGGAGTAATGTCTCAAATAGTCTACGCTTTGATCGTTCCCTGGATGACAAGTAGTAGTTTCCGATGCACATCTGGATACTTTCTGTAATCTGTGGACTATCAGAGTATTGATGAAACTAAGAAATTGCATCGGGATTGAATACAACAGTCACCATGCGCACTTTCCTCCATGGGAGTAATGTCTCAAATAGTCTACGCTTTGATCGTTCCCTGGATGACAAGTAGTAGTTTCCGATGCACATCTGGATACTTTCTGTAATCTGTGGACTATCAGAGTATTGATGAAACTAAGAAATTGCATCGGGATTGAATACAACAGTCACCATGCGCACTTTCCTCCATGGGAGTAATGTCTCAAACAGTCTACGCTTGATCGTTCCCTGGAACACCAGTAGTAGTTTCCGATGGACATCTGGTGGCATTCTGTAATCTGTGGACTATCAGAGTGTTGATGAAACACAGAAATTGCATCTGGATTGAATACAACAGTCACCATGCGATCTTTCCTCCATGGTAGTAATTCTCAAACAGTCTACGCTTTGATCGTTCCTTGGAAGACCAGTAGTAGTTTCCGATGCACATCTGGATTCTTTCTGTTATCTGTGGAATATCAGTGTGTTGATGAAACACAGAAATTGCATCGGGATTGAATACAACAGTCACCATGCGCACTTTCCTCCATGGGAGTAATGTCTCAAACAGTCTACGCTTGATCGTTCCCTGGAACACCAGTAGTAGTTTCCGATGCACATATGGAGGCATTCTGTATTCTGTGGACTGTCAGAGTGTTGATGTAACACAGAAATTGCATCGGGATTGGATACAACTTCTCACCATGCGCACTTTCCTCCAGGGGAGTAATGTCTCAAAGAGTTTACGCTTTGATCGTTCCCTGGAATACCAGTAGTAGTTTCCGATGCGCATCTAGAGGCTTTCCTTAATTTGTGGACTATCAGAGTGTTGATGAAACACAGAAATTGCATCTTGATTGAATACAACTGTCACCATGCCCTCTTTCGTCCATGGGAGTAATGTCTCAAACAGTTTACGCTTTGATCGTTCCCTGGAAAACCAGTAGTAATTTCCGATGCTCATCTGGAGGCATTCTGTAATCTGTTTGCTATCAGAGTGTTGGTGAAACACAGAAATTGCATCGGGATTGAATACAACAGTCACCATGCGCACTTTCCTCCACGGGAGTAATGTCTCAAACAGTCTACGCTCTGATCGTTCCCTGGAATACCAGTAGTAGTTTCCAATGCACATCTGGTGGCATTCTGTAATCTGTGGACTATCAGAGTGTTGATGAAACACAGAAATTGCATCGGGATTGAATACAACAGTCACCATCCGCACTTTCCTCCATGTGAGTAATGTCTGAAATGGTCTACGCTTTGATCGTTCCATGGAAGACCAGTAGTAGTTTCCGATGCACATCTGGTGGCATTCTGTAATCTGTGGACTATCAGAATGTTGATGAAACACAGAAATTGCATCGGGATTGAATACAACAGTCACCATGCGCACTTTCCTCCACGGGAGTAATGTCTCAAACAGTCTACGCTCTGATCGTTCCCTGGAAGACCAGTAGCAGTTTCCGAAGCACATCTGGAGGCTTTCTGTAATCTGTGGACTATCAGAGTGTTGATGAAACATTGAAATTGCATCGGGATTGAATACAACAGTCACCATGCGCACTTTCCTCCATGCATGTAATGTCTCAAACAGTCTACGCTTTGATCGTTCCCTGGAATACCAGTAGTAGTTTCCGATGCGCATCTAGAGGCTTTCCTTAATTTGTGGACTATCAGAGTGTTGATGAAACACAGAAATTGCATCTTGATTGAATACAACTGTCACCATGCCCTCTTTCGTCCATGGGAGTAATGTCTCAAACAGTCTACGCTTTGATCGTTCCCTGGAAGACCAGTAGTAATTTCCGATGCTCATCTGGAGGCATTCTGTAATCTGTTTGCTATCAGAGTGTTGGTGAAACACAGAAATTGCATCGGGATTGAATACAACAGTCACCATGCGCACTTTCCTCCACGGGAGTAATGTCTCAAACAGTCTACGCTCTGATCGTTCCCTGGAATACCAGTAGTAGTTTCCAATGCACATCTGGTGGCATTCTGTAATCTGTGGACTATCAGAGTGTTGATGAAACACAGAAATTGCATCGGGATTGAATACAACAGTCACCATCCGCACTTTCCTCCATGTGAGTAATGTCTGAAATGGTCTACGCTTTGATCGTTCCATGGAAGACCAGTGGTAGTTTCCGATGCACATCTGGTGGCATTCTGTAATCTGTAGAGTATCAAAGTGTTGGTGAAACACAGAAATTGCATCGGGATTGAATACAACAGTCACCATGCGCACTTTCCTCCATTAAAGTAATGTCTTAAACAGTCTACGCTTTGATCGTTCCCTGGAAGACCAGTAGTAGTTTCCGATGCACATCTGGTGGCATTCTGTAATCTGTGGACTATCAGAGTGTTGATGAAACACAGAAATTGCATCGGGATTGAACACAACAGTCACCATGCGCACTTTCCTCCATGGGAGTAATGTCTCTAACAGTCTACGCTTTGATCGTTCCCTGGGAGACCAGTAGTAGTTTCCGATGCACATCTGGTGGCATTCTGTAATCTGTGGACTATCAGAGTGTTGATGAAACACAGAAATTGCATCGGGATTGAATACAACAGTCGCCATGCGCACTTTCCTCAATGGGAGTAATGTCTCTAACAGTCTACGCTTTGATCGTTCCCTGGAAGAACAGTAGTAGTTTCCGATGCACAATTATATTCTTTCTGTAATCTGTGGACTATCAGAGTGTTGATGAAACACAGAAATTGCATCGGGATTGAATACAACAGTCACCATGCGAACTTTAGTCCATGGGAGTAATGTCTCAAACTGTCTACGCTTTGATCGTTCCCTGAAAGACCAGTAGTAGTTTCCGATGCACATCTGGGGGCATTCTGTAATCTGTACTCTATCAGAATGTTGATGAAACACAGAAATTGCATCGGGATTGAATACAACAGTGACCATCCGCTCTTTCCTCCATGTGTGTAATGTCTGAAATGGTCTACGCTTTGATCGTTCCATGGAAGACCAGTAGTAGTCTCCGATGCACATCTGGTGACATTCTGTAATCTGTGGAGTATCAGAGTGTTGATGAAACACAGAAATTGCATCGGGATTGAATACAACAGTCACCATGCGATCTTTCCTCCATGGGAGTAATTCACAAACAGTCTACGCATTGATCGATCCCTGGAAGACCAGTAGCAGTTTCCGAAGCACATCTGGAGGCTTTCTGTAATCTGTGGACTATCAGAGTGTTGATGAAACATTGAAATTGCATCGGGATTGAATACAACAGTCACCATGCGCACTTTCCTCCATGGGAGTAATGTCTCAAAGAGTCTACGCTTTGATCGTTCCCTGGATGACCAGTAGTAGGTTCCGATGCACATCTGGATGGTTTCTGTAATCTGTGGACTATCAGAGTGTTGATGAAACACAGAAATTGCATCGGGATTGAATACAACAGTCACCATGCGCACTATCCTCCGTGGGAGTAATGTCTCAAACAGTCTACGCTTTGTTCTTTCCCTGGAAGACCAGTAGTAGTTTCCGATGCACATCTGGAAGCATTCTGTAATCTGTGGACTATCAGAATTTGGATGAAACACAGAAATTGCATCGGGATTGAATACAACTGTCACCATGCGCACTTCCCTCCAAGGGAGTAATGTCTCAAACAGTCTACGCTTTGATCGTTCCCTGGAAGACCAGTAGTAGTTTCCGATGCACATCTGGATGCTTTCGGTAATCTGTGGACTATCAGAGTGTTGATGAAACACAGAAATTGCATCGGGATTGAATACAACAGTCTCCATGCGCAGTTTCCTCCATGAGAGTAATGTCTCAAACAGTGTAAGCTTTGATCGTTCCCTGGAAGACCAGTAGTAGTTTCCGATGCACATCTGGTGGCATTCTGTAATCTGTGGACTATCAGACTGTTGGTGAAACACAGAAATTGCATCGGGATTGAATGCAACAGTCACCATGAACACTTTCCTCCATGGGAGTAATGGCTCAAAAAGTTTACGCTTTGATCGTTCCCTGGAAGACCAGTAGTAGTTTCTGATGCACATCTGGATGCTTTCTGTAATCTGTGGAGTATCAGAGTGTTGATGAAACACAGAAATTGCATCGGGATTGAATACAACAGTCACCATGCGCACTTTCCTCCATGGGAGTAATGTCTCAAATAGTCTACGCTTTGATCGTTCCCTGGATGACAAGTAGTAGTTTCCGATGCACATCTGGATACTTTCTGTAATCTGTGGACTATCAGAGTATTGATGAAACTAAGAAATTGCATCGGGATTGAATACAACAGTCACCATGCGCACTTTCCTCCATGGGAGTAATGTCTCAAATAGTCTACGCTTTGATCGTTCCCTGGATGACAAGTAGTAGTTTCCGATGCACATCTGGATACTTTCTGTAATCTGTGGACTATCAGAGTATTGATGAAACTAAGAAATTGCATCGGGATTGAATACAACAGTCACCATGCGCACTTTCCTCCATGGGAGTAATGTCTCAAACAGTCTACGCTTGATCGTTCCCTGGAACACCAGTAGTAGTTTCCGATGGACATCTGGTGGCATTCTGTAATCTGTGGACTATCAGAGTGTTGGTGAAACACAGAAATTGCATCGGGATTGAATACAACAGTCACCATGCGCACTTTCCTCAGTGGGAGTAATGTCTTTAACAGTCTACGCTTTGATCGTTCCCTGGAAGACCAGAAGCAGGTTCCGATGCACATCTGGATTCTTTCTGTAATCTGTGGACTATCAGAGTGTTGATGAAACTCAGAAATTGCATCGGGATTGAATACAACAGTCACCATGCGCACTTTCCTCCTTGGGAGTAACGTCTCAAAGAGTCTACGCTTTGATCGTTCCCTGGAAGACCAGTAGTAGTTTCCGATGCACGTATGGAGGCATTCTGTATTCTGTGGACTGTCAGAGTGTTGATGTAACACAGAAATTGCATCGGGATTGAATACAACTTCTCACCATGCGCACTTTCCTCCAGGGGAGTAATGTCTCAAAGAGTTTACGCTTTGATCGTTCCCTGGAATACCAGTAGTAGTTTCCGATGTGCATCTAGAGGCTTTCCTTAATTTGTGGACTATCAGAGTGTTGATGAAACACAGAAATTGCATCTTGATTGAATACAACTGTCACCATGCCCTCTTTCGTCCATGGGAGTAATGTCTCAAACAGTTTACGCTTTGATCGTTCCCTGGAAAACCAGTAGTAATTTCCGATGCTCATCTGGAGGCATTCTGTAATCTGTTTGCTATCAGAGTGTTGGTGAAACTCAGAAATTGCATCGGGATTGAATACAACAGTCACCATGCGCACTTTCCTCCACGGGAGTAATGTCTCAAACAGTCTACGCTCTGATCGTTCCCTGGAATACCAGTAGTAGTTTCCAATGCACATCTGGTGGCATTCTGTAATCTGTGGACTATCAGAGTGTTGATGAAACACAGAAATTGCATCGGGATTGAATACAACAGTCACCATCCGCACTTTCCTCCATGTGAGTAATGTCTGAAATGGTCTACGCTTTGATCGTTCCATGGAAGACCAGTAGTAGTTTCCGATGCACATCTGGTGGCATTCTGTAATCTGTGGACTATCAGAATGTTGATGAAACACAGAAATTGCATCGGGATTGAATACAACAGTCACCATGCGCACTTTCCTCCACGGGAGTAATGTCTCAAACAGTCTACGCTCTGATCGTTCCCTGGAAGACCAGTAGCAGTTTCCGAAGCACATCTGGAGGCTTTCTGTAATCTGTGGACTATCAGAGTGTTGATGAAACATTGAAATTGCATCGGGATTGAATACAACAGTCACCATGCGCACTTTCCTCCATGCATGTAATGTCTCAAACAGTCTACGCTTTGATCGTTCCCTGGATGACCAGTAGTAGGTTCCGATGCACATCTGGAAGCATTCTGTAATCTGTGGACTATCAGAATTTGGATGAAACACAGAAATTGCATCGGGATTGAATACAACTGTCACCATGCGCACTTTCCTCCATGGGAGTAATGTCTGAAAGAATTTACGCTTTGATCGTTCCCTGGAAGACCAGTAGTAGTTTCCGATGCACATCTGGAGGCTTTCCTTAATTTGTGGACTATCAGAGTGTTGATGAAAGACAGAAATTGCATCGGGATTGAATACAACTGTCACCATGCCCTCTTTCGTCCGTGGGAGTAATGTCTCAAACAGTCTACGCTTTGATCGTTCCCTGGAAGACCAGTAGTAATTTCCGATGCACATCTGGAAGCATTCTGTAATCTGTGGACTATCAGAGTGTTGATGAAACACAGAAATTGCATCGGGATTGAATACAACAGTCACCATGCTCCCTTTCCTTCATGGGAGTAATATCTCAAACACTCTACCCTTTGATCGTTCCCTGGAACACCAGTAGTAGTTGCCGGTGCACATCTGGAGGCATTCTGTAATCTGTGGAGTATCAGAGTGTTGATGAAACACAGAAATTGCATCTGGATTGAATACAACAGTCACCATGCGATCTTTCCTCCATGGTAGTAATTCTCAAACAGTCTACGCTTTGATCGTTCCCTGGAAGACCAGTAGTAGTTTCCGATGCACATCTGGATTCTTTCTGTTATCTGTGGAATATCAGTGTGTTGATGAAACACAGAAATTGCATCGGGATTGAATACAACAGTCACCATGCGCACTTTCCTCCATGGGAGTAATGTCTCAAACAGTCTACGCTTTGATCATTCCCTGGAAGACCAGTAGTAGTTTCCGATGAACGTCTGGTTGGATTCTGTAATCTGTGGACTATCTGAGTGTTGATGAAACACAGAAATTGCCTCGGGATTGAATACAACAGTCACCATGCGCACTTTCCTTCATGGGAATAATGTCTCATACAGTCTACGCTTTGATCGTTCCCAGGAAGACCAGTAGTAGTTTCCGATGCACATCTGAAGCCATTCTGTAATCTGTGGACTATCAGAGTGTTGATGAAACACAGAAATTGCATCGGGATTGAATACAACAGTCACCATGCGCACTTCCCTCCAAGGGAGTAATGTCTCAAACAGTCTACGCTTTGATCGTTCCCTGGAAGACCAGTAGTAGTTTCCGATGCACATCTGGATGCTTTCTGTAATCTGTGGACCATCAGAGTGTTGATGAAACACAGAAATTGCATCGGGATTGAATACAACAGTCTCCATGCGCAGTTTCCTCCATGAGAGTAATGTCTCAAACAGTGTAAGCTTTAATCGTTCCCTGGAAGACCAGTAGTAGTTTCCGATGCACATCTGGTGGCATTCTGTAATCTGTGGACTATCAGAGTGTTGGTGAAACACAGAAATTGCATCGGGATTGAATGCAACAGTCACCATGAACACTTTCCTCCATGGGAGTAATGTCTCAAAAAGTTTACGCTTTGATCGTTCCCTAGAAGACCAGTAGTAGTTTCTGATGCACATCTGGATGCTTTCTGTAATCTGTGGAGTATCAGAGTGTTGATGAAACACAGAAATTGCATCGGGATTGAATACAACAGTCACCATGCGATCTTTCCTCCATGGGAGTAATTCTCAAACAGTCTACGCTTTGATCGTTCCCTGGAAGACCAGTAGCAGTTTCCGATGCACATCTGGAGGCTTTCTGCAATCTGTGGACTATCAGAGTGTTGATGAAAAATAGAAATTGCATCGGGATTGAATACAACAGTCACCATGCGCACTTTCCTCCATGGGAGTAATATCTCAAATAGTCTACGCTTTGATCGTTCCCTGGATGACAAGTAGTAGTTTCCGATGCACATCTGGATGCTTTCTATAATCTGTGGACTATCAGAGTATTGATGAAACTAAGAAATTGCATCGGGATTGAATACAACAGTCACCATGCGCACTTTCCTCCATGGGAGTAATGTCTCAAACAGTCTACGCTTGATCGTCCCCTGGAACACCAGTAGTAGTTTCCGATGGACATCTGGTGGCATTCTGTAATCTGTGGACTATCAGAGTGTTGGTGAAACACAGAAATTGCATCGGGATTGAATACAACAGTCACCATGCGCACTTTCCTCAATGGGAGTAATGTCTCTTACAGTCTACGCTTTGATCATTCCCTGGAAGACCAGTAGCAGGTTCCGATGCACATCTGGATTCTTTCTGTAATCTGTGGACTATCAGAGTGTTGATGAAACTCAGAAATTGCATCGGGATTGAATACAACAGTCACCATGCGCACTTTCCTCCTTTGGAGTAATGTCTCAAAGAGTCTACGCTTTGATCGTTCCCTGGAAGACTAGTAGTAGTTTCCGATGCACATATGGAGGCATTCTGTATTCTGTGGACTGTCAGAGTGTTGATGTAACACAGAAATTGCATCGGGATTGAAAACAACTTCTCACCATGCGCACTTTCCTCCAGGGGAGTAATGTCTCAAAGAGTTTACGCTTTGATCGTTCCCTGGAAGACCAGTAGTAGTTTCCGATGCACATCTGGAATCATTCTGTTATCTGTGGACTATCAGAGTGTTGATGAAACACAGAAATTTCATCGGGATTGAATACAACAGTCAAAATGGGCACATTCCTCCATAAAAGTAATGTCTCCTACAGTCTACGCTTTGATCGTTCCCTGGATGACCAGTAGTAGTTTCCGATGCACATCTGGAGGCATTCTGTAATCTGTGGACTATCAGAGTGTTGATGAAGCACAGAAATTGCATCGGGATTTATTTAATCAGTCACCATGCGCACTTTCCTCCCTAGGAGTAATGTCTCAAAGAGTTTACGCTTTGATCGTTCCCTGGAAGACCAGTAGTAGTTTCCGGTGTACATCTGGAGGCATTCTGTAATCTGTGGACTATCAGAGTGTTGATGAAACACAGAAATTGCATCGGGATTGAATACAACAGTCACCATGCGCACTTTCTTCCATTTGAGTAATGTCTCAAACAGTCTACGATTTGATCGTTCCCTGGAAGACCAGTAGTAGTTCCGTTGCACATCTGGAGGCATTCTGTAATCTGTGGAGTATCAGAGTGTTGATGAAACACAGAAATTACATCGGGATTGAATACAACAGTCACCATGCGATCTTTCCTCCATGGGAGTAATGTCTCAAACAGTCTACGATTTGATCGTTCCCTGGATGACCAATAGCAGTTTCCGATGCACATCTGGCTGCTTTCGGTAATCTGTGGACTATCAGAGTGTTGATGAAACACAGAGATTGCATCGGGATTGAATACAGCAGTCACCATGCGCACTTTCCTCCATGGGAGTAATATCTCAAACAGTCTACGCTTTGATCGTTCCCTGGAAGACCAGCAGTAATTTCCGATGCACATCTGGATGCATTCTGTAATCTGTGGACTATTAGAATGTTGATTTAACACAGAAATTGCATCGGGATTGAAAACAACAGTCACCATGCGCACTTTCCTCCGTGGGAGTAATGTCTCAAACAGTCTACGGTTTGATCGTTCCCTGGAAGACCAGTAGTAGTTTCCGATGCACATCTGGAAGCATTCTGTAATCTGTGGACTATCAGAATTCGGATGAAACACAGAAATTGCATCGGGATTGAATACAACTGTCACCATGCGCACTTTCCTCCATGAGAGTAATGTCTGAAAGAATTTACGCTTTGATCGTTCCCTGGAAGACCAGTAGTAGTTTCCGATGCACATCTGGAGGCTTTCCTTAATTTGTGGACTATCAGAGTGTTGATGAAAGACAGAAATTGCATCGGGATTGAATACAACTGTCACCATGCCCTCTTTCGTCCGTGGGAGTAATGTCTCAAACTGTCTACGCTTTGATCGTTCCCTGGAAGACCAGTAGTAATTTCCGATGCACATCTTGAAGCATTCTGTAATCTGTGGACTATCAGAGTGTTGATGAAACACAGAAATTGCATCGGGATTGAATACAACAGTCACCATGCTCCCTTTCCTTCATGGGAGTAATGTCTCAAACACTCTACCCTTTGATCGTTCCCTGGTACACCAGTAGTAGTTGCCGGTGCACATCTGGAGGCATTCTGTAATCTGTGGGCTTTTAGAGTGTTGATGAAACACAGATATTGCATCGGGATTGAATACAACAGTCACCATGCACACTTTCTTCCATCGGAGTAATGTCTCAAACAGTCTACGATTTGATCGTTCCCTGGAAGACCAGTAGTAGTTCCGATGCACATCTGGAGGCATTCTGTAATCTGTGGACTATCTGAGTGTTGGTAAAACACAGAAATTGCATCGGGATTGAATACAACAGTCACCATGCGCACTTTCCTCCACGGGAGTAATGTCTCAAACAGTCTACGCTTGATCGTTCAGTGGAACAGCAGTAGTAGTTTCCGATGGACATCTGGTGGCATTCTGTAATCTGTGGACTATCAGAGTGTTGGTGAAACACAGAAATTGCATCGGGATTGAATACAACAGTCACCATGCGCACTTTCCTCAATGGGAGTTATGTCTCTAACAGTCTACGCTTTGATCGTTCCCTGGAAGACCAGTAGCAGGTTCCGATGCACATCTGGATTCTTTCAGTAATCTGTGGACTATCAGAGTGTTGGTGAAACACAG
Organism: Schistocerca gregaria; assembly: GCF_023897955.1. NCBI lineage: Eukaryota > Metazoa > Arthropoda > Insecta > Orthoptera > Acrididae > Schistocerca > Schistocerca gregaria. The sequence goes on from NC_064920.1 coordinate 39,195,300, forward strand.
AAATTGCATCGGGATTGAATACAACAGTCACCATGGGCAAATTCCTCCATAAAAGTAATGCCTCCTACAGTCTACGCTTTGATCGTTCCCAGGATGACCAGTAGTAGTTTCCGATGCACATCTGGAGGCATTCTGTAATCTGTGGACAATCAGAGTGTTGATGAAACACAGAAATTGCATCGGGATTTAATACAACAGTCACCATGCGCACTTTCCTCCATAGGAGTAATGTCTCAAAGAGTTTACGATTTGATCGTTCCCTGGAAGACCAGTAGTAGTTTCCGGTGCACATCTGGAGGCATTCGGTAATCTGTGGACTATCAGAGTGTTGATGAAACACAGAAATTGCATCGGGATTGAATACAACAGTCACCATGCGCACTTTCTTCCATGGGAGTAATGTCTCAAACAGTCTACGCTTTGATCGTTCCCTGGAAGACCAGCAGTAGTTTCCGATGCACATCTGGAGGCATTCTGTAATCTGTGGACTATCAGAATTCGGATGAAACACAGAAATTGCATCGGGATTGAATACAACTGTTACCATGCGCACTTTCCTCCATGGGAGTAATGTCTGAAAGAATTTACGCTTTGATCGTTCCCTGGAAGACCAGTAGTAGTTTCCGATGCACATCTGGAGGCTTTCCTTAATTTGTGGACTATCAGAGTGTTGATGAAAGACAGAAATTGCATCGGGATTGAATACAACTGTCACCATGCCCTCTTTCGTCCGTGGGAGTAATGTCTCAAACAGTCTACGCTTTGATCGTTCCCTGGAAGACCAGTAGTAATTTCCGATGCACATCTTGAAGCATTCTGTAATCTGTGGACTATCAGAGTGTTGATGAAACACAGAAATTGCATCGGGATTGAATACAACAGTCACCATGCTCCCTTTCCTTCATGGGAGTAATGTCTCAAACACTCTACCCTTTGATCGTTCCCTGGTACACCAGTAGTAGTTGCCGGTGCACATCTGGAGGCATTCTGTAATCTGTGTGCTTTTAGAGTGTTGATGAAACACAGATATTGCATCGGGATTGAATACAACAGTCACCATGCACACTTTCTTCCATTGGAGTAATGTCTCAAACAGTCTACGATTTGATCGTTCCCTGGAAGACCAGTAGTAGTTCCGATGCACATCTGGAGGCATTCTGTAATCTGTGGACTATCAGAGTGTTGGTAAAACACAGAAATTGCATCGGGATTGAATACAACAGTCACCATGCGCACTTTCCTCAATGGGAGTAATGTCTCTAACAGTCTACGCTTTGATCGTTCCCTGGAAGACCAGTAGCAGGTTCCGATGCACATCTGGATGCTTTCTGTAATTTGTGGAGTATCAGAGTATTGATGAAACTAAGAAATTGCATCGGGATTGAATACAACAGTCACCATGCGCACTTTCCTCCACGGGAGTAATGTCTCAAACAGTCTACGCTTGATCGTTCAGTGGAACAGCAGTAGTAGTTTCCGATGGACATCTGGTGGCATTCTGTAATCTGTGGACTATCAGAGTGTTGGTGAAACACAGAAATTGCATCGGGATTGAATACAACAGTCACCATGCGCACTTTCCTCAATGGGAGTTATGTCTCTAACAGTCTACGCTTTGATCGTTCCCTGGAAGACCAGTAGCAGGTTCCGATGCACATCTGGATTCTTTCTGTAATCTGTGGACTATCAGAGTGTTGGTGAAACACAGAAATTGCATCGGGATTGAATACAACAGTCACCATGCGCACTTTCCTCAATGGGAGTTATGTCTCTAACAGTCTACGATTTGATCGTTCCCTGGAAGACCAGTAGCAGGTTCCGATGCACATCTGGTATCATTCTGTTATCTGTGGACTATCAGAGTGTTGATGAAACACAGAAATTGCATCGGGATTGAATACAACAGTCACCATGGGCAAATTCCTCCATAAAAGTAATGTCTCCTACAGTCTACGCTTTGATCGTTCCCAGGATGACCAGTAGTAGTTTCCGATGCACATCTGGAGGCATTCTGTAATCTGTGGACAATCAGAGTGTTGATGAAACACAGAAATTGCATCGGGATTTAATACAACAGTCACCATGCGCACTTTCCTCCATAGGAGTAATGTCTCAAAGAGTTTACGATTTGATCGTTCCCTGGAAGACCAGTAGTAGTTTCCGGTGCACACCTGGAGGCATTCGGTAATCTGTGGACTAACAGAGTGTTGATGAAACACAGAAATTGCATCGGGATTGAGTACAACAGTCTCCATGCGCACTTTCTTCCATGGGAGTAATGTCTCAAACAGTCTACGCTTTGATCGTTCCCTGGAAGACCAGCAGTAGTTTCCGATGCACATCTGGAGGCATTCTGTAATCTGTGGACTATCAGAATGTTGATGAAACACAGAAATTGCATCGGGATTGAATACAACTGGCACCATGCGCACTTTCCTCCATGGGAGTAATGTCTCAAAGAGTTTACGCTTTGATCGTTCCCTGGAAGACCAGTAGTAGTTTCCGATGCACATCTGGAAGCATTCTGTAATCTGCGGACTATCAGAATTCGGATGAAACACAGAAATTGCATCGGGATTGAATACAACTGTCACCATGCGCACTTTCCTCCATGGGAGTAATGTCTGAAAGAATTTACGCTTTGATCGTTCCCTGGAAGACAAGTAGTAGTTTCCGATGCACATCTGGAGGCTTTCCTTAATTTGTTGACTATCAGAGTGTTGATGAAAGACAGAAATTGCATCGGGATTGAATACAACTGTCACCATGCCCTCTTTCGTCCGTGGGAGTAATGTCTCAAACAGTCTACGCTTTGATCGTTCCCTGGAAGACCAGTAGTAATTTCCGATGCACATCTTGAAGCATTCTGTAATCTGTGGACTATCAGAGTGTTGATGAAACACAGAAATTGCATCGGGATTGAATACAACAGTCACCATGCTCCCTTTCCTTCATGGGAGTAATGTCTCAAACACTCTACCCTTTGATCGTTCCCTGGTACACCAGTAGTAGTTGCCGGTGCACATCTGGAGGCATTCTGTAATCTGTGTGCTTTTAGAGTGTTGATGAAACACAGATATTGCATCGGGATTGAATACAACAGTCACCATGCACACTTTCTTCCATTGGAGTAATGTCTCAAACAGTCTACGATTTGATCGTTCCCTGGAAGACCAGTAGTAGTTCCGATGCACATCTGGAGGCATTCTGTAATCTGTGGACTATCAGAGTGTTGGTAAAACACAGAAATTGCATCGGGATTGAATACAACAGTCACCATGCGCACTTTCCTCAATGGGAGTAATGTCTCTAACAGTCTACGCTTTGATCGTTCCCTGGAAGACCAGTAGCAGGTTCCGATGCACATCTGGATGCTTTCTGTAATTTGTGGAGTATCAGAGTATTGATGAAACTAAGAAATTGCATCGGGATTGAATACAACAGTCACCATGCGCACTTTCCTCCACGGGAGTAATGTCTCAAACAGTCTACGCTTGATCGTTCAGTGGAACAGCAGTAGTAGTTTCCGATGGACATCTGGTGGCATTCTGTAATCTGTGGACTATCAGAGTGTTGGTGAAACACAGAAATTGCATCGGGATTGAATACAACAGTCACCATGCGCACTTTCCTCAATGGGAGTTATGTCTCTAACAGTCTACGCTTTGATCGTTCCCTGGAAGACCAGTAGCAGGTTCCGATGCACATCTGGATTCTTTCTGTAATCTGTGGACTATCAGAGTGTTGGTGAAACACAGAAATTGCATCGGGATTGAATACAACAGTCACCATGCGCACTTTCCTCAATGGGAGTTATGTCTCTAACAGTCTACGATTTGATCGTTCCCTGGAAGACCAGTAGCAGGTTCCGATGCACATCTGGTATCATTCTGTTATCTGTGGACTATCAGAGTGTTGATGAAACACAGAAATTGCATCGGGATTGAATACAACAGTCACCATGGGCAAATTCCTCCATAAAAGTAATGTCTCCTACAGTCTACGCTTTGATCGTTCCCAGGATGACCAGTAGTAGTTTCCGATGCACATCTGGAGGCATTCTGTAATCTGTGGACAATCAGAGTGTTGATGAAACACAGAAATTGCATCGGGATTTAATACAACAGTCACCATGCGCACTTTCCTCCATAGGAGTAATGTCTCAAAGAGTTTACGATTTGATCGTTCCCTGGAAGACCAGTAGTAGTTTCCGGTGCACACCTGGAGGCATTCGGTAATCTGTGGACTAACAGAGTGTTGATGAAACACAGAAATTGCATCGGGATTGAGTACAACTGTCACCATGCGCACTTTCCTCCATGGGAGTAATGTCTGAAAGAATTTACGCTTTGATCGTTCCCTGGAAGACAAGTAGTAGTTTCCGATGCACATCTGGAGGCTTTCCTTAATTTGTTGACTATCAGAGTGTTGATGAAAGACAGAAATTGCATCGGGATTGAATACAACTGTCACCATGCCCTCTTTCGTCCGTGGGAGTAATGTCTCAAACAGTCTACGCTTTGATCGTTCCCTGGAAGACCAGTAGTAATTTCCGATGCACATCTTGAAGCATTCTGTAATCTGTGGACTATCAGAGTGTTGATGAAACACAGAAATTGCATCGGGATTGAATACAACAGTCACCATGCTCCCTTTCCTTCATGGGAGTAATGTCTCAAACACTCTACCCTTTGATCGTTCCCTGGAACACCAGTAGTAGTTGCCGGTGCACATCTGGAGGCATTCTGTAATCTGTGGACTTTTAGAGTGTTGATGAAACACAGAAATTGCATCGGGATTGAATACAACAGTCACCATGCACACTTTCTTCCATTGGAGTAATGTCTCAAAGAGTTTACGATTTGATCGTTCCCTGGAAGACCAGTAGTAGTTTCCGGTGCACATCTGTAGGCATTCTGTAATCTGTGGACTATCAGAGTGTTGATGAAACACAGAAATTGCATCGGGATTGAATACAACAGTCACCATGCGCACTTTCTTCCATGGGAGTAATGTCTCAAACAGTCTACGCTTTGATCGTTCCCTGGAAGACCAGCAGTAGTTTCCGATGCACATCTGGAGGCATTCTGTAATCTGTGGACTATCAGAATGTTGATGAAACACAGAAATTGCATCGGGATTGAATACAACAGTCACCATGCGCACTTTCCTCCATGGGAGTAATGTCGCAAAGAGTTTACGATTTGATCGTTCCCTGGAAGACCAGTAGTAGTTTCCGATGTACATCTGGAAGCATTCTGTAATCTGTGGACTATCAGAATTCGGATGAAACACAGAAATTGCATCGGGATTGAATACAACTGTCACCATGCGCACTTTCCTCCATGGGAGTAATGTCTGAAAGAATTTACGCTTTGATCGTTCCCTGGAAGACAAGTAGTAGTTTCCGATGCACATCTGGAGGCTTTCCCTAATTTGTTGACTATCAGAGTGTTGATGAAAGACAGAAATTGCATCGGGATTGAATACAACTGTCACCATGCCCTCTTTCGTCCGTGGGAGTAATGTCTCAAACAGTCTACGCTTTGATCGTTCCCTGGAAGACCAGTAGTAATTTCCGATGCACATCTTGAAGCATTCTGTAATCTGTGGACTATCAGAGTGTTGATGAAACACAGAAATTGCATCGGGATTGAATACAACAGTCACCAAGCTCCCTTTCCTTCATGGGAGTATTGTCTCAAACACTCTACCCTTTGATCGTTCCCTGGAACACCAGTAGTAGTTGCCGGTGCACATCTGGAGGCATTCTGTAATCTGTGGACTTTTAGAGTGTTGATGAAACACAGAAATTGCATCGGGATTGAATACAACAGTCACCATGCACACTTTCTTCCATTGGAGTAATGTCTCAAACAGTCTACGATTTGATCGTTCCCTGGAAGACCAGTAGTAGTTCCGATGCACATCTGGAGGCATTCTGTAATCTGTGGAGTATCAGAGTGTTGATGAAACACAGAAATTGCATGGGGATTGAATACAACAGTCACCATGCACACATTCTTCCATTGGAGTAATGTCTCAAACAGTCTACGATTTGATCGTTCCCTGGAAGACCAGTAGTAGTTCCGATGCACATCTGGAGGCATTCTGTAATCTGTGGAGTATCAGAGTGTTGATGAAACACAGAAATTGCATCGGGATTGAATACAACAGTCACCATGCGATCTTTTTTCCATGGGAGTAATTCCCAAACAGTCTACGCTTTGATCGTTCCCTGGAAGACCAGTAGCAGTTTCCGATACACATCTGGAGGCTTTCTGCAATCTGTGGACTATATGGGTGTTGATGAAAAATAGAAATTGCATCGGGATTGAATACAACAGTCACCATGCGCACTTTCCTCCATGGGAGTAATGTCTCAAATAGTCTACGCTTTGATCGTTCCCTGGATGACAAGTAGTAGTTTCCGATGCACATCTGGATGCTTTCTGTAATTTTTGGACTATCAGAGTATTGATGAAACTAAGAAATTGCATCGGGATTGAATACAACAGTCACCATGCGCACTTTCCTCCACGGGAATAATGTCTCAAACAGTCTACGCTTGAGCGTTCCCTGGAACACCAGTAGTAGTTTCCGATGGACATCTGGTGGCATTCTGTAATCTGTGGACTATCAGAGTGTTGGTTAAACACAGAAATTGCATCGGGATTGAATACAACAGTCACCATGCGCACTTTCCTCAATGGGAGTAATGTCTCTAACAGTCTACGCTTTGATCGTTCCCTGGAAGACCAGTAGCAGGTTCCGATGCACATCTGGATTCTTTCTGTAATCTGTGGACTATCAGAGTGTTGATGAAACACAGAAATTGCATCGGGATTGAATACAACAGTCACCATGCGCACTTTCCTCCATGGGAGTAAAGTCTCAAAGAGTCTACGCTTTGATCGTTCCCTGGAAGACAAGTAGTAGTTTCCGATGCACATCTGGAGGCATTCTGTAATCTGTGGACTGTCAGAGTGTTGATGAAACACAGAAATTTCATCGGGATTGAATACAACTTCTCACCATGCGCACTTTCCTCCAGGGGAGTAATGTCTCAAACAGTTTACGCTATGATCGTAACCTGGAAGACCAGTAGTAGTTTCCGATGCACATCTGGAATCATTCTGTTATCTGTGGACTATCAGAGTGTTGATGAAACACAGAAATTGCATCGGGATTGAATACAACAGTCACCATGGGCACATTCCTCCATAAAAGTAATGTCTCCTACAGTCTACGCTTTGATCGTTCCCTGGATGACCAGTAGTAGTTTCCGTTGCACATCTGGAGGCATTCTGTAATCTGTGGACAATCAGAGTGTTGATGAAACACAGAAATTGCATCGGGATTTAATACAACAGTCACCATGCGCACTTTCCTCCATAGGAGTAATGTCTCAAAGAGTTTACGCTTTGATCGTTCCCTGGAAGACCAGTAGTAGTTACCGGTGCACATCTGGAGGCATTCCGTAATCTGTGGTCTATCAGAGTGTTGATGAAACACAGAAATTGCATCGGGATTGAATCCAACAGTCACCATGCGCACTTTCTTCCATGGGAGTAATGTCTCAAACAGTCAACGATTTGATCGTTCCCTGGAAGACCAGTAGTAGTTCCGTTGCACATCTGGAGGCATTCTGTAATCTGTGGAGTATCAGAGTGTTGATGAAACACAGAAATTACACCGGGATTGAATACAACAGTCACCATGCGATCTTTCCTCCATGGGAGTAATGTCTCAAACAGTCTACGTTTTGATCGTTCCCTGGATGACCAGTAGCAGTTTCCGATGCACATCTGGTTGCTTTCGGTAATCTGTGGACTATCAGAGTGTTGATGAAACACAGAGATTGCATCGGGGTTGAATACAGCAGTCACCATGCGCACTTTCCTCCATGGGAGTAATGTCTCAAACAGTCTACGCTTTGATCGTTCCCTGGAAGACCAGCAGTAGTTTCCGATGCACATCTGGAGGCATTCTGTAATCTGTGGACTATCAGAATGTTGATGAAACACAGAAATTGCATCGGGATTGAATACAACTGGCACCATGCGCACTTTCCTCCATGGGAGTAATGTCTCAAGGAGTTTACGCTTTGATCGCTCCCTGGAAGACCAGTAGTAGTTTCCGATGCACATCTGGAGGCTTTCCTTAATTTGTGGACTATCAGAGTGTTAATGAAACACAGAAATTGCATCGGGATTGAATACAACTGGCACCATGCGATCTTTCCTCCATGGGAGTAATGTCTCAAAGGGTCAACGATTTGATCGTTCCCTGGAAGACCAGTAGTAGTTCCGTTGCACATCTGGAGGCATTCTGTAATCTGTGGAGGATCAGAGTGTTGATGAAACACAGAAATTACACCGGGATTGAATACAACAGTCCCCATGCGATCTTTCCTCCATGGGAGTAATTCTCAAACAGTCTACGCTTTGATCGTTCCCTGGAAGACCAGTAGCAGTTTCCGATGCACATCTGGAGGCTTTCTGTAATCTGTGGACTATCAGAGTGTTGATGAAAAATAGAAATTGCATCGGGATTGAATACAACAGTCACCATGCGCACTTCCCTCCATGGGAGTAATGTCTCAAACAGTCTACGCTTTGATCGTTCCCTGGATGACCAGTATTAGGTTCCGATGCACATCTGGATGGTTTCTGTAATCTGTGGACTATCAGAGTGTTGATGAAACACAGAAATTGCATCGGGATTGACTACAACTGTCACGATGAGCACTTTCCTCCATGGGAGTAATGTCTCTAACAGTCTACGCTTTGATCGTTCCCTGGAAGACCAGTAGTAGTTTCCGATGCACATCTGGAGGCTTTCCGTCAGCTGTGGACTATCAGAGTGTTGATGAAACACAGAAGTTGCATCGGGATTGAATACAACAGTCACCATGCGCACTTTACTCCATGGGAGTAACGTCCCAAACAGTCTATGCATTAATCGTTCCCTGGAAGACGAGTAGTAGTTTCCGATGAACATCTGGAGGCATTCTGTAATCTGTGGACTATCAGAGGGTTGATGAAACACAAAAACTGAATCGAAATTGAATACAACAATCACCATGCGCACTTTCTTACATGGGAGTAATGTCTGAAACTGTCTACGCTTTGATCGTTCCCTGGAAGACCATAGTAGTTTCCGATGCACATCTGGAGGCATTCTGTAATCTGTGGACTATCAGAGTGTTGATGAAACACAGAAATTGCATCGAAATTGAATACAACAGTCACCATGCGCACTTTCTTCCATGGGAGTAATGTCTGAAACAGTCTTCGCTTCGATCGTTCCCAGGAAGGCCAGTAGTAGTTTCCGATGCACATCTCGTGGCATTCTGTAATCTGTGGACTATCAGAGTGTTGATGAAACACAGAAAATGCATCGGGATTGAATACAACAGTCACCATGCGCACTTTCCTTCATGGGAGTAATGTCTCAAGAAGTTTACTCTTTGATCGTTCCCTGGAAGTCCAGTAGTAGTTTCTGATGCACATCTGGAGGCATTCTGTAATCTGTGGACTATCGGAGTGTTGATGAAACACAGAAATTGCATCGAAATTGAATACAACCGTCACCATGCGCACTTTCCTCCACGGGGGGTATGTCTCCAACAGTCTACGTTTTGATCGTTCCCTGGAAGACGAGTAGTAGTTTCCGATGAACATCTGGAGGCATTCTGTAATCTGTGGACTATCAGAGTGTTGATGAAACACAGAAAATGCAATGGGGTTGAATACAACAGTCACCATGCGCACTTTCCTCCATGGGAGTAATGTCTCAGTCAGTCTACTCTTTGATCGTTCCCTGGAAGACCAGTAGTAGTTTCCGATGCACATCTGGAGGCTTTCTGTAATCCGTGGACTATCAGAGTGTTGGCGAAACACAGAAATTGCATCGAAATTGAATACAACAGTCACCATGCGCACTTTCTTCCATGGGAGTAATGTCTCAAACAGTCTACTCTTTGATCGTTCCCTGGAAGACCAGTAGTAGTTTCCGATGCACATCTTGAGGCATTCTGTAATCTGTGGAATATCAGAGTGTTGATGAAACACAGAAGTTGCATCGAAATTGTATACAACAGTCACCATGCGCACTTTCTTCCATGGGAGTAATGTCTGAAACAGTCTACGCTTGGATCGTTCCCAGGAAGACCAGTAATAGTTTCCGATGCATATCTTGAAACACTCTGTAATCTGTGGACTATCAGAGTGTTGATGAAACACAGAAATTGCCTCGGGATTGAATAAAACAGTCAACATTCGCACTTTCCTCCACGGGAGTAATGTCTCAATCAATCTACGCCTTTGATCGTTCCCTGGAAGACCAATAGTGGTTTGGGATGCACATCTGGTGGCATTCTGTAATGTGTACACTATGAGAATGTTGATGAAACACAGTAATTGCATCGGGATTGAATACAACAGTCACCATGCGCACTTTTCTCCATGGGAGTAATGTCTCTAACAGTCTACGCCTTGATCGTTCCCAGGAAGACCAGTAGTAGTTTCCGATGCACATCTGGAGGCTTTCTGTAATCTGTGGACTATCAGAGTGTTGATGAAACACAGAAATTGCATCGGGATTGAATACAACAGTCATCATGCGCAGTTTCCTCCGTGGGAGTAATGTCTCAAACAATCTACACTTTGATCGTTCCCTGGAAGACCAGGAGTAGTTTCAATTGCACATCTGGAGGCATTCTGTAATCCGTGGACTATCAGAGTGTTGAAGAAATACAGAAATTGCATCGGCATTGAATACAACAGTCACCATGCGCACTTTCCTCCATGGGAGTAATGTCTCTAACAGTCTACGCTTTGATCGTTCCCTGGAAGACCAGTAGTAGTTTCCGATGCACATCTGGAGGATTTCCGTCATCTGTGGACTATCAGGGTGTTGATGAAACACAGAAATTGCATCGGGATTGAATACGTCACCATGCGCACTTTCCTCCATGGGAGTAATGTCCCAAACAGTCTATGCTTTGATCGTTCCCTGAGAGACCAGCAGTAGTTTCCGATGCACATCTGGAGGCATTCTGTAATCCGTGGACTATCAGAGGATTGATGAAACACAAAAACTGCATCGGGATTGAATACAACATTCACCATGCGCACTTTCCTCCACGGGAGTAATCTCTCAAACAGTCTACGCTTTGATTGTTCCCTGAAAGACCAGCAGTAGTTTCCGATGCACATTTGGAGGCATTCTGTATCCCGTGGACTATCAGAGTGTTGACGAAGCACAGAAACTGCATCGAAATTGAATACAAAAGTCACCATGCGCACTTTCTTCCATGGGAGTAATGTCTGAAACACTCTACGCTTGGATCGTTCCCAGGAAGACCAGTAGTAGTTTCCGATGCACATCTCGTCTCATTCTGTAATCTGTGGACTATCACAGTGTTGATGAAACACAGAAAATGCTTCGGGTTTGAATACAACAGTCACCATGCGCACTTTCCTTCATGGGAGTATTGTCTCAAGGAGTTTACGCTTTGATCGATCCCTGGAAGTCCAGTAGTAGTTTCTGATGCACATCTGGAGGCATTCTGTAATCTGTGGACTATCAGAGGGTTGATGAAACACAAAATCTGCATCGGGATTGATTGCAACAGTCACCATGCGCACTTTCCTCAATGGGAGTAATCTCTCAAACAGTCTACGCTTTGATCGTTCCCTGAAAGACCAGCAGTAGTTTCCGATGCACATCTGGTGGCATTCTGTAATCTGTATACTATCAGAGTGTTGATGAAACACAGAAATTGCATCGGGATTGAATACTACAGTCACCATGCGCACTTTCCCATATGGGAGTAATGTCTCTAACAGTCTTCTCTTTGATCGTTAGCTGGAAGACCAGTAGTAGTTTCCGATGCATATCTTGAAACATTCTGTAATCTGTGGACTATCAGAGTGTAGATGAAGCACAGAAATTGCATCGGGATTGAATACAACAGTCAACATTCGCAGTTTCCTCCGTGGGAGTAATGTCTCAAACAATCTACACTTTGATCGTTCCTTGGAAGACCAGGAGTAGTTTCAATTGCACATCTGGAGGCATTCTGTAATCCGTGGGCTATCAGAGAGTTGAAGAAATACAGAAATTGCATCGGCATTGAATACAACAGTCACCATGCGCACTATCCTCCATGGGAGTAATGTCTCTAACAGTCTACGCTTTGTTCGTTCCCTGGAAGACCAGTAGTAGTTTCCGATGCACATCTGGAGGCTTTCCGTCATCTGTGGACTATCAGAGTGTTGATGAAACACAGAAATTGCCTCGGGATTGAATACGTCACCATGCGCACTTTCCTCCATGGGAGTAATGTTCCAAACAGTCTATGCTTTGATCGTTCCCTGAAAGACCAGCAGTAGTTTCCGATGCACATCTGGAGGCATTCTGTAATCCGTGGACTATCAGAGGGTTGATGAAACACAAAAACTGCATCGGGATTGAATACAACATTCACCATGCGCACTTTCCTCCATGGGAGTAATCTCTCAAACAGTCTACGCTTTGATCGTTCCCTGAAAGACCAGCAGTAGTTTCCGATGCACATTTGGAGGCATTCTGTATCCCGTGGACTATCAGAGTGTTGACGAAGCACAGAAATTGCATCGAAATTGAATACAAAAGTCACCATGCGCACTTTCTTCCATGGGAGTAATGTCTGAAACAGTCTACGCTTGGATCGTTCCCAGGAAGACCAGTAGTAGTTTCCGATGCACATCTCGTCTCATTCTGTAATCTGTGGACTATCAGAGGGTTGATGAAACACAAAAACTGAATCGAAATTGAATACAACAATCACCATGCGCACTTTCTTCCATGGGAGTAATGTCTGAAACAGTCTACGCTTTGATCGTTCCCTGGAAGACCATAGTAGTTTCCGATGCACATCTGGAGGCATTCTGTAATCTGTGGACTATCAGAGGGTTGATGAAACACAAAAACTGCATCGGGATTGATTGCAACAGTCACCATGCGCACTTTCCTCAATGGGATTAATCTCTCAAACAGTCTACGCTTTGATCGTTCCCTGAAAGACCAGCAGTAGTTTCCGATGCACATCTGGTGGCATTCTGTAATATGTATACTATCAGAGTGTTGATGAAACACAGAAATTGCATCGGGATTGAATACTACAGTCACCATGCGCACTTTCCTATATGGGAGTAATGTCTCTAACAGTCTACTCTTTGATCGTTAGCTGGAAGACCAGTAGTAGTTTCCGATGCACATCTTGAAACATTCTGTAATCTGTGGACTATCAGAGTGTTGATGAAACACAGAAATTGCATCGGGATTGAATACAACAGTCACCATGGGCACATTCCTCCATAAAAGTAATGTCTCCTACAGTCTACGCTTTGATCGTTCCCTGGATGACCAGTAGTAGTTTCCGATGCAAATCTGGAGGCATTCTGTAATCTGTGAACTATCAGAGTGTTGATGAAACACAGAAATTGCATCGGGATTTAATACAACAGTCCCCATGCGCACTTTAGTCCATAGGAGTAATGTCTCAAAGAGTTTACGCTTTGATCGTTCCCTGGAAGACCAGTAGTAGTTTCCGGTGCACATCTGGAGGCATTCTGTAATCTGTGGACTATCAGAGTGTTGATGAAACACAGAAATTGCATCGGGATTGAATACAACAGTCACCATGCGCACTTTCTTCCATGGGAGTAATGTCTCAAACAGTCTACGATTTGATCGTTCCCTGGAAGACCAGTAGTAGTTCCGTTGCACATCTGGAGGCATTTTGTAATCTGTGGAGTATCAGAGTGTTGATGAAACACATAAATTACATCGGGATTGAATACAACAGTCACCATGCTCACTTTCCTACACGGAAGTAATGTCTCAAAGAGTTTACGCTTTGATCGTTCCCTGGAAGACAACTAGCAGTTTCCGATGCACATCTGGTTGCTTTCGGTAATCTGTGGACTATCAGAGTGTTGATGAAACACAGAGATTGCATCGGGATTGAATACAGCAGTCACCATGCGCACTTTCCTCCATGGGAGTAATGTCTCAGTCTACGCTTTGATCGTTCCCAGGAAGACCAGCAGTAGTTTCCGATGCACATCTGGAGGCATTCTGTAATCTGTGGACTATCAGAATGTTGATGAAACACAGAAATTGCATCGGGATTGAATACAACTGTCACCATGCGCACTTTCCTCCATGGGAGTAATGTCTCAAAGTGTTTACGCTTTGATCGTTCCCTGGAAGACCAGTAGTAGTTTCCGATGCACATCTGGAGGCTTTCCTTAATTTGTGGACTATCAGAGTGTTGATGAAACACAGAAATTGCATCGGGATTGAATACAACTGGCACCATGCGCACTTTCCTCCATGGGAGTAATGTCTCAAAGAGTTTACGCTTTGATCGTTCCCTGGAAGACCAGTAGTAGTTTCCGATGCACATCTGGAGGCTTTCCTTAATTTGTGGACTATCAGAGTGTTAATGAAACACAGAAATTGCATCGGGATTGAATACAACTGGCACCATGCGCACTTTCCTCCATGGGAGTAATGTCTCAAAGAGTTTACGCTTTGATCGTTCCCTGGAAGACCAGTAGTAGTTTCCGGTGCACATCTGGAGGCATTCTGTAATCTTTGGACTATCAGAGTGTTGATGAAACACAGAAATTGCATCGTGATTGAATACAACAGTCACCATGCACACTTTCTTCCATTGGAGTAATGTCTCAAACAGTCTACGATTTGATCGTTCCCTGGAAGACCAGTAGTAGTTCCGATGCACATCTGGAGGCATTCTGTAATCTGTGAACTATCAGTGTTGATGAAACACAGAAAATGCATCGGGATTGAATACAACAGTCCCCATGCGATCTTTCCTCCATGGGAGTAATTCTCAAACAGTCTACGCTTTGATCGTTCCCTGGAAGACCAGTAGCAGTTTCCGATGCACATCTGGAGGCTTTCTGTAATCTGTGGACTATCAGAGTGTTGATGAAAAATAGAAATTGCATCGGGATTGAATACAACAGTCACCATGCGCACTTTCCTCCATGGGAGTAATGTCTCAAACAGTCTACGCTTTGATCGGTCCCTGGATGACCAGTAGTAGGTTCCGATGCACATCTGGATGGTTTCTGTAATCTGTGGACTATCAGAGTGTTGATGAAACACAGAAATTGCATCGGGATTGAATACAACAGTCACCATGCGCACTTTCCTCCGTGGGAGTAATGTCTCAAACAGTCTACGCTTTGATCGTTCCCTGGATGACCAGTAGTAGGTTCCGATGCACATCTGGATGGTTTCTGTAATCTGTGGACTATCAGAGTGTTGATGAAACACATAAATTGCATCGGGATTGACTACAACTGTCACGATGAGCACTTTCCTCCATGGGAGTAATGTCTCTAACAGTCTACGCTTTGATCGTTCCCTGGAAGACCAGTAGTAGTTTCCGATGCACATCTGGAGGCTTTCCGTCAACTGTGGACTATCAGAGTGTTGATGATACACAGAAATTGCATCGGGATTGAATACAACAGTCACCATGCGCACTTTCCTCCATGGGAGTAATGTCCCAAACAGTCTATGCTTTAATCGTTCCCTGGAAGACGAGTAGTAGTTTCCGATGAACATCTGGAGGCATTCTGTAACCTGTGGACTATCAGAGGGTTGATGAAACAAAAAAACTGCATCGGGATTGATTGCAACAGTCACCATGCGCACTTTCCTCAATGGGAGTAATCTCTCAAACAGTCTACGCTTTGATCGTTCCCTGAAAGACCAGCAGTAGTTTCCGATGCACATCTGGTGGCATTCTGTAATATGTATACTATCAGAGTGTTGATGAAACACAGAAATTGCATCGAAATTGAATACAAAAGTCACCATGCGCACTTTCTTCCATGGGAGTAATGTCTGAAACAGTCTACGTTTGGATCGTTCCCAGGAAGACCAGTAGTAGTTTCCGATGCACATCTCGTCTCATTCTGTAATCTGTGGACTATCAGAGGGTTGATGAAACACAAAAACTGAATCGAAATTGAATACAACAATCACCATGCGCACTTTCTTCCATGGGAGTAATGTCTGAAACAGTCTACGCTTTGATCGTTCCCTGGAAGACCATAGTAGTTTCCGATGCACATCTGGAGGCATTCTGTAATCTGTGGACTATCAGAGGGTTGATGAAACACAAAAACTGCATCGGGATTGATTGCAACAGTCACCATGCGCACTTTCCTCAATGGGAGTAATCTCTCAAACAGTCTACGCTTTGATCGTTCCCTGAAAGACCAGCAGTAGTTTCCGATGCACATCTGGTGGCATTCTGTAATATGTATACTATCAGAGTGTTGATGAAACACAGAAATTGCATCGGGATTGAATACTACAGTCACCATGCGCACTTTCCTATATGGGAGTAATGTCTCTAACAGTCTACTCTTTGATCGTTAGCTGGAAGACCAGTAGTAGTTTCCGATGCACATCTTGAAACATTCTGTAATCTGTGGACTATCAGAGTGTTGATGAAGCACAGGAATTGCATCGGGATTGAATACAACATTCACCATGCGCACTTTCCTCCATGGGAGTAATGTCTCTAACAGTCTACGCTTTGATCGTTCCCTGGAAGACCAGTAGTAGTTTCCGATGCACATCTGGAGGCATTCTGTAATCTGTGGACTATCAGAGGGTTGATGAAACACAAAAACTGCATCGGGATTGAATACAACATTCACCATGCGCACTTTCCTCCATGGTAGTAATCTCTCAAACAGTCTACGCTTTGAGCGTTCCCTGAAAGACCAACAGTAGTTTCCGATGCATATCTGGAGGCATTGTGTAATCCGTGGACTATCAGAGTGTTGACGAAAGACAGAAGTTGCATCGAAATTAAATACAACAGTAACCATGCGCACTTTCTTCCATGGGAGTAATGTCTGAAACAGTCTACGCTTTGATCGTTCCCAGGAAGATCAGTAGTAGTTTCCGATGCACATCTCGTGGCATTCTGTAATCTGTGGACTATCACAGTGTTGATGAAACACAGATATTGCATCGGGATTGAATACAACAGTCACCATGGGCACATTCCTCCATAAAAGTAATGTCTCCTACAGTCTACGCTTTGATCGTTCCCTGGATGACCAGTAGCAGTTTCCGATGCAAATCTGGAGGCATTCTGTAATCTGTGAACTATCAGAGTGTTGATGAAACACAGAAATTGCATCGGGATTTAATACAACAGTCCCCATGCGCACTTTCCTCCATAGGAGTAATGTCTCAAAGAGTTTACGCTTTGATCGTTCCCTGGAAGACCAGTAGTAGTTTCCGGTGCACATCTGGAGGCATTCTGTAATCTGTGGACTATCAGAGTGTTGATGAAACACAGAAATTGCATCGGGATTGAATACAACAGTCACCATGCGCACTTACCTCCATGGGAGTAATGTCTCAAACACTCTCCGATTTGATCGTTCCCTGGAAGACCAGTAGTAGTTCCGTTGCACATCTGGTTGCTTTCGGTAATCTGTGGACTATCAGAGTGTTGATGAAACACAGAGATTGCATCGGGATTGAATACAGCAGTCACCATGCGCACTTTCCTCCATGGGAGTAATGTCTCAGTCTACGCTTTGATCGTTCCCTGGAAGACCAGCAGTAGTTTCCGATGCACATCTGGAGGCATTCTGTAATCTGTGGACTATCAGACTGTTGATGAAACACAGAAATTGCATCGGGATTGAATACAACTGTCACCATGCGCACTTTCCTCCATGGGAGTAATGTCTCAAAGAGTTTACGCTTTGATCGTTCCCTGGAAGACCAGTAGTAGTTTCCGATGCACATCTGGAGGCTTTCCTTAATTTGTGGACTATCAGAGTGTTGATGAAACACAGAAATTGCATCGGGATTGAATACAACAGGCACCATGCGCACTTTCCTCCATGGGAGTAATGTCTCAAAGAGTTTACGCTTTGATCGTTCCCTTGAAGACCAGTAGTAGTTTCCGATGCACATCTGGAGGCTTTCCTTAATTTGTGGACTATCAGAGTGTTAATGAAACACAGAAATTGCATCGGGATTGAATACAACTGGCACCATGCGCACTTTCCTCCATGGGAGTAATGTCTCAAAGAGTTTACGCTTTGATCGTTCCCTGGAAGACCAGTAGTAGTTTCCGGTGCACATCTGGAGGCATTCTGTAATCTTTGGACTATCAGAGTGTTGATGAAACACAGAAATTGCATCGTGATTGAATACAACAGTCACCATGCACACTTTCTTCCATTGGAGTAATGTCTCAAACAGTCTACGATTTGATCGTTCCCTGGAAGACCAGTAGTAGTTCCGATGCACATCTGGAGGCATTCTGTAATCTGTGGACTATCAGTGTTGATGAAACACAGAAATTGCATCGGGATTGAATACAACAGTCCCCATGCGATCTTTCCTCCATGGGAGTAATTCTCAAACAGTCTACGCTTTGATCGTTCCCTGGAAGACCAGTAGCTGTTTCCGATGCACATCTGGAGGCTTTCTGTAATCTGTGGACTATCAGAGTGTTGATGAAAAATAGAAATTGCATCGGGATTGAATACAACAGTCACCATGCGCACTTTCCTCCATGGGAGTAATGTCTCAAACAGTCTACGCTTTGATCGTTCCCTGGATGACCAGTAGTAGGTTCCGATGCACATCTGGATGGTTTCTGTAATCTGTGGACTATCAGAGTGTTGATGAAACACAGAAATTGCATCGGGATTTTATACGACAGTCACCATGCGCACTTTCCTCCATGGGAGTAATGTCTCAAACAGTCTACGCTTTGATCGTTCCCTGGATGACCAGTAGTAGGTTCCGATGCACATCTGGATGGTTTCTGTAATCTGTGGACTATCAGAGTGTTGATGAAACACATAAATTGCATCGGGATTGACTACAACTGTCACGATGAGCACTTTCCTCCATGGGAGTAATGTCTCTAACAGTCTACGCTTTGATCGTTCCCTGGAAGACCAGTAGTAGTTTCCGATGCACATCTGGAGGCTTTCTGTCAACTGTGGACTATCAGAGTGTTGATGATACACAGAAATTGCATCGGGATTGAATACAACAGTCACCATGCGCACTTTCCTCCATGGGAGTAATGTCCCAAACAGTCTATGCTTTAATCGTTCCCTGGAAGACGAGTAGTAGTTTCCGATGAACATCTGGAGGCATTCTGTAACCTGTGGACTATCAGAGGGTTGATGAAACACAAAAACTGAATCGAAATTGAAGACAACAATCACCATGCGCACTTTTTTCCATGGGAGTAATGTCTGAAACAGTCTACGCTTTGATCGTTCCCTGGAAGACCATAGTAGTTTCCGATGCACATCTGGAGGCATTCTGTAATCTGTGGACTATCAGAGTGTTGATGAAACTCAGAAATTGGATCGAAATTGAATACAACATTCACCATGCGCACTTTCTTCCATGGGAGTAATGTCTGAAACAGTCTTCGCTTCGATCGTTCCCAGGAAGGCCAGTAGTAGTTTCCGATGCACATCTCGTGGCATTCTGTAATCTGTGGTCTATCAGAGTGTTGATGAAACACAGAAAATGCATCGGGATTGAATACAACAGTCACCATGCGCACTTTCCTTCATGGGAGTAATGTCTCAAGAAGTTTACGCTTTGATCGTT
Organism: Schistocerca gregaria; assembly: GCF_023897955.1. Classification (NCBI taxonomy): domain Eukaryota; kingdom Metazoa; phylum Arthropoda; class Insecta; order Orthoptera; family Acrididae; genus Schistocerca; species Schistocerca gregaria. The sequence continues at coordinate 39,215,013 of NC_064920.1, forward strand.
CCCTGGAAGTCCAGCAGTAGTTTCTGATGCACATCTGGAGGCATTCTGTAATCTGTGGACTATCGGAGTGTTGATGAAACACAGAAATTGCATCGAAATTGAATACAACCGTCACCATGCGCACTTTCCTCCATGGGAGAAATGTCTGAAACAGTCTACGCTTTGATTGTTCCCTGGAACACCAGTAGTAGTTTCCGATGCACATTTGGAGGCATTCTGTAATCTGTGGACTATCAGAGTGTTGATGAAACACAGAAAATGCATCGGGATTGAATACAACAGTCACCATGCGCACTTTCCTCCATGGGAGTAATGTCTCTAACAGTCTACGCTTTGATCGTTCCCTGGAAGACCAGTAGTAGTTTCCGATGCACATCTGGAGGCTTTCCGTCATCTGTGGACTATCAGAGTGTTGATGAAACAAAGAAATTGCATCGGGAATGAATACAACAGACAACATGCGCACTTTCCTCCACGGGAGGTATGTCTCTAACAGTCTACGTTTTAATCGTTCCCTGGAAGACGAGTAGTAGTTTCCGATGAACATCTGGAGGCATTCTGTAATCTGTGGACTATCAGAGTGTTGATGAAACACAGAAAATGCAATGGGATTGAATACAACAGTCACCATGCGCACTTTCCTCCATGGGAGTAATGTCTCAAACAGTCTACTCTTTGATCGTTCCCTGGAAGACCAGTAGTAGTTTCCGATGCACATCTGGAGGCATTCTGTAATCCGTGGACTATCAGAGTGTTGGCGAAACACAGAAATTGCATCGAAATTGAATACAACAGTCACCATGCGCACTTTCTTCCATGGGAGTAATGTCTGAAACAGTCTACGCTTGGATCGCTCCCAGGAAGACCAGTAGTAGTTTCCGATGCACATCTCGTCTCATTCTGTAATCTGTGGACTATCACAGAGTTGATGAAACACAGAAAATGCATCGGGTTTGAATACAACAGTCACCATGCGCACTTTCCTTCATGGGAGTATTGTCTCAAGGAGTTTACGCTTTGATCGATCCCTGGAAGTCCAGTAGTAGTTTCTGATGCACATCTGGAGGCATTCTGTAATCTGTGGACTATCAGAGGGTTGATGAAACACAAAAACTGCATCGGGATTGAATACAACAGTCACCATGCGCACTTTCCTCCATGGGAGTAATGTCTCTAACAGTCTACGCTTTGATCGTTCCCTGGAAGACCAGTAGTAGTTTCCGATGCACATCTGGAGGCTTTCCGTCATCTGTGGACTATCAGAGTGTTGATGAAACAAAGAAATTGCATCGGGAATGAATACTACAGTCACCATGTGCACTTTCCTATATGGGAGTAATGTCTCTAACAGTCTACTCTTTGATCGTTAGCTGGAAGACCAGTAGTAGTTTCCGATGCACATCTTGAAACATTCTGTAATCTGTGGACTATCAGAGTGTTGATGAAGCACAGAAATTGCATCGGGATTGAATACAACAGTCACCATGCGCACTTTCCTCCATGGGAGTAATGTCTCTAACAGTCTACCCTTTGATCGTTAGCTGGACGACCAGTAGTAGTTTCCGATGCACATCTTGAAACATTCTGTAATCTGTGGACTATCAGAGTGTTGAAGAAGCACAGAAATTGCATCGGGATTGAATACAACAGTGAACATGCGCACTTTCCTCCACGAGAGTAATGTCTCAAACAATCTACGCTTTTGATCGTTCCCTGGAAGACCAGTAGTAGTTTGTGATGCACATCTGGTGGCATTCTGTAATGTGTAGACTATCAGAGTGTTGATGAAACACAGTAATTGCATCGGGATTGAATACAACAGTCACCATGCGCACTTTTCTCCATGGGAGTAATGTCCCTAACAATCTACGCTTTGATCGTTCCCTGAAAGACCAGCAGTAGTTTCCGATGCACATCTGGTGGCATTCTGTAATCTGTGGACTATCAGAGTGTTGATGAAACACAGAAATTACATCGGGATTGAATACAACAGTCACCATGCTCACTTTCCTCCATGGGAGTAATGTCCCTAACAGTCTACGCTTTGATCGTTCCCTGGAAGACCAGTAGTAGTTTCCGATGCACATCTGATGACACTCTGTAATCTGTGGACTATCAGAGTGTTGATGAAACACAGAAATTGCATCGGGAATGAATACAACAGTCCAAATGCGCTCTTTCCCCCACGGGAGGTATGTCTCTAACAGTCTACGCTTTGATCGTTCCCTGGAAGACCAGTACTAGTTTCCGATGTACATCTGGAGTTTTTCTGTGATCTGTGGACTATCAGAGTGTTGATGAAACACGGAAATTGCATCGGGATTGAATACAACAGTTACCATGCTCACTTTCCTCCACGGAAGTAATGTCTCAAACATTCTACGATTTGATCGGTCCCTGGAAGACTAGTAGTAGTTTCCGATGCACATCTGGTGGCATTCTGTAATCTGTGGACTATCAGAGTGTTGATGAAACACAGAAATTGCATCGGGATTGAATACAACAGTCACCATGCGCACTTTCTTCCACAGGAGTAATGTCTCAAACAGTCTACGCTTTGATCGTTCCCTGGAAGACCAGTAGTAGTTTCCGATGCACATCTGGAGGCATTCTGTAATCTGTGGACTATCAGAGTGTTGATGAAACATAGAAATTGCATCGGGATTGATTACAACATTCACCATGCGCACTTTCCTCCATTTTAGTAATGTCTCTAACTGTCTACGCTTTGATCGTTCCCTGGCGACCAGTAGTACTTTCCGATGAACATGTGGAGGCTTTCCGTAAACTGTGGACTATCAGAGTGTTGATGAAGCACAGAAATTGCATCGGGATTGAATACAACAGTCACCATGCGCACTTTCCTCCATGGGAGTAATGTCTCAAAGAGTCTATTATTTGATCGTTCCCTGGAAGACCAAAAGTAGTTTCCGATGCACATCAGGAGGCATTCTGTAATCTCTGGACTATCAGAGTGTTGATGAAACACAGAAATTGCATCGGGATTGAATGCAACAGTCACCATCCGCACTTTCCTCCATTTTAGTAATGTCTCAAACAGTCTACGCTTTGATCGTTCCCTGGAAGGCCAGTGTTAGTTTCCGATGCACATCTGGAGGCATTCTGTAATATGTGGACTATCCGAGTGTTGATGAAACACATAAATTGCATCGGGATTGAATACAACAGTCACCATGCGCACTTTCCTCCATGGGAGTAATGACCCTAACAGCCTACGCTTTGATCGTTCCCTGGAAGACCAGTAGTAGTTACCGATGCACATCTGGATGCTTTCTGTAATCTGTGGACTATCAGAGTGTTGATGAAATACAGATATTGCATCGTGATTGAATACAACAGTTTCCATGAGCAGTTTCCTCCATGGGAGTAATGTCTCAAACAGTCTACGATTTGATCGTTCACTGGAAGACCAGTAGTAGTTTCCGATGCACATCTGGTGGCATTCTGAAATCTGTGGACTATCGGAATGTTGATGAAACACAGAAATTGCTTCGGTATTGAATACAACAGTCACCATCCGCACTTTCCTCCATGGGGGTAATGTCTGAAACAGTCTATTCTTTGATCGTTCCCTGGAAGACCAGTAGTAGTTTCCGATGCACATCTGGTGGCATTCTGTAATCTGTGGTCTATCAGAGTGTTGAGGAAACACAGAAATTGAATCGAAATTGAATACAACAGTCACCATGCGCACTTTCCTCCATGGCAGTAATGTCTCAAACAGTCTACGCTTTGATCGTTCCCTGGAAGACCAGTAGTAGTTTCCTATGCACATCTGGTGGCATTCTGTAATTTGTGGACTATCAGAGTGTTGATGAAACACAGAAATTGCATCGGGATTAAATACAACAGTCACCATGCTCACTTTCCTCCACGGAAGTAATGTCTCAAACAGTCTATGCTTTGATCGGTCCTGGAAGACCAGTAGTTGTTTCCGATACACATCTGGTGGCATTCTGTAATCTGTGTACAATCAGTGTGTTGTTGAATCACAGAAATTGAATCGGAATTGAATACAACAGTCACCATGCGCACTTTCCTCCACGGTAGTAATGTCTCAAACAGTCTACGCATTGATCGTTCCCTGGAAGACCAATAGTAGTTTCCGATGCACATCTGGATGCTTTCTGTAAATTGTGGAGTATCTGAGTGTTGATGAAACACAGAAATTGCTTCGGTATTGAATACAACAGTCACCATGCGCACTTTCCTCCACGGAAGTAATGTCTCAAACAGTCTACGCTTTGATAGGTCACTGGAAGACCAGTAGTAGTTTCCGATGCACATCTGGTATCATTCTGTAATCTGTGGACAATCAGAGTGTTGATTAAACACAGAAATTGAAGCGGAATTGAATACAACAGTCACCATGCGCACTTCCCTCCATGGCAGTAATGTCTCTAACAGTCTACGCTTTGATCGTTCCCTGGAAGACCAGTAGTAGTTTCCGATGCACATCTGGTGGCATTCTATAATCTGTGGACTATCAGAATGTTGATGAAACACAGAAATTGCATCGGGATTGAATACAACAGTCACCATGCGCACTTTCCTCCACGGAAGTAATGTCTCAAACAGTCTACGCTTTGATAGGTCACTGGAAGACCAGTAGTAGTTTCCGATGCACATCTGGTGGCATTCTGTAATCTGTGGACAATCAGAGTGTTGATGAAACACAGAAATTGCATCGGGATTGAATACAACAGTCACCATGCGCACTTTCCTCATTGGGGGTAATGTCTCAAAGAGTCTACTCTTTGATCGTTCCCTGGAAGACCAGAAGTAGTTTCCGATCCACATCAGGAGGCATTCTGTAATCTCTGGACTATCAGAGTGTTGATGAAACACAGAATTGGCATCGGGATTGAATACAACAATCACCATCCGCACTTTCCTCCATGTTAGTAATGTCTCAAACAGTCTACGCTTTGATCGTTCCCTGGAAGACCAGTGTTAGTTTCCGATGCACATCAGGATGCTTCCTGTAATCTGTGGACTATCAAAGTGTTGATGAAATACGGATATTGCATCGGGATTGAATACAACAGTCACCATGCGCACTTTCCTCCGCGGGAGTAATGTCTCAAACAGTCTACGCTTTGATCGTTCCTGGAAGAGCAGTAGTAGTTTCCGATGCACATCTGCTGGCATTCTCTAATCTGTGGACTATCAGAATGTTGATGAAACACAGAAATTGCTTCGGGATTGAACACAACAGTCACCATCCGCACTTTCCTCCATGGGGGTAATGTCTGAAACAGTCTACGCTTTGATCGTTCCCAGGAAGACCAGTAGTAGTTTCCGATACACATCTGGAGGCATTCTGTAATCTGTGGTCTATCAGAGTGTTGAGTAAACACAGAAATTGAATCGGAATTGAATACAACAGTCACCATGCGCACTTTCCTCCATGGCAGTAATGTCTCAAACAGTCTACGCTTTGATCGTTCCCTGGAAGACCAGAAGCAGGTTCCGATGCACATCTGGATTCTTTCTGTAATCTGTGGACTATCAGAGTGTTGATGAAACTCAGAAATTGCATCGGGATTGAATACAACAGTCACCATGCGCACTTTCCTCCTTGGGAGTAATGTCTCAAAGAGTCTACGCTTTGATCGTTCCCTGGAAGACCAGTAGTAGTTTCCGATGCACATATGGAGGCATTCTGTATTCTGTGGACTGTCAGAGTGTTGATGTAACACAGAAATTGCATCGGGATTGAATACAACTTCTCACCATGCGCACTTTCCTCCACGGAAGTAATGTCTCAAAAATTCTATGCTTTGATCGGTCCCTGGAAGACTAGTAGTAGTTTCCGATGCACATCTGGTGGCACTCTGTAATCTGTGGAGTATCAGAGTGTTGATTAAACACAGAAATTGCATCGGGATTGAATACAACAGTCACCATGCGCACTTTCCTCCGCGGGAGTAATGTCTCAAACAGTCTACGCTTTGATCGTTCACTGGAAGACCAGCAGTAGTTACCGATGCACATCTGGATGCTTTCTGTAATCTGTGGACTATCAGAGTGTTGATGAAATACAGATATTGCATCGGGATTGAATACAACAGTCTCCATGAGCAGTTTCCTCCATGGCAGTAATGTCTCAAACATTCTACGCTTTGAACGTTCCCTGGAAGACCAGTAGTAGTTACCGATGCTCATCTGGAAGCTTTCTGTAATCTGTGGACTATCAGAGTGATGATGAAATACAGGAATTGAATCGGAATTGAATACAACAGTGACCATGCGCACTTTCATCCATGGCAGTAATGTCTCAAACAGTCTACGCTTTGATCGTTCCCTGGAAGACCAGTAGTAGTTTCCGATGCACATCTGGTGGCATTCTGTAATCTGTGGACTATCAGAGTGTTGATGAAACACAGAAATTGCATCGGGATTGAATACAACAGTCACCATGCTCACGTTCCTCCACGGAAGTAATGTCTCAAACAGTCTACGCTTTGATCGGTCCCTGGAAGACTAGTAGAAGTTTCCGATGCACATCTGGTGGCATTCTGTAATCTGTGTAAAATCAGAGTGTTGATGAAACACAGAAATTGAATCGGAATTGAATACAACAGTCACCATGCGCACTTTCCTCCACGGGAATAATGTCTCAAACAGTCTATGCTTTGATCGTTCCCTGGAAGACCAGTAGTAGTTTCCGATGCACATCTGGAGGCTTTCCTTAATTTGTGGACTATCAGAGTGTTGATGAAACACAGAAATTGCTTCGGGATTGAATACAACAGTCACCATCCGCACTTTCCTCCATGGGGGTAATGTCTGAAACAGTCTACGCTTTGATCGTTCCCTGGAAGACCAGTAGTAGTTTCCGATGCACATCTGGTGGCATTCTGTAATCTGTGGTCTATCAGACTGTTGATGAAACACAGGAATTGAATCAGATTTGAATACAACAGTCACCATGCGCACTTCCCTCCATGGCAGTAATGTCTCAAACAGTCTACGCTTTGATCGTTCCCTGGAAGACCAGTAGTAGTTTCCGATGCACATCTGGTGGCATTCTGTAATCTGTGGACTATCAGAGTGTTGATGAAACTCAGAAATTGCACCGGGATTCAATACAACAGTCACCATGCGCACTTTCCTCCACGGAAGTAATGACTCTAACAGCCTACGGTTTGATCGTTCCCTGGAAGACCATTAGTAGTTACCGATGCACATCTGGATGCTTTCTGTAATCTGTGGACAATCAGAATGTTGATGAAACACAGAAATTGCTTCGGGATTGAATACAACAGTCACCATCCGCACTTTCCTCCATGGGGGTAATGTCTGAAACAGTCTACGCTATGATCGTTCCCTGGAAGACCAGTAGTAGTTTCCGATGCACATCTGGTGGCATTCTGTAATCTGTGGACTATCAGAGTGTTGATGAAACACAGAAATTGCATCGGGATTGAATACAACAGTCACCATGCTCACTTTCCCACATGGAGGTAATGTCTCAAGCAGTCTACGCTTTCATCAGTCCCTGGAAAGCCAGTAGTAGTTTCCGATTCACATCTGGTGGCATTCTGTAATCTGTGTACAATCAGAGTGTTGATGAAACACAGAAATTGAATCGGAATTGAATACAACAGTCACCATGCGCATTCTCCTCCACAGGAGTAATGTCTCAAACAGTCTACGCTTTGATCATTCCCTTGAAGACCAGTAGTAGTTTCCGATGCACATCTGTTGGCATTCTGTAATCTGTGGTCTATCAGAGAGTTGATGAAACACAGAAATTGAATCGGAATTGAATGCAACAGTCACCATGCGCACTTTCCTGCATGGGAGTAATGTCTCAAACAGTCTACGCTTTGATCGTTCCTGGTAGACCAGTAGTAGTGTCCGATGCACATCTGAAAGCATTCTGTAATCTGTGGACTATCAGAGTGTTGATGACTCACAGAAATTGCATTGGGATTGAATACAACAGTCACCATGCGCACTTCCCTCAAAGGGAGTAATGTCTCAAACAGTCTACGCTTTGATCATTCCCTGGAAGACCAGTAGTAGTTTCTGATGCACATCTGTTGGCATTCTGTAATCTGTGGTCTATCAGAGAGTTGATGAAACACAGAAATTGAATCGGAATTGAATGCAACAGTCACCATGCGCACTTTCCTCCATGGGAGTAATGTCTCAAACAGTCTACGCTTTGATCGTTCCTGGTAGACCAGTAGTAGTTTCCGATGCACATCTGAAAGCATTCAGTAATCTGTGGACTATCAGAGTGTTGATGAAACACAGAAATTGCATTGGGATTGAATACAACAGTCACCATGCGCACTTCCCTCAAAGGGAGTAATGTCTCAAAGAGTTTACGCTTTGATCGTTCGATGGAAGACCAGTAGTAGTTTCCGATGCACATCTGGAGGCATTCTGTAATCTGTGGACTATCAGAGAGTTGAGGAAACACAGAAATTGCATTGGGATTGAATACAACAGTCACCATGCGCACTTCCCTCAAGGGGAGTAATGTCTCAAAGAGTTTACGCTTTGATCGTTCGATGGAAGACCAGTAGTACTTTCCGATGCACATCTGGAGGCATTCTGTAATCCGTGGACTATCAGAGTGTTGATGAAACATAGAAATTGCATCGGGATTGAATACAACAGTCACCATGCGCACTTTCCTCCATGGGAGTAATGTCTCAAAGAGTCTACTCTTTGATCGCTCCCTGGAAGGCCAGAAGTAGTTTCCGATGCACATCTGGAGGCATTCTGTAATCTCTGTACTATCAGAGTGTTGATGAAACACGGAACTTGCATCGGGATTGAATACAACAGTCACCATCCGCACTTTCCTCCATGTTAGTAATTTCTCAAACAGTCTACGCTTTGATCGTTCCCTGGAACACCAGTGTTAGTTTCCGATGCACATCTGGTGGCATTCTGTAATCTGTGGACTATCCGAGTGTTGATGAAACACAGAAATTGCATCGGGATTCAATACAACAGTCACCATGCGCACTTTCCTCCATGGGAGTAATGTCTCAAACAGTCTACGCTTCGATTAGTCCCTGGAAGACCAGCAGTAGTTTCCGATGATCATCTGGTGGCATTCTGTAATCTGTGAACTATCAGAGTGTTGATGAAACTTAGAAATTGAATCGGAATTGAATACAACAGTCACCATGCGCACTTTCCTCCACGGGAGTAATGTCTCAAACAGTCTACGCATTGATCGTTCCCTGGAAGACCAGTAGTAGTTTCCGATGCACATCTGGTTGCATTCTGTAATCTGTGGAGTATCGGAGTGTTGATGAAACACAGAAATTGCATCGGGATTGAATACAACAGTCACCATGCGCACTTCCCTCCATTGAAGTAATGTCTCAAAGAGTTTACGCTTTGATCGTTCCCTTGAAGACCAGTAGTAGTTTCCGATGCACATCAGGAGGCATTCTGAAATCTGTGGACTATCAGAGTGCTGATGAAACACAGAAATTGTATCGGTATTGATTACAACAGTCACCATGCGCACTTTCCTTCATGGGAGTAATGTCTCTAACAGTCTACGCTTTGATCGTTCCCTGGAAGGCCAGTAGTACTTTCCGATGCACATCTGGAGACTTTCCGTAATCTGTGGACTATCAGAGTGTTGATGAAACACAGAAATTGCTTCGGGATTGAATACAACAGTCACTATGCGCACTTTCCTCCATGAAGGTAATGTCTCAAACAGTCTACTCTTTGATCGTTCCCTGGAAGACCAGTAGTACTTTCCGATGCACATCTGGAGGCTTCCCGTAATCTGTTGACTATCAGAGTGTTGATGAAACACAGAAATTGCATCGAAATTGAATACAACAGTCACCATGCGCACTTTCCTCCATGGGAGTAATGTCTCAAACAGTCTACCATTTGATCGCTCCCTGGAAGACCAGTAGTAGTTTCCGATGCACATCTGGAGGCATTCTGTAATCTGTTGACTATCAGAGTATTGATGAATCACAGAAATTGCATTGGGATTGAATACAACAGTCACCATGCGCACTTCCCTCAAAGGGAGTAATGTCTCAAACAGTCTACGCTTTGATCGTTCCTGGTAGACCAGTAGTAGTTTCCGATGCACATCTGAAAGCATTCTGTAATCTGTGGACTATCAGAGTGTTGATGACTCACAGAAATTGCATTGGGATTGAATACAACAGTCACCATGCGCACTTCCCTCAAAGGGAGTAAAGTCTCAAACAGTCTACGCTTTGATCATTCCCTGGAAGACCAGTAGTAGTTTCTGATGCACATCTGTTGGCATTCTGTAATCTGTGGTCTATCAGAGAGTTGATGAAACACAGAAATTGAATCGGAATTGAATGCAACAGTCACCATGCGCACTTTCCTCCATGAGAGTAATGTCTCAAACAGTCTACGCTTTGATCGTTCCTGGTAGACAAGTAGTAGTTTCCGATGCACATCTGAAAGCAATCTGTAATCTGTGGACTATCAGAGTGTTGATGAAACACAGAAATTGCATTGGGATTGAATACAACAGTCACCATGCGCACTTCCCTCAAAGGGAGTAATGTCTCAAAGAGTTTACGCTTTGATCGTTCGATGGAAGACCAGTAGTAGTTTCCGATGCTCATCTGGAGGCATTCTGTAATCTGTGGACTATCAGAGAGTTGATGAAACACAGAAATTGCATTGGGATTGAATACAACAGTCACCATGCGCACTTCCCTCAAGGGGAGTAATGTCTCAAAGAGTTTACGCTTTGATCGTTCGATGGAAGACCAGTGGTACTTTCCGATGCACATCTGGAGGCATTCTGTAATCCGTGGACTATCAGAGTGTTGATGAAACATAGAAATTGCATCGGGATTGAATACAACAGTCACCATGCGCACTTTCCTCCATGGGAGTAATGTCTCAAAGAGTCTACTCTTTGATCGCTCCCTGGAAGGCCAGAAGTCGTTTCCGATGCACATCTGGAGGCATTCTGTAATCTCTGGACTATCAGAGTGTTGATGAAACACGGAACTTGCATCGGGATTGAATACAACAGTCACCATCCGCACTTTCCTCCATGTTAGTAATTTCTCAAACAGTCTACGCTTTGAACGTTCCCTGGAATACCAGTGTTAGTTTCCGATGCACATCAGGTGGCACTCTGTAATCTGTGGACTATCCGAGTGTTGATGAAACACAGAAATTGCATCGGGATTCAATACAACAGTCACCATGCGCACTTTCCTCCATGGGAGTAATGTCTCAAACAGTCTACGCTTCGATTAGTCCCTGGATGACCAGCAGTAGTTTCCGATGATCATCTGGTGGCATTCTGTAATCTGTGAACTATCAGAGTGTTGATGAAACTTAGAAATTGAATCGGAATTGAATACAACAGTCACCAGCCGCACTTTCCTCCACGGGAGTAATGTCTCAAACAGTCTACGCATTGATCGTTCCCTGGAAGACCAGAAGTAGTTTCCGATGCACATCTGGTTGCATTCTGTAATCTGTGGAGTATCGGAGTGTTGATGAAACACAGAAATTGCACCGGGATTGAATACAACAGTCACCATGCGCACTTCCCTCCATTGGAGTAATGTCTCAAAGAGTTTACGCTTTGATCGTTCCCTTGAAGACCAGTAGTAGTTTCCGATGCACATCAGGAGGCATTCTGAAATCTGTGGACTATCAGAGTGCTGATGAACCACAGAAATTGTATCGGTATTGAATACAACAGTCACCATGCGCACTTTCCTCCATGGGAGTAATGTCTCTAACAGTCTACGCTTTGATCGTTCCCTGGAAGACCAGTAGTATTTTCCGATGCACATCTGGAGACTTTCCGTAATCTGTGGACTATCAGAGTGTTGATGAAACACAGAAATTGCTTCGGGATTGAATACAACAGTCACTATGCGCACTTTCCTCCATGGGAGTAATGTCTCAAACAGTCTACTCTTTAATCGTTCCCTGGAAGACCAGTAGTACTTTCCGATGCACATCTGGAGGCTTCCCGTAATCTGTTGACTATCAGAGTGTTGATGAAACACAGAAATTGCATCGAAATTGAATACAACAGTCACCATCCGCACTTTCCTCCATGTTTGTAATTTCTCAAACAGTCTACGCTTTGAACGTTCCCTGGAAGACCAGTGTTAGTTTCCGATGCACACCTGGAGGCATTCTGTAATCTGTGGACTATCAGACTGTTGATGAAACAAAGAAATTGCAGCGGGGTTGAATACAACAGTCACCATGCGTACTTCCCTCAATGGGAGAAATGTCTCAAAGAGTTTACGCTTTGATCATCGATGGAAGACCAGCAGTAGTTTCCGATGCACATCTGGAGGCATTCTGTAATCTGTGGACTATCCGAGTATTGATGAAACACAGAAATTGCATCGGGATTGAATACAACAGTCACTATGCGCACTTTCCTCCATGGGAGTAATGTCTCAAACAGTCTACGCTTTGATCGTTCCCTGGAAGACCGGTAGTAGTTTCCGATGAACTTCTGGATTCCATCTGTAATCTGTGGACTATCAGAGTGTTGATGAAACAGAGAAATTGCATCGGGAATGAATACAACAGTCACCATGCGCACTTTCTTCCATGGGAGTAATGTCTCAAACAGTCTACGATTTGATCGTTCCCTGGAAGACCAGTAGTAGTTTCCGATGCACATCTGGACGCATTCTGTAATCTGTGGAGTATCAGAGTGCTGATGAAACACAGAAATTGCATCGGGATTGAATACAACAGTCACCATGCGCACTTCCCTCAATAAGAGTAATGTCTCAAAGAGTTTACGTTTGATCGTTCGATGGAAGACCAGTAGTAGTTTCCGATGCACATGTGGAGGCATTCTGTAATCTGTGGACTATGAGAGTGTTGATGAAACACAGAAATTGCATCGGGATTGAATACAACAGTCACCATGCGCACTTTCCTCCACGGCAGTAATGTCTCAAACAGTCTACGCTTTGATCGTACCCTGGAAGACCAGTAGTAGTTTCCGATGAACATCTGGAGGCATTCTGTAATCTGTGGACTATCAGAGTGTTGATGAAACACAGAATTTGCATCGGGATTGAATACAACAGTCACCATGCGCACTTTCTTCCTTGGGAGTAATGTCTCAAACAGTCTACGATTTGATCGGTCCCTGGAAGACCAGTAGTAGTTTCCGATGCACATCTGGTGGCATTCTGCAATCTGTGGACAATCAGAGTGTTGATGAAACACAGACATTGAATCGGAATTGAATACAACAGTCACCATGCGCACTTTCCTCCACGGGAGTAATGTCTCAAACAGTCTACGCTTTGATCGTTCCCTGGAAGACCAGTAGTAGTTTCCGATGCACATCTGGTGGCATTCTGTAATCTGTGGAGTATCAGAGTGTTGATTAAACACAGAAATTACATCGGGATTGAATACAACAGTCACCATGTGCACTTTCCTCCACGGGAGTAATGTCTCTAACAGTCTACGCTTTGATCGTTCCTGGAAGACCAGTAGTAGTTTCCGATGCACGTCTGGTGGCTCTCTGTAATCTGTGGACTATCAGAGTGTAGATGAAACACAGAAATTGCCTCGGGATTGAATACAACAGTCACCATTCGCACTTTCCTTCATGGGAGTAATGTCTCAAACAGTCTACGCGTGTTGATGAAACACAGAAATTGAATCGGAATTGAATACAACAGTCACCATGCGCACTTTCCTCATTGGGGGTAATGTCTTAAAGAGTCTACTCTTTGATCGTTCCCTGGAAGACCAGAAGTAGTTTCCGATCCACATCAGGAGGCATTCTGTAATCTCTGGACTATCAGAGTGTTGATGAAACACAGAATTGGCATCGGGATTGAATACAACAATCACCATCCGCACTTTCCTCCATGTTAGTAATGTCTCAAACAGTCTACGCTTTGATCGTTCCCTGGAAGACCAGTAGTAGTTTCCGATGCACATCTGGACGCATTCTGTAATCTGTGGAGTATCAGAGTGCTGATGAAACACAGAAATTGCATCGGGATTGAATACAACAGTCACCATGCGCACTTCCCTCAATAAGAGTAATGTCTCAAAGAGTTTACGTTTGATCGTTCGATGGAAGACCAGTAGTAGTTTCCGATGCACATGTGGAGGCATTCTGTAATCTGTGGACTATGAGAGTGTTGATGAAACACAGAAATTGCATCGGGATTGAATACAACAGTCACCATGCGCACTTTCCTCCACGGCAGTAATGTCTCAAACAGTCTACGCTTTGATCGTACCCTGGAAGACCAGTAGTAGTTTCCGATGAACATCTGGAGGCATTCAGTAATCTGTGGACTATCAGAGTGTTGATGAAACACAGAATTTGCATCGGGATTGAATACAACAGTCACCATGCGCACTTTCTTCCTTGGGAGTAATGTCTCAAACAGTCTACGATTTGATCGGTCCCTGGAAGACCAGTAGTAGTTTCCGATGCACATCTGGTGGCATTCTGCAATCTGTGGACAATCAGAGTGTTGATGAAACACAGACATTGAATCGGAATTGAATACAACAGTCACCATGCGCACTTTCCTCCACGGGAGTAATGTCTCAAACAGTCTACGCTTTGATCGTTCCCTGGAAGACCAGTAGTAGTTTCCGATGCACATCTGGTGGCATTCTGTAATCTGTGGAGTATCAGAGTGTTGATTAAACACAGAAATTACATCGGGATTGAATACAACAGTCACCATGTGCACTTTCCTCCACGGGAGTAATGTCTCTAACAGTCTACGCTTTGATCGTTCCTGGAAGACCAGTAGTAGTTTCCGATGCACGTCTGGTGGCTCTCTGTAATCTGTGGACTATCAGAGTGTAGATGAAACACAGAAATTGCCTCGGGATTGAATACAACAGTCACCATTCGCACTTTCCTTCATGGGAGTAATGTCTCAAACAGTCTACGCGTGTTGATGAAACACAGAAATTGAATCGGAATTGAATACAACAGTCACCATGCGCACTTTCCTCATTGGGGGTAATGTCTTAAAGAGTCTACTCTTTGATCGTTCCCTGGAAGACCAAAAGTAGTTTCCGATCCACATCAGGAGGCATTCTGTAATCTCTGGACTATCAGAGTGTTGATGAAACACAGAATTGGCATCGGGATTGAATACAACAATCACCATCCGCACTTTCCTCCATGTTAGTAATGTCTCAAACAGTCTACGCTTTGATCGTTCCCTGGAAGACCAGTGTTAGTTTCCGATGCACATCAGGATGCTTTCTGTAATCTGTGGACTATCAAAGTGTTGATGAAATACGGATATTGCATCGGGATTGAATACAACAATCTCCATGAGCAGTTTCCTCCATGGGAGTAATGTCTCAAACAGTCTACGCTTTGATCGTTCCTGGAAGAGCAGTAGTAGTTTCCGATGCACATCTGCTGGCATTCTGTAATCTGTGGACTATCAGAATGTTGATGAAACACAGACAGTCACCATGCGCACTTCCCTCCATGGCAGTAATGTCTCTAACAGTCTACGCTTTGATCGTTCCCTGGAAGACCAGTAGTAGTTTCCGATACACATCTGGTGGCATTCCATAATCTGTGGACTATCAGAGTGTTGATGAAACACAGAAATTGCATCGGGATTGAATACAACAGTCACCATACGCACTTTCCTCCACGGAAGTAATGTCTCAAACAGTCTACGATTTGATCGGTCACTGGAAGACCAGTAGTAGTTTCCGATGCACATCTGGTGGCATTCTGTAATCTGTGGACAATCAGAGTGTTGATGAAACACAGAAATTGAATCGGAATTGAATACAACAGTCACCATGCGCACTTTCCTCCATGGGAGTAATGACTCTAACAGCCTACGCTTTGATCGTTCCCTGGAAGACCAGTAGTAGTTACCGATGCACATCTGGATGCTTTCTGTAATCTGTGGACTATCAGAGTGTTGATGAAATAGAGATATTGCATCGGGATTGAATACAACAGTCTCCATGAGCAGTTTCCTCCATGGCAGTAATGTCTCAAACAGTCTACGCTTTGAACGTTCCCTGGAAGACCAGTAGTAGTTAAAGATGCTCATCTGGAAGCTTTCTGTAATCTGTGGACTATCAGAGTGTTGATGAAATACAGGAATTGAATCGGAATTGAATACAACAGTGACCATGCGCACTTTCCTCCATGGCAGTAATGCCTCAAACAGTCTACGCTTTGATCGTTCCCTGGAAGACCAGTAGTAGTTTCCGATGCACATCTGGTGGCATTCTGTAATCTGTGGACTATCAGAGTGTTGATGAAACACAGAAATTGCATCGGGATTGAATACAACAGTCAGCATGCTCACTTTCCTCCACGGAAGTAATGTCTCAAACAGTCTACGCTTTGATCGGTCCCTGGAAGACTAGTAGTAGTTTCCGATGCACATCTGGTGGCATTCTGTAATCTGTGTACAACCAGAGTGTTGATGAAACACAGAAATTGAATCGGAATTGAATACAACAGTCACCATGCGCACTTTCCTCCACGGGAATAATGTCTCAAACAGTCTATGCTTTGATCGTTCCCTGGAAGACCAGTAGTAGTTTCCGATGCACATCTGGAGGCTTTCCTTAATTTGTGGACTATCAGAGTGTTGATGAAACACAGAAATTGCTTCGGGATTGAATACAACAGTCACCATCCGCACTTTCCTCCATGGGGGTAATGTCTGAAACAGTCTACGCTTTGATCGTTCCCTGGAAGACCAGTAGTAGTTTCCGATGCACATCTGGTGGCATTCTGTAATCTGTGGACTATCAGAGTGTTGATGAAACTCAGAAATTGCACCGGGATTCAATACAACAGTCACCATGCGCACTTTCCTCCACGGAAGTAATGACTCTAACAGCCTACGCTTTGATCGTTCCCTGGAAGACCTTTAGTAGTTACCGATGCACATCTGGATGCTTTCTGTAATCTGTGGACTATCAGAGTGTTGATGAAATACAGATATTGCATCGGGATTGAATACAACAGTCTCCATGATCAGTTTCCTCCATGGGAGTAATGTCTCAAACAGTCTACGCTTTGATCGTTCCCTGGAAGACCAGTAGTAGTTTCCGATGCACATCTGGTGGCATTCTGTAATCTGTGGACAATCAGAATGTTGATGAAACACAGAAATTGCTTCGGGATTGAATACAACAGTCACCATCCGCACTTTCCTCCATGGGGGTAATGTCTGAAACAGTCTACGCTTTGATCGTTCCCTGGAAGACCAGTAGTTCTTTCCGATGCACATCTGTTGGCATTCTGTAATCTGTGGTCTATCAGAGAGTTGATGAAACACAGAAATTGAATCGGAATTGAATGCAACAGTCACCATGCGCACTTTCCTCCGTGGGAGTAATGTCTCAAACAGTCTACGCTTTGATCGTTCCCTGGAAGACCAGTAGTAGTTTCCGATGCACATTTGTTGGCATTCTGTAATCTGTGGACTATCAGAGTGTTGATGAAACACAGAAATTGCATCGGGATTGAATACAACAGTCACCATGCTCACTTTCCCCCATGGAGGTAATGTCTCAAGCAGTCTACGCTTTCATCAGTCCCTGGAAAACCAGTAGTAGTTTCCGATTCACATCTGGTGGCATACTGTAATCTGTGTACATTCAGAGTGTTGATGAAACACAGAAATTGAATCGGAATTGAATACAACAGTCACCATGCGCATTCTCCTCCATGGGAGTAATGTCTCAAACTGTCTACGCTTTGATCATTCCCTTGAAGACCAGTAGTAGTTTCCGATGCACATCTGTTGGCATTCTGTAATCTGTGGTCTATCAGAGAGTTGATGAAACACAGAAATTGAATCGGAATTGAATGAAACAGTCACCATGCGCACTTTCCTGCATGGGAGTAATGTCTCAAACAGTCTACGCTTTGATCGTTCCTGGTAGACCAGTAGTAGTTTCCGATGCACATCTGAAAGCATTCTGTAATCTGTGGACTATCAGAGTGTTGATGACTCACAGAAATTGCATTGGGATTGAATACAACAGTCACCATGCGCACTTCCCTCAAAGGGAGTAATGTCTCAAACAGTCTACGCTTTGATCATTCCCTGGAAGACCAGTAGTAGTTTCTGATGCACATCTGTTGGCATTCTGTAATCTGTGGTCTATCAGAGAGTTGATGAAACACAGAAATTGAATCGGAATTGAATGCAACAGTCACCATGCGCACTTTCCTCCATGGGAGTAATGTCTCAAACAGTCTACGCTTTGATCGTTCCTGGTAGACCAGTAGTAGTTTCCGATGCACATCTGAAAGCATTCTGTAATCTGTGGACTATCAGAGTGTTGATGAAACACAGAAATTGCATTGGGATTGAATACAACAGTCACCATGCGCACTTCCCTCAAAGGGAGTAATGTCTCAAAGAGTTTACGCTTTGATCGTTCGATGGAGGACCAGTAGTAGTTTCCGATGCACATCTGGAGGCATTCTGTAATCTGTGGACTATCAGAGAGTTGATGAAACACAGAAATTGCATTGGGATTGAATACAACAGTCACCATGCGCACTTCCCTCATGGGGAGTAATGTCTCAAAGAGTTTACGCTTTGATCGTTCGATGGAAGACCAGTAGTACTTTCCGATGCACATCTGGAGGCATTCTGTAATCCGTGGACTATCAGAGTGGTGATGAAACATAGAAATTGCATCGGGATTGAATACAACAGTCACCATGCGCACTTTCCTCCATGGGAGTAATGTCTCAAAGAGTCTACTCTTTGATCGCTCCCTGGAAGGCCAGAAGTAGTTTCCGATGCACATCTGGTGGCAATCTGTAATCTGTGGACTATCCGAGTGTTGATGAAACACAGAAATTGCATCGGGATTGAATACAACAGTCACCATGCGCACTTTCCTCCATGGGAGTAATGTCTCAAACAGTCTACGCTTCGATTAGTCCCTGGAAGACCAGCAGTAGTTTCCGATGATCATCTGGTGGCATTCTGTAATCTGTGAACTATCAGAGTGTTGATGAAACTTAGAAATTGAATCGGAATTGAATACAACAGTCACCATGCGCACTTTCCTCCACGGGAGTAATGTCTCAAACAGTCTACGCATTGATCGTTCCCTGGAAGACCAGTAGTAGTTTCCGATGCACATCTGGTTGCATTCTGTATTCTGTGGAGTATCGGAGTGTTGATGAAACACAGAAATTGCATCGGGATTGAATACAACAGTCACCATGCGCACTTCCCTCCATTGGAGTAATGTCTCAAAGAGTTTACGCTTTGATCGTTCCCTTGAAGACCAGTAGTAGTTTCCGATGCACATCAGGAGGCATTCTGTAATCTGTGGACTATCAGAGTGCTGATGAAACACAGAAATTGTATCGGTATTGAATACAACAGTCACCATGCGCACTTTCCTCCATGGGAGTAATGTCTCTAACAGTCTACGCTTTGATCGTTCCCTGGAAGACCAGTAGTACTTTCCGATCCACATCTGGAGGCTTCCCGTAATCTGTTGACTATCAGAGTGCTGATGAAACACAGAAATTGTATCGGTATTGAATACAACAGTCACTATGCGCACTTTCCTCCATGGGAGTAATGTCTCAAACAGTCTACTCTTTGATCGTTCCCTGGAAGACCAGTAGTACTTTCCGATCCACATCTGGAGGCTTCCCGTAATCTGTTGACTATCAGAGTGTTGATGAAACACAGAAATTGCATCGAAATTGAATACAACAGTCACCATGCGCACTTTCCTCCATGGGAGTAATGTCTCAAACAGTCTACCATTTGATCGCTCCCTGGAAGACCAGTAGTAGTTTCCGATGCACATCTGGAGGCATTCTGTAATCTGTTGACTATCAGAGTATTGATGAATCACAGAAATTGCATCGCGATTAAATACAAGAGTCACCATGCGCAGTTTCCACCATGGGAGTAATGTCTCAAACAGTCTACGCTTTCATCGTTCCCTGGAAGACCAGTAGTAGTTGCGGTGCACACCTGGAGGAATTCTGTAATCTGTGGACTATCAGACTGTTGATGAAACAAAGAAATTGCATCGGGGTTGAATACAACAGTCACCATGCGTACTTCCCTCAATGGGAGAAATGTCTCAAAGAGTTTACGCTTTGATCATCGATGGAAGACCAGCAGTAGTTTCCGATGCACATTTGTTGGCATTCTGTAATCTGTGGACTATCAGAGTGTTGATGAAACACAGAAATTGCATCGGGATTGAATACAACAGTCACCATGCTCACTTTCCCCCATGGAGGTAATGTCTCAAGCAGTCTACGCTTTCATCAGTCCCTGGAATACCAGTAGTAGTTTCCGATTCACATCTGGTGGCATACTGTAATCTGTGTACATTCAGAGTGTTGATGAAACACAGAAATTGAATCGGAATTGAATACAACAGTCACCATGCGCATTCTCCTCCATGGGAGTAATGTCTCAAACTGTCTACGCTTTGATCATTCCCTTGAAGACCAGTAGTAGTTTCCGATGCACATCTGTTGGCATTCTGTAATCTGTGGTCTATCAGAGAGTTGATGAAACACAGAAATTGAATCGGAATTGAATGCAACAGTCACCATGCGCACTTTCCTGCATGGGAGTAATGTCTCAAACAGTCTACGCTTTGATCGTTCCTGGTAGACCAGTAGTAGTTTCCGATGCACATCTGAAAGCATTCTGTAATCTGTGGACTATCAGAGTGTTGATGACTCACAGAAATTGCATTGGGATTGAATACAACAGTCACCATGCGCACTTCCCTCAAAGGGAGTAATGTCTCAAACAGTCTACGCTTTGATCATTCCCTGGAAGACCAGTAGTAGTTTCTGATGCACATCTGTTGGCATTCTGTAATCTGTGGTCTATCAGAGAGTTGATGAAACACAGAAATTGAATCGGAATTGAATGCAACAGTCACCATGCGCACTTTCCTCCATGGGAGTAATGTCTCAAACAGTCTACGCTTTGATCGTTCCTGGTAGACCAGTAGTAGTTTCCGATGCACATCTGAAAGCATTCTGTAATCTGTGGACTATCAGAGTGTTGATGAAACACAGAAATTGCATTGGGATTGAATACAACAGTCACCATGCGCACTTCCCTCAAAGGGAGTAATGTCTCAAAGAGTTTACGCTTTGATCGTTCGATGGAGGACCAGTAGTAGTTTCCGATGCACATCTGGAGGCATTCTGTAATCTGTGGACTATCAGAGAGTTGATGAAACACAGAAATTGCATTGGGATTGAATACAACAGTCACCATGCGCACTTCCCTCATGGGGAGTAATGTCTCAAAGAGTTTACGCTTTGATCGTTCGATGGAAGACCAGTAGTACTTTCCGATGCACATCTGGAGGCATTCTGTAATCCGTGGACTATCAGAGTGGTGATGAAACATAGAAATTGCATCGGGATTGAATACAACAGTCACCATGCGCACTTTCCTCCATGGGAGTAATGTATCAAAGAGTCTACTCTTTGATCGCTCCCTGGAAGGCCAGAAGTAGTTTCCGATGCACATCTGGTGGCAATCTGTAATCTGTGGACTATCCGAGTGTTGATGAAACACAGAAATTGCATCGGGATTGAATACAACAGTCACCATGCGCACTTTCCTCCATGGGAGTAATGTCTCAAACAGTCTACGCTTCGATTAGTCCCTGGAAGACCAGCAGTAGTTTCCGATGATCATCTGGTGGCATTCTGTAATCTGTGAACTATCAGAGTGTTGATGAAACTTAGAAATTGAATCGGAATTGAATACAACAGTCACCATGCGCACTTTCCTCCACGGGAGTAATGTCTCAAACAGTCTACGCATTGATCGTTCCCTGGAAGACCAGTAGTAGTTTCCGATGCACATCTGGTTGCATTCTGTATTCTGTGGAGTATCGGAGTGTTGATGAAACACAGAAATTGCATCGGGATTGAATACAACAGTCACCATGCGCACTTCCCTCCATTGGAGTAATGTCTCAAAGAGTTTACGCTTTGATCGTTCCCTTGAAGACCAGTAGTAGTTTCCGATGCACATCAGGAGGCATTCTGTAATCTGTGGACTATCAGAGTGCTGATGAAACACAGAAATTGTATCGGTATTGAATACAACAGTCACCATGCGCACTTTCCTCCATGGGAGTAATGTCTCTAACAGTCTACGCTTTGATCGTTCCCTGGAAGACCAGTAGTACTTTCCGATCCACATCTGGAGGCTTCCCGTAATCTGTTGACTATCAGAGTGCTGATGAAACACAGAAATTGTATCGGTATTGAATACAACAGTCACTATGCGCACTTTCCTCCATGGGAGTAATGTCTCAAACAGTCTACTCTTTGATCGTTCCCTGGAAGACCAGTAGTACTTTCCGATCCACATCTGGAGGCTTCCCGTAATCTGTTGACTATCAGAGTGTTGATGAAACACAGAAATTGCATCGAAATTGAATACAACAGTCACCATGCGCACTTTCCTCCATGGGAGTAATGTCTCAAACAGTCTACCATTTGATCGCTCCCTGGAAGACCAGTAGTAGTTTCCGATGCACATCTGGAGGCATTCTGTAATCTGTTGACTATCAGAGTATTGATGAATCACAGAAATTGCATCGCGATTAAATACAAGAGTCACCATGCGCAGTTTCCACCATGGGAGTAATGTCTCAAACAGTCTACGCTTTCATCGTTCCCTGGAAGACCAGTAGTAGTTGCGGTGCACACCTGGAGGAATTCTGGAATCTGTGGACTATCAGACTGTTGATGAAACAAAGAAATTGCATCGGGGTTGAATACAACAGTCACCATGCGTACTTCCCTCAATGGGAGAAATGTCTCAAAGAGTTTACGCTTTGATCATCGATGGAAGACCAGCAGTAGTTTCCGATGCACATCTGGAGGCATTCTGTAATCTGTGGACTATCAGAGTGTTGATGAAACACAGAAATTGCATCGGGATTGAATACAACAGTCACTATGCGCACTTCACTCCATGGGAGTAATGTCTCAAACAGTCTACGCTTTGATCGTTCCCTGGAAGACCAGTAGTAGTTTCCGATGAACATCTGGATTCCATCTGTAATCTGTGGACTATCAGAGTGTTGATGAAACACAGGAATTGCATCGGGAATGAATACAACAGTCACCATGCGCACTTTCTTCCATGGGAGTAATGTCTCAAACAGTCTACGATTTGATCGTTCCCTGGAAGACCAGTAGTAGTTTCCGATGCACATCTGGACGCATTCTGTAATCTGTGGAGTATCAGAGTGTTGATGAAACACAGAAATTGCATCGGGATTGAATACAACAGTCACCATGCGCACTTCCCTCAATAAGAGTAATGTCTCAAAGAGTTTACGTTTGATCGTTCGATGGAAGACCAGTAGTAGTTTCCGATGCACATCTGGAGGCATTCTGTAATCTGTGGACTATCAGAGTGTTGATGAAACACAGAAATTGCATCGGGATTGAATACAACAGTCACCATGCGCACTTTCCTCCACGGCAGTAATGTCTCAAACAGTCTACGCTTTGATCGTACCCTGGAAGACCAGTAGTAGTTTCCGATGAACATCTGGAGGCATTCTGTAATCTGTGGACTATCAGAGTGTTGATGAAACACAGAATTTGCATCGGGATTGAATACAACAGTCACCATGCGCACTTTCTTCCTTGGGAGTAATGTCTCAAACAGTCTACGATTTGATCGGTCCCTGGAAGACCAGTAGTAGTTTCCGATGCACATCTGGTGGCATTCTGCAATCTGTGGACAATCAGAGTGTTGATGAAACACAGACATTGAATCGGAATTCAATACAACAGTCACCATGCGCACTTTCCTCCACGGGAGTAATGTCTCAAACAGTCTACGCTTTGATCCTTCCCTGGAAGACCAGTAGTAGTTTCCGATGCACATCTGGTGGCATTCTGTAATCTGTGGAGTATCAGAGTGTTGATTAAACACAGAAATTACATCGGGATTGAATACAACAGTCACCATGTGCACTTTCCTCCACGGGAGTAATGTCTCTAACAGTCTACGCTTTGATCGTTCCTGGAAGACCAGTAGTAGTTTCCGATGCACGTCTGGTGGCTTTCTGTAATCTGTGGACTATCAGAGTGTAGATGAAACACAGAAATTGCCTCGGGATTGAATACAACAGTCACCATTCGCACTTTCCTTCATGGGAGTAATGTCTCAAACAGTCTACGCTTTAATCGTTCCCAGGAAGACCAGTAGTAGTTTCCGATGCACATCTGAAAGCATTCTGTAATCTGAGGACTATCAGAGTGTTGATGAAACACAGAAATTGCATCGGGGTTGAATACAACAGCCACCATACGCACTTCCCTCAATGGGAGTAATGTCTCAAAGAGTTTACGCTTTGATCATCGATGGAAGACCAGCAGTAGTTTCCGATGCACATCTGGAGGCATTCTGTAATCTGTGGCCTATCAGAGTGTTGATGAAACACAGAAATTGCATCGGGATTGAATACAACAGTCACCATGCGCACTTTCCTCCATGGGAGTAATGTCTCAAACAGTCTACGCTTTGATCGTTCCCTGGAAGACCAGTAGTAGTTTCCGAGGAACATCTGTATTCCATCTGTAATCTGTGGACTATCAGAGTGTTGATGAAACTCAGAAATTGCATCGGGAATGAATACAACAGTCACCATGCGCACTTTCTTCCATGGGAGTAATGTCTCAAACAGTCTACGATTTGATCGTTCCCTGGAAGAATAGTAGTAGTTTCCGATGCACATCTGGACGCATTCTGTAATCTGTGGAGTATCAGAGTGTTGATGAAACACAGAAATTACATCGGGATTGAATACAACAGTCACCATACGCACTTCCCTCAATGGGAGTAATGTCTCAAAGAGTTTACGCTTTGATTGTTCGATGGAAGACCAGTAGTAGTTTCCGATGCATATCTGGAGGCATTCTGTAATCTGTGGACTATCAGAGTGTTGATGAAACACAGAAATTGCATCGGGATTGAATACAACAGTCACCATGCGCACTTTCCTCCACGGCAGTAATGTCTCAAACAGTCTACGCTTTGATCGTTCCCTGGAAGACCAGTAGTAGTTTCCGATGAACATCTGGAGGCATTCTGTAATCTGTGGACTATCAGAGTGTTGATGAAACACAGAATTTGCATCGGGATTGAATACAACAGTCACCATGCGCACTTTCTTAAATGGGAGTAATGTCTCAAATCGTCTACGACTTGATCGTTCCCTGGAAGACCAGTAGTAGTTTCCGATGCACATCTGGAGGCTTTCCGTAAACTGTGGACTATCCGAGTGTTGATGAAGCACAGAAATTGCATCGGGATTGAATACAACAGTCACCATGCGCACTTTCCTCCATGGGAGTAATGTCTCAAACAGTCTTCTCTTTGATCGTTCCCTGTAAGACCAGTAGTAGTTTCCGATGCACATCTGGAGGCATTCTGTAATCTGTGGACTATCAGAGTGTTGATGAAACACAGTAATTGCATCGGGATTGAATACAACAGTCACCATGCTCACTTTCCTTCATGTGAGTAATGTCTCAAACACTCTACGCTTTGATCGTTCCCTGGAAGACCAGTAGTAGTTTCCGATGCACATCTGGAGGCATTCTGTAATCTGTAGACTATCAGAGTGTTGATGAAACACAGAAATTGCATCGGGATTGAATACAACAGTCACCATGAGCACTTACCTCCATGGGAGTAATGTCTCTAACAGTCTACGCTTCGATCGTTCCCTGGAAGACCAGTAGAGCTTCCCGATGCACATCTGGTGCCTTTCCGTAAACTGTGGACTATCAGAGTGTTGATGAAGCACAGAAATTGCATGGGGATAGAATACAACAGTCACCATGCGCACTTTCCTCCATGTGAGTAATGTCTCAAACAGTCTACTCTTTGATCGTTCCCTGGAAGACCAGTAGTAGTTTCCGATGCACATCTGGAGGCATTCTGTAACCTGTGGACTATCAGAGTGTTGATGAAACACAGAAATTGCATCATGATTGAATACAACAGTCACCATGCGCACTTTCCTCCATGGGAGTAATGTCTCTAACAGTCTACGCTTTGATCGTTCCCTGGAAGACCGGTAGTAGTTTCCGATGCACACCTGGAGGCTTTCCGTAATTTGTGCACTATCAGAGTGTTGATGAAACACAGAAATTGCATCGGGATTGAATACAACTGTCACCATGCGCACTTTCGTCCATTGGAGTAATGTCTGAAATAGTCTACGCTTTGATCGTTCCTTGGAAGACCGGCAGTGGTTTCCGATGCACATCTGGAGGCATTCTGTAATCTGTGGACTATCAGAGTGTTGATGAAACACAGAAATTGCATCGGGATTGAATACAACAGTCACCTTGCTCACTTTCCTTCATGGGAGTAATGTCTCAAACACTCTACGCTTTGATCGTTCCCTGGAAGCCCAGTAGTAGTTTCCGATGCACATCTGGAGGCTTTCTGTAATCTGTGGACTATCAGAGTGTTGATGAAACACAGAAATTGATTCTGGATTGAATACGTCACCATACGCACTTTCTTCCATGGGAGTAATGTCTCAAACAGTCTACGATTTGATCGTTTCCTGGAAGACCAGTAGTAGTTTCCGATGCACATCTGGAGGCATTCTGTAATCTGTGGGCTATCAGAGTGTTGATGAAACACAGAAATTGCATCATGATTGAATACAACAGTCACCATGCGCACATTCATCCATGGGAGTAATGTCTCTAACAGTCTACGCTTTGATCGTTCCCTGGAAGACCAGTAGTAGTTTCCGATGCACATCTGGTGGCATTCTGTAATATGTGGACTATCAGAGTTGTGATGTACCACAGAAATTGCATCGAGATTGAATACAACAGTAACCATGCGCAATTACCTCCACGGGAGTAATGTCTCAAACCGTCTACGCTTTGATCGTTCCCCGGAAGACCAGTAGTAGTTTCCGATGCACATCTGGTGGCATTCTGTAATCTGTGGACTATCAGAGTGTTGATGAAACACAGAAATTGCATCATGATTGAATACAACAGTCACCACGAGCACTTTCCTCCATGGGAATAATGTCTATAACAGTCTACGCTTTGATCGTTCCCTGGAAGACCAGTAGTAGTTTCCGATGCACATCTGGAGCCTTTAAGTAATTTGTGGACTTTAAGAGTGTTGATGAAACACAGCAATTGCATCGGGATCAAATACAACAGTCACCATGCGCACTTTCCTCCACGGGAGTAATGTCTCGAACAGTCTACGCTTTGATCGTTCCCTGGAAGACCAGTAGTAGTTTCCGATGCACATCTGGTGGCATTCTGTAATCTGTGGACTATCAGAGTGTTGATGAAACACAGAAGTTGCATAGGGATGAATACAACAGTCACCATGCGCACTTTCCTCCACGGGAGTAATGTCTCAAACAGACTACGCTTTGATCGGTCCCTGGAAGACCAGTAGCAGTTTCCGATGCACATCTGGTGGCATTCTGTAATCTGTCGACAATCAGAGTGTTGATGAAACACAGAAATTGAATCTGAATTGAATACAACAGTCACCATGCGCACTTTCCTTCATGTGAGTAATGTCTCAAACACTCTACGCTTTGATCGTTCCCTGGAAGACCAGTAGTAGTTTCCGATGCACATCTGGAGGCATTCTGTAATCTGTAGACTATCAGAGTGTTGATGAAACACAGAAATTGCATCGGGATTGAATACAACAGTCACCATGAGCACTTACCTCCATGGGAGTAATGTCTCTAACAGTCTACGATTTGATCGTTCCCTGGAAGACCAGTAGAGCTTTCCGATGCACATCTGGTGCCTTTCCGTAAACTGTGGACTATCAGAGTGTTAATGAAGCGCAGAAATTGCATGGGGATAGAATACAACAGTCACCATGCGCACTTTCCTCCATTGGAGTAATGTCTCAAACAGTCTAATATTTGATCGTTCCCTGGAAGACCAGTAGTAGTTTCCGACGCACATCTGGAGGCATTCTGTAACCTGTGGACTATCAGAGTGTTGATGAAACACAGAAATTGCATCATGATTGAATACAACAGTCACCATGCGCACATTCCTCCATGGGAGTAATGTCTCTAACAGTCTACGCTTTGATCGTTCCCTGGAAGACCAGTAGTAGTTTCCGATGCACACCTGGAGGCTTTCCGTAATTTGGGCACTATCAGAGTGTTGATGAAACACAGAAATTGCATCGGGATTGAATACAACTGTCACCATGCGCACTTTCGTCCATTGGAGTAATGTCTGAAACAGTCTACGCTTTGATCGTTCCTTGGAAAACCGGCAGTGGTTTCCGATGCACATCTGGAGCCTTTCTGTAACCTGTGGACTATCAGAGTGTTGATGAAACACAGAAATTGCATCGGGATTGAATACAACAGTCACCTCGCTCACTTTCCTTCATGGGACTAATGTCTCAAACACTCTACGCTTTGATCGTTCCCTGGAAGCCCAGTAGTAGTTTCCGATGCACATCTGGAGGCTTTCTGTAATCTGTGGACTATCAGAGTGTTGATGAAACACAGAAATTGATTCTGGATTGAATACAACAGTCACCATCCGCACTTTCTTCCATTTGAGTAATGTCTCAAACAGTCTACGATTTGATCGTTTCCTGGAAGACCAGTAGTAGTTTCCGATGCACATCTGGAGGCATTCTGTAATCTGTGGACTATCAGAGTGTTGATGAAACACAGAAATTGCATCGGGATTGAATACAACTGTCACCATGCGCACTTTCGTCCATTGGAGTAATGTCTGAAACAGTCTACGCTTTGATCGTTCCTTGGAAGACCGGCAGTGGTTTCCGATGCACATCTGGTGGCATTCTGTAATCTGTAGACTATCAGAGAGTTGATGAAACAAAGATATTGCTTCGGGATTGAATACAACAGTCACCATGCGCACTTTCTTCAATGGGAGTAATGTCTCTAACAGTCTACGCTTTGATCGTTCCCTGGAAGACCAATAGTAGTTTCCGATGCACATCTGGTGGCATTCTGTAATCTGTGGACTATCAGAGTGGTGATGAACCACAGAAATTGCATCGAGATTGAATACAACAGTCACCATGCGCAACTACCTCCACGGGAGTAATGTCTCAAACCGTCTACGCTTTGAACGTTCCCCGGAAGACCAGTAGTAGTTTCCGATGCACATCTGGTGGCATTCTGTAATCTGTGGACTATCAGAGTGTTGATGAAACACAGAAATTGCATCATGATTGAATACAACAGTCACCATGCGCACTTTCCTCCATGGGAATAATGTCTCTAGCAGTCTACGCTTTGATCGTTCCCTGGAAGACCAGTAGTAGTTTCCGATGCACATCTGGTGGCATTCTGTAATCTGTCGACAATCAGAGTGTTGATGAAACACAGAAATTGAATCTGAATTGAATACAACAGTCACCATGCGCACTTTCCTTCATGTGAGTAATGTCTCAAACACTCTACGCTTTGATCGTTCCCTGGAAGACCAGTAGTAGTTTCCGATGCACATCTGCAGGCATTCTGTAATCTGTAGACTATCAGAGTGTTGATGAAACACAGAAATTGCATCGGGATCGAATACAACAGTCACCATGAGCACTTACCTCCATGGGAGTAATGTCTCTAACAGTCTACGCTTTGATCGTTCCCTGGAAGACCAGTAGAGCTTTCCGATGCACATCTGGTGAATTTCCGTAAACTGTGGACTATCAGAGTGTTGATGAAGCACAGAAATTGCATGGGGATAGAATACAACAGTCACCATGCGCACTTTCCTCCATGGGAGTAATGTCTCAAACAGTCTACTCTTTGATCGTTCCCTGGAAGACCAGTAGTAGTGTCCGATGCACATCTGGATTCATTCTGTAACCTGTGGACTATCAGAGTGTTGATGAAACACAGAAATTGCATCATGATTGAATACAACAGTCACCATGCACACTTTCCTTCATGTGAGTAATGTCTCAAACACTCTACGCTTTGATCGTTCCCTGGAAGACCAGTAGTAGTTTCCGATGCACATCTGGAGGCATTCTGTAATCTGTAGACTATCAGAGTGTTGATGAAACACAGAAATTGCATCGGGATTGAATACAACAGTCACCATGAGCACTTACCTCCATGGGAGTAATGTCTCTAGCAGTCTACGATTTGATCGTTCCCTGGAAGACCAGTAGAGCTTTCCGATGCACATCTGGTGCCTTTCCGTAAACTGTGGACTATCAGAGTGTTGATAAAGCACAGAAATTGCATGGGGATAGAATACAACAGTCACCATGCGCACTTTCCTCCATGGGAGTAATGTCTCAAACAGTCTAATATTTGATCGTTCCCTGGAAGACCAGTAGTAGTTTCCGATGCACATCTGGAGGCATTCTGTAACCTGTGGACTATCAGAGTGTTGATGAAACACAGAAGTTGCATCATGATTGAATACAACAGTCACCATGCGCACATTCCTCCATGGGAGTAATGTCTCTAACAGTCTACGCTTTGAGCGTTCCCTGGAAGACCAGTAGTAGTTTCCGATGCACACCTGGAGGCTTTCCGTAATTTGGGCACTATCAGAGTCTTGATGAAACACAGAAATTGCATCGGGATTGAATACAACTGTCACCATGCGCACTTTCGTTCATTGGAGTAATGTCTGAAACAGTCTACGCTTTGATCGTTCCTTGGAAGACCGGCAGTGGTTTCCGATGCACATCTGGAGCTTTTCTGTAACCTGTGGACTATCAGAGTGTTGATGAAACACAGAAATTGCATCGGGATTGAATACAACAGTCACCTTGCTCACTTTCCTTCATGGGAGTAATGTCTCAAACACTCTACGCTTTGATCGTTCCCTGGAAGCCCAGTAGTAGTTTCCGATGCACATCTGGAGGCTTTCTGTAATCTGTGGACTATCAGAGAGTTGATGAAACACAGAAATTGATTCTGCATTGAATACAACAGTCACCATGCGCACTTTCTTCCATGGGAGTAATGTCTCAAACAGTCTACGATTTGATCGTTTCCTGGAAGACCAGTAGTACTTTCCGATGCACATCTGGAGGAATTCTGTAATCTGTGGACTATCAGAGTGTTGATGAAACACAGAAATTGCATCGGGATTGAATACAACTGTCACCATGCGCACTTTCGTCCATTGCAGTAATGTTTGAAACAGTCTACGCTTTGATCGTTCCCTGCAAGACCGGCAGTGGTTTCCGATGCACATCTGGTGGCATTCTGTAATCTGTGGACTATCAGAGTGGTGATGAACCACAGAAATTGCATCGAGATTGAATACAACAGTCACCATGCGCAACTACCTCCACGGGAGTAATGTCTCAAACCGTCTACGCTTTGAACGTTCCCCGGAAGACCAGTAGTAGTTTCCGATGCACATCTGGTGGCATTCTGTAATCTGTGGACTATCAGAGTGTTGATGAAACACAGAAATTGCATCATGATTGAATACAACAGTCACCATGCGCACTTTCCTCCATGGGAATAATGTCTCTAACAGTCTACGCTTTAATCGTTCCCTGGAAGACCAGTAGTAGTTTCCGATGCACATCTGGTGGCATTCTGTAATCTGTCGACAATCAGAGTGTTGATGAAACACAGAAATTGAATCTGAATTGAATACAACAGTCACCATGCGCACTTTCCTTCATGTAAGTAATGTCTCAAACACTCTACGCTTTGATCGTTCCCTGGAAGACCAGTAGTAGTTTCCGATGCACATCTGGAGGCATTCTGTAATCTGTAGACTATCAGAGTGTTGATGAAACACAGAAATTGCATCGGGATTGAATACAACAGTCACCATGAGCACTTACCTCCATGGGAGTAATGTCTCTAACAGTCTACGCTTTGATCGTTCCCTGGAAGACCAGTAGAGCTTTCCGATGCACATCTGGTGCCTTTCCGTAAACTGTGGACTATCAGAGTGTTGATGAAGCACAGAAATTGCATGGGGATAGAATACAACAGTCACCATGCGCACTTTCCTCCATGGGAGTAATGTCTCAAACAGTCTACTCTTTGATCGTTCCCTGGAAGACCAGTAGTAGTTTCCGATGCTCATCTGGAGGCATTCTGTAACCTGTGGACTATCAGAGTGTTGATGAAACACAGAAATTGCATCATGATTGCATACAACAGTCACCATGCGCACTTTCCTCCATGGGAGTAATGTCTCTAACAGTCTACGCTTTGATCGTTCCCTGGAATACCAGTAGTAGTTTCCGATGCACACCTGGAGGCTTTCCGTAATTTGTGCACTATCAGAGTGTTGATGAAACACAGAAATTGCATCGGGATTGAATACAACTGTCACCATGCGCACTTTCATCCATTGGAGTAATGTCTGAAACAGTCTACGCTTTGATCGTTCCTTGGAAAACCGGCAGTGGTTTCCGATGCACATCTGGAGGCATTCTGTAATCTGTGGACTATCAGAGTGTTGATGAAACACAGAAATAGCATCATGATTGAATACAACAGTCACCATACGCACATTCCTCCATGGGAGTAATGTCTCTAACAGTCTACGCTTTGATCGTTCCCTGGAAGACCAGTAGTAGTTTCCGATGCACATCTGGTGGCATTCTGTAATCTGTGGACTATCAGATTGGTGATGAACCACAGAAATTGCATCGAGATTGAATACAACAGTCACCATGCGCAACTACCCCCACGGGAGTAATGTCTCAAACCGTCTACGCTTCGATCGTTCCCCGGAAGACCAGTAGTAGTTTCCGATGCACATCTGGTGGCATTCTGTAATCTGTGGACTATCAGAGTGTTGATGAAACACAGAAATTGCATCATGATTGAATACAACAGTCACCATGCGCACTTTCCTCCATGGGAATAATGTCTCCAACAGTCTACGCTTTGATCGTTCCCTGGAAGAAAAGTAGTAGTTTCCGATGCACATCTGCAGCCTTTAAGTAATTTGTGGACTTTAAAAGTGTTGATGAAACACAGCAATTGCATCGGGATTAAATACAACAGTCACCATGCGCACTTTCCTCCACGGGAGTAATGTCTCGAACAGTCTACGCTTTGATCGTTCCCTGGAAGACCAGTAGTAGTTTCCGATGCACACCTGGAGGCTTTCCGTAATTTGGGCACTATCAGAGTGTTGATGAAACACAGAAATTGCATCGGGATTGAATACAACTGTCACCATGCTCACTTTCGTCCATTGGAGTAATGTCTGAAACAGTCTACGCTTTGATCGTTCCTTGGAAGACCGGCAGTGGTTTCCGATGCACATCTGGAGCTTTTCTGTAACCTGTGGACTATCAGAGTGTTGATGAAACACAGAAATTGCATCGGGATTGAATACAACAGTCACCTTGCTCACTTTCCTTCATGGGAGTAATGTCTCAAACACTCTACGCTTTGATCGTTCCCTGGAAGCCCAGTAGTAGTTTCCGATGCACATCTGGAGGCTTTCTGTAATCTGTGGACTATCAGAGAGTTGATGAAACACAGAAATTGATTCTGGATTGAATACAACAGTCACCATGCGCACTTTCTTCCAAGGGAGTAATGTCTCAAACAGTCTACGATTTGATCGTTTCCTGGAAGACCAGTAGTAGTTTCCGATGCACATCTGGAGGCATTCTGTAATCTGTGGACTATCAGAGTGTTGATGAAACACAGAAATTATATCGGGATTGAATACAACTGTCACCATGCGCACTTTCGTCCATTGGAGTAATGTTTGAAACAGTCTACGCTTTGATCGTTCCCTGGAAGACCGGCAGTGGTTTCCGATGCACATCTGGAGGCATTCTGTAATCTGTGGACTATCAGAGTGTTGATGAAACACAGAAATTGAATCTGAATTGAATACAACAGTCACCATGCGCACTTTCCTTCATGTGAGTAATGTCTCAAACACTCTACGCTTTGATCGTTCCCTGGAAGACCAGTAGTAGTTTCCGATGCACATCTGGAGGCATTCTGTAATCTGTAGACTATCAGAGTGTTGATGAAACACAGAAATTGCATCGGGATTGAATACAACAGTCACCATGAGCACTTACCTCCATGGGAGTAATGTCTCTAACAGTCTACGCTTTGATCGTTCCCTGGAAGACCAGTAGAGCTTTCCGATGCACATCTGGTGCCTTTCCGTAAACTGTGGACTATCAGAGTGTTGATGAAGCACAGAAATTGCATGGGGATAGAATACAACAGTCACCATGCGCACTTTCTTCCATGGGAGTAATGTCTCAAACAGTCTACTCTTTGATCGTTCCCTGGAAGACCAGTAGTAGTTTCCGATGCTCATCTGGAGGCATTCTGTAACCTGTGGACTATCAGAGTGTTGATGAAACACAGAAATTGCATCATGATTGAATACAACAGTCACCATGCGCACTTTCCTCCATGGGAGTAATGTCTCTAACAGTCTACGCTTTGATCGTTCCCTGGAAGACCAGTAGTAGTTTCCGATGCACACCTGGAGGCTTTCCGTAATTTGTGCACTATCAGAGTGTTGATGAAACACAGAAATTGCATCGGGATTGAATACAACTGTCACCATGCGCACTTTCGTCCATTGGAGTAATGTCTGAAACAGTCTACGCTTTGATCGTTCCTTGGAAAACCGGCAGTGGTTTCCGATGCACATCTGGAGGCATTCTGTAATCTGTGGACTATCAGAGTGTTGATGAAACACAGAAATTGCATCGGGATTGAATACAACAGTCACCTTGCTCACTTTCCTTCATGGGAGTAATATCTCAAACACTCTACGCTTTGATCGTTCCCTGGAAGCCCAGTAGTAGTTTCCGATGCACATCTGGAGGCATTCTGTAATCTGTGGACTATCAGAGTGTTGATGAAACACAGAAATAGCATCATGATTGAATACAACAGTCACCATGCGCACATTCCTCCATGGGAGTAATGTCTCTAACAGTCTACGCTTTGATCGTTCCCTGGAAGACCAGTAGTAGCTTCCGATGCACATCTGGTGGCATTCTGTAATCTGTGGACTATCAGATTGGTGATGAACCACAGAAATTGCATCGAGATTGAATACAACAGACACCATGCGCAACTACCCCCACGGGAGTAATGTCTCAAACCGTCTACGCTTCGATCGTTCCCCGGAAGACCAGTAGTAGTTTCCGATGCACATCTGGTGGCATTCTGTAATCTGTGGACTATCAGAGTGTTGATGAAACACAGAAATTGCATCATGATTGAATACAACAGTCACCATGCGCACTTTCCTCCATGGGAATAATGTCTCCAACAGTCTACGCTTTGATCGTTCCCTGGAAGACCAGTAGTAGCTTCCGATGCACATCTGGAGCCTTTAAGTAATTTGTGGACTTTAAGAGTGTTGATGAAACACAGCAATTGCATCGGGATTAAATACAACAGTCACCATGCGCACTTTCCTCCACGGGAGTAATGTCTCGAACAGTCTACGCTTTGATCGTTCCCTGGAAGACCAGTAGCAGTTTACGATGCACATCTGGTGGCATTCTGTAATCTGTGGACTATCAGAGTGTTGATGAAACACAGAAGTTGCATAGGGATGAATACAACAGTCACCATGCGCACTTTCCTCCACGGGAGTAATGTCTCAAACAGACTACGCTTTGATCGGTCCCTGGAAGACCAGTAGCAGTTTCCGATGCACATCTGGTGGCATTCTGTAATCTGTGGACTATCAGAGTGTTGATGAAACACAGAAATTGCATCGGGATTGAATACAACAGTCACCTTGCTCACTTTCCTTCATGGGAGTAATATCTCAAACACTCTACGCTTTGATCGTTCCCTGGAAGCCCAGTAGTAGTTTCCGATGCACATCTGGAGGCATTCTGTAATCTGTGGAGTATCAGAGTGTTGATTAAACACAGAAATTGCATTGGGATTGAATACAACAGTCACCATGCGCACTTTCCTCCACGGGAGTAATGTCTCAAACAGTCTACGCTATGATCGTTCCTGGAGGACCAGTAGTAGTTTCCGATGCACGTCTGGTGGCATTCTGTAATCTGTGGACTATCAGAGTGTTGATGAAACACAGAAATTAAATCGGGATTGAATACAACAGTCACCATTCGCACTTTCCTTCATGGGAATAATGTCTCAAAGAGTCTACGCTTTGATCGTTCCCAGGAAGACCAGTAGTAGTTTCCGATGCACATCTGAAAGCATTCTGTAATCTGAGGACTATCAGAGTGTTGATGAAACACAGAAATTGCATCGGGGTTGAATACAACAGTCACCATGCGCACTTCCCTCAATGGGAGTAATGTCTCAAAGAGTTTACGCTTTGATCATCGATGGAAGACCAGCAGTAGTCTCCGATGCACATCTGGAGGCATTCTGTAATCTGTGGACTATCAGAGTGTTGATGAAACACAGGAATTGCATCGGGATTGAATACAACAGTCACCATGACACTTTCCTCCATGGGAGTAATGTCTCAAACAGTCTACGCTTTGATCGTTCCCTGGAAGACCAGTAGTAGTTTCCGATGAACATCTGGATTCCATCTGTAACCTGTGGACTATCAGAGTGTTGATGAAACAGAGAAATAGCATCGGGAATGAATAGAACAGTCACCATGCGCACTTTCTTCCATGGGAGTAATGTCTCAAACAGTCTACGATTTGATCGTTCCCTGGAAGACTAGTAGTAGTTTCCGATGCACATCTGGACGCATTCTGTAATCTGTGGATTATCAGAGTGTTGATGAAACACAGAAATTGCATCGGGATTGAATACAACAGGCACCATGCGCAACTACCTCCACGGGAGTAATGTCTCAAACCGTCTACGCTTTGATCGTTCCCCGGAAGACCAGTAGTAGTTTCCGATGCACATCTGGTGGCATTCTGTAATCTGTGGACTATCAGAGTGTTGATGAAACACAGAAATTCCATCATGATTGAATACAACAGTCACCATGCGCACTTTCCTCCATGGAAATAATGTCTCTAACAGTCTACGCTTTGATCGTTCCCTGGAAGACCAGTAGTAGTTTCCGATGCACATCTGGAGCCTTTAAGTAATTTGTGGTCTTTAAGAGTGTTGATGAAACACAGCAATTGCATCGGGATTAAATACAACAGTCACCATGCGCACTTTCTTCCTTGGGAGTAATGTCTCAAACAGTCTACGCTTTGATCGTACCCTGGAAGACCAGCAGTAGTTTCCGATGAACATCTGGAGACATTCTGTAATCTGTGGACTATCAGAGTGTTGATGAAACACAGAATTTGCATCGGGATTGAATTCAACAGTCACCATGCGCACTTTCTTCCTTGGGAGTAATGTCTCACACAGTCTACGATTTGATCGGTCCCTGGAAGACCAGTAGTAGTTTCCGATGCACATCTGGTGGCATTCTGCAATCTGTGGACAATCAGAGTGTTGATGAAACACAGACATTGAATCGGAATTAAATACAACAGTCACCATGCGCACTTTCCTCCACGGGAGTAATGTCTCAAACAGTCTACGCTTTGATCGTTCCCTGGAAGACCAGTAGTAGTTTCCGATGCACATCTGGTGGCATTCTGTAATCTGTGGAGTATCAGAGTGTTGATTAAACACAGAAATTACATCGGGATTGAATACAACAGTCACCATGTGCACTTTCCTCCACGGGAGTAATGTCTCTAACAGTCTACGCTTTGATCGTTCCTGGAAGACCAGTAGTAGTTTCCGATGCACGTCTGGTGGCATTCTGTAATCTGTGGACTATCAGAGTGTAGATGAAACACAGAAATTGCCTCGGGATTGAATACAACAGTCACGATTCGCACTTTCCTTCATGGGAGTAATGTCTCAAACAGTCTACGCTTTAATAGTTCCCAGGAAGACCAGTAGTAGTTTCCGATGCACATCTGAAAGCATTCTGTAATCTGAGGACTATCAGAGTGTTGATGAAACACAGATATTGCATCGGGGTTGAATACAACAGCCACCATGCGCACTTCCCTCAATGGGAGTAATGTCTCAAAGAGTTTACGCTTTGATCATCGATGGAAGACCAGCAGTAGTTCCCGATGCACATCTGGAGGCATTCTGTAATCTGTGGCCTATCAGAGTGTTGATGAAACACAGAAATTGCATCATGATTGAATACAACAGTCACCATGCGCACTTTCCTCCATGGGAGTAATGTCTCTAACAGTCTACACTTTGATCGTTCTCTGGAAGACCAGTAGTAGTTTCCGATGCACACCTGGAGGCTTTCCGTAATTTGTGCACTATCAAAGTGTTGATGAAACACAGAAATTGCATCGTGACTGAATACAACAGTCACCTTGCTCACTTTCCTTCATGGGAGTAATGTCTCTAACAGTCTACGTTTTGATCGTTCCCTGGAAGACCAGTAGTAGTTTCCGATGCACACCTGGAGGCTTTCCGTAATTTGTGCACTATCAGAGTGTTGATGAAACACAGAAATTGCATCGGGATTGAATACAACTGTCACCATGCGCACTTTCGTCCATTGGAGTATTGTCTGAAACAGTCTACGCTTTGATCGTTCCTTGGAAGACCGGTAGTGGTTTCCGATGCACATCTGGAGCCATTCTGTAATCTGTGGACTATCAGAGTGTTGATGAAACACAGAAATTGCATCGGGATTGAATACAACAGTCACCTTGCTCACTTTCCTTCATGGGAGTAATGTCTCAAACACTCTACGCTTTGATCGTTCCCTGAAAGCCCAGTAGTAGTTTCCGATGCACACCTGGAGGCTTTCTGTAATCTGTGGACTATCAGAGTGTTGATGAAACACAGAAATTGATTCTGGATTGAATACAACAGTCACCATGCGCACTTTCTTCCATGGGAGTAATGTCTCAAACAGTCTACGATTTGATCGTTTCCTGGAAGACCAGTAGTAGTTTCCGATGCACATCTGGAGGCATTCTGTAATCTGTGGACTATCAGAGTGTTGATGAAACACAGAAATTGCATCATGATTGAATACAACAGTCACCATGCGCACATTCCTCCATGGGAGTAATGTCTCTAACAGTCTACGCTTTGATCGTTCCCTGGAAGACCAGTAGTAGTTTCCGATGCACATCTGGTGGCATTCTGTAATCTGTGGACTATCAGAGTGGTGATGAACCACAGAAATTGCATCGAGATTGAATACAACAGTCACCATGTGCAACTACCTCCACGGGAGTAATGTCTCAAACCGTCTACGCTTTGATCGTTCCCCGGAAGTCCAGTAGTAGTTTCCGATGCACATCTGGTGGCATTCTGTAATCTGCGGACTATCAGAGTGTTGATGAAACACAGAAATTGCATCATGATTGAATACAACAGTCACCATGCGCACTTTCCTCCATGGGAATAATGTCTCTAACAGTCTACGCTTTGATCGTTCCCTGGAAGACCAGTAGTAGTTTCCGATGCACATCTGGAGCCTTTAAGTAATTTGTGGACTTTAAGAGTGTTGATGAAACACAGCAATTGCATCGGGATTAAATACAACAGTCACCATGCGCACTTTCCTCCACGGGAGTAATGTCTCAAACAGACTACGCTTTGATCGGTTCCTGGAAGACCAGTAGCAGTTTCCGATGCACATCTGGTGGCATTCTGTAATCTGTCGACAATCAGAGTGTTGATGAAACACAGAAATTGAATCTGAATTGAATACAACTGTCACCATGCGCACTTTCCTTCATGTGAGTAATGTCTCAAACACTCTACGCTTTGATCGTTCCCTGGAAGACCAGTAGTAGTTTCCGATGCACATCTGGAGGCATTCTGTAATCTGTAGACTATCAGAGTGTTGATGAAACACAGAAATTGCATCGGGATTGAATACAACAGTCACCATGAGCACTTACCTCCATGGGAGTAATGTCTCTAACAGTCTACGCTTTGATCGTTCCCTGGAAGACCAGTAGAGCTTTCCGATGCACATCTGGTGCCTTTCCGTAAACTGTGGACTATCAGAGTGTTGATGAAGCACAGAAATTGCATGGGGATAGAATACAACAGTCACCATGCGCACTTTCCTCCATGGGAGTAATGTCTCAAACAGTCTACTCTTTGATCGTTCCCTGGAAGACCAGTAGTAGTTTCCGATGCACATCTGGAGGCATTCTGTAACCTGTGGACTATCAGAGTGTTGATGAAACACAGAAATTGCATCATGATTGAATACAACAGTCACCATGCGCACATTCCTCCATGGGAGTAATGACTCTAACAGTCTACGTTTTGATCGTTCCCTGGAAGACCAGTAGTAGTTTCCGATGCACACCTGGAGGCTTTCCGTAATTTGTGCACTATCAGAGTGTTGATAAAACATAGAAATTGCATCGGGATTGAATACAACTGTCACCATGCGCACTTTCGTCCATTGGAGTAATGTCGGAAACAGTCTACGCTTTGATCGTTCCTTGGAAGACCGGTAGTGGTTTCCGATGCACATCTGGAGCCATTCTGTAATCTGTGGACTATCAGAGTGTTGATGAAACACAGAAATTGCATCGGGATTGAATACAACAGTCACCTTGCTCACTTTCCTTCATGGGAGTAATGTCTCAAACACTCTACGCTTTGATCGTTCCCTGAAAGCCCAGTAGTAGTTTCCGATGCACATCTGGAGGCTTTCTGTAATCTGTGGACTATCAGAGTGTTGATGAAACACCGAAATTGCATCATGATTGAATACAACAGTCACCATGCGCACTTTCCTCCATGGGAATAATGTCTCTAACAGTCTACGCTTTGATCGTTCCCTGGAAGACCAGTAGTAGTTTCCGATGCACATCTGGAGCCTTTAAGTAATTTGTGGACTTTAAGAGTGTTGATGAAACACAGCAATTGCATCCGGATTAAATACAACAGTCACCATGCGCACTTTCCTCCACGGGAGTAATGTCTCGAACAGTCTACGCTTTGATCGTTCCCTGGAAGACCAGTAGTAGTTTCCGATGCACATCTGGTGGCATTCTGTAATCTGTGGACTATCAGAGTGTTGATGAAACACAGAAATTGATTCTGGATTGAATACAACAGTCACCATGCGCACTTTCTTCCATGGGAGTAATTTCTCAAACAGTCTACGATTTGATCGTTTCCTGGAAGACCAGTAGTAGTTTCCGATGCACATCTGGAGGCATTCTGTAATCTGTGGACTATCAGAGTGTTGATGAAACACAGAAATTGCATCATGATTGAATACAACAGTCACCATGCGCACATTCCTCCATGGGAGTAATGTCTCTAACAGTCTACGCTTTGATCGTTCCCTGGAAGACCAGTAGTAGTTTCCGATGCACATCTGGTGGCATTCTGTAATCTGAGGACTATCAGAGTGGTGATGAACCACAGAAATTGCATCGAGATTGAATACAACAGTCACCATGCGCAACTACCTCCACGGGAGTAATGTCTCAAACCGTCTACGCTTTGATCGTTCCCCGGAAGACCAGTAGTAGTTTCCGATGCACATCTGGTGGCATTCTGTAATCTGTGGACTACCAGAGTGTTGATGAAACACCGAAATTGCATCATGATTGAATACAACAGTCACCATGCGCACTTTCCTCCATGGGAATAATGTCTCTAACAGTCTACGCTTTGATCGTTCCCTGGAAGACCAGTAGTAGTTTCCGATGCACATCTGGAGCCTTTAAGTAATTTGTGGACTTTAAGAGTGTTGATGAAACACAGCAATTGCATCCGGATTAAATACAACAGTCACCATGCGCACTTTCCTCCACGGGAGTAATGTCTCGAACAGTCTACGCTTTGATCGTTCCCTGGAAGACCAGTAGTAGTTTCCGATGCACATCTGGTGGCATTCTGTAATCTGTGGACTATCAGAGTGTTGATGAAACACAGAAGTTGCATAGGGATGAATACAACAGTCACCATGCGCAGTTTCCTCCACGGGAGTAATGTCTCAAACAGACTACGCTTTGATCGGTCCCTGGAAGACCAGTAGCAGTTTCCGATGCACATCTGGTGGCATTCTGTAATCTGTCGACAGTCAGAGTGTTGATGAAACACAGAGATTGAATCTGAATTGAATACAACAGTCACCATGCGCACTTTCCTTCATGTGAGTAATGTCTCAAACACTCTACGCTTTGATCGTTCCCTGGAAGACCAGTAGTAGTTTCCGATGCACATCTGGAGGCATTCTGTAATCTGTAGACTATCAGAGTGTTGATGAAACACAGAAATTGCATCGGGATTGAATACTACAGTCACCATGAGCACTTACCTCCATGGGAGTAATGTCTCTAACAGTTTACGCTTTGATCGTTCCCTGGAAGACCAGTAGAGCTTTCCGATGCACATCTGGTGCTTTTCCGTAAACTGTGGACTATCAGAGTGTTGATGAAGCACAGAAATTGCGTGGGGATAGAATACAACAGTCACCATGCGCACTTTCCTCCATGGGAGTAATGTCTCAAACAGTCTACCCTTTGATCGTTGCCTGGAAGACCAGTAGTAGTTTCCGATGCACATCTGGAGGCATTCTGTAACCTGTGGACAATCAGAGTGTTGATGAAACACAGAAATTGCATCATGATTGAATACAACAGTCACCATGCGCACTTTCCTCCATGGGAGTAATGTCTCTAACAGTCTACGCTTTGATCGTTCCCTGGAAGACCAGTAGTAGTTTCCGATGCACACCTGGTGGCTTTCCGAAATTTGTGCACTATCAGAGTGTTGATGAAACACAGAAATTGCATCGGGATTGAATACAACAGTCACCATGCGCACTTTCGTCCATTGGAGTAATGTCTGAAGCAGTCTACGCTTTGATCGTTCCTTGGATGACCAGCAGTGGTTTCCGATGCACATCTGGAGGCATTCTGTAATCTGTGGACTATCAGAGTGTTGATGAAACACAGAAATTGCATCGGGATTGAATACAACAGTCACCTTGCTCACTTTCCTTCATGGGAGTAATGTCTCAAACACTCTACGCTTTGATCGTTCCCTGGAAGCCCAGTAGTAGTTTCCGATGCACATCTGGAGGCTTTCTGTAATCTGTGGACTATCAGAGTGTTGATGAAACACAGAAATTGATTCTGGATTGACTACAACAGTCACCATGCGCACTTTCTTCCATGGGAGTAATGTCTCAAACAGTCTACGATTTGATCGTTTCCTGGAAGACCAGTAGTAGTTTCCGATGCACATCTGGAGGCATTCTGTAATCTGTGGACTATCAGAGTGTTGATGAAACACAGAAATTGCATCATGATTGAATACAACAGTCACCATGCGCACATTCCTCCATGGGAGTAATGTCTCTAACAGTCTACGCTTTGATCGTTCCCTGGAAGACCACTAGTAGTTTCCGATGCACATCTGGTGGCATTCTGTAATGTGTGGACTATCAGAGTGGTGATGAACCACAGAAATTGCATCGAGATTGAATACAACAGTCACCATGCGCAACTACCTCCACGGGAGTAATGTCTCAAACCGTCTACGCTTTGATCGTTCCCCGGAAGACCAGTAGTAGTTTCCGATGCACATCTGGTGGCATTCTGTAATCTGTGGACTATCAGAGTGTTGATGAAACACAGAAATTGCATCATGATTGAATACAACAGTCACCATGCGCACTTTCCTCCATGGGAATAATGTCTCTAACAGTCTACGCTTTGATCGTTCCCTGGAAGACCAGTAGTAGTTTCCGATGCACATCTGGAGCCTTTAAGTAATTTGTGGACTTTAAGAGTGTTGATGAAATACAGCAATTGCATCGGGATTAAATACAACAGTCACCATGGGCACTTTCCTCCACGGGAGTAATGTCTCGAACAGTCTACGCTTTGATCGTTCCCTGGAAGACCAGTAGTAGTTTCCGATGCACATCAGGTGGCATTCTGTAATCTGTGGACTATCAGAGTGTTGATGAAACACAGAAGTTGCATAGGGATGAATACAACAGTCACCATGCGCACTTTCCTCCACGGGAGTAATGTCTCAAACAGACTACGCTTTGATCGGTCCCTGGAAGACCAGTAGCAGTTTCTGATGCACATCTGGTGGCATTCTGTAATCTATCGACAGTCAGAGTGTTGATGAAACACAGAAATTGCATCGGGATTGAATACAACTGTCACCTTGCTCACTTTCCTTCATGGGAGTAATGTCTCAAACACTCTACGCTTTGATCGTTCCCTGGAAGACCAGTAGTAGTTTCCGAAGCACATCTGGAGGCATTCTGTAATCTGTGGACTATCAGAGTGTTGATGAAACACAGAAATTGATTCTGGATTGAATACAACAGTCACCATGCGCACTTTCTTCCATGGGAGTAATGTCTCAAACAGTCTACTATTTGATCGTTTCCTGGAAGACCAGTAGTAGTTTCCGATGGACATCTGGAGGCTTTCTGTAATCTGTGGACTATCAGAGTGTTGATGAAACACAGAAATTGCATCATGATTGAATACAACAGTCACCATGCGCACATTCCTCCATGGGAGTAATTTCTCTAACAGTCTACGCTTTGATCGTTCCCTGGAAGACCAGTAGTACTTTCCGATGCACATCTGGTGGCATTGTGTAATCTGTGGACTATCAGAGTGGTGATGAACCACAGAAATTGCATCGGGATTGAATACAACAGGCACCATGCGCAACTACCTCCACGGGAGTAATGTCTCAAACCGTCTACGCTTTGATCGTTCCCCGGAAGACCAGTAGTAGTTTCCGATCCACGTCTGGTGGCATTCTGTAATCTGTGGACTATCAGAGTGTTGATGAAACACAGAAATTGCATCATGATTGAATACAACAGTCACCATGCGCACTTTCCTCCATGGAAATAATGTCTCTAACAGTCTACGCTTTGATCGTTCCCTGGAAGACCAGTAGTAGTTTCCGATGCACATCTGGAGCCTTT
This sequence comes from Schistocerca gregaria, assembly GCF_023897955.1. Classification (NCBI taxonomy): domain Eukaryota; kingdom Metazoa; phylum Arthropoda; class Insecta; order Orthoptera; family Acrididae; genus Schistocerca; species Schistocerca gregaria. Next base: position 39,259,990 of record NC_064920.1, read on the forward strand.
AAGTAATTTGTGGACTTTAAGAGTGTTGATGAAACACAGCAATTGCATCGGGATTAAATACAACAGTCACCATGCGCACTTTCCTCCACGGGAGTAATGTCTCGAACAGTCTACGCTTTGATCGTTCCCTGGAAGACCAGTAGTAGTTTCCGATGCACATCTGGTGGCATTCTGTAATCTGTGGACTATCAGAGTGTTGATGAAACACAGAAGTTGCATAGGGATGAATACAACAGTCACCATGCGCACTTCCCTCAATGGGAGTAATGTCTCAAAGAGTTTACGCTTTGATCATCGATGGAAGACCAGCAGTAGTCTCCGATGCACATCTGGAGGCATTCTGCAATCTGTGAACTATCAGAGTGTTGATGAAACACAGAAATTGCATCGGGATTGAATACAACAGTCACCATGACACTTTCCTCCATGGGAGTAATGTCTCAAACAGTCTACGCTTTGATCGTTCCCTGGAAGACCAGTAGTAGTTTCCGATGAACATCTGGATTCCATCTGTAATCTGTGGACTATCAGAGTGTTGATGAAACAGAGAAATAGCATCGGGAATGAATACAACAGTCACCATGCGCACTTTCTTCCATGGGAGTAATGTCTCAAACAGTCTACGATTTGATCGTTCCCTGGAAGACTAGTAGAAGTTTCCGATGCACATCCGGACGCATTCTGTAATCTGTGGAGTATCAGAGTGTTGATGAAACACAGTAATTGCATCGGGATTGAATACAACAGTCACCATGCGCACTTCCCTCAATGGGAGTAATGTCTCAAAGAGTTTACGCTTTGATCGTTCGATGGAAGACCAGTAGTAGTTTCCGATGCACATCTGGCGGCATTCTGTAATCTGTGGAATATCAGAGTGTTGATGAAACACAGAAATTGCATCGGGATTGAATACAACAGTCACCATGCGAACTTTCCTCCATGGGAGTAATTCTCAAACAGTCTACGCTTTAATCGTTCCCTGGAAGACCAGTCGTAGTTTCCGATGCACATCTGGAGGTATACTGTAATCTGTGGACTATCAGAGTGTTGATGAAACAAGAAATTGCATCATGATTGAATACAACTGTCACCATGCGCACTTTCCTCCATGGGAATAATGTCTCTAACAGTCTACGCTTTGATCGTTCCCTGGAAGACCAGTAGTAGTTTCCGATGCACATCTGGAGGCTTTCCGTAATTTGTGGACTATCAGAGTGTTGATGAAACACAGAAATTGCATCGGGATTGAATACAACAGTCACCATGCGCTCTTTCCTCCATGGGAGTAATGTCTCGAACAGTCTACGCTTTGATCGTTCCCTGGAAGACCAGTAGTAGTTTCCGATGCACATCTGGTGGCAGTCTGTAATCTGTGGACTATCAGAGTGTTGATGAAACACAGAAGTTGCATAGGGATGAATACAAGAGTCACCATGCGCACTTTCCTCCACGGGAGTAATGTCTCAAACAGTCTACGCTTTGATCGGTCCCTGGAAGACCAGTAGTAGTTTCCGATGCACATCTGGTGGCATTCTGTAATCTGTGGACAATCAGAGTGTTGATGAAACACAGAAATTGAATCGGAATTGAATACCACAGTCACCATGCGCACTTTCCTCCACGGGAGTAATGTCTCAAACAGGCTACGCTTTGATCGTTCCCTGGAAGACCAGTAGTAGTTGCCGATGCACATCTGGTGGCATTCTGTAATCTGTGGAGTATCAGAGTGTTGATTAAACACAGAAATTGCATCGGGATTGAATACAACAGTCACCATGCGCACTTTCCTGCACGGGAGTAATGTCTCAAACAGTCTACGCTTTGATCGTTCCTGGAAGACCAGTAGTAGTTTCCGATGCACGTCTGGTGGCATTCTGTAATCTGTGGACTATCAGAGGGTAGATGAAACACAGAAATTGCCTCGGGATTGAATACAACAGTCAACATTTGCACTTTCCTTCATGGGAATAATGTCTGAAACAGTCTACGCTTTGATCGTTCCCTGGAAGAACAGTAGTAGTTTCCGATTCACATCTGAAAGCATTATGTATTCTGAGGACTATCAGAGTGTTGATGAAACAAAGAAATTGCATCGGGGTTGAATACAACAGTCACCATGCGTACTTCCCTCAATGGGAGAAATGTCTCAAAGAGTTTACGCTTTGATCATCGATGGAAGACCAGCAGTAGTTTCCGATGCACATCTGGAGGCTTTCTGTAATCTGTGGACTATCAGAGTGTTGATGAAACACAGAAATTGCATCGGGATTGAATACATCAGTCACTATGCGCACTTTCCTCCATGGGAGTAATGTCTCAAACAGTCTACGCTTTGATCGTTCCCTTTAAGACCAGTACTAGTTTCCAATGAACATCTGGATTCCATCTGTAATCTGTGGACTATCAGAGTGTTGATGAAACACAGAAATTGCATCGATAATGAATAGAACATTCACCATGCGCACTTTCTTCCATGGGAGTAATGTCTCAAACAGTCTACGATTTGATCGTTCCCTGGAAGACGAGTGGTAGTTTCCGATGCACATCTGGACGCATTCTGTAATCTGTGGAGTATCAGACTGTTGATGAAACACAGAAATTGCATCGGGATTGAATACAACAGTCACCATGCGCACTTCCCTCAATAAGAGTAATGTCTCAAAGAGTTTACGTTTGATCGTTCGATGGAAGACCAGTAGTAGTTTCCGATGCACATCTGGAGGCATTCTGCAATCTGTGAACTATCAGAGTGTTGATGAAACACAGAAATTGCATCGGGATTGAATACAACAGTCACCATGACACTTTCCTCCATGGGAGTAATGTCTCAAACAGTCTACGCTTTGATCGTTCCCTGGAAGACCAGTAGTAGTTTCCGATGAACATCTGGATTCCATCTGTAATCTGTGGACTATCAGAGTGTTGATGAAACAGAGAAATAGCATCGGGAATGAATACAACAGTCACCATGCGCACTTTCTTCCATGGGAGTAATGTCTCAAACAGTCTACGATTTGATCGTTCCCTGGAAGACTAGTAGAAGTTTCCGATGCACATCCGGACGCATTCTGTAATCTGTGGAGTATCAGAGTGTTGATGAAACACAGTAATTGCATCGGGATTGAATACAACAGTCACCATGCGCACTTCCCTCAATGGGAGTAATGTCTCAAAGAGTTTACGCTTTGATCGTTCGATGGAAGACCAGTAGTAGTTTCCGATGCACATCTGGCGGCATTCTGTAATCTGTGGAATATCAGAGTGTTGATGAAACACAGAAATTGCATCGGGATTGAATACAACAGTCACCATGCGAACTTTCCTCCATGGGAGTAATTCTCAAACAGTCTACGCTTTAATCGTTCCCTGGAAGACCAGTCGTAGTTTCCGATGCACATCTGGAGGTATACTGTAATCTGTGGACTATCAGAGTGTTGATGAAACAAGAAATTGCATCATGATTGAATACAACTGTCACCATGCGCACTTTCCTCCATGGGAATAATGTCTCTAACAGTCTACGCTTTGATCGTTCCCTGGAAGACCAGTAGTAGTTTCCGATGCACATCTGGAGGCTTTCCGTAATTTGTGGACTATCAGAGTGTTGATGAAACACAGAAATTGCATCGGGATTGAATACAACAGTCACCATGCGCTCTTTCCTCCATGGGAGTAATGTCTCGAACAGTCTACGCTTTGATCGTTCCCTGGAAGACCAGTAGTAGTTTCCGATGCACATCTGGTGGCAGTCTGTAATCTGTGGACTATCAGAGTGTTGATGAAACACAGAAGTTGCATAGGGATGAATACAAGAGTCACCATGCGCACTTTCCTCCACGGGAGTAATGTCTCAAACAGTCTACGCTTTGATCGGTCCCTGGAAGACCAGTAGTAGTTTCCGATGCACATCTGGTGGCATTCTGTAATCTGTGGACAATCAGAGTGTTGATGAAACACAGAAATTGAATCGGAATTGAATACCACAGTCACCATGCGCACTTTCCTCCACGGGAGTAATGTCTCAAACAGGCTACGCTTTGATCGTTCCCTGGAAGACCAGTAGTAGTTGCCGATGCACATCTGGTGGCATTCTGTAATCTGTGGAGTATCAGAGTGTTGATTAAACACAGAAATTGCATCGGGATTGAATACAACAGTCACCATGCGCACTTTCCTGCACGGGAGTAATGTCTCAAACAGTCTACGCTTTGATCGTTCCTGGAAGACCAGTAGTAGTTTCCGATGCACGTCTGGTGGCATTCTGTAATCTGTGGACTATCAGAGGGTAGATGAAACACAGAAATTGCCTCGGGATTGAATACAACAGTCAACATTTGCACTTTCCTTCATGGGAATAATGTCTGAAACAGTCTACGCTTTGATCGTTCCCTGGAAGAACAGTAGTAGTTTCCGATTCACATCTGAAAGCATTATGTATTCTGAGGACTATCAGAGTGTTGATGAAACAAAGAAATTGCATCGGGGTTGAATACAACAGTCACCATGCGTACTTCCCTCAATGGGAGAAATGTCTCAAAGAGTTTACGCTTTGATCATCGATGGAAGACCAGCAGTAGTTTCCGATGCACATCTGGAGGCTTTCTGTAATCTGTGGACTATCAGAGTGTTGATGAAACACAGAAATTGCATCGGGATTGAATACATCAGTCACTATGCGCACTTTCCTCCATGGGAGTAATGTCTCAAACAGTCTACGCTTTGATCGTTCCCTTTAAGACCAGTACTAGTTTCCAATGAACATCTGGATTCCATCTGTAATCTGTGGACTATCAGAGTGTTGATGAAACACAGAAATTGCATCGATAATGAATAGAACATTCACCATGCGCACTTTCTTCCATGGGAGTAATGTCTCAAACAGTCTACGATTTGATCGTTCCCTGGAAGACGAGTGGTAGTTTCCGATGCACATCTGGACGCATTCTGTAATCTGTGGAGTATCAGACTGTTGATGAAACACAGAAATTGCATCGGGATTGAATACAACAGTCACCATGCGCACTTCCCTCAATAAGAGTAATGTCTCAAAGAGTTTACGTTTGATCGTTCGATGGAAGACCAGTAGTAGTTTCCGATGCACATCTGGAGGCATTCTGTAATCTGTGGACTATCAGAGTGTTGATGAAACACAGAAATTGCATCGGGATTGAATACAACAGTCACCATGCGCACTTTCTACTAAGGGAGTACTGTCTCAAACAGTCTACGCTTTGATCGTTCCCTGGAAGACCATTAGTAGTTTCCGATGAACATCTGGAGGCATTCTGTAATCTGTGGACTATCAGAGTGTTGATGAAACACAGAATTTGCATCGGGATTGAATACAACAGTCACCATGCGCACTTTCTTCCTTGGGAGTAATGTCTCAAACAGTCTACGATTTGATCGTTCCCTGGAAGACCAGTAGTAGTTTACGATGCAGATCTGGACGCATTCTGTAATCTGTGGACTATCAGAGTGTTGATGAAACACAGAAATTGCATCATGATTGAATACAACAGTCACCATGCGCACTTTCCTCCATGGGAATAATGTCTCTAACAGTCTACGCTTTGATCGTTCCCTGGAAGACCAGTAGTAGTTTCCGATGCACATCTGGAGCCTTTAAGTAATTTGTGGACTTTAAGAGTGTTGATGAAATACAGCAATTGCATCGGGATTAAATACAACAGTCACCATGCGGACTTTCCTCCACGGGAGTAATGTCTCGAACAGTCTACGCTTTGATCGTTCCCTGGAAGACCAGTGGTAGTTTCCGATGCACATCAGGTGGCATTCTGTAATCTGTGGACTATCAGAGTGTTGATGAAACACAGAAGTTGCATAGGGATGAATACAACAGTCACCATGCGCACTTTCCTCCACGGGAGTAATGTCTCAAACAGACTACGCTTTGATCGGTCCCTGGAAGATCAGTAGCAGTTTCTGATGCACATCTGGTGGCATTCTGTAATCTATCGACAGTCAGAGTGTTGATGAAACACAGAAATTGCATCGGGATTGAATACAACTGTCACCTTGCTCACTTTCCTTCATGGGAGTAATGTCTCAAACACTCTACGCTTTGATCGTTCCCTGGAAGACCAGTAGTAGTTTCCGAAGCACATCTGGAGGCATTCTGTAATCTGTGGACTATCAGAGTGTTGATGAAACACAGAAATTGATTCTGGATTGAATACAACAGTCACCATGCGCACTTTCTTCCATGGGAGTAATGTCTCAAACAGTCTACTATTTGATCGTTTCCTGGAAGACCAGTAGTAGTTTCCGATGGACATCTGGAGGCTTTCTGTAATCTGTGGACTATCAGAGTGTTGATGAAACACAGAAATTGCATCATGATTGAATACAACAGTCACCATGCGCACATTCCTCCATGGGAGTAATTTCTCTAACAGTCTACGCTTTGATCGTTCCCTGGAAGACCAGTAGTACTTTCCGATGCACATCTGGTGGCATTCTGTAATCTGTGGACTATCAGAGTGGTGATGAACCACAGAAATTGCATCGGGATTGAATACAACAGGCACCATGCGCAACTACCTCCACGGGAGTAATGTCTCAAACCGTCTACGCTTTGATCGTTCCCCGGAAGACCAGTAACAGTTTCCGATCCACATCTGGTGGCATTCTGTAATCTGTGGACTATCAGAGTGTTGATGAAACACAGAAATTGCATCATGATTGAATACAACAGTCACCATGCGCACTTTCCTCCATGGAAATAATGTCTCTAACAGTCTACGCTTTGATCGTTCCCTGGAAGACCAGTAGTAGTTTCCGATGCACATCTGGAGCCTTTAAGTAATTTGTGGACTTTAAGAGTGTTGATGAAACACAGCAATTGCATCGGGATTAAATACAACAGTCACCATGCGCACTTTCCTCCACGGGAGTAATGTCTCGAACAGTCTACGCTTTGATCGTTCCCTGGAAGACCAGTAGTAGTTTCCGATGCACATCTGGTGGCATTCTGTAATCTGTGGACTATCAGAGTGTTGATGAAACACAGAAGTTGCATAGGGATGAATACAACAGTCACCATGCGCACTTCCCTCAATGGGAGTAATGTCTCAAAGAGTTTACGCTTTGATCATCGATGGAAGACCAGCAGTAGTCTCCGATGCACATCTGGAGGCATTCTGTAATCTGTGGACTATCAGAGTGTTGATGAAACACAGAAATTGCATCGGGATTGAATACAACAGTCACCATGACACTTTCCTCCATGGGAGTAATGTCTCAAACAGTCTACGCTTTGATCGTTCCCTGGAAGACCAGTAGTAGTTTCCGATGAACATCTGGATTCCATCTGTAATCTGTGGACTATCAGAGTGTTGATGAAACAGAGAAATAGCATCGGGAATGAATACAACAGTCACCATGCGCACTTTCTTCCATGGGAGTAATGTCTCAAACAGTCTACGATTTGATCGTTCCCTGGAAGACTAGTAGAAGTTTCCGATGCACATCTGGACGCATTCTGTAATCTGTGGAGTATCAGAGTGTTGATGAAACACAGTAATTGCATCGGGATTGAATACAACAGTCACCATGCGCACTTCCCTCAATGGGAGTAATGTCTCAAAGAGTTTACGCTTTGATCGTTCGATGGAAGACCAGTAGTAGTTTCCGATGCACATCTGGAGGCATTCTGTAATCTGTGGAATATCAGAGTGTTGATGAAACACAGAAATTGCATCGGGATTGAATACAACAGTCACCATGCGAACTTTCCTCCATGGGAGTAATTCTCAAACAGTCTACGCTTTAATCGTTCCCTGGAAGACCAGTCGTAGTTTCCGATGCACATCTGGAGGTATACTGTAATCTGTGGACTATCAGAGTGTTGATGAAACTAGAAATTGCATCATGATTGAATTCAACTGTCACCATGCGCACTTTCCTCCATGGGAATAATGTCTCTAACAGTCTACGCTTTGATCGTTCCCTTGAAGACCAGTAGTAGTTTCCGATGCACATCTGGAGGCTTTCCGTAATTTGTGGACTATCAGAGTGTTGATGAAACACAGAAATTGCATCGGGATTGAATACAACAGTCACCATGCGCTCTTTCCTCCATGGGAGTAATGTCTCGAACAGTCTACGATTTGATTATTCCCTGGAAGACCAGTAGTAGTTTCCGATGCACATCTGGTGGCATTCTGTAATCTGTGGACTATCAGAGTGTTGATGAAACACAGAAGTTGCATAGGGATGAATACAAGAGTCACCATGCGCACTTTCCTCCACGGGAGTAATGTCTCAAACAGTCTACGCTTTGATCGGTCCCTGGAAGACCAGTAGTAGTTTCCGATGCACATCTGGTGGCATACTGTAATCTGTGGACAATCAGAGTGTTGATGAAACACAGAAATTGCATCGGGATTGAATACAACAGTCACCATGCGAACTTTCCTCCATGGGAGTAATTCTCAAACAGTCTACGCTTTAATCGTTCCCTGGAAGACCAGTCGTAGTTTCCGATGCACATCTGGAGGTATACTGTAATCTGTGGACTATCAGAGTGTTGATGAAACTAGAAATTGCATCATGATTGAATACAACTGTCACCATGTGCACTTTCCTCCATGGGAATAATGTCTCTAACAGTCTACGCTTTGATCGTTCCCTTGAAGACCAGTAGTAGTTTCCGATGCACATCTGGAGGCTTTCCGTAATTTGTGGACTATCAGAGTGTTGATGAAACACAGAAATTGCATCGGGATTGAATACAACAGTCACCTTGCGCACTTTCCTGCACGGGAGTAATGTCTCAAACAGTCTACGCTTTGATCGTTCCTGGAAGACCAGTAGTAGTTTCCGATGCACGTCTGGTGGCATTCTGTAATCTGTGGACTATCAGAGGGTAGATGAAACACAGAAATTGCCTCGGGATTGAATACAACAGTCAACATTTGCACTTTCCTTCATGGGAAAAATGTCTGAAACAGTCTACGCTTTGATCGTTCCCAGGAAGAACAGTAGTAGTTTCCGATTCACATCTGAAAGCATTATGTATTCTGAGGACTATCAGAGTGTTGATGAAACAAAGAAATTGCATCGGGGTTGAATACAACAGTCACCATGCGTACTTCCCTCAATGGGAGAAATGTCTCAAAGAGTTTACGCTTTGATCATCGATGGAAGACCAGCAGTAGTTTCCGATGCACATCTGGAGGCATTCTGTAATCTGTGGACTATCAGAGTGTTGATGAAACACAGAAATTGCATCGGGATTGAATACAACAGTCACTATGCGCACTTTCCTCCATGGGAGTAATGTCTCAAACAGTCTACGCTTTGATCGTTCCCTGGAAGACCAGTACTAGTTTCCGATGAACATCTGGATTCCATCTGTAATCTGTGGACTATCAGAGTGTTGATGAAACACAGAAATTGCATCGATAATGAATAGAACAGTCACCATGCGCACTTTCTTCCATGGGAGTAATGTCTCAAACAGTCTACGATTTGATCGTTCCCTGGAAGACCAGTGGTAGTTTCCGATGCACATCTGGACGCATTCTGTAATCTGTGGAGTATCAGACTGTTGATGAAACACAGAAATTGCATCGGGATTGAATACAACAGTCAACATGCGCACTTCCCTCAATAAGAGTAATGTCTCAAAGAGTTTACGTTTGATCGTTCGATGGAAGACCAGTAGTAGTTTCCGATGCACATCTGGAGGCATTCTGTAATCTGTGGACTATCAGAGTGTTGATGAAACACAGAAATTGCATCGGGATTGAATACAACAGTCACCATGCGCACTTTCTACTAAGGGAGTAATGTCTCAAACAGTCTACGCTTTGATCGTTCCCTGGAAGACCATTAGTAGTTTCCGATGAACATCTGGAGGCATTCTGTAATCTGTGGACTATCAGAGTGTTGATGAAACACAGAATTTGCATCGGGATTGAATACAACAGTCACCATGCGCACTTTCTTCCTTGGGAGTAATGTCTCAAACAGTCTACGATTTGATCGTTCCCTGGAAGACCAGTAGTAGTTTACGATGCAGATCTGGACGCATTCTGTAATCTGTGGACTATCAGAGTGTTGATGAAACACAGAAGTTGCATAGGGATGAATACAAGAGTCACCATGCGCACTTTCCTCCACGGGAGTAATGTCTCAAACAGTCTACGCTTTGATCGGTCCCTGGAAGACCAGTAGTAGTTTCCGATGCACATCTGGTGGCATTCTGCAATCTGTGGACAATCAGAGTGTTGATGAAACACAGACATTGAATCGGAATTGAATACAACAGTCACCATGCGCACTTTCCTCCACGGGAGTAATGTCTCAAACGGTCTACGCTTTGATCGTTCCCTGGAAGACCAGTAGTAGTTTCCGATGCACATCTGGTGGCATTCTGTAATCTGTGGAGTATCAGAGTGTTGATTAAACACAGAAATTGCATCGGGATTGAATTCAACAGTCACCATGCGCACTTTCCTCCACGGGAGTAATGTCTCTAACAGTCTACGCTTTGATCGTTCCTGGAAGACCAGTAGTAGTTTCCGATGCACGTCTGGTGGCATTCTGTAATCTGTGGACTATCAGAGAGTAGATGAAACACAGAAATTGCCTCGGGATTGAATACAACAGTCACCATGCGCACTTACCTCAATGGGAGTAATGTCTCAAACAGTCTACGCTTTGATCTTTCCCTGGAAGACCAGTAGTAGTTTCCGATGAACATCTGGATTCCATCTGTAATCTGTGGACTATCAGAGTGTTGATGAAACTCAGAAATTGCATCGGGAATGAATACAACAGTCACCATGCGCACTTTCTTCCATGGGAGTAATGTCTCAAACAGTCTACGATTTGATCGTTCCCTGAGAGACTAGTAGTAGTTTCCGATGCACATCTGGACGCATTCTGTAATCTGTGGAGTATCAGAGTGTTGATGAAACACAGAAATTGCATCGGGATTGAATACAACAGTCACCATGCGCACTTCCCTCAATGGGAGTAATGTCTCAAAGAGTTTACGCTTTGATTGTTCGATGGAAGACCAGTAGTAGTTTCCGATGCATATCTGGAGGCTTTCTGTAATCTGTGGACTATCAGAGTGTTGATGAAACACAGAAATTGCATCGGGATTGAATACAACAGTCACCATGCGCACTTTCCTCCACGGCAGTAATGTCTCAAACAGTCTACGCTTTGATCGTTCCCTGGAAGACCAGTAGTAGTTTCCGATGAACATCTGGAGGCATTCTGTAATCTGTGGACTATCAGGGTGTTGATGAAACACAGAAATTGCATCGGGATTGAATACAACAGTCACCTTGCTCACTTTCCTTCATGGGAGTAATGTCTCAAACAGTCTACGATTTGATCGTTCCCTGAGAGACTAGTAGTAGTTTCCGATGCACATCTGGACGCATTCTGTAATCTGTGGAGTATCAGAGTGTTGATGAAACACAGAAATTGCATCGGGATTGAATACAACAGTCACCATGCGCACTTCCCTCAATGGGAGTAATGTCTCAAAGAGTTTACGCTTTGATTGTTCGATGGAAGACCAGTAGTAGTTTCCGATGCATATCTGGAGGCATTCTGTAATCTGTGGACTATCAGAGTGTTGATGAAACACAAAAATTGCATCGGGATTGAATACAACAGTCACCATGCGCACTTTCCTCCACGGCAGTAATGTCTCAAACAGTCTACGCTTTGATCGTTCCCTGGAAGACCAGTAGTAGTTTCCGATGAACATCTGGAGGCATTCTGTAATCTGTGGACTATCAGAGTGTTGATGAAACACAGAATTTGCATCGGGATTGAATACAACAGTCACCATGCGCACTTTCTTCCATGGGAGTAATGTCTCAAACAGTCTACGACTTGATCGTTCCCTGGAAGACCTGTAGTAGTTTCCGATGCACATCTGGACGCATTCTGTAGTCTATGGACTATCAGAGTGTTGATGAAACACAGCAATTGCATCGGGATTGAGTACAAGTCACCATGCGCACTTTCCTCCATGGGAGTAATATCTCTAACAGTCTACGCTTTGATCGTTCCCTGGAAGACCAGTAGTACTTTCCGATGCACATCTGGAGGCTTTCCGTAAACTGTGGACTATCCGAGTGTTGATGAAGCACAGAAATTGCATCGGGATTGAATACAACAGTCACCATGCGCACTTTCCTCCATGGGAGTAATGTCTCAAACAGTCTTCTCTTTGATCGTTCCCTGTAAGACCAGTAGTAGTTTCCGATGCACATCTGGAGGCATTCTGTAATCTGTGGACTATCAGAGTGTTGATGAAACACAGAAATTGCATTGGGATTGAATACAACAGTCACCATGCTCACTTTCCTTCATGTGAGTAATGTCTCAAACACTCTACGCTTTGATCGTTCCCTGGAAGACCAGTAATAGTTTCCGATGCACATCTGGAGGCATTCTGTAATCTGTGGACTATCAGAGTGTTGATGAAACACAGAAATTGCGTCGGGATTGAATACAACAGTCACCATGAGCACTTACCTCCATGGGAGTAATGTCTCTAACAGTCTACGCTTTGATCGTTCCCTGGAAGACCAGTAGAGCTTTCCGATGCACATCTGGTGCCTTTCCGTAAACTGTGGACTATGAGAGTGTTGATGAAGCACAGAAATTGCATGGGGATAGAATACAACAGTCACCATGCGCACTTTCCTCCATGGGAGTAATGTCTCAAACAGTCTACTCTTTGATCGTTCCCTGGAAGACCAGTAGTAGTTTCCGATGCACATCTGGAGGCATTCTGTAACCTGTGGACTATCAGAGTGTTGATGAAACACAGAAATTGCATCATGATTGAATACAACAGTCACCATGCGCACTTTCCTCCATGGGAGTAATGTCTCTAACAGTCTACGCTTTGATCGTTCCCTGGAAGACCAGTAGTAGTTTCCGATGCACATCTGGAGGCTTTCCGTAATTTGTGCACTATCAGAGTGTTGATGAAACACAGAAATTGCATCGGGATTGAATACAACTGTCACCATGCGCACTTTCGTCCATTGGAGTAATGTCTGAAACAGTCTACGCTTTGATCGTTCCTTGGAAGACCGGCAGTGGTTTCCGATGCACATCTGGAGGCATTCTGTAATCTGTGGACTATCAGAGTGTTGATGAAACACAGAAATTGCATCTGGATTGAATACAACAGTCACCTTGCTCACTTTCCTTCATGGGAGTAATGTCTCAAACACTCTACGATTTGATCGTTCCCTGCAAGACCAGTAGTAGTTTCGATGCACATCTGGAGGCTTTCTGTAATCTGTGGACTATCAGAGTGTTGATGAAACACAGAAATTGATTCTGGATTGAATACAACAGTCACCATGCGCACTTTCTTCCATGGGAGTATTGTCTCAAACAGTCTACGATTTGATCGTTTCCTGGAAGTCCAGTAGTAGTTTCCGATGCACATCTGGAGGCATTCTGTAATCTGTGGACTATCAGAGTGTTGATGAAACACAGAAATTGCATCATGATTGAATACAACAGTCACCATGCGCACATTCCTCCATGGGAGTAATGTCTCTAACAGTCTACGATTTGATCGTTCCCTGGAAGACCAGTAGTAGTTTCCGATGCACATCTGGTGGCATTCTGTAATCTGTGGACTATCAGAGTGGTGATGAACCACAGAAATTGCATCGGGATAGAATACAACAGTCACCATGCGCATCTACCTCCACGGGAGTAATGTCTCAAACTGTCTACGCTTTGATCGTTCCCCGGAAGACCAGTAGTAGTTTCCGATGCACATCTGGTGGCATTCTGTAATCTGTCGACAATCAGAGTGTTGATGAAACACAGAAATTGAATCTGAATTAAATACAACAGTCACCATGCGCACTTTCTTCCACGGGAGTAATGTCTCAAACAGTCTACGCTTTGATCTTTCCCTGGAAGACCAGTATTAGTTTCCGATGCACATCTGGTGGCATTCTGTAATCTGTGGAGTATCAGAGTATTGATTAAACACAGAAATTGCATTGGGATTGAATACAACAGTCACAATGCGCACTTTCCTCCACGGGAGTAATGTCTCAAAGAGTCTACGCTATGATCGTTCCTGGAAGACCAGTAGTAGTTTCCGATGCACGTCTGGTGGCATTCTGTAATCTGTGGACTATCAGAGTGTTGATGAAACACAGAAATTGAATCGGGATTGAATACAACAGTCACCATTCGCACTTTCCTTCATGGGAATAATGTCTCAAACAGTCTACGCTTTGATCGTTCCCAGGAAGACCAGTAGTAGTTTCCGATGCACATCTGAAAGCATTCTGTAATCTGAGGACTATCAGAGTGTTGATGAGACACAGAAATTGCATCGGGGTTGAATACAACAGTCACCATGCGCACTTCCCTCAATGGGAGTAATGTCTCAAAGAGTTTACGCTTTGATCATCGATGGAAGACCAGCAGTAGTCTCCGATGCACATCTGGAGGCATTCTGTAATCTGTGGACTATCAGAGTGTTGATGAAACACAGAAATTGCATCGGGATTGAATACAACAGTCACCATGCGCACTTTCCTCTATGGGAGTAATGTCTCAAACAGTCTACGCTTTGATCGTTCCCTGGAAGACCAGTAGTAGTTTCCGATGAACATCTGGATTCCATCTGTAATCTGTGGACTATCAGAGTGTTGATGAAACAGAGAAATAGCATCGGGAATGAATACAACAGTCACCATGCGCACTTTCTTCCATGGGAGTAATGTCTCAAACAGTCTACGATTTGATCGTTCCCTGGAAGACTAGTAGTAGTTTCCGATGCACATCTGGACGCATTCTGTAATCTGTGGAGTATCAGAGTGTTGATGAAACACAGTAATTGCATCGGGATTGAATACAACAGTCACCATGCGCACTTCCCTCAATGGGAGTAATGTCTCAAAGAGTTTACGCTTTGATCGTTCGATGGAAGACCAGTAGTAGTTTCCGATGCACATCTGGAGGCATTCTGTAATCTGTGGACTATCAGAGTGTTGATGAAACACAGAAATTGCTTCGGGATTGAATACAACAGTCACCATGTGCACTTTCCTCCACGGCAGTAATGCCTCAAACAGTCTACGCTTTGATCGTTCCCTGGAAGACCAGTAGTAGTTTCCGATGAACATCTGGAGGCATTCTGTAATCTGTGGCTATCCGAGTGTTGATGAAGCACAGAAATTGCATCGGGATTGAATACAACAGTCACCATGCGCACTTTCCTCCATGGGAGTAATGTCTCAAACAGTCTTCTCTTTGATCGTTCCCTGTAAGACCAGTAGTAGTTTCCGATACACATCTGGAGGCATTCTGTAATCTGTGGACTATCAGAGTGTTGATGAAACACAGAAATTGCATCGGGATTGAATACAACAGTCACCATGCTCACCTTCCTTCATGGGAGTAATGTCTCAAACACTCTACGCATTGATCGTTCCCTGGAAGACCAGTAGTAGTTTCCGATTCACATCTGGAGGCATTCTGTAATCTGTGGACTATCCGAGTGTTGATGAAACACAGAAATTGCATCGGGATTGAATACATCAGTCACCATGCGCACTTACCTCCATGGGAGTAATGTCTCTAACAGTCTACGCTTTGATTGTTCCCTGGGAGACCAGTAGAGCTTTCCGATGCACGTCTGGTGGCTTTCCGTAAACTGTGGACTATCAGAGTGTTGATGAAGCACAGAAATTGCATGGGGATAGAATACAACAGGCACCATGCGCACTTTCCTCCATGGGAGTAATGTCTCAAACAGTCTACTCTTTGATCGTTCCCTGGAAGACCAGTAGTAGTTTCCGATGCACATCTGGAGGCATTCTGTAACCTGTGGACTACCAGAGTGTTGATGAAACACAGAAATTGCATCATGATTGAATACAACAGTCACTATGCGCACTTTCCTCCATGGGAGTAATGTCTCTAACAGTCTACGCTTTGATCGTTCCCTGGAAGACCAGTAGTAGTTTCCGATGCACATCTGGAGGCTTTCTTTAATCTGTGGACTATCAGAGTGTTGATGAAACACAGAAATTGATTCTCGATTGAATACAACAGTCACCATGCGCACTTTCTTCCATGGGAGTAATGTCTCAAACAGTCTACGATTTGATCGTTTCCTGGAAGACCTGTAGTAGTTTCCGATGCACATCTGGAGGCATTCTGTAATCTGTGGACTATCAGAGTGTTGATGAAACACAGAAATTGCATCATGATTGAATACAACAGTCACCATGCGCGCATTCCTCCATGGGAGTAATGTCTCAAACAGTCTACGCTTTGATTGTTCCCTGGAAGACCAGTAGTAGTTTCCGATGCACATCTGGTGGCATTCTGTAATCTGTGGACTATCAGAGTGGTAATGAACCACAGAAATTGCATCGGGATTGAATACAACAGTCACCATGCGCAACTACCTCCATGGGAGTAATGTCTCAAACCGTCTACGCTTTGATCGTTCCCCGGAAGACCAGTAGTAGTTTCCGATGCACAACTGGTGGCATTCTGTAATCTGTGGACTATCAGAGTGTTAATGAAACACAGAAATTGCATCTTGATTGAATACAACAGTCACCATGAGCACTTTCCTCCATGGGAATAATGTCTCTAACGGTCTACACTTTGATCGTTCCCTGGAAGACCAGTAGTAGTTTCCGATGCACATTTGGGGGCTTTCCGTAATTTGTGGACTTTCAGAGTGTTGATGAAACACAGAAATTGCATCGGGATTGAATACAACAGTCACCATGCGCACTTTCCTCCACGGGAGTAATGTCTCAAACAGTCTACGCTTTGATCGTTCCCTGGAAGACCAGTAGTAGTTTCCTATGAACATCTGGAGGCATTCTGTAATCCGTGGACTATCAGAGTGTTGATGAAACACGGAAGTTGCATAGGGATGAATACAACAGTAACCATGCGCACTTTCCTCCACGGGAGTAATGTCTCAAACAGACTACGCTTTGATCGGTCCCTAGAAGACCAGTAGCAGTTTCCGATGCACATCTGGTGGCATTCTGTAATCTGTCGACAATCAGAGTGTTGATGAAACACAGAAGTTGCATAGGGATGAATACAACAGTAACCATGCGCACTTTCCTCCACGGGAGTAATGTCTCAAACAGACTACGCTTTGATCGGTCCCTGGAAGACCAGTACCAGTTTCCGATGCACATCTGGTGGCATTCTGTAATCTGTCGACAAGCAGAGTGTTGATGAAACACAGAAATTGAATCTGAATTGAATACAACAGTCACCATGCGCACTTTCTTCCACGGGAGTAATGTCTCAAAGAGTCTACGCTTTGATGGTTCCCTGGAAGACCAGTATTAGTTTCCGATGCACATCTGGTGGCATTCTGTAATCTGTGGAGTATCAGAGTGTTGATTAAACACAGAAATTGCATTGGGGTTGAATACAACAGTCACCATGCGCACTTTCCTCCACGGGAGTAATGTCTCAAACAGTCTACGCTTTGATCGTTCCTGGAAGACCAGTAGTAGTTTCCGATGCACGTCTGGTGGCATTCTGTAATCCGTGGACTATCAGAGTGTTGATAAAACACAGAAATTGAATCGGGATTGAATACAACAGTCTCCATTCGCACTTTCCTTCATGGGAATAATGTCTCAAACAGTCTACGCTTTGATCGTTCCCAGGAAGACCAGTAGTAGTTTCCGATTCACATCTGAAAGCATTCTGTAATCTGAGGACTATCAGAGTCTTGATGAAACACAGAAATAGCATCGGGGTTGAATACAACAGTCACCATGCGCACTTCCCTCAATGGGAGTAATGTCTCAAAGAGTTTACGCTTTGATCATCGATGGAAGACCAGCAGTAGTTTCCGATTCACATCTGGAGGCTTTCTGTAATCTGTGGACTATCAGAGTGTTGATGAAACACAGAAATTGCATCGGGATTGAATACAACAGTCACCATGTGCACTTTCCTCCATGGGAGTAATGTCTCAAAGAGTCTACGCTTTGATCGTTCCCAGGAAGACCAGTAGTGGTTTCCGATTCACATCTGGACGCAATCTGTAATCTATGGAGTATTAGAGTGTTGATGAAACACAGAAATTGCATCGGGATTGAATACAACAGTCACCATGCGCACTTTCCTCCATGGGAGTGATGTCTCTAACGTCTACGCTTTGATCGTTCCCTGGAAGTTCAGTAGAGCTTTCCGATGCACATCTGGAGGCTTTCCGTAAACTGTGGACTTTCAGAGTGTTGATGAAGCACAGAAATTGCATGGGGATTGAATACAACAGTCACCATGCGCACTTTCCTCTATGGGAGTAATGTCTCAAACAGTCTACTCTTTGATCGTTCCCTGGAAGACCAATAGTAGTTTCCGATGCACATCTGGAGGCATTCTGTAATCTGAGGACTATCAGAGTGTTGATGAAACACAGAAATTGCATCGGGATTGAATACAACAATCACCATGCGCACTTTCCTCCATGGGAGTAATGTCTCTAACAGTCTACGCTTTGATCGTTCCCTGGAAGACCAGTAGTAGTTTCCGATGCACATCTGGAGGCATTCTGTAATCTGAGGACTATCAGAGTGTTGATGAAACACAGAAGTTGCATAGGGATTGAATACAACAGTCACCATGCGCACTTTCCTCCAATGCGAGTAATGTCTCTAACAGTCTACGCTTGGATTGTTCCCTGGAAGACCAGTAGTAGTTTCTGATGCACATCTGCAGGCTTTCCGTAATTTGTGGACTATCACAGTGTTGATGAAACACAGAAATTGCATCGGGATTGAATACAACAGTCACCATGCGCACTTTCCTCCATGGGAGTAAAGTCTCTAACAGTCTACGCTTTGATTGTTCCCTGGAAGAAAAGTAGTACTTTCCGATGCACATCTGGAGGCATTCTGTAATCTGTGGACTATCAGAGTGTTGATGAAACACAGAAATTGCATCGGGATTGAATACATCAGTCACCATGCGCACTTACCTCCATGGGAGTTATGTCTCTAACAGTCTACGCTTTGATTGTTCCCTGGGAGACCAGTAGAGCTTTCCGATGCACGTCTGGTGGCTTTCCGTAAACTGTGGACTATCAGAGTGTTGATGAAGCACAGAAATTGCATGGGGATAGAATACAACAGGCACCATGCGCACTTTCCACCATGGGAGTAATGTCTCAAACAGTCTACTCTTTGATCGTTCCCTGGAAGACCAGTAGTAGTTTCCGATGCACATCTGGAGGCATTCTGTAACCTGTGGACTACCAGAGTGTTGATGAAACACAGAAATTGCATCATGATTGAATACAACAGTCACTATGCGCACTTTCCTCCATGGGAGTAATGTCTCTAACAGTCTACGCTTTGATCGTTCCCTGGAAGACCAGTAGTAGTTTACGATGCACATCTGGAGGCTTTCCGTAATTTGTGCACTATCAGAGTGTTGATGAAACACAGAAATTGCATCGGGATTGAATACATCTGTCACCATGCGCACTTTCGTCCATGGGAGTAATGTCTGAAACAGTCTACGCTTTGATCGTTCCTTGGAAGACCGGCAGTGGTTTCCGATGCACATCTGGAGGCATTCTGTAATCTGTGGACTATCAGAGTGTTGATGAAACACAGAAATTGCATCGGGAATGAATACAACAGTCACCTTGCTCACTTTCCTTCATGGGAGTAATGTCTCAAACACTCTACGCTTTGATCGTTCCCTGGAAGACCAGTAGTAGTTTCCGATGCACATCTGGAGGCTTTCTTTAATCTGTGGACTATCAGAGTGTTGATGAAACACAGAAATTGATTCTCGATTGAATACAACAGTCACCATGCGCACTTTCTTCCATGGGAGTAATGTCTCAAACAGTCTACGATTTGATCGTTTCCTGGAAGACCTGTAGTAGTTTCCGATGCACATCTGGAGGCATTCTGTAATCTGTGGACTATCAGAGTGTTGATGAAACACAGAAATTGCATCATGATTGAATACAACAGTCACCATGCGCGCATTCCTCCATGGGAGTAATGTCTCAAACAGTCTACGCTTTGATTGTTCCCTGGAAGACCAGTAGTAGTTTCCGATGCACATCTGGTGGCATTCTGTAATCTGTGGACTATCAGAGTGGTGATGAACCACAGATATTGCATCGGGATTGAATACAACAGTCACCATGCGCAACTACCTCCATGGGAGTAATGTCTCAAACCGTCTACGCTTTGATCGTTCCCCGGAAGACCAGTAGTAGTTTCCGATGCACAACTGGTGGCATTCTGTAATCTGTGGACTATCAGAGTGTTAATGAAACACAGAAATTGCATCTTGATTGAATACAACAGTCACCATGAGCACTTTCCTCCATGGGAATAATGTCTCTAACGGTCTACACTTTGATCGTTCCCTGGAAGACCAGTAGTAGTTTCCGATGCACATTTGGGGGCTTTCCGTAATTTGTGGACTTTCAGAGTGTTGATGAAACACAGAAATTGCATCGGGATTGAATACAACAGTCACCATGCGCACTTTCCTCCACGGGAGTAATGTCTCAAACAGTCTACGCTTTGATCGTTCCCTGGAAGACCAGTAGTAGTTTCCTATGAACATCTGGAGGCATTCTGTAATCCGTGGACTATCAGAGTGTTGATGAAACACAGATGTTGCAGAGGGATGAATACAACAGTAACCATGCGCACTTTCCTCCACGGGAGTAATGTCTCAAACAGACTACGCTTTGATCGGTCCCTGGAAGACCAGTAGCAGTTTCCGATGCACATCTGGTGGCATTCTGTAATCTGTCGACAATCAGAGTGTTGATGAAACACAGAAGTTGCATAGGGATGAATACAACAGTAACCATGCGCACTTTCCTCCACGGGAGTAATGTCTCAAACAGACTACGCTTTGATCGGTCCCTGGAAGACCAGTACCAGTTTCCGATGCACATCTGGTGGCATTCTGTAATCTGTCGACAAGCAGAGTGTTGATGAAACACAGAAATTGAATCTGAATTGAATACAACAGTCACCATGCGCACTTTCTTCCACGGGAGTAATGTCTCAAAGAGTCTACGCTTTGATGGTTCCCTGGAAGACCAGTATTAGTTTCCGATGCACATCTGGTGGCATTCTGTAATCTGTGGAGTATCAGAGTGTTGATTAAACACAGAAATTGCATTGGGGTTGAATACAACAGTCACCATGCGCACTTTCCTCCACGGGAGTAATGTCTCAAACAGTCTACGCTTTGATCGTTCCTGGAAGACCAGTAGTAGTTTCCGATGCACGTCTGGTGGCATTCTGTAATCCGTGGACTATCAGAGTGTTGATAAAACACAGAAATTGAATCGGGATTGAATACAACAGTCTCCATTCGCACTTTCCTTCATGGGAATAATGTCTCAAACAGTCTACGCTTTGATCGTTCCCAGGAAGACCAGTAGTAGTTTCCGATTCACATCTGAAAGCATTCTGTAATCTGAGGACTATCAGAGTCTTGATGAAACACAGAAATAGCATCGGGGTTGAATACAACAGTCACCATGCGCACTTCCCTCAATGGGAGTAATGTCTCAAAGAGTTAACGCTTTGATCATCGATGGAAGACCAGCAGTAGTTTCCGATTCACATCTGGAGGCTTTCTGTAATCTGTGGACTATCAGAGTGTTGATGAAACACAGAAATTGCATCGGGATTGAATACAACAGTCACCATGTGCACTTTCCTCCATGGGAGTAATGTCTCAAACAGTCTACGCTTTGATCGTTCCCAGGAAGACCAGTAGTGGTTTCCGATTCACATCTGGACGCAATCTGTAATCTATGGAGTATTAGAGTGTTGATGAAACACAGAAATTGCATCGGGATTGAATACAACAGTCACCATGCGCACTTTCCTCCATGGGAGTGATGTCTCTAACGTCTACGCTTTGATCGTTCCCTGGAAGTTCAGTAGAGCTTTCCGATGCACATCTGGAGGCTTTCCGTAAACTGTGGACTTTCAGAGTGTTGATGAAGCACAGAAATTGCATGGGGATTGAATACAACAGTCACCATGCGCACTTTCCTCTATGGGAGTAATGTCTCAAACAGTCTACTCTTTGATCGTTCCCTGGAAGACCAATAGTAGTTTCCGATGCACATCTGGAGGCATTCTGTAATCTGAGGACTATCAGAGTGTTGATGAAACACAGAAATTGCATCGGGATTGAATACAACAATCACCATGCGCACTTTCCTCCATGGGAGTAATGTCTCTAACAGTCTACGCTTTGATCGTTCCCTGGAAGACCAGTAGTAGTTTCCGATGCACATCTGGAGGCATTCTGTAATCTGAGGACTATCAGAGTGTTGATGAAACACAGAAGTTGCATAGGGATTGAATACAACAGTCACCATGCGCACTTTCCTCCATGCGAGTAATGTCTCTAACAGTCTACGCTTTGATTGTTCCCTGGAAGACCAGTAGTAGTTTCTGATGCACATCTGCAGGCTTTCCGTAATTTGTGGACTATCACAGTGTTGATGAAACACAGAAATTGCATCGGGATTGAATACAACAGTCACCATGCGCACTTTCCTCCATGGGAGTAAAGTCTCTAACAGTCTACGCTTTGATTGTTCCCTGGAAGAAAAGTAGTACTTTCCGATGCACATCTGGAGGCATTCTGTAATCTGTGGACTATCAGAGTGTTGATGAAACACAGAAATTGCATCGGGATTGAATACAACAGCCGCCATGCTCACTTTCCGTCATGGGAGTAATGTCTCAAACACTCTACGCTTTGATCGTTCCCTGGAAGACCAGTAGTAGTTTCCGATGCACATCTGGAGGCATTCTGTAATCTGTGGACTATCAGAGTGTTGATGAAACACAGAAATTGCATCGGAATTGAATACAACAGTCACCATGCGCACTTTCCTTCATGGGAGTAATGACTCTAACAGTCTACGCTTTGATCGTTCCCTGGAAGACCAGTAGTACTTTCCGATGCACATCTGGAGGCATTCTGTAATCTGTGGACTATCAGAGTGTTGATGAAACACAGAAATTGCATCGGGATTCAATACAACAGTCACCATGCGAACTTTCCTCCACGGCAGTAATGTCTCAAATAGTCTACGCTTTGATCGTTCCCTGGAAGACCAGTAGTAGTTTCCGATAAACATCTGGAGGCATTCTGTAACCTGTGACTATCAGGGTATTGATGAAACACAGAAATTGCATCGGGATTGAATACAACAGTCACCATGCGCACTTTATACTATGGGAGTAATGTCCCAAACAGTCTACGATTTGATCGTTCATTGGAAGACCAGTAGTAGTTTCCGATGCACATCTGGAGGCATTCTGTAATCTGTGGACTATCAGAGTGTTGATGAAACACAGAAATTGCATCGGGATTGAATACAGCAGTCACCATGCGCAGTTTCCTCCATGGGAGTAATGTCTCTAACAGTCTACGCTTTGATCGTTCCCTGGAAGACCAGTAGTACTTTCCGATGCACATCTGGAGGCATTCTGTAACTATGGACTATCAGAGTGTTGATGAAACACAGAAATTGCATGGGGATTGAATACAACAGTCACCATGCTCACTTTCCTCCATGGGAGTAATGTCTCTAACAGTCTACGCTTTGATCGTTCCCTGGAAGACCAGTAGTACTTTCCGATGCACATCTGGAGGCATTCTGTAATCTGTGGACTATCAGAGTGTTGATGAAACACAGATATTGCATCGGGATTGAATACAACAGTCACCATGCTCACTTTCCTTCATGGGAGTAATGTCTCAAACGCTCTACGCTTTGATCGTTCCCTGGAAGACCAGTAGTAGTTTCCGATGCACATCTGGAGGCATTCTGTAATCTGTGGACTATCCAAGTGTTGATGAAACACAGAAATTGCATCGGGATTGAATACAACAGTCACCATGCGCACTTTCTTCCATGGGAGTAATGTCTCAAACAGTCTTCTCTTTGATCGTTCCCTGTAAGACCAGTAGTACTTTCCGATGCACACCTGGAGGCATTCTGTAATCTATGGAGTATCAGAGTGTTGATGAAACACAGAAATTGCATCGGGATTGAATACGACAGTCAACATGCGAACTTTCCTCCATGGGAGTAATTCTCAAACAGTCTCCGCTTTGATCGTTCCCTAGAAGACCAGTAGTAGTTTCCGATGCACATCTGGTGGCATTCTGTAATCTGTGGACTATCAGAGTGTTGATGAAACACAGAAATTGCATCGGGATTGAATACAACAGTCACCATGCGCATCTACCTCCACGGGAGTAATGTCTCAAACAGTCTACGCTTTGATCGTTCCCTGGAAGACCAGTAGTAGTTTCCGATGCACATCTGGAGGCATTCTGAAATCTGTGGACTATCAGAGTGTTGATGAAACACAGAAATTGCATCGGGATTGAATACAACAGCCGCCATGCTCACTTTCCGTCATGGGAGTAATGTCTCAAACACTCTACGCTTTGATCGTTCCCTGGAAGACCAGTAGTAGTTTCCGATGCACATCTGGAGGCATTCTGTAATCTGTGGACTATCAAAGTGTTGATGAAACACAGAAATTGCATCGGAATTGAATACAACAGTCACCATGCGCACTTTCCTCCATGGGAGTAATGACTCTAACAGTCTACGCTTTGATCGTTCCCTGGAAGACCAGTAGTACTTTCCGATGCACATCTGGAGGCATTCTGTAATCTGTGGAGTATCAGAGTGTTGATGAAACACAGAAATTGCATCGGGATTCAATACAACAGTCACCATGCGAACTTTCCTCCACGGCAGTAATGTCTCAAATAGTCTACGCTTTGATCGTTCCCTGGAAGACCAGTAGTAGTTTCCGATAAACATCTGGAGGCATTCTGTAACCTGTGACTATCAGGGTGTTGATGAAACACAGAAATTGCATCGGGATTGAATACAGCATTCACCATGCGCAGTTTCCTCCATGGGAGTAATGTCTCTAACAGTCTACGCTTTGATCGTTCCCTGGAAGACCAGTAGTAGTTTCCGATGCACATATGGATGCTTTCTGTAATCTGTGGACTAACATATTGTTGATGAAACACAGAAATTGCAACGGTATTGAATAAAACAGTCTCCATGCGCAGTTTCCTCCATGGGAGTAATGTCTCAAACAGTCTACGCTTTGATCGTTCCCTGGAAGACCAGTAGTAGTTACAGATGCACATCTTGACGCATTCTGTAATCTGTGGAGTATCAGAGTGTTGATGAAACACAGAAATTGCATCGGGATTGAATACAACAGTCACCATGCGCACTTCCCTCAATGGGAGTAATGTCTCAAAGAGTTTACGCTTTGATCGTTCGATGGAAGACCAGTAGTAGTTTCCGATCCACATCTGGAGGCATTCTGTAATCTGTGGACTATCAGAGTGTTGATGAAACTCAGAAATTGCATCGGGATAGAATACAACAGTCACCATGCGCACTTTCCTCCATGGGAGTATTGTCTCTAACAGTCTACGATTTGATCGTTCCCTGGAAGACCAGTAGTACTTTTTGATGCACATCTGGAGACTTTCCGTAAACTTTGGACTATCAGAGTGTTGATGAAGCACAGAAATTGCATCGGGATTGAATACAACAGTCACCATGCGCACTTTCCTCCATGGGAGTAATGTCTCAAAAAGTCTACTCTTTGATCGTTCCCTGGAAGACGAGTAGTAGTTTCCGATGCACATCTGGAGGCATTCTGTAATCTGTGGACTATCAGTGTGTTGATGAAACACAGAAATTGCATCGGGATTGAATACAGCATTCACCATGCGCAGTTTCCTCCATGGGAGTAATGTCTCTAACAGTCTACGCTTTGATCGTTCCCTGGAAGACCAGTAGTACTTTCCGATGCACATCTTGACGCATTCTGTAATCTGTGGAGTATCAGAGTGTTGATGAAACACAGAAATTGCATCGGGACTGAATACAACAGTCACCATGCGCACTTCCCTCAATGGGAGTAATGTCTCAAAGAGTTTACGCTTTGATCGTTCGATGGAAGACCAGTAGTAGTTTCCGATGCACATCTGGAGGCATTCTGTAATCTGTGGACTATCAGAGTGTTGATGAAACACAGAAATTGCATCGGGATAGAATACAACAGTCACCATGCGCACTTTCCTCCATGGGAGTAATGTCTCTAACAGTCTACGATTTGATCGTTCCCTGGAAGACCAGTAGTACTTTCCGATGCACATCTGGAGGCATTCTGTAATCTGTGGACTATCAGAGTGTTGATGAAACACAGAAATTGCATCGGGATTGAATACAACAGTCACCATGCGCACTTTCCTCCATGGGAGTAATGTCTCAAAAAGTCTACTCTTTGATCGTTCAATGGAAGACGAGTAGTAGTTTCCGATGCACATCTGGAGGAATTCTGTAATCTGTGGACTATCAGAGTGGTGATGAAACACACAAATTGCATCGGGATTGAATACAGCAGGCACCATGCGCAGTTTCCTCCATGGGAGTAATGTCTCTAACAGTCTACGTTTTGATCGTTCCCTGGAAGACCAGTAGTACTTTCCGATGCACATCTGGAGGCATTCTGTAACTATGGACTATCAGAGTGTTGATGAAACACAGAAATTGCATCGGGATTGAATACAACAGTCACCAAGCTCACTTTCCTCCATGGGAGTAATGTCTCTAACAGTCTACGCTTTGATCGTTCCCTGGAAGACCAGTAGTACTTTCCGAGGCACATCTGGAGGCATTCTGTAATCTGTGGACTATCAGAGTGTTGATGAAACACAGAAATTGCATCGGGATTGAATACAACAGTCACCATGCTCACTTTCCTTCATGGGGTAATGTCTCAAACACTCTACGCTTTGATCGTTCCCTAGAAGACCAGTAGTAGTTTCCGATGCACATCTGGAGGCATTCTGTAATCTGTGGACCATCCGAGTGTTGATGAAACACAGAAATTGCATCGGGATTGAATACAACAGTCACCATGCGCACTTTCTTCCATGGGAGTAATGTCTCGAACAGTCTTCTCTTTGATCGTTCCCTGTAAGACCAGTAGTAGTTTCCGATGCACACCTGGAGGCATTCTGTAATCTAAGGAGTATTGGAGTGTTGATGAAACACAGAAATTGCATCGGGATTGAAAACAACAGTCAACATGCGAACTTTCCTCCATGAGAGTAATTCTCAAACAGTCTCCGCTTTGATCGTTCCCTGGAAGACCAGTAGTACTTTCCGATGCACATCTGGAGACTTTCCGTAAACTTTGGACTATCAGAGTGTTGATGAAGCACAGAAATTGCATCGGGATTGAATACAACAGTCACCATGCGCACTTTCCTCCATGGGAGTAATGTCTCAAAGAGTCTACTCTTTGATCGTTCCCTGGAAGACGAGTAGTAGTTTCCGATGCACATCTGGAGGCATTCTGTAATCTGTGGACTATCAGAGTGGTGACGAAACACAGAAATTGCATCGGGATTGAATACAACAGTCACCATGCGCACTTTCTTCAATGGGGGTAATTCTCAAACAGTCTCCGCTTTGATCGTCCCCTGGAAGACCAGTAGTAGTTTCCGATGCACATCTGGTGGCATTCTGTAATCTGTGGACTATCAGAGTGTTGATGAAACACAGAAATTGCATCGGGATTGAATACAACAGTCACCATGCGCATCTACCTCCACAGGAGTAATGTCTCAAACAGTCTACGCTTTGATCGTTCCCTGGAAGACCAGTAGTAGTTTCCGATGCACATATGGATGCTTTCTGTAATCTGTGGACTATCATATTGTTGATGAAACACAGAAATTGCAACGGTATTGAATAAAACAGTCTCCATGCGCAGTTTCCTCCATGGGAGTAATGTCTCAAACAGTCTACGCTTTGATCGTTCCCTGGAAGACCAGTAGTACTTTCCGATGCACATCTGGAGACCTTCCGTAAACTTTGGACATCAGAGTGTTGATGAAGCACAGAAATTGCATCGGGATTGAATACAACAGTCACCATGCGCACTTTCGTCCATGGGAGTAATGTCTCAAAAAGTCTACCCTTTGATCGTTCCCTGGAAGACGAGTAGTAGTTTCCGATGCACATCTGGAGGCATTCTGTAATCTGTGGACTATCAGAGTGGTGACGAAACACAGAAATTGCATCGGGATTGAATACAGCAGTCACCATGCGCAGTTTCCCCCATGGGAGTAATGTCTCTAACAGTCTACGTTTTGATCGTTCCCTGGAAGACCAGTAGTAGTTTCCGATGCACATCTGGTGGCATTCCGTAATCTGTAGACTATCAGAGTGTTGATGAAACACAGATATTGCATCGGGATTGAATACAACAGTCACCATGCGCACTTTCCTCCATGGGAGTAATGTCTCTAACAGTCTACGCTTTGATCGTTCCCTGGAAGACCAGTAGAGCATTCCGATGAACATCTAGAGGCTTTCCGTAAAGTGTGGACTATCAGAGTGTTGATGAAGCACAGAAATTGCATGGGGATAGAATACAACAGTCACCATGCGCACTTTCCTCCATGGGAGTAATGTCTCAAACAGTCTACTCTTTGATCGTTCCCTGGAAGACCAGTAGTAGTATCCGATGCACATCTGGAGGCATTCTGTAATCTGTGGACTATCAGAGTGTTGATGAAACACAGAAATTGCATCGGGATTGAATACAACAGTCACAATGCGCACTTTCCTCCATGGGAGTAATGTCTCTAACAGTCTACGCTTTGATCGTTCCCTGGAAGACCAGTAGTACTTTCCGATGCACATCTGGAGGCATTCTGTAATCTGTGGACTATCAGAGTGTTGATGAAACACAGAAATTGCATCGGGATTGAATACAACAGTCACCATGCGCACTTCCCTCAATGGGAGTAATGTCTCAAAGAGTTTACGCTTTGATCGTTCGATGGAAGACCAGTAGTAGTTTCCGATGCACATCTGGAGGCATTCTGTAATCTGTGGACTATCAGAGTGTTGATGAAACACAGAAATTGCATCGGGATAGAATACAACAGTCACCATGCGCACTTTCCTCCATGGGAGTAATGTCTCAAAAAGTCTAATCTTTGATCGTTCCCTGGAAGACGAGTAGTAGTTTCCGATGCACATCTGGATTCATTCTGTAATCTGTGGACTATCAGAGTTTTGATGAAACACAGATATAGCATCGGGATTGAATACAACAGTCACCATGCGAACTTCCCTCAATGGGAGTAATGTCTCAAAGAGTTTACGCTTTGATCGTTCGATGGAAGACCAGTAGTAGTTTCCGATGCACATCTGGAGGCATACTGTAATCTGTGGACTATCAGAGTGTTGATGAAACACAGAAATTGCATCGGGATTGAATACAACAGTCACCATGCGCACTTTCCTCCACGGCAGTAATGTCTCAAACAGTGGACGCTTTGATCGTTCCCTGGAAGACCAGTAGTAGTTCCCGATGAACATCTGGAGGCATTCTGTAATCTGTGGAATATCAGAGTGTTGAGGAAACACAGAAATTGCATCGGGATTGAATACAACAATCACCATGCGCACTTTCTTCCGTGGGAGTAATGTCTCAAACAGTGTACGATTTGATCGTCTCCTGGAAGACCAGTAGTAGTTTCCGATGCACATCTTGACGCATTCTGTAATCTGTGGAGTATCAGAGTGTTGATGAAACACAGAAATTGCATCGGGATTGATTACAACAGTCACCATGCGCACTTCCCTCAATGGGAGTAATGTCTCAAAGAGTTTACGCTTTGATCGTTCGATGGAAGACCAGTAGTAGTTTCCGATGCACATCTGGAGGCATTCTGTAATCTGTGGACTATCTGAGTGTTGATGAAACACAGAAATTGCATCGGGATTGAATACAACAGTCACCATGAGCACTTTCCTCCATGGGAGTAGTGTCTCAAAAAGTCTACTCTTTGATCGTTCTCTGGAAGACGAGTAGTAGTTTCCGATGCACATCTGGAGGCATTCTGTAATCTGTGGACTATCAGAGTGTTGATGAAACACAGAAATTGCATCGGGATTGAATACAGCAGTCACCATGCGCAGTTTCCTCCATGGGAGTAATGTCTCTAACAGTCTACGCTTTGATCGTTCCCTGGAAGACCAGTAGTACTTTCCGATGCACATCTGGAGGCATTCTGTAACTATGGACTATCAGAGTGTTGATGAAACACAGAAATTGCATGGGGATTGAATACAACAGTCACCATGCTCACTTTCCTCCATGGGAGTAATGTCTCTAACAGTCTACGCTTTGATCGTTCCCTGGAAGACCAGTAGTACTTTCCGATGCACATCTGGAGGCATTCTGTAATCTGTGGACTATCAGAGTGTTGATGAAACACAGAAATTGCATCGGGATTGAATACAACAGTCACCATGCTCACTATCCTTCATGGGAGTAATGTCTCAAACACTCTACGCTTTGATCGTTCCCTGGAAGACCAGTAGTAGTTTCCGATGCACATCTGGAGGCATTCTGTAATCTGTGGACTCTCCAAGTGTTGATGAAACACAGAAATTGCATCGGGATTGAATACAACAGTCACCATGCGCACTTTCTTCCATGGGAGTAATGTCTCAAACAGTCTTCTCTTTGATCGTTCCCTGTAAGACCAGTAGTACTTTCCGATGCACACCTGGAGTCATTCTGTAATCTAAGGAGTATCAGAGTGTTGATGAAACACAGAAATTGCATCGGGATTGAATACAACAGTCAACATGCGAACTTTCCTCCATGGGAGTAATTCTCAAACAGTCTCCGCTTTGATCGTTCCCTGGAAGACCAGTAGTAGTTTCCGATGCACTTCTGGTGGCATTCTGTAATCTGTGGACTATCAGAGTGTTGATGAAACACAGAAATTGCATCGGGATTGAATACAACAGTCACCATGCGCATCTACCTCCACGGGAGTAATGTCTCAAACAGTCTACGCTTTGATCGTTCCCTGGAAGACCAGTAGTAGTTTCCGATGCACATCTGGTGGCATTCCGTAATCTGTAGACAATCAGAGTGTTGATGAAACACAGATATTGCATCGGGATTCAATACAACAGTCACCATGCGCACTTTCCTCCACGGGAGTAATGTCTCAAACAGTCTACGCTTTGATCGTTCCCTGAAAGACCAGTAGTAGTTTCCGATGCAAATCTGGTGGCATTCTGTAATCTGTAGACTGTCAGAGTGTTGATGAAACACAGAAATTGCATCGGGATTGAATACAACAGTCACCATGAGCACTTTCCTCCATGCGAGTAATGTCTCTAAGAGTCTACGCTTTGATCGTTCCCTGGAAGACCAGTAGTAGTTTCCGATGCACATATGGATGCTTTCAGTAACCTGTGGACTATCATATTGTTGATGAAACACAGAAATTGCAACGGTATTGAATAAAACAGACTCCATGCGCAGTTTCCTCCATGGGAGTAATGTCTCAAACAGTCTACGCTTTGATCGTTCCCTGGAAGACCAGTAGTAGTTACAGATGCACATCTTGACGCATTCTGTAATCTGTGGAGTATCAGAGTGTTGATGAAACACAGAAATTGCATCGGGATTGAATACAACAGTCACCATGCGCACTTCCCTCAATGGGAGTAATGTCTCAAAGAGTTTACGCTTTGATCGTTCGATGGAAGACCAGTAGTAGTTTCCGATCCACATCTGGAGGCATTCTGTAATCTGTGGACTATCAGAGTGTTGATGAAACACAGAAATTGCATCGGGATAGAATACAACAGTCACCATGCGCACTTTCCTCCATGGGAGTAATGTCTCTAACAGTCTACGATTTGATCGTTCCCTGGAAGACCAGTAGTACTTTTTGATGCACATCTTGAGACTTTCCGTAAACTTTGGACTATCAGAGTGTTGATGAAGCACAGAAATTGCATCGGGATTGAATACAACAGTCACCATGCGCACTTTCCTAAATGGGAGTAATGTCTCAAAAAGTCTACTCTTTGATCGTTCCCTGGAAGACGAGTAGTAGTTTCCGATGCACATCTGGAGGCATTCTGTAATCTGTGGACTATCAGAGTGTTGATGAAACACAGAAATTGCATCGGGATTGAATACAGCATTCACCATGCGCAGTTTCCTCCATGGGAGTAATGTCTCTAACAGTCTACGCTTTGATCGTTCCCTGGAAGACCAGTAGTACTTTCCGATGCACATCTTGACGCATTCTGTAATCTGTGGAGTATCAGAGTGTTGATGAAACACAGAAATTGCATCGGGATTGAATACAACAGTCACCATGCGCACATCCCTCAATGGGAGTAATGTCTCAAAGAGTTTACGCTTTGATCGTTCGATGGAAGACCAGTAGTAGTTTCCGATGCACATCTGGAGGTATTCTGTAATCTGTGGACTATCCAAGTGTTGATGAAACACAGAAATTGCATCGGGATTGAATACAACAGTCACCATGCGCACTTTCTTCCATGGGAGTAATGTCTCAAACAGTCTTCTCTTTGATCGTTCCCTGTAAGACCAGTAGTACTTTCCGATGCACACCTGGAGGCATTCTGTAATCTAAGGAGTATCAGAGTGTTGATGAAACACAGAAATTGCATCGGGATTGAATACAACAGTCAACATGCGAACTTTCCTCCATGGGAGTAATTCTCAAACAGTCTCCGCTTTGATCGTTCCCTGGAAGACCAGTAGTAGTTTCCGATGCACATCTGGTGGCATTCTGTAATCTGTGGACTATCAGAGTGTTGATGAAACACAGAAATTGCATCGGGATTGAATACAACAGTCACCATGCGCATCTACCTCCACGGGAGTAATGTCTCAAACAGTCTACGCTTTGATCGTTCCCTGGAAGACCAGTAGTAGTTTCCGATGCACATCTGGTGGCATTCCGTAATCTGTAGACAATCAGAGTGTTGATGAAACACAGATATTGCATCGGGATTCAATACAACAGTCACCATGCGCACTTTCCTCCATGGGAGTAATGTCTCAAACAGTCTACGCTTTGATCGTTCCCTGAAAGACCAGTAGTAGTTTCCGATGCAAATCTGGTGGCATTCTGTAATCTGTAGACTGTCAGAGTGTTGATGAAACACAGAAATTGCATCGGGATTGAATACAACAGTCACCATGAGGACTTTCCTCCATGCGAGTAATGTCTCTAAGAGTCTACGCTTTGATCGTTCCCTGGAAGACCAGTAGTAGTTTCCGATGCACATATGGATGCTTTCTGTAATCTGTGGACTATCATATTGTTGATGAAACACAGAAATTGCAACGGTATTGAATAAAACAGTCTCCATGCGCAGTTTCCTCCATGGGAGTAATGTCTCAAACAGTCTACGCTTTGATCGTTCCCTGGAAGACCAGTAGTAGTTACAGATGCACATCTTGACGCATTCTGTAATCTGTGGAGTATCAGAGTGTTGATGAAACACAGAAATTGCATCGGGATTGAATACAACAGTCACCATGCGCACTTCCCTCCATGGGAGTAATGTCTCAAAGAGTTTACGCTTTGATCGTTCGATGGAAGACCAGTAGTAGTTTCCGATCCACATCTGGAGGCATTCTGTAATCTGTGGACTATCAGAGTGTTGATGAAACACAGAAATTGCATCGGGATAGAATACAACAGTCACCATGCGCACTTTCCTCCATGGGAGTAATGTCTCTAACAGTCTACGATTTGATCGTTCCCTGGAAGACCAGTAGTACTTTTTGATGCACATCTGGAGACTTTCCGTAAACTTTGGACTATCAGAGTGTTGATGAAGCACAGAAATTGCATCGGGATTGAATACAACAGTCACCATGCGCACTTTCCTCCATGGGAGTAATGTCTCAAAAAGTCTACTCTTTGATCGTTCCCTGGAAGACGAGTAGTAGTTTCCGATGCACATCTGGAGGCATTCTGTAATCTGTGGACTATCAGAGTGTTGATGAAACACAGAAATTGCATCGGGATTGAATACAGCATTCACCATGCGCAGTTTCCTCCATGGGAGTAATGTCTCTAACAGTCTACGCTTTGATCGTTCCCTGGAAGACCAGTAGTACTTTCCGATGCACATCTTGACGCATTCTGTAATCTGTGGAGTATCAGAGTGTTGATGAAACACAGAAATTGCATCGGGATTGAATACAACAGTCACCATGCGCACATCCCTCAATGGGAGTAATGTCTCAAAGAGTTTACGCTTTGATCGTTCGATGGAAGACCAGTAGTAGTTTCCGATGCACATCTGGAGGTATTCTGTAATCTGTGGACTATCCAAGTGTTGATGAAACACAGAAATTGCATCGGGATTGAATACAACAGTCACCATGCGCACTTTCTTCCATGGGAGTAATGTCTCAAACAGTCTTCTCTTTGATCGTTCCCTGTAAGACCAGTAGTACTTTCCGATGCACACCTGGAGGCATTCTGTAATCTAAGGAGTATCAGAGTGTTGATG
The DNA here is from genome assembly GCF_023897955.1 of Schistocerca gregaria. NCBI lineage: Eukaryota > Metazoa > Arthropoda > Insecta > Orthoptera > Acrididae > Schistocerca > Schistocerca gregaria. The sequence continues at coordinate 39,294,506 of NC_064920.1, forward strand.
AAACACAGAAATTGCATCGGGATTGAATACAACAGTCAACATGCGAACTTTCCTCCATGGGAGTAATGCTCAAACAGTCTCCGCTTTGATCGTTCCCTGGAAGACCAGTAGTAGTTTCCGATGCACATCTGGTGGCATTCTGTAATCTGTGGACTATCAGAGTGTTGATGAAACACAGAAATTGCATCGGGATTGAATACAACAGTCACCATGCGCAGTTTCCTCCATGGGAGTAATGTCTCAAAAAGTCTACTCTTTGATCGTTCCCTGGAAGACGAGTAGTAGTTTCCGATGCACATCTGGAGGCATTCTGTAATCTGTGGACTATCAGAGTGGTGACGAAACACAGAAATTGCATCGGGATTGAATACAGCAGTCACCATGCGCAGTTTCCTCCATGGGAGTAATGTCTCTAACAGTCTACGCTTTGATCGTTCCCTGGAAGACCAGTAGTACTTTCCGATGCACATCTGGAGGCATTCTGTAACTTGGGACTATCAGAGTGTTGATGAAACACAGAAATTGCATCGGGATTGAATACAACAGTCACCATGCTCACTTTCCTCCATGGGAGTAATGTCTCTAACAGTCTACGCTTTGATCGTTCCCTGGAAGACCAATAGTACTTTCCGATGCACATCTGGAGGCATTCTGTAATCTTTGGACTATCAGAGTGTTGATGAAACACAGAAATTGCATCGGGATTGAATACAACAATGACCATGCTCACTTTCCTTCATGGGAGCAATGTCTCAAACACTCTACGCTTTGATCGTTCCCTGGAAGACCAGTAGTAGTTTCCGATGCACATCTGGAGGCATTCTGTAATTTGTGGACTATCCGAGTGTTGATGAAACACAGAAATTGCATCGGGATTGAATACAACACTCACCATGCGCACTTTCTTCCATGGGGGTAATTCTCATACAGTCTCCGCTTTGATCGTCCCCTGGAAGACCAGTAGTAGTTTCCGATGCACATCTGGTGGCATTCTGTAATCTGTGGACTATCAGAGTGTTGATGAAACACAGAAATTGCATCGGGATTGAATACAACAGTCACCATGCGCATCTACCTCCACAGGAGTAATGTCTCAAACAGTCTACGCTTTGATCGTTCCCTGGAAGACCAGTAGTAGTTTCCGATGCACATCTGGTGGCATTCCGTAATCTGTAGACTATCAGAGTGTTGATGAAACACAGATATTGCATCGGGATTGAATACAACAGTCACAATGCGCACTTTCCTCCACGGGAGTAATGTCTCAAACAGTCTACGCTTTGATCGTTCCCTGAAAGACCAGTAGTAGTTTCCGATGCAAATCTGGTGGCATTCTGTAATCTGTACACTGTCAGAGTGATGATGAAACACAGAAATTGCATCGGGATTGAATACAACAGTCACCATGAGCACTTTCCTATATGCGAGTAATATCTCTAAGAGTCTACGCTTTGATCGTTCCCTGGAAGACCAGTAGTAGTTTCCGATGCACATATGGATGCTTTCTGTAATCTGTGGACTATCATATTGTTGATGAAACACAGAAATTGCAACGGTATTGAATAAAACAGTCTCCATGCGCAGTTTCCTCCATGGGAGTAATGTTTCTAACAGTCTACGCTTTGATCGTTCCCTGGAAGACCAGTAGAGCATTCCGATGAACATCTAGAGGCTTTCCGTAAACTGTGGAGTATCAGAGTGTTGATGAAGCACAGAAATTGCATGGGGATAGAATACAACAGTCACCATGCGCACTTTCCTCCATGGGAGTAATGTCTCAAACAGTCTACTCTTTGATCGTTCCCTGGAAGACCAGTAGTAGTATCCGATGCACATCTGGAGGCATTCTGTAATCTGTGGACTATCAGAGTGTTGATGAAACACAGAAATTGCATCGGGATTGAATACAACAGTCACAATGCGCACTTTCCTCCATGGGAGTAATGTCTCTAACAGTCTACGCTTTGATCGTTCCCTGGAAGACCAGTAGTACTTTCCGATGCACATCTGGAGGCATTCTGTAATCTGTGGACTATCAGAGTGTTGATGAAACACAGAAATTGCATCGGGATTGAATACAACAGTCACCATGCGCACTTTCCTCCACGGCAGTAATGTCTCAAACAGTCTACGCTTTGATCGTTCCCTGGAAGACCAGTAGTAGTTTCCGATGAACATCTGGAGGCATTCTGTAAACTGTGGACTATCAGAGTGTTGATGAAACACAGAAATTGCATCGGGATTGAATACAACAGTCACCATGCGCACTTTCTACTAAGGGAGTAATGTCTCAAACAGTCTACGATTTGATCGTTCATTGGAAGACCAGTAGTAGTTTCCGATGTACATCTGGACGCATTCTATAATCTGTGGAGTATCAGAGTGTTGATGAAACACAGAAATTGCATCGCGATTGAATACAACAGTCACCATGCGAACTTCCCTCAATGGGAGTAATGTCTCAAGGAGTTTACGCTTTGATCGTTCGATGGAAGACCAGTAGTAGTTTCCGATGCACATCTGGAGGCATGCTGTAATCTGTGGACTATCAGAGTGTTGATGAAACACAGAAATTGCATCGGGATTGAATACAACAGTCACCATGCGCACTTTCCTCCACGGCAGTAATGTCTCAAACTGTCTACGCTTTTATCGTTCCCTGGAAGACCAGTAGTAGATTCCGATGAACATCTGGAGGCATTCTGTAATTTGTGGACTATCCGAGTGTTGATGAAACACAGAAATTGCATCGGGATTGAATACAACAGTCACAATGCGCACTTTCTTCCATGGGAGTAATGTCTCAAACAGTCTACGATTTGATCGTTCCCTGGAAGACCAGTAGTAGTTTCCGATGCACATCTGGACGCATTCTGTAATCTGTGGAGTATCAGAGTGTTGATGAAACACAGAAATTGCATCGGGATTGAATACAACAGTCACCATGCGCACTTCCCTCAATGGGAGTAATGTCTAAAAAAATTTACGCTTTGATCGTTCGATGGAAGACCAGTAGTAGTTTCCGATGCACATCTGGAGGCATTCTGTAATCTGTGGACTATCAGAGTGTTGATGAAACACAGAAATTGCATCGGGATAGAATACAACAGTCACCATGCGCACTTTCCTCCACGGGAGTAATGTCTCTAACAGTCTACGATTTGATCGTTCCCTGGAAGACCAGTAGTAGTTTCTGATGCACATCTGGAGGCATTCTGTAATCTGTGGACTATCAGAGTGTTGATGAAACACAGAAATTGCATCGGGATTGAATACAACAGTCACCATGCAAACTTTACTCCATGGGAGTAATATTCAAACAGTCTCCGCTTTGATCGTTCCCTGGAAGACCAGTAGTAGTTTCCGATGCACATCTGGTCCCATTCTGTAATCTGTAGACTATCAGAGTGTTGATGAAACACAGAAATTGAATCGGGATTGAATTCAACAGTCACCATACGCACTTTCTTCCATGGGAGTAATGTCTCAATCAGTCTACGATTTGATCGTTCCCTGGAAGACCAGTAGTAGTTTCCGATGCACATCTGTAGGCATTCTGTAATCTGTGCAGTATCAGAGTGTTGATGAAACACAGAAATTGCATCGGGATTGAATACAACAGTCACCATGTGAACTTTCCTCCATGGGAGTAATTCTCAAACAGTCCCCGCTTTGATCGTTCCCTGGAAGACCAGTAGTAGTTTCCGATGCACATCTGGAGGCATTCTGTAATCTGTGGACTATCAGAGTGTTGATGAAATACAGAAATTGCATCGGGATTGAATACAACAGTCACCATGCGCACTTTCCTCCATGGGAGTAATGTCTCTAACAGTCTACGCTTTGATCGTTCCCTGGAAGACCAGTAGTACTTTCCGATGCACATCTGGAGTCATTCTGTAATCTGTGGACTATCAGAGTGTTGATGAAACACAGAAATTGCATCGGGATTGAATACAACAGTCGCCATGCTCACTTTGCTTCATGGGAGTAATGTCTCAAACACTCTACGCTTTGATCGTTCCCTGGAAGACCAGTAGTAGTTTCCGATGCACATCTGGAGGCATTCTGTAATCTGTGGACTATCAGAGTGTTGATGAAACACAGAAAGTGCATCGGGATTGAATACAACAGTCACCATGCGCACTTTCTTCCATGGGAGTAATGTCTCAATCAGTCTACGATTTGATCGTTCCCTGGAAGACCAGTAGTAGTTTCCGATGCACATCTGTAGGCATTCTGTAATCTGTGCAGTATCAGAGTGTTGATGAAACACAGGAATTGCATCGGGATTGAAGACAACAGTCACCATGCGAACTTTCCTCCATGGGAGTAATTCTCAAACCGTCTCCGCTTTGATCGTTCCCTGGAAGACCAGTAGTAGTTTCCGATGCACATCTGGAGGCATTCTCTAATCTGTGGACTATCAGAGAGTTGAAGAAACACAGAAATTGCATCGGGATTGAATACAACAGTCACCATGCGCACTTTCCTCCATGGGAGTAATGTCTCTCACAGTCTACGCTTTGATCGTTCCCTGGAAGACCAGTAGTACTTTCCGATGCACATCTGGAGGCATTCTGTAATCTGTGGACTATCAGAGAGTTGAAGAAACATAGAAATTGCATCGGGATTGAATACAACAGTCACCATGCGCACTTTCCTCCATGGGAATAATGTCTCTAACAGTCTACGATTTGATCGTTCCCTGGAAGACCAGTAGTAGTTTCCGATGCACATCTGTAGGCATTCTGTAATCTGTGCAGTATCAGAGTGTTGATGAAACACAGGAATTGCATCGGGATTGAATACAACAGTCACCATGCGCACTTTCCTCCATTGGAGTGATGTCTCAAACAGTCTACTCTTTGATCGATCCCTGGAAGGCCAGTAGTAGTTTCCGATGCACATCTGGAGGCATTCTGTAATCTGTGGACTATCAGAGTGTTGATGAAACACAGAAATTGCATCGGGATTGAATACAACAGTCACCATGCGCACTTTCTACTAAGGGAGTAATGTCTCAAACAGTCTACGATTTGATCGTTCATTGGAAGACGAGTAGTAGTTTCCGATGCACATCTGGACGCATTCTATAATCTGTGGAGTATCAGAGTGTTGATGAAACACAGAAAGTGCATCGCGATTGAATACAACAGTCACCATGCGAACTTCCCTCAATGGGAGTAATGTCTCAAGGAGTTTACGCTTTGATCGTTCGATGGAAGACCAGTAGTAGTTTCCGATGCACATCTGGAGGCATGCTGTAATCTGTGGACTATCAGAGTGTTGATGAAACACAGAAATTGCATCGGGATTGAATACAACAGTCACCATGCGCACTTTCCTCCACGGCAGTAATGTCTCAAACTGTCTACGCTTTTATCGTTCCCTGGAAGACCAGTAGTAGATTCCGATGAACATCTGGAGGCATTCTGTAATTTGTGGACTATCCGAGTGATGATGAAACACAGAAATTGCATCGGGATTGAATACAACAGTCACCATGCGCACTTTCTTCCATGGGAGTAATGTCTCAAACAGTCTACGATTTGATCGTTCCCTGGAAGACCAGTAGTAGTTTCCGATGCACTTCTGGACGCATTCTGTAATCTGTGGAGTATCAGAGTGTTGATGAAACACAGAAATTGCATCGGGATTGAATACAACAGTCACCATGCGCACTTCCCTCAATGGGAGTAATGTCTCAAAAAATTTACGCTTTGTTCGTTCGATGGAAGACCAGTAGTAGTTTCCGATGCACATCTGGAGGCATTCTGTAATCTGTGGACTATCAGAGTGTTGATGAAACACAGAAATTGCATCGGGATAGAATACAACAGTCACCATGCGCACTTTCCTCCACGGGAGTAATGTCTCTAACAGTCTACGATTTGATCGTTCCCTGGAAGACCAGTAGTAGCTTCCGATGCACATCTGGAGGCATTCTGTAATCTGTGGACTATCAGAGTGTTGATGAAACACAGAAATTGCATCGGGATTGAATACAACAGTCACCATGCAAACTTTCCTCCATGGGAGTAATATTCAAACAGTCTCCGCTTTGATCGTTCCCTGGAAGACCAGTAGTAGTTTCCGATGCACATCTGGTCCCATTCTGTAATCTGTAGACTATCAGAGTGTTGATGAAACACAGATATTGCATCGGGATTGAATACAACAGTCACCATGCGCACTTCCCTCCATGGGAGTAATGACTCTAACAGCCTACGCTTTGATCGTTCCCTGGAAGACCAGTAGTAGTTACAGATGCACATCTGGATGCTTTCTGTAATCTGTGGACTATCAGAGTGTTGATGAAACACATATATTGAATCGGGATTGAATACAACTGTCACCAGGCGCACTTTCCTCCATGGGAGTAATGTCTCTAGCAGTCTACGCTTTGATCGTTCCCTGGAAGACCAGTAGTAGTTTCCGATGCACATCTGGAGGCGTTCTGTAATCTGTGGACTATCAGAGTGTTGATGAAATACAGAAATTGCATCGGGATTGAATACAACAGTCACCATGCGCACTTTCGTCAATGGGAGTGATGTCTCTAACAGTCTACGCTTTGATCGTTCCCTGGAAGACCAGTAGTACTTTCCGATGCACATCTGGAGTCATTCTGTAATCTGTGGACTATCAGAGTGTTGATGAAACACAGAAATTGCATCGGGATTGAATACAACAGTCGCCATGCTCACTTTGCTTCATGGGAGTAATGTCTCAAACACTCTACGCTTTGATCGTTCCCTGGAAGACCAGTAGTAGTTTCCGATGCACATCTGGAGGCATTCTGTAATCTGTGGACTATCAGAGTGTTGATGAAACACAGAAAGTGCATCGGGATTGAATACAACAGTCACCATGCGCACTTTCTTCCATGGGAGTAATGTCTCAATCAGTCTACGATTTGATCGTTCCCTGGAAGACCAGTAGTAGTTTCCGATGCACATCTGTAGGCATTCTGTAATCTGTGCAGTATCAGAGTGTTGATGAAACACAGGAATTGCATCGGGACTGAAGACAACAGTCACCATGCGAACTTTCCTCCATGGGAGTAATTCTCAAACAGTCTCCGCTTTGATCGTTCCCTGGAAGACCAGTAGTAGTTTCCGATGCACATCTGGAGGCATTCTGTAATCTGTGGACTATCAGAGAGTTGAAGAAACACAGAAATTGCATCGGGATTGAATACAACAGTCACCATGCGCACTTTCCTCCATGGGAGTAATGTCTCTAACAGTCTACGCTTTGATCGTTCCCTGGAAGACCAGTAGTACTTTCCGATGCACATCTGGAGGCATTCTGTAATCTGTGGACTACCAGAGAGTTGAAGAAACATAGAAATTGCATCGGGATTGAATACAACAGTCACCATGCGCACTTTCCTCCATGGGAGTAATGTCTCTAACAGTCTACGATTTGATCGTTCCCTGGAAGACCAGTAGTAGTTTCCGATGCACATCTGTAGGCATTCTGTAATCTGTGCAGTATCAGAGTGTTGATGAAACACAGAAATTGCATCGGGATTGAATACAACAGTCACCATGCGCACTTTCCTCCACGGCAGTAATGTCTCAAACAGTCTACGCTTTGATCGTTCCCTGGAAGACCAGTAGTACTTTCCGATGCACATCTGGAGGCATTCTGTAATCTGTGGACTATCAGAGTGTTGATGAAACACAGAAATTGCATCGGGATTGAATACAGCAGTCACCATGCGCAGTTTCCTCCACGGCAGTAATGTCTCAAACTGTCTACGCTTTGATCGTTCCCTGGAAGACCAGTAGTAGATTCCGATGAACATCTGGAGGCATTCTGTAATTTGTGGACTATCCGAGTGTTGATGAAACACAGAAATTGCATCGGGATTGAATACAACAGTCACCATGCGCACTTTCTTCCATGGGAGTAATGTCTCAAACAGTCTACGAATTGATCGTTCCCTGGAAGACCAGTAGTAGTTTCCGATGCACATCTGGACGCATTCTGTAATCTGTGGAGTATCAGAGTGTTGATGAAACACAGAAATTGCATCGGGATTGAATACAACAGTCACCATGCGCACTTCCCTCAATGCTAGTAATGTCTCAAAGAGTTTACGCTTTGATCGTTCGATGGAAGACCAGTAGTAGTTTCCGATGCACATCTGGAGGCATTCTGTAATCTGTGGACTATCAGAGTGTTGATGAAACACAGAAATTGCATCGGGATTGAATACAACAGTCACCATGCGAACTTTCCTCCATGGGAGTAATATTCAAACAGTCTCCGCTTTGATCGTTCCCGGGAAGACCAGTAGTAGTTTCCGATGCACATCTGGTCCCATTCTGTAATCTGTAGACTATCAGAGTGTTGATGAAACACAGATATTGCATCGGGATTGAATACAACAGTCACCATGCGCACTTCCCTCCATGGGAGTAATGACTCTAACAGCCTACGCTTTGATCGTTCCATGGAAGACCAGTAGTAGTTACAGATGCACATCTGGATGCTTTCTGTAATCTGTGGACTATCAGAGTGTTGATGAAACACATATATTGAATCGGGATTGAATACAACAGTCACCAGGCGCACTTTCCTCCATGGGAGTAATGTCTCTAGCAGTCTACGGTTTGATCGTTCCCTGGAAGTCCACTAGTATTTTCCGATGCACATCTGGAGGCATACTGTAATCTGTGGTCTATCAGAGTGTTGATGAAACACAGAAATTGCATCGGGATTGAATACAACATTCACCATGCTCACTTACCTTCATGGGAGCAATGTCTCAAACACTCTACGCTTTGATCGTTCCCTGGAAGCCCAGTAGTAGTTTCCGATGCACATCTGGGGGCATTCTGTAATTTGTGGACTATCAGAGTGTTGATGAAAGACAGAAATTGAATCGGGATTGAATTCAACAGTCACCATGCGCACTTTCTTCCATGAGAGTAATGTCTCAATCAGTCTACGATTTGATCGTTCCCTGGAAGACCAGTAGTAGTTTCCGATGCACATCTGTAGGCATTCTGTAATCTGTGAAGTATCAGAGTGTTGATGAAACACAGAAATTGCATCGGGATTGAATACAACAGTCACCATGCGAACTTTCCTCCATGGGAGTAATTCTCAAACAGTCTCCGCTTTGATCGTTCCCTGGAAGACCAGTAGTAGTTTCCGATGCACATCTGGAGGCATTCTGTAATCTGTGGACTATCAGAGTGTTGATGAAATACAGAAATTGCATCGGGATTGAATACAACAGTCACCATGCGCACTTTCCTCCATGGGAGTAATGTCTCTAACAGTCTACGCTTTGATCGTTCCCTGGAAGACCAGTAGTACTTTCCGATGCACATCTGGAGTCATTCTGTAATCTGTGGACTATCAGAGTGTTGATGAAACACAGAAATTGCATCGGGATTGAATACAACAGTCGCCATGCTCACTTTGCTTCATGGGATTAATGTCTCAAACACTCTACGCTTTGATCGTTCCCTGGAAAACCAGTAGTAGTTTCCGATGCACATCTGGAGGCATTCTGTAATCTGTGGACTATCAGAGTGTTGATGAAACACAGAAAGTGCATCGGGATTGAATACAACTGTCACCATGCGCACTTTCTTCCATGGGAGTAATGTCTCTATCAGTCTACGATTTGATCGTTCCCTGGAAGACCAGTAGTAGTTTCCGATGCACATCTGTAGGCATTCTGTAATCTGTGCAGTATCAGAGTGTTGATGAAACACAGGAATTGCATCGGGATTGAATACAACAGTCACCATGCGAACTTTCCTCCATGGGAGTAATTCTCAAACAGTCTCCGCTTTGATCGTTCCCTGGAAGACCAGTAGTAGTTTCCGATGCACATCTGGAGGCATTCTGTAATCTGTGGACTATCAGAGAGTTGAAGAAACACAGAAATTGCATCGGGATTGAATACAACAGTCACCATGCGCACTTTCCTCCATGGGAGTAATGTCTCTAACAGTCTACGCTTTGATCGTTCCCTGGAAGACCAGTAGTACTTTCCGATGCACATCTGGAGGCATTCTGTAATCTGTGGACTATCAGAGTGTTGATGAAACACAGAAATTGCATCGGGATTGAATACAACAGTCGCCATGCTCACTTTGCTTCATGGGAGTAATGTCTCAAACAGTCTACGCTTTGATCGTTCCCTGGAAGACCAGTAGTGGTTTCCGATGCATATCTGGAGGCATTCTGTAATCTGTGGACTATCAGAGTGTTGATGAAACACAGAAACTGCATCGGGATTGAATACAACAGTCACCATGCGCACTTTCTTCCATGGGAGTAATGTCTCAATCAGTCTACGATTTGATCGTTCCCTGGAAGACCAGTAGTAGTTTCCGATGCACATCTGTAGGCATTCTGTAATCTGTGCAGTATCAGAGTGTTGATGAAACACAGAAATTGCATCGGGATTGAATACAACAGTCACCATGCGAACTTTCCTCCATGGGAGTAATTCTCAAACAGTCTCCGCTTTGATCGTTCCCTGGAAGACCAGTAGTAGTTTCCGATCCACATCTGGAGGCATTCTGTAATCTGTGGACTATCAGAGTGTTGAAGAAATACAGAAATTGCATCGGGATTGAATACAACAGTCACCATGCGCACTTTCCTCCATGGGAGTAATGTCTCTAACAGTCTACGCTTTGATCGTTCCCTGGAAGACCAGTAGTACTTTCCGATGCACATCTGGAGTCATTCTGTAATCTGTGGACTATCAGAGTGTTGATGAAACACAGAAATTGCATCGGGATTGAATACAACAGTCACCCTGCGCACTTTCTTCCATGGGAGTAATGTCTCAAACAGTCTACGAATTGATCGTTCCCTGGAAGACCAGTAGTAGTTTCCGATGCACATCTGGACGCATTCTGTAATCTGTGGAGTATCAGAGTGTTGATGAAACACAGAAATTGCATCGGGATTGAATACAACAGTCACCATGCGCACTTCCCTCAATGGGAGTAATGTCTCAAAGAGTTTACGCTTTGATCGTTCGATGGAAGACCAGTAGTAGTTTCCGATGCACATCTGGAAGCATTCTGTAATCTGTGGACTATCAGAGTGTTGATGAAACACAGAAATTGCATCGGGATAGAATACAACAGTCACCATGCGCACTTTCCTCCACAGGAGTAATGTCTCTAACAGTCTACGATTTGATCGTTCCCTGGAAGACCAGTAGTAGTTTCCGATGCACATCTGGAGGCATTCTGTAATCTGTGGACTATCAGAGTGTTGATGAAACACAGAAATTGCATCGGGATTGAATACAACAGTCACCATGCGAACTTTCCTCCATGGGAGTAATATTCAAACAGTCTCCGCTTTGATCGTTCCCTGGAAGACCAGTAGTAGTTTCCGATGCACATCTGGTCCCATTCTGTAATCTGTAGACTATCAGAGTGTTGATGAAACACAGATATTGCATCGGGATTGAATACAACAGTCACCATACGCACTTTCCTCCATGGGAGTAATGTCTCTAGCAGTCTACGCTTTGATCGTTCCCTGGAAGACCAGTAGTACTTTCCGATGCACATCTGGAGTCATTCTGTAATCTGTGGACTATCAGAGTGTTGATGAAACACAGAAATTGCATCGGGATTGAATACAAGAGTCGCCATGCTCACTTTGCTTCATGGGAGTAATGTCTCAAACACTCTACGCTTTGATCGTTCCCTGGAAAACCAGTAGTAGTTTCCGATGCACATCTGGAGGCATTCTGTAATCTGTGGACTATCAGAGTGTTGATGAAACACAGAAAGTGCATCGGGATTGAATACAACTGTCACCATGCGCACTTTCTTCCATGGGAGTAATGTCTCTATCAGTCTACGATTTGATCGTTCCCTGGAAGACCAGTAGTAGTTTCCGATGCACATCTGTAGGCATTCTGTAATCTGTGCAGTATCAGAGTGTTGATGAAACACAGGAATTGCATCGGGATTGAATACAACAGTCACCATGCGAACTTTCCTCCATGGGAGTAATTCTCAAACAGTCTCCGCTTTGATCGTTCCCTGGAAGACCAGTAGTAGTTTCCGATGCACATCTGGAGGCATTCTGTAATCTGTGGACTATCAGAGAGTTGAAGAAACACAGAAATTGCATCGGGATTGAATACAACAGTCACCATGCGCACTTTCCTCCATGGGAGTAATGTCTCTAACAGTCTACGCTTTGATCGTTCCCTGGAAGACCAGTAGTACTTTCCGATGCACATCTGGAGGCATTCTGTAATCTGTGGACTATCAGAGTGTTGATGAAACACAGAAATTGCATCGGGATTGAATACAACAGTCGCCATGCTCACTTTGCTTCATGGGAGTAATGTCTCAAACACTCTACGCTTTGATCGTTCCCTGGAAGACCAGTAGTAGTTTCCGATGCATATCTGGAGGCATTCTGTAATCTGTGGACTATCAGAGTGTTGATGAAACACAGAAAGTGCATCGGGATTGAATACAACAGTCACCATGCGCACTTTCTTTCATGGGAGTAATGTCTCAATCAGTCTACGATTTGATCGTTCCCTGGAAGACCAGTAGTAGTTTCCGATGCACATCTGTAGGCATTCTGTAATCTGTGCAGTATCAGAGTGTTGATGAAACACAGAAATTGCATCGGGATTGAATACAACAGTCACCATGCGAACTTTCCTCCATGGGAGTAATTCTCAAATAGTCTCCGCTTTGATCGTTCCCTGGAAGACCAGTAGTAGTTTCCGATGCACATCTGGAGGCATTCTGTAATCTGTGGACTATCAGAGTGTTGATGAAATACAGAAATTGCATCGGGATTGAATACAACAGTCACCATGCGCACTTTCCTCCATGGGAGTAATGTCTCTAACAGTCTACGCTTTGATCGTTCCCTGGAAGACCAGTAGTACTTTCCGATGCACATCTGGAGTCATTCTGTAATCTGTGGACTATCAGAGTGTTGATGAAACACAGAAATTGCATCGGGATTGAATACAACAGTCGCCATGCTCACTTTGCTTCATGGGAGTAATGTCTCAAACACTCTACGCTCTGATCGTTCCCTGGAAAACCAGTAATAGTTTCCGATGCACATCTGGAGGCATTCTGTAATCTGTGGACTATCAGAGTGTTGATGAAACACAGAAAGTGCATCGGGATTGAATACAACTGTCACCATGCGCACTTTCTTCCATGGGAGTAATGTCTCTATCAGTCTACGATTTGGTCGTTCCCTGGAAGACCAGTAGTAGTTTCCGATGCACATCTGTAGGCATTCTGTAATCTGTGCAGTATCAGAGTGTTGATGAAACACAGGAATTGCATCGGGATTGAATACAACAGTCGCCATGCGAACTTTCCTCCATGGGAGTAATTCTCAAACAGTCTCCGCTTTGATCGTTCCCTGGAAGACCAGTAGTAGTTTCCGATGCACATCTGGAGGCATTCTGTAATCTGTGGACTATCAGAGAGTTGAAGAAACACAGAAATTGCATCGGGATTGAATACAACAGTCACCATGCGCACTTTCCTCCATGGGAGTAATGTCTCTAACAGTCTACGCTTTGATCGTTCCCTGGAAGACCAGTAGTACTTTCCGATGCACATCTGGAGGCATTCTGTAATCTGTGGACTATCAGAGTGTTGATGAAACACAGAAATTGCATCGGGATTGAATACAACAGTCGCCATGCTCACTTTGCTTCATGGGAGTAATGTCCCAAACACTCTACGCTTTGATCGTTCCCTGGAAGACCAGTAGTAGTTACCGATGCATATCTGGAGGCATTCTGTAATCTGTGGACTATCAGAGTGTTGATGAAACACAGAAAGTGCATCGGGATTGAATACAACAGTCACCATGCGCACTTTCTTCCATGGGAGTAATGTCTCAAAGAGTTTACGCTTTGATCGTTCGATGGAAGACCAGTAGTAGTTTCCGATGCACATCAGGAGGCATACTGTAATCTGTGGACTATCAGAGTGTTGATGAAACACAGAAATTGCATCGGGATTGAATACAACAGCCACCATGCGCACTTTCCTCCACGGCAGTAATGTCTCAAACAGTCTACGCTTTGATCGTTCCCTGGAAGACCAGTAGTACTTTCCGATGCACATCTGGAGGCATTCTGTAATCTGTGGACTATCAGAGTGTTGATGAAACACAGAAATTGCATCGGGATTGAATACAACAGTCACCATGCGCACTTTCCTCCACGGCAGTAATGTCTCAAACAGTCTACGCTTTGATCGTTCCCTGGAAGACCAGTAGTAGTTTCCGATGAACATCTGGAGGCATTCTGTAATCTGTGGACTATCAGAGTGTTGATGAAACACAGAAATTGCATCGGGATTGAATACAACAGTCACCATGCGCACTTTCCTCCACGGGAGTAATGTCTCAAACAGTCTACGATTTGATCGTTCATTGGAAGACCAGTAGTAGTTTCCGATGCACATCTGGACGCATTCTATAATCTGTGGAGTATCAGAGTGTTGATGAAACACAGAAATTGCATCGCGATTGAATACAACAGTCACCATGCGAACTTCCCTCAATAGGAGTAATGTCTCAAGGAGTTTACGCTTTGATCGTTCGATGGAAGACCAGTAGTAGTTTCCGATGCACATCTGGAGGCATGCTGTAATCTGTGGACTATCAGAGTGTTGATGAAACACAGAAATTGCATCGGGATTGAATACAACAGTCACCATGCGCACTTTCCTCCACGGCAGTAATGTCTCAAACTGTCTACGCTTTGATCGTTCCCTGGAAGACCAGTAGTAGATTTCGATGAACATCTGGAGGCATTCTGTAATTTGTGGACTATCCGAGCGTTGATGAAACACAGAAATTGCATCGGGATTGAATACAACAGTCACCATGCGCACTTTTTTCCATGGGAGTAATGTCTCAAACAGTCTACGATTTGATCGTTCCCGGGAAGACCAGTAGTAGTTTCCGATGCACATCTGGACGCATTCTGTAATCTGTGGAGTATCAGAGTGTTGATGAAACACAGAAATTGCATCGGGATTGAATACAACAGTCACCATGCGCACTTCCCTCAATGGGAGTATGTCTCAAAGAGTTTACGCTTTGATCGTTCGATGGAAGACCAGTAGTAGTTTCCGATGCACATCTGGAGGCATTCTGTAATCTGTGGACTATCAGAGTGTTGATGAAACACAGATATTGCATCGGGATAGAATACAACAGTCACCATGCGCACTTTCCTCCACGGGAGTAATGTCTCTAACAGTCTACGATTTGATCGTTCCCTGGAAGACCAGTAGTAGTTTCCGATGCACATCTGGAGGCATTCTGTAATCTGTGGACTATCAGAGTGTTGATGAAACACAGAAATTGCATCGGGATTGAATACAACAGTCACCATGCGAACTTTCCTCCATGGGAGTAATATTCAAACAGTCTCCGCTTTGATCGTTCCCTGGAAGACCATCAGTAGTTTCCGATGCACATCTGGTCCCATTCTGTAATCTGTAGACTATCAGAGTGTTGATGAAACACAGATTTTGCATCGGGATTGAATACAACAGTCACCATGCGCACTTCCCTCCATGGGAGTAATGACTCTAACAGCCTACGTTTTGATCGTTCCCTGGAAGACCAGTAGTAGTTTCCGATGCACATCTGGATGCTTTCTGTAATCTGTGGACTATCAGAGTGTTGATGAAACACATATATTGAATCGCGATTGAATACAACAGTCACCAGGCGCACTTTCCTCCATGGGAGTAATGTCTCTAGCAGTCTACGCTTTGATCGTTCCCTGGAAGACCCGTAGTACTTTCCGATGCACATCTGGAGGCATACTGTAATCTGTGGACTATCAGAGTGTTGATGAAACACAGAAATTGCATCGGGATTGAATACAACATTCACCATGCTCACTTACCTTCATGGGAGCAATGTCTCAAACAATCTACGCTTTGATCGTTCCCTGGAAGCCCAGTAGTAGTTTTCGATGCACATCTGGAGGCATTCTGTAATTTGTGGACTATCAGAGTGTTGATGAAACACAGAAATTGAATCGGGATTGATTTCAACAGTCACCATGCGCACTTTCTTCCATGGGAGTAATGTCTCAATCAGTCTACGATTTGATCGTTCCCTGGAAGACCAGTAGTAGTTTCCGATGCACATCTGTAGGCATTCTGTAATCTGTGCAGTATCAGAGTGTTGATGAAACACAGAAATTGCATCGGGATTAAATACAACAGTCACCATGCGAACTTTCCTCCATGGGAGTAATTCTCAAACAGTCTCCGCTTTGATCGTTCCCTGGAAGACCAGTAGTAGTTTCCGATGCATATCTGGAGGCATTCTGTAATCTGTGGACTATCAGAGTGTTGATGGAATACAGAAATTGCATCGGGATTGAATACAACAGTCACCATGCGCACTTTCCTCCATGGGAGTAATGTTTCTAACAGTCTACGCTTTGATCGTTCCCTGGAAGACCAGTAGTACTTTCCGATGCACATCTGGAGTCATTCTGTAATCTGTGGACTATCAGAGTGTTGATGAAACACAGAAATTGCATCGGGATTGAATACAACAGTCGCCATGCTCACTTTGCTTCATGGGAGTAATGTCTCAAACACTCTACGCTTTGATCGTTCCCTGGAAGACCAGTAGTAGTTTCCGATGCACATCTGGAGGCATTCTGTAATCTGTGGACTATCAGAGTGTTGATGAAACACAGAAAGTGCATCGGGATTGAATACAACAGTCACCATGCGCACTTTCTTCCATGGGAGTAATGTCTCAATCAGTCTACGATTTGATCGTTCCCTGGAAGACCAGTAGTAGTTTCCGATGCACATCTGTAGGCATTCTGTAATCTGTGCAGTATCAGAGTGTTGATGAAACACAGGAATTGCATCGGGATTGAATACAACAGTCACCATGCGAACTTTCCTCCATGGGAGTAATTCTCAAACAGTCTCCGCTTTGATCGTTCCCTGGAAGACCAGTAGTAGTTTCCGATGCACATCTGGAGGCATTCTGTAATCTGTGGACTATCAGAGAGTTGAAGAAATACAGAAATTGCATCGGGATTGAATACAACAGTCACCATGCGCACTTTCCTCCATGGGAGTAATGTCTCAAACACTCTACGCTTTGATCGTTCCCTGGAAGACCAGTAGTAGTTTCCGATGCACTTCTGGAGGCATTCTGTAATCTGTGGACTATCAGAGTGTTGATGAAACACAGAAATTGCATCAGGACTAAATACAACAGTCACCATGCGCACTTACCTCCATGGGAGTAATGTCTCTAACAGTCTACGCTTTGATCGTTCCCTGGATGACCAGTAGAGCTTTCCGATGCACATCTGGAGGCTTTCCGTAAACTGTGGACTATCAGAGTGTTGATGAAGCACAGAAATTGCATGGGGATAGAATACAACAGTCACCATGCGCAATTTCCTCCATGGGAGTGATGTCTCAAACATTCTACTCTTTGATCGATCCCTGGAAGGCCAGTAGTAGTTTCCGATGCACATCTGGAGGCATTCTGTAATCTGCCGACTATCAGAGTGTTGATGAAACACAGAAATTGCTTCGGGATTGAATACAACAGTCACCATGCGCACTTTCCTCCATGGGAGTAATGTCTCTAACAGTCTACGCTTTGATCGTTCCCTGGAAGACCAGTGGTACTTTCCGATGCACATCTGGAGGCATTCTGTAATCTGTGGTCTATCAGAGTGTTGATGAAACACAGAAATTGCATCGGGATTGAATACAACAGTCAGCATGCGCACTTTCTACTAAGGGAGTAATGTCTCAAACAGTCTACGATTTGATCGTTCCCTGGAAGACCAGTAGTAGTTTCCGATGCACATCTGGACGCATTCTGTAATCTGTGGAGTATCAGAGTGTTGATGAAACACAGAAATTGCATCGGGATTGAATACAACAGTCACCATGCGAACTTCCCTCAATGGGAGTAATGTCTCAAAGAGGTTACGCTTTGATCGTTCGATGGAAGACCAGTAGTAGTTTCCGATGCACATCAGGAGGCATACTGTAATCTGTGGACTATCAGAGTGTTGATGAAACACAGACATTGCATCGGGATTGAATACAACAGTCACCATGCGCACTTTCCTCCACGGCAGTAATGTCTCAAACAGTCTACGCTTTGAAAGGTCCCTGGAAGACCAGTAGTAGTTTCCGATGAACATCTGGAGGCATTCTGTAATCTGTGGACTATCAGAGTGTTGATGAAACACAGAAATTGCATCGGGATTGAATACAACAGTCACCAGGCGAACTTTCCTCCATGGGAGTAATGTCTCTAGCAGTCTACGCTTTGATCGTTCCCTGGAAGACCAGTAGTAGTTTCCGATGCACATCTGGACGCATTCTGTAATATGTGGAGTATCAGAGTGTTGATGAAACACAGAAATTGCATCGGGATTGAATACAACAGTCACCATGCTTACTTCCCTCAATGGGAGTAATGTCTCAAAGAGTTTACGCTTTGATCGTTCGATGGAAGACCAGTAGTAGTTTCCGATGCACATCTGGAGGCATTCTGTAATCTGTGGACTATCAGAGTGTTGATGAAACACAGAAATTGCATCGGGATAGAATACAACAGTCACCATGCGCACTTTCCTCCATGGGAGTAATGTCTCTAACAGTCTACGCTTTGATCGTTCCCTGGAAGACCAGTAGTACTTTCCGATGCACATCTGGAGGCATTCTGTAATCTGTGGACTATCCGAGTGTTGATGAAACTTAGAAATTGCATCGGGATTGAATACAACAGTCACCATGCGCACTTTCTTCCATGGGAGTAATGTCTCAAACAGTCTACGATTTGATCGTTCCCTGGAAGCCCAGTAGTAGTTTCCGATACACATCTGGAGGCATTCTGTAATCTGTGGACTATCAGAGTGTTGATGAAACACAGAAATTGCATCGGGATTGAATACAACAGTCACCATGCGAACTTTCCTCCATGGGAGTAATATTCAAACAGTCTCCGCTTTGATCGTTCCCTGGAAGACCAGTAGTAGTTTCCGATGCACATCTGGTGGCATTCAGTAACCTGTGGACTATCAGAGTGTTGATGAAACACAGAAATTGAACCGGGATTGAATACAACAGTCACCATGCGCAACTACCTCCATGGGAGTAATGTCTCAAACAGTCTACGCTATGATCGTTCCCTGGAAGACCAGTAGTAGTTTCCGATGCACATCTGGTTGCATTCCGTAATCTGTAGACTATCAGAGTGTAGATGAAAGACAGATATTGCATCGGGATTGAATACAACAGTCACCATGCGCACTTTCCTCCACGGGAGTAATGTCTCAAACTGTCTACGCTTTGATCGTTCCCTGGAAGACCAGTAGTAGTTTCCGATGCACATCTGGTGGCATTCTGTAATCTGTGGACTATCACAGTGTTGATGAAACACAGAAATTGCACCGGTATTGAATACAACAGTCACCATGAGCACTTTCCTCCATGCGAGTAATGTCTCTAAGAGTCTACGCTTTGATCGTTCCCTGGAAGACCAGTAGTAGTTTCCGATGCACATATGGATGCTTTCTGTAAACTGTGGACTATCAGATTGTTGATGAAACACAGAAATTGCAACGGTATTGAATAAAACAGTCTCCATGCGCAGTTTCCTCCATGGGAGTAATGTCTCAAACAGTCTACGCTTTGATCGTTCCCTGGAAGACCAGTAGTAGTTTCCAATGCACATCTATTCCCATTCTGTAATCTGTAGACCATCAGAGTGTTGATGAAACACAGATATTGCATCGGGATTGAATACAACAGTCACCATGCGCACTTCCCTCCATGGGAGTAATGACTCTAACAGCCTACGCTTTGATCGTTCCCTGGAAGACCAGTAGTAGTTAAAGAAGCACATCTGGATGCTTTCTGTAATCTGTGGACTATCAGATTGTTGATGAAACACATATATTGAATCGGGATTGAATACAACAGTCACCAGGCGCACTTTCCTCCATGGGAGTAATGTCTCTAGCAGTCTACGCTTTGATCGTTCCCTGGAAGACCAGTAGTAGTTTCCGATGCACATCTGGAGGCATACTGTAATCTGTGGACTATCAGAGTGTTGATGAAACACAGAAATTGCATCGGGATTGAATACAACATTCACCATGCACACTTACCTTCATGGGAGCAATGTCTCAAACACTCTACGCTTTGATCGTTCCCTGGAAGACCAGTAGTAGTTTCCGATGCACATCTGGAGGCATTCTGTAATTTGTGGACTATCAGAGTGTTGATGAAACACAGAAATTGCATCGGGATTGAATACAACAGTCACCATGCGCACTTTCTTCCATGGGAGTAATGTCTCAATCAGTCTACGATTTGATCGTTCCCTGGAAGACCAGTAGTAGATTCCGATGCACATCTGTAGGCATTCTGTAATCTGTGCAGTATCAGAGAGTTGATGAAACACAGAAATTGCATCGGGATTGAATACAACAGTAACCATGCGAACTTTCCTCCATGGGAGTAATTCTCAATCAGTCTCCGCTTTGATCGTTCCCTGGAAGACCAGTAGTAGTTTCCGATGCACATCTGGAGGCATTCTGTAATCTGTGGACTATCAGAGTGTTGATGAAACACAGAAATTGCATCGGGATTGAATACAACAGTCACCATGCGCACTTTCCTCCATGGGAGTAATGTCTCTAACAGTCTACGCTTTGATCGTTCCCTGGAAGACCAGTAGTAGTTTCGGATGCACATCTGAAAGCATTCTGTAATCTGTGGACTATCAGAGTGTTGATGAAACACAGAAATTGCATCGGGATTGAATACAACAGTCACCATGCGCACTTTCCTCCACGGCAGTAATGTCTCAAACTGTCTACGCTTTGATCGTTGCCTGGAAGACCAGTAGTAGATTCCGATGAACATCTGGAGGCATTCTGTAATTTGTGGACTATCCGAGTGTTGATGAAACACAGAAATTGCATCGGGATAGAATACAACAGTCACCATGCGCACTTTCCTCCACGGGAGTAATGTCTCTAACAGTCTACGATTTGATCGTTCCCTGGAAGACCAGTAGTAGTTTCCGATGCACATCTGGAGGCATTCTGTAATCTGTGGAGTATCAGAGTGTTGATGAAACACAGAAATTGCATCGGGATTGAATACAACAGTCACCATGCGCACTTCCCTCAATGGGAGTATGTCTCAAAGAGTTTACGCTTTGATCGTTCGATGGAAGACCAGTAGTAGTTTCCGATGCACATCTGGAGGCATTCTGTAATCTGTGGACTATCAGAGTGTTGATGAAACACAGAAATTGCATCGGGATAGAATACAACAGTCACCATGCGCACTTTCCTCCACGGGAGTAATGTCTCTAACAGTCTACGATTTGATCGTTCCCTGGAAGACCAGTAGTAGTTTCCGATGCACATCTGGAGGCATTCTGTAATCTGTGGACTATCAGAGTGTTGATGAAACACAGAAATTGCATCGGGATTGAATACAACAGTCACCATGCGAACTTTCCTCCATGGGAGTAATATTCAAACAGTCTCCGCTTTGATCGTTCCCTGGAAGACCAGTAGTAGCTTCCGATGCACATCTGGTCCCATTCTGTAATCTGTAGACTATCAGAGTGTTGATGAAACACAGATATTGCATCGGGATTGAATACAACAGTCACCATGCGCACTTCCCTCCATGGGAGTAATGACTCTAACAGTCTACGCTTTGATCGTTCCCTGGAAGACCAGTAGTAGTTACAGATGCACATCTGGATGCTTTTTGTAATCTGTGGACTATCAGAGTGTTGATGAAACACATATATTGAATCGGGATTGAATACAACAGTCACCAGGCGAACTTTCCTCCATGGGAGTAATGTCTCTAGCAGTCTACGCTTTGATCGTTCCCTGGAAGACCAGTAGTACTTTCCGATGCACATCTGGAGGCATACTGTAATCTGTGGACTATCAGAGTGATGATGAAACACAGAAATTGCATCGGGATTGAACACAACATTCACCATGCTCACTTACCTTCATGGGAGCAATGTCTCAAACACTCTACGCTTTGATCGTTCCCTGGAAGCCCAGTAGTAGTTTCCGATGCACATCTGGAGGCATTCTGTAATTTGTGGACTATCAGAGTGTTGATGAAACACAGAAATTGAATCGGGATTGAATTCAACAGTCACCATGCGCACTTTCTTCCATGGGAGTAATGTCTCAATCAGTCTACGATTTGATCGTTCCCTGGAAGACCAGTAGTAGTTTCCGATGCACATCTGTAGGCATTCTAAATCTGTGCAGTATCAGAGTGTTGATGAAACACAGAAATTGCATCGGGATTGAATACAACAGTCACCATGCGAACTTTCCTCCATGGGAGTAATTCTCAAACAGTCTCCGCTTTGATCGTTCCCTGGAAGACCAGTAGTAGTTTCCGATGCACATCTGGAGGCATTCTGTAATCTGTGGACTATCAGAGTGTTGATGGAATACAGAAATTGCATCGGGATTGAATACAACAGTCACCATGCGCACTTTCCTCCATGGGAGTAATGTCTCAAACTGTCTACGCTTTGATCGTTCCCTGGAAGACCAGTAGTAGTTTCCGATGCACATCTGGTGGCATTCTGTAATCTGTGGACTATCACAGTGTTGATGAAACACAGAAATTGCACCGGTATTGAATACAACAGTCACCATGAGCACTTTCCTCCATGCGAGTAATGTCTCTAAGAGTCTACGCTTTGATCGTTCCCTGGAAGACCAGTAATAGTTTCCGATGCACATATGGATGCTTTCTGTAAACTGTGGGCTATCAGATTGTTGATGAAACACAGAAATTGCAACGGTATTGAATAAAACAGTCTCCATGCGCAGTTTCCTCCATGGGAGTAATGTCTCAAACAGTCTACGCTTTGATCGTTCCCTGGAAGACCAGTAGTAGTTTCCAATGCACATCTATTCCCATTCTGTAATCTGTAGACCATCAGAGTGTTGATGAAACACAGATATTGCATCGGGATTGAATACAACAGTCACCATGCGCACTTCCCTCCATGGGAGTAATGACTCTAACAGCCTACGCTTTGATCGTTCCCTGGAAGACCAGTAGTAGTTACAGAAGCATATCTGGATGCTTTCTGTAATCTGTGGACTATCAGATTGTTGATGAAACACATATATTGAATCGGGATTGAATACAACAGTCACAAGGCGCACTTTCCTCCATGGGAGTAATGTCTCTAGCAGTCTACGCTTTGATCGTTCCCTGGAATACCAGTAGTACTTTCCGATGCACATCTGGAGGCATACTGTAATCTGTGGACTATCAGAGTGTTGATGAAACACAGAAATTGCATCGGGATTGAATAAAACATTCACCACGCTCACTTACCTTCATGGGAGCAATGTCTCAAACACTCTACGCTTTGATCGTTCCCTGGAAGACCAGTAGTAGTTTCCGATGCACATCTGGAGGCATTCTGTAATTTGTGGACTATCAGAGTGTTGATGAAACACAGAAATTGCATCGGGATTGAATACAACAGTCACCATGCGCACTTTCTTCCATGGGAGTAATGTCTCAATCAGTCTACGATTTGATCGTTACCTGGAAGACCAGTAGTAGATTCCGATGCACATCTGTAGGCATTCTGTAATCTGTGCAGTATCAGAGAGTTGATGAAACACAGGAATTGCATCGGGATTGAATACAACAGTCACCATGCGAACTTTCCTCCATGGGAGTAATTCTCAAACAGTCTCCGCTTTGATCGTTCCCTGGAAGACCAGTAGTAGTTTCCGATGCACATCTGGAGGCATTCTGTAATCTGTGGACTATCAGAGTGTTGATGAAACACAGAAATTGCATCGGGATTGAATACAACAGTCACCATGCGCACTTTCCTCCATGGGAGTAATGTCTCTAACAGTCTACGCTTTGATCGTTCCCTGGAAGACCAGTAGTAGTTTCGGATGCACATCTGAAAGCATTCTGTAATCTGTGGACTATCAGAGTGTTGATGAAACACAGAAATTGCATCGGGATTGAATACAACAGTCACCATGCGCACTTTCCTCCACGGCAGTAACGTCTCAAACTGTCTACGCTTTGATCGTTGCCTGGAAGACCAGTAGTAGATTCCGATGCACATCTGGAGGCATTCTGTAATCTGTGGACTATCAGAGTGTTGATGAAACACAGAAATTGCATCGGGATAGAATACAACAGTCACCATGCGCACTTTCCTCCACAGGAGTAATGTCTCTAACAGTCTACGATTTGATCGTTCCCTGGAAGACCAGTAGTAGTTTCCGATGCACATCTGGAGGCATTCTGTAATCTGTGGACTATCAGAGTGTTGATGAAACACAGAAATTGCATCGGGATTGAATACAACAGTCACCATGCGAACTTTCCTCCATGGGAGTAATATTCAAACAGTCTCCGCTTTGATCGTTCCCTGGAAGACCAGTAGTAGCTTCCGATGCACATCTGGTCCCATTCTGTAATCTGTAGACTATCAGAGTGTTGATGAAACACAGATATTGCATCGGGATTGAATACAACAGTCACCATGCGCACTTCCCTCCATGGGAGTAATGACTCTAACAGTCTACGCTTTGATCGTTCCCTGGAAGACCAGTAGTAGTTACAGATGCACATCTGGATGCTTTTTGTAATCTGTGGACTATCAGAGTGTTGATGAAACACATATATTGAATCGGGATTGAATACAACAGTCACCAGGCGAACTTTCCTCCATGGGAGTAATGTCTCTAGCAGTCTACGCTTTGATCGTTCCCTGGAAGACCAGTAGTACCTTCCGATGCACATCTGGAGGCATACTGTAATCTGTGGACTATCAGAGTGATGATGAAACACAGAAATTGCATCGGGATTGAACACAACATTCACCATGCTCACTTACCTTCATGGGAGCAATGTCTCAAACACTCTACGCTTTGATCGTTCCCTGGAAGCCCAGTAGTAGTTTCCGATGCACATCTGGAGGCATTCTGTAATTTGTGGACTATCAGAGTGTTGATGAAACACAGAAATTGAATCGGGATTGAATTTAACAGTCACCATGCGCACTTTCTTCCATGGGAGAAATGTCTCAATCAGTCTACGATTTGATCGTTCCCTGGAAGACCAGTAGTAGTTTCCGATGCACATCTGGAGGCATTCTGTAATCTGTGGACTATCAGAGTGTTGATGGAATACAGAAATTGCATCGGGATTGAATACAACAGTCACCATGCGCACTTTCCTCCATGGGAGTAATATCTCTAACAGTCTACGCTTTGATCGTTCCCTGGAAGACCAGTAGTACTTTCCGATGCACATCTGGAGTCATTCTGTAATCTGTGGACTATCAGAGTGTTGATGAAACACAGAAATTGCATCGGGATTGAATACAACAGTCGCCATGCTCACTTTGCTTCATGGGAGAAATGTCTCAAACACTCTACGCTTTGATCGTTCCCTGGAAGACCAGTAGTAGTTTCCGATGCACATCTGGAGGCATTCTGTAATCTGTGGACTATCAGAGTGTTGATGAAACACAGAAAGTGCATCGGGATTGAATACAACAGTCACCATGCGCACTTTCTTCCATGGGAGTAATGTCTCTAACAGTCTACGATTTGATCGTTCCCTGGAAGACCAGTAGTAGTTTCCGATGCACATCTGGAGGCATTCTGTAATCTGTGGACTATCAGAGTGTTGATGAAACACAGAAATTGCATCGGGATTGAATACAACAGTCACCATGCGAACTTTCCTCCATGGGAGTAATATTCAAACAGTCTCCGCTTTGATCGTTCCCTGGAAGACCAGTAGTAGCTTCCGATGCACATCTGGTCCCATTCTGTAATCTGTAGACTATCAGAGTGTTGATGAAACACAGATATTGCATCGGGATTGAATACAACAGTCACCTTGCGCACTTCCCTCCATGGGAGTAATGACTCTAACAGTCTACGCTTTGATCGTTCCCTGGAAGACCAGTAGTAGTTACAGATGCACATCTGGATGCTTTTTGTAATCTGTGGACTATCAGAGTGTTGATGAAACACTTATATTGAATCGGGATTGAATACAACAGTCACCAGGCGAACTTTCCTCCATGGGAGTAATGTCTCTAGCAGTCTACGCTTTGATCGTTCCCTGGAAGACCAGTAGTACTTTCCGATGCACATCTGGAGGCATACTGTAATCTGTGGACTATCAGAGTGATGATGAAACACAGAAATTGCATCGGGATTGAACACAACATTCACCATGCTCACTTACCTTCATGGGAGCAATGTCTCAAACACTCTACGCTTTGATCGATCCCTGGAAGGCCAGTAGTAGTTTCCGATGCACATCTGGAGGCATTCTGTAATCTGTGGACTATCAGAGTGTTGATGAAACACAGAAATTGAATCGGGATTGAATTTAACAGTCACCAAGCGCACTTTCTTCCATGGGAGTAATGTCTCAATCAGTCTACGATTTGATCGTTCCCTGGAAGACCAGTAGTAGTTTCCGATGCACATCTGTAGGCATTCTAAATCTGTGCAGTATCAGAGTGTTGATGAAACACAGAAATTGCATAGGGATTGAATACAACAGTCACCATGCGAACTTTCCTCCATGGGAGTAATTCTCAAACAGTCTCCGATTTGATCGTTCCCTGGAAGACCAGTAGTAGTTTCCGATGCACATCTGGAGGCATTCTGTAATCTGTGGACTATCAGAGTGTTGATGGAATACAGAAATTGCATCGGGATTGAATACAACAGTCATCATGCGCACTTTCCTCCATGGGAGTAATATCTCTAACAGTCTACGCTTTGATCGTTCCCTGGAAGACCAGTAGTACTTTCCGATGCACATCTGGAGTCATTCTGTAATCTGTGGACTATCAGAGTGTTGATGAAGCACAGAAATTGCATCGGGATTGAATACAGCAGTCGCCATGCTCACTTTGCTTCATGGGAGAAATGTCTCAAACACTCTACGCTTTGATCGTTCCCTGGAAGACCAGTAGTAGTTTCCGATGCACATCTGGAGGCATTCTGTAATCTGTGGACTATCAGAGTGTTGATGAAACACAGAAAGTGCATCGGGATTGAATACAACAGTCACCATGCGCACTTTCTTCCATGGGAGTAATGTCTCAATCAGTCTACGATTTGATCGTTCCCTGGAAGACCAGTAGTAGTTTCCGATGCACATCTGTAGGCATTCTGTAATCTGTGCAGTATCAGAGTGTTGATGAAACACAGGAATTGCATCGGGATTGAATACAACAGTCACCATGCGAACTTTCCTCCATGGGAGTAATTCTCAAACAGTCTCCGCTTTGATCGTTCCCTGGAAGACCAGTAGTAGTTTCCGATGCACATCTGGAGGCATTCTGTAATCTGTGGACTATCAGAGAGTTGAAGAAATACAGAAATTGCGTCGGGATTGAATACAACAGTCACCATGCGCACTTTCCTCCATGGGAGTAATGTCTCTAACAGTCTACGCTTTGATCGTTCTCTGGATGTCTAGTAGAGCTTTCCGATGCACATCTGGAGGCTTTCCGTAAACTGTGGACTATCAGAGTGTTGATGAAGCACAGAGATTGCATGGGGATAGAATACAACAGTCACCATGCGCACTTTCCTCCATGGGAGTGATGTCTCAAACATTCTACTCTTTGATCGATCCCTGGAAGGCCAGTAGTAGTTTCCGATGCACATCTGGAGGCATTCTGTAATCTGCCGACTATCAGAGTGTTGAAGAAACACAGAAATTGCATCGGGATTGAATACAACAGTCACCATGCGCACTTTCCTCCATGGGAGTAATGTCTCTAACAGTCTACGCTTTGATCGTTCCCTGGAAGACCAGTGGTACTTTCCGATGCACATCTGGAGGCATTCTGTAATCTGTGGACTATCAGAGTGTTGATGAAACACAGAAATTGCATCGGGATTGAATACAACAGACAGCATGCGCACTTTCTACTAAGGGAGTAATGTCTCAAAGAGTCTACGATTTGATCGTTCCCTGGAAGACCAGTAGTAGTTTCCGATGCACATCTGGACGCATTCTGTAATCTGTGGAGTATCAGAGTGTTGATGAAACACAGAAATTGCATCGGGATTGAATACAACAGTCACCATGCGAACTTCCCTCAATGGGAGTAATGTCTCAAAGAGTTTACGCTTTGATCGTTCGATGGAAGACCAGTAGTAGTTTCCGATGCACATCAGGAGGCATACTGTAATCTGTGGACTATCAGAGTGTTGATGAAACACAGAAATTGCATCGGGATTGAATACAACAGTCACCATGCGCACTTTCCTCCACGGCAGTAATGTCTCAAACAGTGTACGCTTTGATCGGTCCCTGGAAGACCAGTAGTAGTTTCCGATGAACATCTGGAAGAATTCTGTAATCTGTGGACTATCAGAGTGTTGATGAAACACAGAAATTGCATCGGGATTGAATACAACAGTCACCAAGCGCACTTTCTTCCATGGGAGTAATGTCTCAAACAGTCTACGATTTGATCGTTCCCTGGAAGACCAGTAGTAGTTTCCGATGCACATCTGGACGCATTCTGTAATCTGTGGAGTATCAGAGTGTTGATGAAACACAGAAATTGCATCGGGATTGAATACAACAGTCACCATGCGCACTTCCCTCAATGGGAGTAATGTCTCAAAGAGTTTACGCTTTGATCGTTCGATGGAAGACCAGTAGTAGTTTCCGATGCACATCTGGAGGCATTCTGTAATCTGTGGACTATCAGAGTGTTGATGAAACACAGAAATTGCATCGGGATAGAATACAACAGTCACCATGCGCACTTTCCTCCATGGGAGTAATGTCTCTAACAGTCTACGCTTTGATCGTTCCCTGGAAGACTAGTAGTACTTTCCGATGCACATCTGGAGGCATTCTGTAATCTGTGGACTATCCGAGTGTTGATGAAACTCAGAAATTGCATCGGGATTGAATACAAGAGTCACCATGAGCACTTTCTTCCATGGGAGTAATGTCTCAAACAGTCTACGATTTGATCGTTCCCTGGAAGCCCAGTAGTAGTTTCCGATACCCATCTGGAGGCATTCTGTAATCTGTGGACTATCAGAGTGTTGATGAAACACAGAAATTGCATCGGGATTGAATACAACAGTCACCATGCGAACTTTCCTCCATGGGAGTAATATTCAAACAGTCTCCGCTTTGATCGTTCCCTGGAAGACCGGTAGTAGTTTCCGATGCACATCTGGTGGCATTCAGTAACCTGTGGACTATCAGAGTGTTGATGAAACACAGAAATTGCACCGGGATTGAATACAACAGTCACCATGCGCAACTACCTCCATGGGAGTAATGTCTCAAATAGTCTACGCTTTGATCGTTCCCTGGAAGACCAGTAGTACTTTCCGATGCACATCTGGTGGCTTTCCGTAATCTGTAGACTATCAGAGTGTAGATGAAAGACAGATATTGCATCGGGATTGAATACAACAGTCACCATGCGCACTTTCCTCCACGGGAGTAATGTCTCAAACAGTCTACGCTTTGATCGTTCCCTGGAAGACCAGTAGTAGTTTCCGATGCAAATCTGGTGGCATTCTGTAATCTGTGGACTATCACAGTGTTGATGAAACACAGAAATTGCACCGGTATTGAATACAACAGTCACCATGAGCACTTTCCTCCATGCGAGTAATGTCTCTAAGAGTCTACGCTTTGATCGTTCCCTGGAAGACCAGTAGTAGTTTCCGAAGCACATATGGATGCTTTCTGTAAACTGTGGACTATCAGATTGTTGATGAAACACAGAAATTGCAACGGTATTGAATAAAACAGTCTCCATGCGCAGTTTCCTCCATGGGAGTAATGTCTCAAACAGTCTACGCTTTGATCGTTCCCTGGAAGACCAGTAGTGGTTTCCAATGCACATCTATTCCCATTCTGTAATCTGTAGACCATCAGAGTGTTGATGAAACACAGATATTGCATCGGGATTGAATACAACAGTCACCATGCGCACTTCCCTCCATGGGAGTAATGACTCTAACAGCCTACGCTTTGATCGTTCCCTGGAAGACCAGTAGTAGTTACAGAAGCACATCTGGATGCTTTCTGTAATCTGTGGACTATCAGAGTGTTGAAGAAACACATATATTGAATCGGGATTGAATACAACAGTCACCAGGCGCACTTTCCTCCATGGGAGTAATGCCTCTAGCAGTCTACGCTTTGATCGTTCCCTGGAAGACCAGTAGTACTTTCCGATGCACATCTGGAGGCATACTGTAATCTGTGGACTATCAGAGTGTTGATGAAACACAGAAATTGCATCGGGATTGAATACAACATTCACCATGCTCACTTACCTTCATGGGAGCAATGTCTCAAACACTCTACGCTTTGATCGTTCCCTGGAAGACCAGTAGTAGTTTCCGATGCACATCTGGAGGCATTCTGTAATTTGTGGACTATCAGAGTGTTGATGAAACACAGAAATTGCATCGGGATTGAATACAACAGTCACCATGCGCACTTTCTTCCATGGGAGTAATGTCTCAATCAGTCTACGATTTGATCGTTCCCTGGAAGACCAGTAGTAGATTCCGATGCACATCTGTAGGCATTCTGTAATCTGTGCAGTATCAGAGTGTTGATGAAACACAGGAATTGCATCGGGATTGAATACAACAGTCACCATGCGAACTTTCCTCCATGGGAGTAATTCTCAAACAGTCTCCGCTTTGATCGTTCCCTGGAAGACCAGTAGTAGTTTCCGATGCACATCTGGAGGCATTCTGTAATCTGTGGACTATCAGAGAGTTGAAGAAATACAGAAATTGCATCGGGATTGAATACAACAGTCACCATGCGCACTTTCCTCCATGGGAGTAATGTCTCTAACAGTCTACGCTTTGATCGTTCCCTGGAAGACCAGTAGTACTTTCCGATGCACATCTGGAGGCATTCTGTAATCTGTGGACTATCAGAGTGTTGATGAAACACAGATATTGCATCGGGATTGAATACAACAGTCGCCATGCTCACTTTGCTTCATGGGAGTAATGTCTCAAACATTCTACGCTTTGATCGTTCCCTGGAAGACCAGTAGTAGTTTCCGATGCACTTCTGGAGGCATTCTGTAATCTGTGGACTATCAGAGTGTTGATGAAACACAGAAATTGCATCAGGATTAAATACAACAGTCACCATGCGCACTTACCTCCATGGGAGTAATGTCTCTAACAGTCTACGCTTTGATCGTTCTCTGGATGTCTAGTAGAGCTTTCCGATGCACATCTGGAGGCTTTCCGTAAACTGTGGACTATCAGAGTGTTGATGAAGCACAGAAATTGCATGGGGATAGAATACAACAGTCACCATGCGCACTTTCCTCCATGGGAGTGATGTCTCAAACATTCTACTCTTTGATCGATCCCTGGAAGGCCAGTAGTAGTTTCCGATGCACATCTGGAGGCATTCTGTAATCTGCCGACTATCAGAGTGTTGATGAAACACAGAAATTGCATCGGGATTGAATACAACAGTCACCATGCGCACTTTCCTCCATGGGAGTAATGTTTCTAACAGTCTACGCTTTGATCGTTCCCTGGAAGACCAGTGGTACTTTCCGATGCACATCTGGAGGCATTCTGTAATCTGTGGACTATCAGAGTGTTGATGAAACACAGAAATTGCATCGGGATTGAATACAACAGTCAGCATGCGCACTTTCTACTAAGGGAGTAATGTCTCAAAGAGTCTACGATTTGATCGTTCCCTGGAAGACCAGTAGTAGTTTCCGATGCACATCTGGACGCATTCTGTAATCTGTGGAGTATCAGAGTGTTGATGAAACACAGAAATTGCATCGGGATTGAATACAACAGTCACCATGCGAACTTCCCTCAATGGGAGTAATGTCTCAAAGAGTTTACGCTTTGATCGTTCGATGGAAGACCAGTAGTAGTTTCCGATGCACATCAGGAGGCATACTGTAATCTGTGGACTATCAGAGTGTTGATGAAACACAGAAATTGCATCGGGATTGAATACAACAGTCACCATGCGCACTTTCCTCCACGGCAGTAATGTCTCAAACAGTCTACGCTTTGATCGGTCCCTGGAAGACCAGTAGTAGTTTCCGATGAACATCTGGAAGCATTCTGTAATCTGTGGACTATCAGAGTGTTGATGAAACACAGAAATTGCATCGGGATTGAATACAACAGTCACCAAGCGCACTTTCTTCCATGGGAGTAATGTCTCAAACAGTCTACGATTTGATCGTTCCCTGGAAGACCAGTAGTAGTTTCCGATGCACATCTGGACGCATTCTGTAATCTGTGGAGTATCAGAGTGTTGATGAAACACAGAAATTGCATCGGGATTGAATACAACAGTCACCATGCGCACTTCCCTCAATGGGAGTAATGTCTCAAAGAGTTTACGCTTTGATCGTTCGATGGAAGACCAGTAGTAGTTTCCGATGCACATCTGGAGGCATTCTGTAATCTGTGGACTATCAGAGTGTTGATGAAACACAGAAATTGCATCGGGATAGAATACAACAGTCACCATGCGCACTTTCCTCCATGGGAGTAATGTCTCTAACAGTCTACGCTTTGATCGTTCCCTGGAAGACCAGTAGTACTTTCCGATGCACATCTGGAGGCATTCTGTAATCTGTGGACTATCCGAGTGTTGATGAAACTCAGAAATTGCATCGGGATTGAATACAACAGTCACCATGCGCACTTTCTTCCATGGGAGTAATGTCTCAAACAGTCTACGATTTGATCGTTCCCTGGAAGCCCAGTAGTAGTTTCCGATACACATCTGGAGGCATTCTGTAATCTGTGGACTATCAGAGTGTTGATGAAACACAGAAATTGCATCGGGATTGAATACAACAGTCACCATGCGAACTTTCCTCCATGGGAGTAATATTCAAACAGTCTCCGCTTTGATCGTTCCCTGGAAGACCTGTAGTAGTTTCCGATGCACATCTGGTGGCATTCAGTAACCTGTGGACTATCAGAGTGTTGATGAAACACAGAAATTGGACCGGGATTGAATACAACAGTCACCATGCGCAACTACCTCCATGGGAGTAATGTCTCAAATAGTCTACGCTTTGATCGTTCCCTGGAAGACCAGTAGTACTTTCCGATGCACATCTGGTGGCATTCCGTAATCTGTAGACTATCAGAGTGTACATGAAAGACAGATATTGCATCGGGATTGAATACAACAGTCACCATGCGCACTTTCCTCCACGGGAGTAATGTCTCAAACAGTCTACGCTTTGATCGTTCCCTGGAAGACCAGTAGTAGTTTCCGATGCAAATCTGGTGGCATTCTGTAATCTGTGGACTATCACAGTGTTGATGAAACACAGAAATTGCACCGGTATTGAATACAACAGTCACCATGAGCATTTTCCTCCATGCGAGTAATGTCTCTAAGAGTCTACGCTTTGATCGTTCCCTGGAAGACCAGTAGTAGTTTCCGAAGCACATATGGATGCTTTCTGTAAACTGTGGACTATCAGATTGTTGATGAAACACAGAAATTGCAACGGTATTGAATAAAACAGTCTCCATGCGCAGTTTCCTCCATGGGAGTAATGTCTCAAATAGTCTACGCTTTGATCGTTCCCTGGAAGACCAGTAGTGGTTTCCAATGCACATCTATTCCCATTCTGTAATCTGTAGACCATCAGAGTGTTGATCAAACACAGATATTGCATCGGGATTGAATACAACAGTCACCATGCGCACTTCCCTCCATGGGAGTAATGACTCTAACAGCCTACGCTTTGATCGTTCCCTGGAAGACCAGTAGTAGTTTCCGATGCACATCTGGAGGCATTCTGTAATTTGTGGACTATCAGAGTGTTGATGAAACACAGAAATTGCATCGGGATTGAATACAACAGTCACCATGCGCACTTTCTTCCATGGGAGTAATGTCTCAATCAGTCTACGATTTGATCGTTCCCTGGAAGACCAGTAGTAGATTCCGATGCACATCTGTAGGCATTCTGTAATCTGTGCAGTATCAGAGAGTTGATGAAACACAGAAATTGCATCGGGATTGAATACAACAGTCACCATGCGAACTTTCGTCCATGGGAGTAATTCTCAAACAGTCTCCGCTTTGATAGTTCCCTGGAAGACCAGTAGTAGTTTCCGATGCACATCTGGAGGCATTCTGTAATCTGTAGACTATCAGAGTGTTGATGAAACACAGAAATTGCATCGGGATTGAATACAACAGTCACCATGCGCACTTTCCTCCATGGGAGTAATGTCTCTAACAGTCTACGCTTTGATCGTTCCCTGGAAGACCAGTAGTACTTTCCGATGCACATCTGGAGGCATTCTGTAATCTGTGGACTATCAGAGTGTTGATGAAACACAGAAATTGCATCGGGATTGAATACAACAGTCGACATGCTCACTTTGCTTCATGGGAGTAATGTCTCAAACACTCTACGCTTTGATCGTTCCCTGGAAGACCAGTAGTAGTTTCCGATGCACATCTGGAGGCATTCTGTAATCTGTGGACTATCAGAGTGTTGATGAAACACAGAAAGTGCTTCGGGATTGAATACAACAGTCACCATGCGCACTTTCTTCCATGGGAGTAATGTCTCAATCAGTCTACGATTTGATCGTTCCCTGGAAGACCAGTAGTAGTTTCCGATGCACATCTGTAGGCATTCTCTAATCTGTGCAGTATCGGAGTGTTGATGAAACACAGGAATTGCATCGGGATTGAATACAACAGTCACCATGCGAACTTTCCTGCATGGGAGTAATTCTCAAACAGTCTCCGCTTTGATCGTTCCCTGGAAGACCAGTAGTAGTTACAGAAGCACATCTGGATGCTTTCTGTAATCTGTGGACTATCAGAGTGTTCATGAAACACATATATTGAATCGGGATTGAATACAACAGTCACCAGGCGCACTTTCCTCCATGGGAGTAATGTCTCTAGCAGTCTACGCTTTGATCGTTCCCTGGAAGACCAGTAGTACTTTCCGATGCACATCTGGAAGCATTCTGTAATCTGTGGACTATCAGAGTGTTGATGAAACACAGAAATTGCATCGGGATTGAATACAACAGTCGCCATGCTCACTTTGCTTCATGGGAGTAATGTCTCAAACACTCTACGCTTGGATCGTTCCCTGGAAGACCAGTAGCAGTTTCCGATGCACATCTGGAGGCATTCTGTAATCTGTGGACTATCAGAGTGTTGATGAAACACAGAAAGTGCCTCGGGATTGAATACAACAGTCACCATGCGCACTTTCTTCCATGGGAGTAATGTCTCAATCAGTCTACGATTTGATCGTTCCCTGGAAGACCAGTAGTGGTTTCCGATGCACATCTGTAGGCATTCTGTAATCTGTGCAGTATCGGAGTGTTGATGAAACACAGGAATTGCATCGGGATTGAATACAACAGTCACCATGCGAACTTTCCTCCATCGGAGTAATTCTCAAACAGTCTCCGCTTTGATCGTTCCCTGGAAAACCAGTAGTAGTTTCCGATGCACATCTGGAGGCATTCTGTAATCTGTGGACTATCAGAGAGGTGAAGAAACACAGAAATTGCATCGGGATTGAATACAACAGTCACCATGCGCACTTTCCTCCATGGGAGTAATGTCTCTAACAGTCTACGCTTTGATCGTTCCCTGGAGGACCAGTAGTACTTTCCGATGCACATCTGTAGGCATTCTGTAATCTGTGGACTATCAGAGTGTTGATGAAACACAGAAATTGCATCGGGATTGAATACAACAGTCGCCATGCTCACTTTGCTTCATGGGAGTAATGTCTCAAACATTCTACGCTTTGATCGTTCCCTGGAAGACCAGTAGTAGTTTCCGATGCACTTCTGGAGGCATTCTGTAATCTGTGGACCATCAGAGTGTTGATGAAGCACAGAAATTGCATGGGGATAGAATACAACAGTCACCATGCGCACTTTCCTCCATGGGAGTAATGTCTCAAACAGTCTACTCTTTGATCGATCCCTGGAAGGCCAGTAGTAGTTTCCGATGCACATCTGGAGGCATTCTGTAATCTGTGGACTATCAGAGTGTTGATGAAACACAGAAATTGCATCGGGATTGAATACAACAGTCACCATGCGCACTTTCATCCATGGGAGTAATGTCTCTAACAGTCTACGCTTTGATCGTTCCCTGGAAGACCAGTAGTACTTTCCGATGCACATCTGGAGGCATTCTGTAATCTGTGGACTATCAGAGTGTTGATGAAACACAGAAATTGCATCGGGATTGAATACAACAGTCAGCATGCGCACTTTCTACTAAGGGAGTAATGTCTCAAACAGTCTACGATTTGATCGTTCATTGGAAGACCAGTAGTAGTTTCCGATGCACATCTGGACGCATTCTGTAATCTGTGGAGTATCAGAGTGTTGATGAAACACAGAAATTGCATCGGGATTGAATACAACAGTCACCATGCGAACTTCCCTCAATGGGAGTAATGTCTCAAAGAGTTTACGCTTTG
This sequence comes from Schistocerca gregaria, assembly GCF_023897955.1. Lineage (NCBI taxonomy): Eukaryota > Metazoa > Arthropoda > Insecta > Orthoptera > Acrididae > Schistocerca > Schistocerca gregaria. The sequence goes on from NC_064920.1 coordinate 39,331,151, forward strand.
ATCGTTCGATGGAAGACCAGTAGCAGTTTCCGATGCACATCAGGAGGCAGACTGTAATCTGTGGACTATCAGAGTGTTGATGAAACACAGAAATTGCATCGAGATTGAATACAACAGTCACCATGCGCACTTTCCTCCACGGCAGTAATGTCTCAAACAGTCTACGCTTTGATCGTTCCCTGGAAGACCAGTAGTAGTTTCCGATGAACATCTGGAGGCATTCTGTAATCTGTGGACTATCAGAGTGTTGATGAAACACAGAAATTGCATCGGGATTGAATACAACAGTCGCCATGCTCACTTTGCTTCATGGGAGTAATGTCTCAAACATTCTACGCTTTGATCGTTCCCTGGAAGACCAGTAGAAGGTTCCGATGCACTTCTGGAGACATTCTGTAATCTGTGGACTATCAGAGTGTTGATGAAACACAGAAATTGCACCGGGATTGAATACAACAGTCACCATGCGCAACTACCTCCATGGGAGTAATGTCTCAAATAGTCTACGCTTTGATCGTTCCCTGGAAGACCAGTAGTACTTTCCGATGCACATCTGGTGGCATTCCGTAATCTGTAGACTATCAGAGTGTAGATGAAAGACAGATATTGCATCGGGATTGAATACAACAGTCACCATGCGCACTTTCCTCCACGGGAGTAATGTCTCAAACAGTCTACGCTTTGATCGTTCCCTGGAAGACCAGTAGTAGTTTCCGATGCAAATCTGGTGGCATTCTGTAATCTGTGGACTATCACAGTGTTGATGAAACACAGAAATTGCACCGGTATTGAATACAACAGTCACCATGAGCACTTTCCTCCATGCGAGTAATGTCTCTAAGAGTCTACGCTTTGATCGTTCCCTGGAAGACCAGTAGTAGTTTCCGAAGCACATATGGATGCTTTCTGTAAACTGTGGACTATCAGATTGTTGATGAAACACAGAAATTGCAACGGTATTGAATAAAACAGTCTCCATGCGCAGTTTCCTCCATGGGAGTAATGTCTCAAACAGTCTACGCTTTGATCGTTCTCTGGAAGACCAGTAGTGGTTTCCAATGCACATCTATTCCCATTCTGTAATCTGTAGACCATCAGAGTGTTGATGAAACACAGATATTGCATCGGGATTGAATACAACAGTCACCATGCGCACTTCCCTCCATGGGAGTAATGACTCTAACAGCCTACGCTTTGATCGTTTCCTGGAAGACCAGTAGTAGTTACAGAAGCACATCTGGATGCTTTCTGTAATCTGTGGACTATCAGAGTGTTGAAGAAACACATATATTGAATCGGGATTGAATACAACAGTCACCAGGCGCACTTTCCTTCATGGGAGTAATGCCTCTAGCAGTCTACGCTTTGATCGTTCCCTGGAAGACCAGTAGTACTTTCCGATGCACATCTGGAGGCATACTGTAATCTGTGGACTATCAGAGTGTTGATGAAACACAGAAATTGCGTCGGGATTGAATACAACATTCACCATGCTCACTTACCTTCATGGGAGCAATGTCTCAAACACTCTACGCTTTGATCGTTCCCTGGAAGACCAGTAGTAGTTTCCGATGCACATCTGGAGGCATTCTGTAATTTGTGGACTATCAGAGTGTTGATGAAACACAGAAATTGCATCGGGATTGAATACAACAGTCACCATGCGCACTTTCTTCCATGGGAGTAATGTCTCAATCAGTCTACGATTTGATCGTTCCCTGGAAGACCAGTAGTAGATTCCGATGCACATCTGTAGGCATTCTGTAATCTGTGCAGTATCAGAGAGTTGATGAAACACAGAAATTGCATCGGGATTGAATACAACAGTCACCATGCGAACTTTCGTCCATGGGAGTAATTCTCAAACAGTCTCCGCTTTGATCGTTCCCTGGAAGACCAGTAGTAGTTTCCGATGCACATCTGGAGGCATTCTGTAATCTGTGGACTATCAGAGAGTTGAAGAAATACAGAAATTGCATCGGGATTGAATACAACAGTCACCATGCGCACTTTCCTCCATGGGAGTAATGTCTCAAATAGTCTACGCTTTGATCGTTCCCTGGAAGACCAGTAGTACTTTCCGATGCACATCTGGTGGCATTCCGTAATCTGTAGACTATCAGAGTGTAGATGAAAGACAGAAATTGCACCGGTATTGAATACAACAGTCACCATGAGCACTTTCCTCCATGCGAGTAATGTCTCTAAGAGTCTACGCTTTGATTGTTCCCTGGAAGACCAGTAGTAGTTTCCGAAGCACATATGGATGCTTTCTGTAAACTGTGGACTATCAGATTGTTGATGAAACACAGAAATTGCAACGGTATTGAATAAAACAGTCTCCATGCGCAGTTTCCTCCATGGGAGTAATGTCTCAAACAGTCTACGCTTTGATCGTTCCCTGGAAGACCAGTAGTGGTTTCCAATGCACATCTATTCCCATTCTGTAATCTGTAGACCATCAGAGTGTTGATGAAACACAGATATTGCATCGGGATTGAATACAACAGTCACCATGCGCACTTCCCTCCATGGGAGTAATGACTCTAACAGCCTACGCTTTGATCGTTCCCTGGAAGACCAGTAGTAGTTACAGAAGCACATCTGGATGCTTTCTGTAATCTGTGGACTATCAGAGTGTTGAAGAAACACATATATTGAATCGGGATTGAATACAACAGTCACCAGGCGCACTTTCCTCCATGGGAGTAATGCCTCTAGCAGTCTACGCTTTGATCGTTCCCTGGAAGACCAGTAGTACTTTCCGATGCACATCTGGAGGCATACTGTAATCTGTGGACTATCAGAGTGTTGATGAAACACAGAAATTGCATCGGGATTGAATACAACATTCACCATGCTCACTTACCTTCATGGGAGCAATGTCTCAAACACTCTACGCTTTGATCGTTCCCTGGAAGACCAGTAGTAGTTTCCGATGCACATCTGGAGGCATTCTGTAATTTGTGGACTATCAGAGTGTTGATGAAACACAGAAATTGCATCGGGATTGAATACAACAGTCAGCATGCGCACTTTCTACTAAGGGAGTAATGTCTCAAACAGTCTACGATTTGATCGTTCATTGGAAGACCAGTAGTAGATTCCGATGCACATCTGTAGGCATTCTGTAATCTGTGCAGTATCAGAGTGTTGATGAAACACAGGAATTGCATCGGGATTGAATACAACAGTCACCATGCGAACTTTCCTCCATGGGAGTAATTCTCAAACAGTCTCCGCTTTGATCGTTCCCTGGAAGACCAGTAGTAGTTTCCGATGCACATCTGGAGGCATTCTGTAATCTGTGGACTATCAGAGAGTTGAAGAAATACAGAAATTGCATCGGGATTGAATACAACAGTCACCATGCGCACTTTCCTCCATGGGAGTAATGTCTCTAACAGTCTACGCTTTGATCGTTCCCTGGAAGACCAGTAGTACTTTCCGATGCACATCTGGAGGCATTCTGTAATCTGTGGACTATCAGAGTGTTGATGAAACACAGATATTGCATCGGGATTGAATACAACAGTCGCCATGCTCACTTTGCTTCATGGGAGTAATGTCTCAAACATTCTACGCTTTGATCGTTCCCTGGAAGACCAGTAGTAGTTTCCGATGCACTTCTGGAGGCATTCTGTAATCTGTGGACTATCAGAGTGTTGATGAAACACAGAAATTGCATCAGGATTAAATACAACAGTCACCATGCGCACTTACCTCCATGGGAGTAATGTCTCTAACAGTCTACGCTTTGATCGTTCTCTGGATGTCTAGTAGAGCTTTCCGATGCACATCTGGAGGCTTTCCGTAAACTGTGGACTATCAGAGTGTTGATGAAGCACAGAAATTGCATGGGGATAGAATACAACAGTCACCATGCGCACTTTCCTCCATGGGAGTGATGTCTCAAACATTCTACTCTTTGATCGATCCCTGGAAGGCCAGTAGTAGTTTCCGATGCACATCTGGAGGCATTCTGTAATCTGCCGACTATCAGAGTGTTGATGAAACACAGAAATTGCATCGGGATTGAATACAACAGTCACCATCCGCACTTTCCTCCATGGGAGTAATGTCTCTAACAGTCTACGCTTTGATCGTTCCCTGGAAGACCAGTGGTACTTTCCGATGCACATCTGGAGGCATTCTGTAATCTGTGGACTATCAGAGTGTTGATGAAACACAGAAATTGCATCGGGATTGAATACAACAGTCAGCATGCGCACTTTCTACTAAGGGAGTAATGTCTCAAAGAGTCTACGATTTGATCGTTCCCTGGAAGACCAGTAGTAGTTTCCGATGCACATCTGGACGCATTCTGTAATCTGTGGAGTATCAGAGTGTTGATGAAACACAGAAATTGCATCGGGATTGAATACAACAGTCACCATGCGAACTTCCCTCAATGGGAGTAATGTCTCAAAGAGTTTACGCTTTGATCGTTCGATGGAAGACCAGTAGTAGTTTCCGATGCACATCAGGAGGCATACTGTAATCTGTGGACTATCAGAGTGTTGATGAAACACAGAAATTGCATCGGGATTGAATACAACAGTCACCATGCGCACTTTCCTCCACGGCAGTAATGTCTCAAACAGTCTACGCTTTGATCGGTCCTGGAAGACCAGTAGTAGTTTCCGATGAACATCTGGAAGCATTCTGTAATCTGTGGACTATCAGAGTGTTGATGAAACACAGAAATTGCATCGGGATTGAATACAACAGTCACCAAGCGCACTTTCTTCCATGGGAGTAATGTCTCAAACAGTCTACGATTTGATCGTTCCCTGGAAGACCAGTAGTAGTTTCCGATGCACATCTGGACGCATTCTGTAATCTGTGGAGTATCAGAGTGTTGATGAAACACAGAAATTGCATCGGGATTGAATACAACAGTCACCATGCGCACTTCCCTCAATGGGAGTAATGTCTCAAAGAGTTTACGCTTTGATCGTTCGATGGAAGACCAGTAGTAGTTTCCGATGCACATCTGGAGGCATTCTGTAATCTGTGGACTATCAGAGTGTTGATGAAACACAGAAATTGCATCGGGATAGAATACAACAGTCACCATGCGCACTTTCCTCCATGGGAGTAATGTCTCTAACAGTCTACGCTTTGATCGTTCCCTGGAAGACCAGTAGTACTTTCCGATGCACATCTGGAGGCATTCTGTAATCTGTGGACTATCCGAGTGTTGATGAAACTCAGAAATTGCATCGGGATTGAATACAACAGTCACCATGCGCACTTTCTTCCATGGGAGTAATGTCTCAAACAGTCTACGATTTGATCGTTCCCTGGAAGCCCAGTAGTAGTTTCCGATACACATCTGGATTCATTCTGTAATCTGTGGACTATCAGAGTGTTGATGAAACACAGAAATTGCATCGGGATTGAATACAACAGTCACCATGCGAACTTTCCTCCATGGGAGTAATATTCAAACAGTCTCCGATTTGATCGTTCCCTGGAAGACCTGTAGTAGTTTCCGATGCACATCTGGTGGCATTCAGTAACCTGTGGACTATCAGAGTGTTGATGAAACACAGAAATTGGACCGGGATTGAATACAACAGTCACCATGCGCAACTACCTCCATGGGAGTAATGTCTCAAATAGTCTACGCTTTGATCGTTCCCTGGAAGACCAGTAGTACTTTCCGATGCACATCTGGTGGCATTCCGTAATCTGTAGACTATCAGAGTGTAGATGAAAGACAGATATTGCATCGGGATTGAATACAACAGTCACCATGCGCACTTTCCTCCACGGGAGTAATGTCTCAAACAGTCTACGCTTTGATCGTTCCCTGGAAGACCAGTAGTAGTTTCCGATGCAAATCTGGTGGCATTCTGTAATCTGTGGACTATCACAGTGTTGATGAAACACAGAAATTGCACCGGTATTGAATACATCAGTCACCATGAGCACTTTCCTCCATGCGAGTAATGTCTCTAAGAGTCTACGCTTTGATCGTTCCCTGGAAGACCAGTAGTAGTTTCCGAAGCACATATGGATGCTTTCTGTAAACTGTGGACTATCAGATTGTTGATGAAACACAGAAATTGCAACGGTATTGAATAAAACAGTCTCCATGCGCAGTTTCCTCCATGGGAGTAATGTCTCAAATAGTCTACGCTTTCATCGTTCCCTGGAAGACCAGTAGTGGTTTCCAATGCACATCTATTCCCATTCTGTAATCTGTAGACCATCAGAGTGTTGATCAAACACAGATATTGCATCGGGATTGAATACAACAGTCACCATGCGCACTTCCCTCCATGGGAGTAATGACTCTAACAGCCTACGCTTTGATCGTTCCCTGGAAGACCAGTAGTAGTTACAGAAGCACATCTGGATGCTTTCTGTAATCTGTGGACTATCAGAGTGTTGAAGAAACACATATATTGAATCGGGATTGAATACAACAGTCACCAGGCGCACTTTCCTCCATGGGAGTAATGCCTCTAGCAGTCTACGCTTTGATCGTTCCCTGGAAGACCAGTAGTACTTTCCGATGCACATCTGGAGGCATACTGTAATCTGTGGACTATCAGAGTGTTGATGAAACACAGAAATTGCATCGGGATTGAATACAACATTCACCATGCTCACTTACCTTCATGGGAGCAATGTCTCAAACACTCTACGCTTTGATCGTTCCCTGGAAGACCAGTAGTAGTTTCCGATGCACATCTGGAGGCATTCTGTAATTTGTGGACTATCAGAGTGTTGATGAAACACAGAAATTGCATCGGGATTGAATACAACAGTCACCATGCGCACTTTCTTCCATGGGAGTAATGTCTCAATCAGTCTACGATTTGATCGTTCCCTGGAAGACCAGTAGTAGATTCCGATGCACATCTGTAGGCATTCTGTAATCTGTGCAGTATCAGAGAGTTGATGAAACACAGAAATTGCATCGGGATTGAATACAACAGTCACCATGCGAACTTTCGTCCATGGGAGTAATTCTCAAACAGTCTCCGCTTTGATAGTTCCCTGGAAGACCAGTAGCAGTTTCCGATGCACATCTGGAGGCATTCTGTAATCTGTGGACTATCAGAGTGTTGATGAAACACAGAAATTGCATCGGGATTGAATACAACAGTCACCATGCGCACTTTCCTCCATGGGAGTAATGTCTCTAACAGTCTACGCTTTGATCGTTCCCTGGAAGACCAGTAGTACTTTCCGATGCACATCTGGAGGCATTCTGTAATCTGTGGACTATCAGAGTGTTGATGAAACACAGAAATTGCATCGGGATTGAATACAACAGTCGCCATGCTCACTTTGCTTCATGGGAGTAATGTCTCAAACACTCTACGCTTTGATCGTTCCCTGGAAGACCAGTAGTAGTTTCCGATGCACATCTGGAGGCATTCTGTAATCTGTGGACTATCAGAGTGTTGATGAAACACAGAAAGTGCTTCGGGATTGAATACAACAGTCACCATGCGCACTTTCTTCCATGGGAGTAATGTCTCAATCAGTCTACGATTTGATCGTTCCCTGGAAGACCAGTAGTAGTTTCCGATGCACATCTGTAGGCATTCCCTAATCTGTGCAGTATCGGAGTGTTGATGAAACACAGGAATTGCATCGGGATTGAATACAACAGTAACCATGCGAACTTTCCTGCATGGGAGTAATTCTCAAACAGTCTCCGCTTTGATCGTTCCCTGGAAGACCAGTAGTAGTTACAGAAGCACATCTGGATGCTTTCTGTAATCTGTGGACTATCAGAGTGTTCATGAAACACATATATTGAATCGGGATTGAATACAACAGTCACCAGGCGCACTTTCCTCCATGGGAGTAATGTCTCTAGCAGTCTACGCTTTGATCGTTCCCTGGAAGACCAGTAGTACTTTCCGATGCACATCTGGAGGCATTCTGTAATCTGTGGACTATCAGAGTGTTGATGAAACACAGAAATTGCATCGGGATTGAATACAACAGTCGCCATGCTCACTTTGCTTCATGGGAGTAATGTCTCAAACACTCTACGCTTTGATCGTTCCCTGGAAGACCAGTAGCAGTTTCCGATGCACATCTGGAGGCATTCTGTAATCTGTGGACTATCAGAGTGTTGATGAAACACAGAAAGTGCCTCGGGATTGAATACAACAGTCACCATGCGCACTTTCTTCCATGGGAGTAATGTCTCAATCAGTCTACGATTTGATCGTTCCCTGGAAGACCAGTAGTAGTTTCCGATGCACATCTGTAGGCATTCTGTAATCTGTGCAGTATCGGAGTGTTGATGAAACACAGGAATTGCATCGGGATTGAATACAACAGTCACCATGCGAACTTTCCTCCATCGGAGTAATTCTCAAACAGTCTCCGCTTTGATCGTTCCCTGGAAGACCAGTAGTAGTTTCCGATGCACATCTGGAGGCATTCTGTAATCTGTGGACTATCAGAGAGGTGAAGAAACACAGAAATTGCATCGGGATTGAATACAACAGTCACCATGCGCACTTTCCTCCATGGGAGTAATGTCTCTAACAGTCTACGCTTTGATCGTTCCCTGGAGGACCAGTAGTACTTTCCGATGCACATCTGTAGGCATTCTGTAATCTGTGGACTATCAGAGTGTTGATGAAACACAGAAATTGCATCGGGATTGAATACAACAGTCGCCATGCTCACTTTGCTTCATGGGAGTAATGTCTCAAACATTCTACGCTTTGATCGTTCCCTGGAAGACCAGTAGTAGTTTCCGATGCACTTCTGGAGGCATTCTGTAATCTGTGGACCATCAGAGTGTTGATGAAGCACAGAAATTGCATGGGGATAGAATACAACAGTCACCATGCGCACTTTCCTCCATGGGAGTAATGTCTCAAACAGTCTACTCTTTGATCGATCCCTGGAAGGCCAGTAGTAGTTTCCGATGCACATCTGGAGGCATTCTGTAATCTGTGGACTATCAGAGTGTTGATGAAACACAGAAATTGCATCGGGATTGAATACAACAGTCACCATGCGCACTTTCATCCATGGGAGTAATGTCTCTAACAGTCTACGCTTTGATCGTTCCCTGGAAGACCAGTAGTACTTTCCGATGCACATCTGGAGGCATTCTGTAATCTGTGGACTATCAGAGTGTTGATGAAACACAGAAATTGCATCGGGATTGAATACAACAGTCAGCATGCGCACTTTCTACTAAGGGAGTAATGTCTCAAACAGTCTACGATTTGATCGTTCATTGGAAGACCAGTAGTAGTTTCCGATGCACATCTGGACGCATTCTGTAATCTGTGGAGTATCAGAGTGTTGATGAAACACAGAAATTGCATCGGGATTGAATACAACAGCCACCATGCGAACTTCCCTCAATGGGAGTAATGTCTCAAAGAGTTTACGCTTTGATCGTTCGATGGAAGACCAGTAGCAGTTTCCGATGCACATCAGGAGGCAGACTGTAATCTGTGCAGTATCAGAGTGTTGATGAAACACAGGAATTGCATCGGGATTGAATACAACAGTCACCATGCGAACTTTCCTCCATGGGAGTAATTCTCAAACAGTCTCCGCATTGATCGTTCCCTGGAAGACCAGTAGTAGTTTCCGATGCACATCTGGAGGCATTCTGTAATCTGTGGAATATCAGAGAGTTGAAGAAACACAGAAATTGCATCGGGATTGAATACAACAGTCACCATGCGCACTTTCCTCCATGGGAGTAATGTCTCAAACAGTCTACGCTTTGATCGTACCCTGGAAGACCAGTAGTAGTTTCCGATGAACATCTGGAGGCATTCTGTAATCTGTGGACCATCAGAGTGTTGATGAAACACAGAAATTGCATCGGGATTGAATACAACAGTCACCATGCTCACTTTCCTCCATGGGAGTAATGTCTCAAACATTCTACGCTTTGATCGTTCCCTGGAAGACCAGTAGTAGTTTCCGATTCACTTCTGGAGGCATTCTGTAATCTGTGGACTATCAGAGTGTTGATGAAACACGGAAATTGCATCGGGATTAAATACAACAGTCACCATGCGCACTTACCTCCATGGGAGTAATGTCTCTAACAGTCTACACTTTGATCTTTCCCTGGAAGACCAGTAGAGCTTTCCGATGCACATCTGGAGGCTTTCCGTAAACTGTGGACTATCAGTGTGTTGATGAAGCACAGAAATTGCATGGGGATAGAATACAACAGTCACCATGCGCACTTTCCTCCATGGGAGTAATTTCTCAAACAGTCTACTCTTTCATCGATCCCTGGAAGGCCAGTGGTACTTTCCGATGCACATCTGGAGGCATTCTGTAATCTGTGGACTATCAGAGTGTTGATAAAACACAGAAATTGCATCGGGATCGAATACAACAGTCAGCATGCGCACTTTGCTTCATGGGAGTAATGTCTCAAACATTCTACGCTTTGATCGTTCCCTGGAAGACCAGTAGTAGTCTCCGATGCACTTCTGGAGGCATTCTGTAATCTGTGGACTATCAGAGTGTTGAAGAAACACAGAAATTGCATCGGGATTGAATACAACAGTCACCATGCGCACTTTCCAGCATGGGAGTAATGTCTCTAACATTCTACGCTTTGATCGTTCCCTGGAAGACCAGTGGTACTTTCCGATGCACATCTGGAGGCATTCTGTAATCTGTGGACTATCAGAGTGTTGAAGAAACACAGAAATTGCATCGGGATTGAATACAACAGTCACCATGCGCACTTTCCAGCATGGGAGTAATGTCTCTAACATTCTACGCTTTGATCGTTCCCTGGAAGACCAGTAGTAGTTTCCGATGCACTTCTGGAGGCATTCTGTAATCTGTGGACCATCAGAGTGTTGATGAAGCACAGAAATTGCATGGGGATAGAATACAACAGTCACCATGCGCACTTTCCTCCATGGGAGTAATGTCTCAAACAGTCTACTCTTTGATCGATCCCTGGAAGGCCAGTAGTAGTTTCCGATGCACATCTGGAGGCATTCTGTAATCTGTGGACTATCAGAGTGTTGATGAAACACAGAAATTGCATCGGGATTGAATACAACAGTCACCATGCGCACTTTCATCCATGGGAGTAATGTCTCTAACAGTCTACGCTTTGATCGTTCCCTGGAAGACCAGTAGTACTTTCCGATGCACATCTGGAGGCATTCTGTAATCTGTGGACTATCAGAGTGTTGATGAAACACAGAAATTGCATCGGGATTGAATACAACAGTCAGCATGCACACTTTCTACTAAGGGAGTAATGTCTCAAACAGTCTACGATTTGATCGTTCATTGGAAGACCAGTAGTAGTTTCCGATGCACATCTGGACGCATTCTGTAATCTGTGGAGTATCAGAGTGTTGATGAAACACAGAAATTGCATCGGGATTGAATACAACAGTCACCATGCGAACTTCCCTCAATGGGAGTAATGTCTCAAAGAGTTTACGCTTTGATCGTTCGATGGAAGACCAGTAGCAGTTTCCGATGCACATCAGGAGGCAGACTGTAATCTGTGGACTATCAGAGTGTTGATGAAACACAGAAATTGCATCGGGATTGAATACAACAGTCGCCATGCTCACTTTGCTTCATGGGAGTAATGTCTCAAACATTCTACGCTTTGATCGTTCCCTGGAAGACCAGTAGAAGGTTCCGATGCACTTCTGGAGGCATTCTGTAATCTGTGGACTATCAGAGTGTTGATGAAACACAGAAATTGCATCGGGATTGAATACAACAGTAGCCATGCGCACTTATCTCCATGGGAGTAATGTCTCTAACAGTCTACGATTTGATCGTTCCCTGGAAGACCAGTAGAGCATTCCGATGCACATCTGGAGGTTTTCCGTACACTGTGGACTATCAGAGCGTTGATGAAGCACAGAAATTGCATCGGGATTGAATACAACAGTCACCATGCGCACTTCCCTTAATGGGAGTAATGTCTCAAAGAGTTTACGCTTTGATCGTTCGATGGAAGACCAGTAGTAGTTTCCGATGCACATCTGTAGGCATCCTGTAATCTGTGCAGTATCAGAGTGTTGATGAAACACAGGAATTGCATCGGGATTGAATACAACAGTCACCATGCGAACTTTCCTCCATGGGAGTAATTCTCAAACAGTCTCCGCATTGATCGTTCCCTGGAAGACCAGTAGTAGTTTCCGATGCACATCTGGAGGCATTCTGTAATCTGTGGAATATCAGAGAGTTGAAGAAACACAGAAATTGCATCGGGATTGAATACAACAGTCACCATGCGCACTTTCCTCCATGGGAGTAATGTCTCAAACAGTCTACGCTTTGATCGTACCCTGGAAGACCAGTAGTAGTTTCCGATGAACATCTGGAGGCATTCTGTAATCTGTGGACCATCAGAGTGTTGATGAAACACAGAAATTGCATCGGGATTGAATACAACAGTCACCATGCTCACTTTCCTCCATGGGAGTAATGTCTCTAACAGTCTACGCTTTGATCGTTCCCTGGAAGACCAGTAGTACTTTCCGATGCACATCTGGAGGCATTCTGTAATCAGTAGACTGTCAGAGTGTTGATGAAACACAGAAATTGCATCGTGATTGAATACAACAGTCGCCATGCTCACTTTGCTTCATGGGAGTAATGTCTCAAACATTCTACGCTTTGATCGTTCCCTGGAAGACCAGTAGTAGTTTCCGATTCACTTCTGGAGGCATTCTGTAATCTGTGGACTATCAGAGTGTTGATGAAACACGGAAATTGCATCGGGATTAAATACAACAGTCACCATGCGCACTTACCTCCATGGGAGTAATGTCTCTAACAGTCTACACTTTGATCGTTCCCTGGAAGACCAGTAGAGCTTTCCGATGCACATCTGGAGGCTTTCCGTAAACTGTGGACTATCAGTGTGTTGATGAAGCACAGAAATTGCATGGGGATAGAATACAACAGTCACCATGCGCACTTTCCTCCATGGGAGTAATTTCTCAAACAGTCTACTCTTTCATCGATCCCTGGAAGGCCAGTGGTACTTTCCGATGCACATCTGGAGGCATTCTGTAATCTGTGGACTATCAGAGTGTTGATGAAACACAGAAATTGCATCGGGATCGAATACAACAGTCAGCATGCGCACTTTGCTTCATGGGAGTAATGTCTCAAACATTCTACGCTTTGATCGTTCCCTGGAAGACCAGTAGTAGTTTCCGATGCACTTCTGGAGGCATTCTGTAATCTGTGGACTATCAGAGTGTTGAAGAAACACAGAAATTGCATCGGGATTGAATACAACAGTCACCATGCGCACTTTCCAGCATGGGAGTAATGTCTCTAACATTCTACGCTTTGATCGTTCCCTGGAAGACCAGTGGTACTTTCCGATGCACATCTGGAGGCATTCTGTAATCTGTGGACTATCAGAGTGTTGAAGAAACACAGAAATTGCATCGGGATTGAATACAACAGTCACCATGCGCACTTTCCAGCATGGGAGTAATGTCTCTAACATTCTACGCTTTGATCGTTCCCTGGAAGACCAGTGGTACTTTCCGATGCACATCTGGAGGCATTCTGTAATCTGTGGACTATCAGAGTGTTGATGAAACACAGAAATTGCATCGGGATCGAATACAACAGTCAGCATGCGCACTTTCTACTAAGGGAGTAATGTCTCAAACAGTCTACGATTTGATCGTTCCCTGGAAGACCAGTAGTAGTTTCCGATGCACATCTGGACGCATTCTGTAATCTGTGGAGTATCAGAGTGTTGATGAAACACAGAAATTGCATCGGGATTGAATACAACAGTCACCATGCGAACTTCCCTCAATGGGAGTAATGTCTCAAAGAGTTTACGCTTTGATCGTTCGATGGAAGACCAGTAGTAGTTTCCGATGCACATCAGGAGGCATACTGTAATCTGTGGACTATCAGAGTGTTGATGAAACACAGAAATTGCATCGGGATTGAATACAACACTCACCATGCGCACTTTCCTCCACGGCAGTAATGTCTCAAACAGTCTACGCTTTGATCGTACCCTGGAAGACCAGTAGTAGTTTCCGATGAACATCTGGAGGCATTCTGTAATCTGTGGACTATCAGAGTGTTGATGAAACACAGAAATTGCATCGGGATTGAATACAACAGTCACCAAGCCCACTTTCTTCCATGGGAGTAATGTCTCAAACAGTCTACGATTTGATCGTTCCCTGGAAGACCAATAGTAGTTTCCGCTGCACATCTGGACGCATTCTGTAATCTGTGGAGTATCAGAGTGTTGATGAAACACAGAAACTACATCGGTATTGAATACAACAGTCACCATGCGCACTTCCCTTAATTGGAGTAATGTCTCAAAGATTTTACGCTTTGATCGTTCGATGGAAGACCAGTAGTAGTTTCCGATGCACATCTGGAGGCATTCTGTAATCTGTGGACTATCAGAGTGTTGATGAAACACAGAAATTGCATCGGGATAGAATACAACAGTCACCATGCGCACTTTCCTCCATGGGAGTAATATTCAAACAGTCTCCGCTTTGATCGTTCCCTGGAAGACCGGTAGTAGTTTCCGATGCACATCTGGTGGCATTCAGTAATCTGTAGACTATCAGAGTGTTGATGAAACACAGAAATTGCACCGGGATTGAATACAACAGTCACCATGCGCACTTTCATTCATGGGAGTAATGTCTCAAACAGTCTACGCTTTGATCGTTCCCTGGAAGACCAGTAGTAGTTTCCGATGCACATCTGGTGGCATTCCGTAATCTGTAGACTATCAGAGTGTTGATGAAAGACAGATATTGCATCGGGATTGAATACAACAGTCACCATGCGCACTTTCCTCCATGGGAGTAATGTCTCAAACAGTCTACGCTTTGATCGTTCCCTGGAAGACCAGTAGTAGTTTCCGATGCACATCTGGTGGCATTCTGTAATCTGTAGACTATCAGAGTGTTGATGAAACACAGAAATTGCACCGGGATTGAATACAACAGTCACCATGAGCACTTTCCTCCATGCGAGTAATGTCTCTAAGAGTCTACGCTTTGATCGTTCCCTGGAAGACCAGTAGTAGTTTCCAATGAACATATGGATGCTTTCTGTAATCTGTGGACTATCAGATTGTTGATGAAACACAGAAATTGCAACGGTATTGAATAAAACAGTCTCCATGCGCAGTTTCCTCCATGGGAGTAATGTCTCAAACAGTCTACGCTTTGATCGTTCCCTGGAAGACCAGTAGTAGTTTCCAATGCACATCTGGTCCATTCTGTAATCTGTAGACTATCAGAATGTTGATGAAACACAGATATTGCATCGGGATTGAATACAACAGTCACCATGCGCACTTCCCTCCATGGGAGTAATGACTCTAACAGCCTACGCTTTGATCGTTCCCTGGAAGACCAGTAGTAGTTACAGATGCACATCTGGATGCTTTCTGTTATCTGTGGACTATCAGAGTGTTGATGAAACACATATATTGAATCGGGATTGAATACAACAGTCACCAGGCGCACTTTCCTCCATGGGAGTAATGTCTCTAGCAGTCTACGCTTTGATCGTTCCCTGGAAGACCAGTAGTACTTTCCGATGCACATCTGGAGGCATACTGTAATCTGTGGACTATCAGAGTGTTGATGAAACACAGAAATTGTATCGGGATTGAATACAACATTCACCATGCTCACTTACCTTCATGGGAGCAATGTCTCAAACACTCTACGCTTTGATCGTTCCCTGGAAGCCCAGTTGTAGTTTCCGATGCACATCTGGAGGCATTCTGTAATTTGCGGACTATCAGAGTGTTGATGAAACACAGAAATTGCATCGGGATTGAATACAACAGTCACCATGCACACTTTCTTCCATGGGAGTAATGTCTCAATCAGTCTACGATTTGATCGTTCCCTGGAAGACCATTAGTAGTTTCCGATGCACATCTGGAGGCATTCTGTAATCTGTGGACTATCAGAGTGTTGATGAAACACAGAAATTGCATCGGGATTGAATACAACAGTCGCCATGCTCACTTTGCTTCATGGGAGTAATGTCTCAAACATTCTACGCTTTGATCGTTCCCTGGAAGACCAGTAGTAGTTTCCGATGCACTTCTGAGGCATTCTGTAATCTGTGGACTATCAGAGTGTTAATGAAACACAGAAATTGCATCGGGATTGAATACAACAGTCACCATGCGCACTTACCTCCATGGGAGTAATGTCTCTAACAGTCTACGCTTTGATCGTTCCCTGGAAGACCAGTAGAGCTTTCCGATGCACATCTGGAGGCTTTCCGTAAACTGTGGACTATCAGAGTGTTGATGAAGCACAGAAATTGCATGGGGATAGAATACAACAGTCACCATGCGCACTTTCCTCCATGGGAGTAATGTCTCTAACAGTCTACTCTTTGATCGATCCCTGGAAGGCCAGTAGTAGTTTCCGATTCACATCTGGAGGCATTCTGTAATCTGTGGACTATCAGAGTGTTGATGAAACACAGAATTTGCATCGGGATTGAATACAACAGTCACCATGCGCACATTCCTCCATGGGAGTAATGTCTCTAACAGTCTACGCTTTGATCGTTCCCTGGAAGACCAGTAGTACTTTCCGATGCACATCTGGAGGCATTCTGTAATCTGTGGACTATCAGAGTGTTGATGAAACACAGAAAGTGCATCGGTGTTGAATACAACAGTCAGCATGCGCACTTTCTACTAAGGGAGTAATGTCTCAAACAGTCTACGATTTGATCGTTCATTGGAAGACCAGTAGTAGTTTCCGATGCACATCAGTAGGCATTCTGTAATCTGTGCAGTATCAGAGTGTTGATGAAAAACAGATATTGCATCGGGATTGAATACAACAGTCACCATGCGAACTTCCCTCAATGGGAGTAATGTCTCAAAGAGTTTACGCCTTGATCGTTCGATGGAAGACCAGTAGTAGTTTCCGATGCACATCTGGTCGCATTCTGTAATCTGTGGAGTATCAGAGTGTTGATGAAACACAGAAATTGCATCGGGATTGAATACAACAGTCACCATGCGAACTTCCCTCAATGGGAGTATTGTCTCAAAGAGTTTACGCTTTGATCGTTCGATGGAAGACCAGTAGTAGTATCCGATGCACATCAGGAGGCATACTGTAATCTGTGGACAATCAGAGTGTTGATGAAACACAGAAATAGCATCGGGATAGAATACGACAGTCACCATGCGCACTTTCCTCCATGGGAGTAATGTCTCTAACAGTCTACGCTTTGATCGTTCCCTGGAAGACCAGTAGAGCTTTCCGATGCACATCTGGAGGCTTTCCGTAAACTGTGGACTATCAGAGTGTTGATGAAGCACAGAAATTGCATGGGGATAGAATACAACAGTCACCATGCGCACTTTCCTCCATGGGAGTAATGTCTCAAACAGTCTACTCTTTGATCGATCCCTGGAAGGCCAGTAGTAGTTTCCGATGCACATCTGGAGGCATTCTGTAATCTGTGGACTATCAGAGTGTTGATGAAACACAGAAATTGCATCGGGATTGAATACAACAGTCACCATGCGCACTTTCATCCATGGGAGTAATGTCTCAAACAGTCTACGCTTTGATCGTTCCCTGGAAGACCAGTAGTACTTTCGGATGCACATCTGGAGGCATTCTGTAATCTGTGGACTATCAGAGTGTTGATGAAACACAGAAATTGCATCGGGATTGAATACAACAGTCGCCATGCTCACTTTGCTTCATGGGAGTAATGTCTTAAACACTCTACGCTTTGATCGTTCCCTGGAAGACCAGTAGTAATTTCCGATACACATCTGGACGCATTCTGTAATCTGTGGAGTATCAGAGTGTTGATGAAACACAGAAATTGCATCGGGATTGAATACAACAGTTACCATGCGAACTTCCCTCAATGGGAATAATGTCTCAAAGAGTTTACGCTTTGATCGTTCGATGGAAGACCAGTAGTAGTATCCGATGCACATCAGGAGGCATACTGTAATCTGTGGACTATCAGAGTGTTGATGAAACACAGAAATTGCACCGGGATTGAATACAACAGTCACCAAGAGCACTTTCCTCCATGCGAGTAATGTCTCTAAGAGTCTACGCTTTGATCGTTCCCTGGAAGACCAGTAGTAGTTACCGATGCACATATGGATGCTTTCTGTAATCTGTGGACTATCAGATTGTTGATGAAACACAGAAATTGCAACGGTATTGAATAAAACAGTCTCCATGCGCAGTTTCCTCCATGGGAGTAATGTCTCAAACAGTCTACGCTTTGATCGTTCCCTGGAAGACCAGTAGTAGTTTCCAATGCACATCTGGTCCCATTCTGTAATCTTTAGACTATCAGAGTGTTGATGAAACACAGATATTGCATCGGAATTGAATACAACAGTCACCATGCGCACTTCCCTCCATGGGAGTAATGACTCTAACAGCCTACGCTTTGATCGTTCCCTGGAAGACCAGTAGTAGTTACAGATGCACATCTGGATGCTTTCTGTAATCTGTGGACTATCAGAGTGTTGATGAAACACATATATTGAATCGGGATTGAATACAACAGTCACCAGGCGCACTTTCCTCCATGGGAGTAATGTCTCTAGCAGTCTACGCTTTGATCGTTCCCTGGAAGACCAGTAGTACTTTCCGATGCACATCTGGAGGCATACTGTAATCTGTGGACTATCAGAGTTTTGATGAAACACAGAAATTGCATCGGGATTGAATACAACATTCACCATGCTCACTTTCTTTCATGGGAGCAATGTCTCAAACCCTCTACGCTTTGATCGTTCCCTGGAAGCCCTGTAGTAGTTTCCGATGCACATCTGGTGTCATTCTGTAATTTGTTGACTATCAGAGTGTTGATGAAACACAGAAATTGCATCGGGATTGAATACAACAGTCACCATGCGCACTTTCTTCCATGGGAGTAATGTCTCAATCAGTCTACGATTTGATCGTTCGCTGGAAGACCAGTAGTAGTTTCCGATGCACATCTTTAGGCATTCTGTAATCTGTGCAGTATCAGAGTGTTGATGAAACACAGGAATTGCATCGGGATTGAATACAACAGTCACCATGCGAACTTTCCTCCATGGGAGTAATTCTCAAACAGTCTCCGCTTTGATCGTTCCCTGGAAGACCAGTAGTAGTTTCCGATGCACATCTGGAGGCATTCTGTAATCTGTGGACTATCAGAGTGTTGATGAAACACGGAAATTGCATCGGGATTGAATACAACAGTCACCATGAGCACTTTCCTCCATGGGAGTAATGTCTCTAACAGTCTACGCTTTGATCGTTCCCTGGAAGTCCAGTAGTACTTTCCGATGCACATCAGGAGGCATTCTGTAATCTGTGGACTATCAGAGTGTTGATGAAACACAGAAATTGCATCGGGATTGGATACAACAGTCGCCATGCTCACTTTGCTTCATGGGAGTAATGTCTTAAACACTCTACGCTTTGATCGTTCCCTGGAAGACCAGTAGTAGTTTCCGATTCACATCTGGAGGCATTCTGTAATCTGTGGACTATCAGAGTGTTGATGAAGCACAGAAATTGCATCAGGATTGAATACAACCGTCACCATGCGCACTTTCCTCCATGGGAGAAATGTCTCAAACAGTCTACTCTTTGATCGATTCCTGGAAGGCCAGTAGTAGTTTCCGATGCACATCTGGAGGCATTCTGTAATCTGTGGACTATCAGAGTGTTGATGAAACACAGAAATTGCATCGGGATTGAATACAACAGTCACCATGCGCACTTTCCTCCATGGGAGTAATGTCTCTAACAGTCTACGCTTTGATCGTTCCCTGGGAGGCCAGTAGTACTTTCCGATGCACATCTGGAGGCATTCAGTAATCTGTGGACTATCAGAGTGTTGATGAAACACAGAAATTGCATCGGGATTGAATACAACAGTCGCCATGCTCACTTTGCTTCATGATAGTAATGTCTCAAACACTCTACGCTTTGATCGTTCCCTGGAAGACCAGTAGTAGTTTCCGATGCACATCTGGAGGCATTCTGTAATCTGTGGACTATCAGAGTGTTGATGAAACACAGAAAGTGCATAGGGATTGAATACAACAGTCACCATGCGCACTTTCTTCCATGGGAGTAATGTCTCAATCAGTCTACGATTTGATCGTTCCCTGGAAGACCAGTAGTACTTTCCGATGCACATCTGGAGGCACTCTGTAATCGGTGGACTATCAGGGTGTTGATGAAACACAGAAATTGCATCGGAATTGAATACAACAGTCAGCATGCGCACCTTCTACTAAGGGAGTAATGTCTCAAACAGTCTACGATTTGATCGATCATTGGAAGACCAGTAGTAGTTTCCGATGCACATCTGGAGGCATTCTGTAATCTGTGGAGTATCAGAGTGTCGATGAAACACAGAAATTGCATCGGGATTGAATACAACAGTCACCATGCGAACTTCCCTCAATGGGAATAATGTCACAAAGAGTTTACGCTTTGATCGTTCGATGTAAGACCAGTAGTAGTTTCCGATGCACATCTGGAGGCATTCTGTAATCTGTGTACTATCAGAGTGTTGATGAAACACAGAAATTGCATCGGGATTGAATACAACAGTCACCATGCGCACTTTCCTCCATGGGAGTAATGTCTCTAACAGTCTACGCTTTGATCGTTCCCTGGAAGACCAGTAGTACTTTCCGATGCACATCTGGAGGCATTCTGTAATCTGTGGACTATCAGAGTGTTGATGAAACACAGAAATAGCATCGGGATTGAATACAACAGTCACCAAGCGCACTTTCTTCCATGGGAGTAATGTCTCAAACAGTCTACGATTTGATCGTTCCCTGGAAGACCAGTAGTAGTTTCCGATGCACATCTGGTCGCATTCTGTAATCTGTGGAGTATCAGAGTGTTGATGAAACACAGAAATTGCATCGGGATTGAATACAACAGTCACCATGCGCACTTCCCTCAATGGGAGTAATATTCAAACAGTCTCCGCTTTGATCGTTCCCTGGAAGACCGGTAGTAGTTTCCGATGCACATCTGGTGGCATTCAGTAATCTGTGGACTATCAGAGTGTTGATGAAACACAGAAATTGCATCGGGATTGAATACAACAGTCACCATGCGAACTTCCCTCAATGGGAATAATGTCTCAAAGAGTTTACGCTTTGATCGTTCGATGTAAGACCAGTAGTAGTATCCGATGCACATCAGGAGGCATACTGTAATCTGTGGACTATCAGAGTGTTGATGAAACACAGAAATTGCATCGGGATTGAATACAACTGTCACCATGCGCACTTTCCTCCACGGCAGTAATGTCTCAAACAGTCTATGCTTTGATCGTTCCCTGGTAGACCAGTATTAGTTTCCGATGCACATCTGGATGCTTTCCATAATTTGTGGACTATCAGATTGTTGATGAAACACAGAAATAGCATCGTGATTGAATACAACTGTCACCATGCGCACTTTCGTCGATGGGAGTAACGTCTCAAACAGTGTACGCTTTGATCGTTCCCTGGAACACCAGTAGTGGTTACCGATGCACATGTGGAGGCATTCTGTAATCTGTGGACTATCAGAGTGTTGATGAAACACAGAAATTGCATCGGGATTGAATACAACAGTCACCAAGCGCACTTTCTTCCATGGGAGTAATGTCTCAAACAGTCTACGATTTGATCGTTCCCTGGAAGACCAGTAGTAGTTTCCGATGCACATCTGGACGCATTCTGTAATCTGTGGAGTATCAGAGTGTTGATGAAACACAGAAATTGCATCGGGATTGAATACAACAGTCACCATGCGCACTTCCCTCAATGGGAGTAATGTCTCAAAGAGTTTACGCTTTGATCGTTCGATGGAATACCAGTAGTAGATTCCGATGCACATCTGGAGGCATTCTGTAATCTGTGGACTATCAGAGTGTTGATGAAACACAGAAATTGCATCGGGATAGAATACAACAGTCACCATGCGCACTTTCCTCCATGGGAGTAATGTCTCTAACAGTCTACGCTTTGATCGTTCCCTGGAAGACCAGTAGTACTTTCCGATGCACATCTGGAGGCATTCTGTAATCTGTGGACTATCCGAGTGTTGATGAAACTCAAAAATTGCATCGGGATTGAATACAACAGTCACCATGCGCACTTTCTTCCATGGGAGTAATGTCTCAAACAGTCTACGATTTGATCGTTCCCTGGAAGCCCAGTAGTAGTTTCCGATACACATCTGGAGGCATTCTGTAATCTGTGGACTATCAGAGTGTTGATGAAACACAGAAATTGCATCGGGATTGAATACAACAGTCACCATGCGAACTTTCCTCCATGGGAGTAATATTCAAACAGTCTCCGCTTTGATCGTTCCCTGGAAGACCGGTAGTAGTTTCCGATGCACATCTGGTGGCATTCAGTAATCTGTGGACTATCAGAGTGTTGATGAAACACAGAAATTGCATCGGGATTGAATACAACAGTCACCATGCGCACTTTCCTCCATGGGAGTAATGTCTCTAACAGTCTACGCTTTGATCGTTCCCTGGAAGACCAGTAGTACTTTCCGATGCACATCAGGAGGCATTCTGTAATCTGTGGACTATCAGAGTGTTGATGAAACACAGAAATTGCATCGGGATTGGATACAACAGTCGTAATGCTCACTTTGCTTCATGGGAGTAATGTCTTAAACACTCTACGCTTTGATCGTTCCCTGGAAGACCAGTAGCAGTTTCCGATTCACATCTGGAGGCATTCTGTAATCTGTGGACTATCAGAGTGTTGATGAAGCACAGAAATTGCATCAGGATTGAATACAACCGTCACCATGCGCACTTTCCTCCATGGGAGTAATGTCTCAAACAGTCTACTCTTTGATCGATCCCTGGAAGGCCAGTAGTAGTTTCCGATGCACATCTGGAGGCATTCTGTAATCTGTGGACTATCAGAGTGTTGATGAAACACAGAAATTGCATCGGGATTGAATACAACAGTCACCATGCGCACTTTCCTCCATGGGAGTAATGTCTCTAACAGTCTACGCTTTGATCGTTCCCTGGAAGACCAGTAGTACTTTCCGATGCACATCTGGAGGCATTCTGTAATCTGTGGACTATCAGAGTGTTGATGAAACACAGAAATTGCATCGGGATTGAATACAACAGTCGCCATGCTCACTTTGCTTCATGATAGTAATGTCTCAAACACTCTACGCTTTGATCGTTCCCTGGAAGACCAGTAGTAGTTTCCGATGCACATCTGGAGGCATTCTGTAATCTGTGGACTATCAGAGTGTTGATGAAACACAGAAAGTGCATCGGGATTGAATACAACAGTCACCATGCGCACTTTCTTCCATGGGAGTAATGTCTCAATCAGTCTACGATTTGATCGTTCCCTGGAAGACCAGTAGTACTTTCCGATGCACATCTGGAGGCATTCTGTAATCGGTGGACTATCAGGGTGTTGATGAAACACAGAAATTGCATCGGAATTGAATACAACAGTCAGCATGCGCACTTTCTACTAAGGGAGTAATGTCTCAAACAGTCTACGATTTGATCGTTCATTGGAAGACCAGTAGTAGTTTCCGATGCACATCTGGAGGCATTCTGTAATCTGTGGAGTATCAGAGTGTTGATGAAACACAGAAATAGCATCGTGATTGAATACAACTGTCACCATGCGCACTTTCGTCGATGGGAGTAACGTCTCAAACAGTGTACGCTTTGATCGTTCCCTGGAACACCAGTAGTGGTTACCGATGCACATGTGGAGGCATTCTGTAATCTGTGGACTATCAGAGTGTTGATGAAACACAGAAATTGCATCGGGATTGAATACAACAGTCACCAAGCGCACTTTCTTCCATGGGAGTAATGTCTCAAACAGTCTACGATTTGATCGTTCCCTGGAAGACCAGTAGTAGTTTCCGATGCACATCTGGACGCATTCTGTAATCTGTGGAGTATCAGAGTGTTGATGAAACACAGAAATTGCATCGGGATTGAATACAACAGTCACCATGCGCACTTCCCTCAATGGGAGTAATGTCTCAAAGAGTTTACGCTTTGATCGTTCGATGGAATACCAGTAGTAGTTTCCGATGCACATCTGGAGGCATTCTGTAATCTGTGGACTACCAGAGTGTTGATGAAACACAGAAATTGCATCGGGATTGAATACAACAGTCACCATGCGAACTTTCCTCCATGGGAGTAATATTCAAACAGTCTCCGCTTTGATCGTTCCCTGGAAGACCGGTAGTAGTTTCCGATGCACATCTGGTGGCATTCAGTAATCTGTGGACTATCAGAGTGTTGATGAAACACAGAAATTGCACCGGGATTGAATACAACAGTCACCATGCGCAACTACCTCCATGGGAGTAATGTCTCGAACAGTCTACGCTTTGATCGTTCCCTGGAAGACCAGTAGTAGTTTCCGATGCACATCTGTAGGCATTCTGTAATCTGTGCAGTATCAGAGTGTTGATGAAAAACAGAAATTGCATCGGGATTGAATACAACAGTCCCCATGCGAACTTTCCTCCATGGGAGTAATTCTCAAACAGTCTCCGCTTTGATCGTTCCCTGGAAGACCAGTAGTAGTTTTCGATGCACATCTGGAGGCATTCTGTAATCTGTGGACTATCAGAGTGTTAATGAAACACAGAAATTGCATCGGGATTGAATACAACAGTCACCATGCGCACTTTCCTCCATGGGAGTAATGTCTCTAACAGTCTACGCTTTGATCGATCCCTGGAAGGCCAGTAGTAGTTTCCGATGCACATCTGGAGGCATTCTGTAATCTGTGGACTATCAGAGTGTTGATGAAACACAGAAATTGCATCGGGATTGAATACAACAGTCACCATGCGCACTTTCCTCCATGGGAGTAATGTCTCTAACAGTCTACGCTTTGATCGTTCCCTGGAAGACCAGTAGTACTTTCCGATGCACATCTGGAGGCATTCTGTAATCTGTGGACTATCAGAGTGTTGATGAAACACAGAAATTGCATCGGGATTGAATACAACAGTCGCCATGCTCACTTTGCTTCATGATAGTAATGTCTCAAACACTCTACGCTTTGATCGTTCTCTGGAAGACCAGTAGTAGTTTCCGATGCACATCTGGAGGCATTCTGTAATCTGTGGACTATCAGAGTGTTGATGAAACACAGAAAGTGCATCGGGATTGAATACAACAGTCACCATGCGCACTTTCTTCCATGGGAGTAATGTCTCAATCAGTCTACGATTTGATCGTTCCCTGGAAGACCAGTAGTACTTTCCGATGCACATCTGGAGGCATTCTGTAATCGGTGGACTATCAGGGTGTTGATGAAACACAGAAATTGCATCGGAATTGAATACAACAGTCAGCATGCGCACTTTCTACTAAGGGAATAATGTCTCAAAGAGTCTACGATTTGATCGTTCATTGGAAGACCAGTAGTAGTTTCCGATGCACATCTGGAGGCATTCTGTAATCTGTGGAGTATCAGAGTGTTGATGAAACACAGAAATTGCATCGGGATTGAATACAACAGTCACCATGCGAACTTCCCTCAATGGGAATAATGTCTCAAAGAGTTTACGCTTTGATCGTTCGATGTAAGACCAGTAGTAGTATCCGATGCACATCAGGAGGCATACTGTAATCTGTGGACTATCAGAGTGTTGATGAAACACAGAAATTGCATCGGGATTGAATACAACTGTCACCATGCGCACATTCCTCCACGGCAGTAATGTCTCAAACAGTCTATGCTTTGATCGTTCCCTGGTAGACCAGTAGTAGTTTCCGATGCACATCTGGAGGCTTTCCATAATTTGTGGACTATCAGATTGTTGATGAAACACAGAAATAGCATCGTGATTGAATACAACTGTCACCATGCGCACTTTCGTCGATGGGAGTAACGTCTCAAACAGTGTAAGCTTTGATCGTTCCCTGGAACACCAGTAGTGGTTACCGATGCACATGTGGAGTCATTCTGTAATCTGTGGACTATCAGAGTGTTGATGAAACACAGAAATTGCATCGGGATTGAATACAACAGTCACCAAGCGCACTTTCTTCCATGGGAGTAATGTCTCAAACAGTCTACGATTTGATCGTTCCCTGGAAGACCAGTAGTAGTTTCCGATGCACATCTGGACGCATTCTGTAATCTGTGGAGTATCAGAGTGTTGATGAAACACAGAAATTGCATCGGGATTGAATACAACAGTCACCATGCGCACTTCCCTCAATGGGAGTAATGTCTCAAAGAGTTTACGCTTTGATCGTTCGATGGAATACCAGTAGTAGTTTCCGATGCACATCTGGAGGCATTCTGTAATCTGTGGACTATCAGAGTGTTGATGAAACACAGAAATTGCATCGGGATAGAATACAACAGTCACCATGCGCACTTTCCTCCTTGGGAGTAATGTCCCTAACAGTCTACGCTTTGATCGTTCCCTGGAAGACCAGTAGTACTTTCCGATGCACATCTGGAGGCATTCTGTAATCTGTGGACTATCCCAGTGTTGATGAAACTCAAAAATTGCATCGGGATTGAATACAACAGTCACCATGCGCACTTTCTTCCATGGGAGTAATGTCTCAAATAGTCTACGATTTGATCGTTCCCTGGAAGCCCAGTAGTAGTTTCCGATACACATCTGGAGGCATTCTGTAATCTGTGGACTATCAGAGTGTTGATGAAACAGAGAAATTGCATCGGGATTGAATACAACAGTCACCATGCGAACTTTCCTCCATGGGAGTAATATTCAAACAGTCTCCGCTTTGATCGTTCCCTGGAAGACCGGTAGTAGTTTCCGATGCACATCTGGTGGCATTCAGTAATCTGTGGACTATCAGAGTGTTGATGAAACACAGAAATTGCACCGGGATTGAATACAACAGTCACCATGCGCAACTACCTCCATGCGAGTAATGTCTCAAACAGTCTACGCTTTGATCGTTCCCTGGAAGACCAGTAGTAGTTTCCGATGCACATCTGGTGGCATTCCGTAATCTGTAGACTATCAGAGTGTTGATGACAGACAGATATTGCATCGGGATTAAATACAACAGTCACCATGCGCACTTTCCTCCACGGGAGTAATGTCTCAAACAGTCTACGCTTTGATCGTTCCCTGAAAGACCAGTAGTAGTTTCCGATGCAAATCTGGTGGCATTCTGTAATCTGTAGTCTGTCAGAGTGTTGATGAAACACAGAAATTGCATCGGGATTGAATACAACAGTCACCGTGCGCACTTTCTTCCATGGGAGTAATGTCTCAATCAGTCTACGATTTGATCGTTCCCTGGAAGACCAGTAGTAGTTTCCGATGCACATCTGTAGGCATTCTGTAATCTGTGCAGTATCAGAGTGTTGATGAAAAACAGAAATTGCATCGGGATTGAATACAACAGTCCCCATGCGAACTTTCCTCCATGGGAGTAATTCTCAAACAGTCTCCGCTTTGATCGTTCCCTGGAAGACCAGTAGTAGTTTTCGATGCACATCTGGAGGCATTCTGTAATCTGTGGACTATCAGAGTGTTAATGAAACACAGAAATTGCATCGGGATTGAATACAACAGTCACCATGCGCACTTTCCTCCATGGGAGTAATGTCTCTAACAGTCTACGCTTTGATCGTTCCCTGGAAGACCAGTAGTACTTTCCGATGCACATCTGGAGGCATTCTGTAATCTGTGGACTATCAGAGTGTTGATGAAACACAGAAAGGGCATCGGTATTGAATACAACAGTCACCATGCGCACTTTCTTCCATAGGAGTAATGTCTCAATCAGTCTACGATTTGATCGTTCCCTGGAAGACCAGTAGTACTTTCCGATGCACATCTGTAGGCATTCTGTAATCTGTGCAGTATCAGAGTGTTGATGAAACACAGGAATTGCATCGGGATTGAATACAACAGTCACCATGCGAACTTTCCTCCATGGGAGTAATTTTCAAACAGTCTCCGCTTTGATCGTTCCCTGGAAGACCAGTAGTAGTTTCCGATTCACATCTGGAGGCATTCTGTAATCTGTGTACTGTCAGAGAGTTGAAGAAACACAGAAATTGCATCGGGATTGAATACAACAGTCACCATGCGCACTTTCCTCCATGGGAGTAATGTCTCTAACAGTCTACGCTTTGATCGTTCCCTGGAAGACCAGTAGTACTTTCCGATGCACATCTGGAGGCATTCTGTAATCTGTGGACTATCAGAGTGTTGATGAAACACAGAAATTGCATCGGGATTGAATACAACAGTCGCCATGCTCACTTTGCTTCATGGGAGTAATGTCTCAAACATTCTACGCTTTGATCGTTCCCTGGAAGACCAGTAGTAGTTTCCGATGCACATCTGGAGGCATTCTGTAATCTGTGGACTATCAGAGTGTTGATGAAACACAGAAATTGCATCGGGATTGAATACAACAGTCGCCATGCTCACTTTGCTTCATGGGAGTAATGTCTCAAACAGTGTACGTTTTGATCGTTCCCTGGAACACCAGTAGTGGTTACCGATGCACATGTGGAGGCATTCTGTAATCTGTGGACTATCAGAGTGTTGATGAAACACAGAAATTGCATCGGGATTGAATACAACAGTCACCAAGCGCACTTTCTTCCATGGGAGTAATGTCTCAAACAGTCTACGATTTGATCGTTCCCTGGAAGACCAGTAGTAGTTTCCGATGCACATCTGGACGCATTCTGTAATCTGTGGAGTATCAGAGTGTTGATGAAACACAGAAATTGCATCGGGATTGAATACAACAGTCACCATGCGAACTTTCCTCCATGGGAGTAATTCTCAAACAGTCTCCGCTTTGATCGTTCCCTGGAAGACCAGTAGTAGTTTCCGATGCACATCTGGAGGCATTCTGTAATCTGTGGACTATCAGAGTGTTGATGAAACACAGAAATTGCATCGGGATTCAATACAACAGTCACCATTCGCACTTTCCTCCATGGGAGTAATGTCTCTAACAGTCTACGCTTTGATCGTTCCCTGGAAGACCAGTAGTACTTTCCGATGCACATCAGGAGGAATTCTGTAATCTGTGGACTATCAGAGTGTTGATGAAACACAGAAATTGCATCGGGATTGGATACAACAGTCGCCATGCCCACTTTGCTTCATGGGAGTAATGTCTCAAACACTCTACGCTTTGATCGTTCCCTGGAAGACCAGTAGTAGTTTCCGATGCACATCTGGAGGCATTCTGTAATCTGTGGACTATCAGAGTGTTGATGAAACACAGAAAGTGCATCGGGATTGAATACAACAGCCACCATGCGCACTATCTTCCATGGGAGTAATGTCTCAATCAGTCTACGATTTGATCGTTCCCTGGAAGACCAGTAGTACTTTCCGATGCACATCTGGAGGCATTCTGTAATCTGTGCAGTATCAGAGTGTTGATGAAACACAGAAATTGCATCGGGATTGAATACAACAGTCACCATGCTCACTTCCCTTCATGGGAGTAATTCTCTAACAGTCTACGCTTTGATCGTTCCCTGGAAGACCAGTAGTACTTTCCGATGCACATCTGGAGGCATTCTGTAATCTGTGGACTATCAGAGTGTTGATGAAACACAGAAAATTGCATCGGGATTGAATACAACAGTCGCCATGATCACTTTGCTTCATGGGAGTAATGTCTCAAACATTCTACGCTTTGATCGTTCCCTGGAAGACCAGTAGTAGTTTCCGATGCACTTCTGGAGGCATTCTGTAATCTGTGGACTATCAGAGTGTTGATGAAACACAGAAATTGCATCGGGATTGAATACAACAGTCACCATGCGCACTTACCTCCATGGGAGTAATGTCTCTAACAGTCTACGCTTTGATCGTTCCCTGGAAGAACAGTAGAGCTTTCCGATGCACATCTGGAGGCTTTACGTAAACTGTGGACTATCAGAGTGTTGATGAAGCACAGAAATTGCATCAGGATTGAATACAACCGTCACCATGCGCACTTTCCTCCATGGGAGTAATGTCTCAAACAGTCTACTCTTTGATCGATCCCTGGAAGGCCAGTAGTAGTTCCGATGCACATCTGGAGGCATTCTGTAATCTGTGGACTATCAGAGTGTTGATGAAACACAGAAATTGCATCGGGATTGAATACAACAGTCACCATGCGCACTTTCCTTTATGGGAGTAATGTCTCAAACAGTCTACGATTTGATCGTTCCCTGGAAGACCAGTAGTAGTTTCCGATGCACATCTGGACGCATTCTGTAATCTGTGGAGTATCAGAGTGTTGATGAAACACAGAAATTGCATCGGGATTGAATACAACAGTCACCATGCGCACTTCCCTCAATGGGAGTAATGTCTCAAAGAGTTTACGCTTTGATCGTTCGATGGAATACCAGTAGTAGTTTCCGATGCACATCTGGATGCATTCTGTAATCTGTGGACTATCAGAGTGTTAATGAAACACAGAAATTGCATCGGGATAGAATACAACAGTCACCATGCGCACTTTCCTCCATGGGAGTAATGTCTCTAACAGTCTACGCTTTGATCGTTCCCTGGAAGACCAGTAGTACTTTCCGATGCACATCTGGAGGCATTCTGTAATCTGTGGACTATCCGAGTGTTGATGAAACTCAAAAATTGCATCGGGATTGAATACAACAGTCACCATGCGCACTTTCTTCCATGGGAGTAATGTCTCAAACAGTCTACGATTTGATCGTTCCCTGGAAGCCCAGTAGTAGTTTCCGATACACATCTGGAGGCATTCTGTAATCTGTGGACTATCAGAGTGTTGATGAAACCCAGAAATTGCATCGGGATTGAATACAACAGTCACCATGCGAACTTTCCTCCATGGGAGTAATATTCAAACAGTCTCCGCTTTGATCGTTCCCTGGATGACCGGTAGTAGTTTCCGATGCACATCTGGTGGCATTCAGTAATCTGTGGACTATCAGAGTGTTGATGAAACACAGAAATTGCACCGGGATTGAATACAACAGTCACCATGCGCAACTACCTCCATGGGAGTAATGTCTCAAACAGTCTACGCTTTGATCGTTCCCTGGAAGACCAGTAGTAGTTTCCGATGCACATCTGGTGGCATTCCGTAATCTGTAGACTATCAGAGTGTTGATGAAAGACAGATATTGCATCGGGATTGAATACAACAGTCACCATGCGCACTTTCCTCCACGGGAGTAATGTCTCAAACAGTCTACGCGTTGATCGTTCCCTGAAAGACCAGTAGTAGTTTCCGATGCAAATCTGGTGGCATTCTGTAATCTGTAGTCTGTCAGAGTGTTGATGAAACACAGAAATTGCATCGGGATTGAATACAACAGTCACCATGCGCACTTTCTTCCATGGGAGTAATGTCTCAATCAGTCTACGATTTGATCGTTCCCTGGAAGACCAGTAGTAGTTTCCGATGCACATCTGTAGGCATTCTTTAATCTGTGCAGTATCAGAGTGTTGATGAAAAACAGAAATTGCATCGGGATTGAATACAACAGTCCCCATGCGAACTTTCCTCCATGGGAGTAATTCTCAAACAGTCTCCGCTTTGATCGTTCCCTGGAAGACCAGTAGTAGTTTTCGATGCACATCTGGAGGCATTCTGTAATCTGTGGACTATCAGAGTGTTAATGAAACACAGAAATTGCATCGGGATTGAATACAACAGTCACCATGCGCACTTTCCTCCATGGGAGTAATGTCTCTAACAGTCTACGCTTTGATCGTTCCCTGGAAGACCAGTAGTACTTTCCGATGCACATCTGGAGGCATTCTGTAATCTGTGGACTATCAGAGTGTTGATGAAACATAGAAAGTGCATCGGTATTGAATACAACAGTCACCATGCGCACTTTCTTCCATGGGAGTAATGTCTCAATCAGTCTACGATTTGATCGTTCCCTGGAAGACCAGTAGTACTTTCCGATGCACATCTGTAGGCATTCTGTAATCTGTGCAGTATCAGAGTGTTGATGAAACACAGGAATTGCATCGGGATTGAATACAACAGTCACCATGCGAACTTTCCTCCATGGGAGTAATTCTCAAACAGTCTCCGCTTTGATCGTTCGATGGAATACCAGTAGTAGTTTCCGATGCACATCTGGATGCATTCTGTAATCTGTGGACTATCAGAGTGTTAATGAAACACAGAAATTGCATCGGGATAGAATACAACAGTCACCATGCGCACTTTCCTCCATGGGAGTAATGTCTCTAACAGTCTACGCTTTGATCGTTCCCTGGAAGCCCAGTAGTAGTTTCCGATACACATCTGGAGGCATTCTGTAATCTGTGGACTATCAGAGTGTTGATGAAACACAGAAATTGCATCGGGATTGAATACAACAGTCACCATGCGAACTTTCCTCCATGGGAGTAATATTCAAACAGTCTCCGCTTTGATCGTTCCCTGGATGACCGGTAGTAGTTTCCGATGCACATCTGGTGGCATTCAGTAATCTGTGGACTATCAGAGTGTTGATGAAACACAGAAATTGCACCGGGATTGAATACAACAGTCACCATGCGCAACTACCTCCATGGGAGTAATGTCTCAAACAGTCTACGCTTTGATCGTTCCCTGGAAGACCAGTAGTAGTTTCCGATGCACATCTGGTGGCATTCCGTAATCTGTAGACTATCAGAGTGTTGATGAAAGACAGATATTGCATCGGGATTGAATACAACAGTCACCATGCGCACTTTCCTCCACGGGAGTAATGTCTCAAACAGTCTACGCGTTGATCGTTCCCTGAAAGACCAGTAGTAGTTTCCGATGCAAATCTGGTGGCATTCTGTAATCTGTAGTCTGTCAGAGTGTTGATGAAACACAGAAATTGCATCGGGATTGAATACAACAGTCACCATGCGCACTTTCTTCCATGGGAGTAATGTCTCAATCAGTCTACGATTTGATCGTTCCCTGGAAGACCAGTAGTAGTTTCCGATGCACATCTGTAGGCATTCTTTAATCTGTGCAGTATCAGAGTGTTGATGAAAAACAGAAATTGCATCGGGATTGAATACAACAGTCCCCATGCGAACTTTCCTCCATGGGAGTAATTCTCAAACAGTCTCCGCTTTGATCGTTCCCTGGAAGACCAGTAGTAGTTTTCGATGCACATCTGGAGGCATTCTGTAATCTGTGGACTATCAGAGTGTTAATGAAACACAGAAATTGCATCGGGATTGAATACAACAGTCACCATGCGCACTTTCCTCCATGGGAGTAATGTCTCTAACAGTCTACGCTTTGATCGTTCCCTGGAAGACCAGTAGTACTTTCCGATGCACATCTGGAGGCATTCTGTAATCTGTGGACTATCAGAGTGTTGATGAAACATAGAAAGTGCATCGGTATTGAATACAACAGTCACCATGCGCACTTTCTTCCATGGGAGTAATGTCTCAATCAGTCTACGATTTGATCGTTCCCTGGAAGACCAGTAGTACTTTCCGATGCACATCTGTAGGCATTCTGTAATCTGTGCAGTATCAGAGTGTTGATGAAACACAGGAATTGCATCGGGATTGAATACAACAGTCACCATGCGAACTTTCCTCCATGGGAGTAATTCTCAAACAGTCTCCGCTTTGATCGTTCCCTGGAAGACCAGTAGTAGGTTTCGATGCACATCTGGAGGCATTCTGTAATCTGTGTACTATCAGAGAGTTGAAGAAACACAGAAATTGCATCGGGATTGAATACAACAGTCACCATGCGCACTTTCCTCCATGGGAGTAATGTCTCTAACAGTCTACGCTTTGATCGTTCCCTGGAAGACGAGTAGTACTTTCCGATGCACATCTGGAGGCATTCTGTAATCTGTGGACTATCAGAGTGTTGATGAAACACAGAAATTGCATCGGGATTGAATACAACAGTCGCCATGCTCACTTTGCTTCATGGGAGTAATGTCTCAAACATTCTACGCTTTGATCGTTCCCTGGAAGACCAGTAGTAGTTTCCGATGCACTTCTGGAGGCATTCTGTAATCTGTGGACTATCAGAGTGTTGATGAAACACAGCAATTGCATCGGGATTGAATACAACAGTCACCATGCGCACTTACCTCCATGGGAGTAATGTCTCTAACAGTCTACGCTTTGATCGTTCCCTGGAAGACCAGTAGAGCTTTCCGATGCACATCTGGAGGCTTTCCGTAAACTGTGGACTATCAGAGTGTTGATGAAGCACAGAAATTGCATGGGGATAGAATACAACAGTCACCATGCGCACTTTCCTAAATGGGAGTAATGTCTCAAACAGTCTACTCTTTGATCGATCCCTGGAAGGCCAGTAGTAGTTTCCGATGCACATCTGGAGGCATTCTGTAATCTGTGGACTATCAGAGTGTTGATGAAACACAGAAATTGCATCGGGATTGAATACAACAGTCACCATGCGCACTTTTCTCCATGGGAGTAATGTCTCTAACAGTCTACGCTTTGATCGTTCCCTGGAAAACTAGTAGTACTTTCCGATGCACATCTGGAGGCATTCTGTAATCTGTGGACTATCAGAGTGTTGATGAAACACAGAAATTGCATCGTGATTGAATACAACAGTCGCCATGCTCACTTTGCTTCATGGGAGTAATGTCTCAAACACTCTACGCTTTGATCGTTCCCTGGAAGACCAGTAGTAGTTTCCGATGCACATCTGGAGGCATTCTGTAATCTGTGGACTATCAAAGTGTTGATGAAACACAGAAAGTGCATCGGGATTGAATACAACAGTCACCATGCGCACTTTCTTCCATGGGAGTAATGTCTCAATCAGTCTACGATTTGATCGTTCCCTGGAAGACCAGTAGTACTTTCCGATGCACATCTGGAGGCATTCTGTAATCGGTGGACTATCAGGGTGTTGATGAAACACAGAAAATGCATCGGGATTGAATACAACAGTCAGCATGCGCACTTTCTACTAAGGGAGTAATGTCTCAAACAGTCTACGATTTGATCGTTCATTGGAAGACCAGTAGTAGTTTCCGATGCACATCTGGACGCATTCTGTAATCTGTGGAGTATCAGAGTGTTGATGAAACACAGAAATTGCATGGGGATAGAATACAACTGTCACCATGCGCTCTTTCGTCGATGGGAGTAACGTCTCAAACAGTGTACGCTTTGATCGTTCCCTGGAACACCAGTAGTGGTTACCGATGCACATGTGGAGGCATTCTGTAATCTGTGGACTATCAGAGTGTTGCTGAAACACAGAAATTGCATCGGGATTGAATACAACAGTCACCAAGCGCACTTTCTCACATGGGAGTAATGTCTCAAACAGTCTACGATTTGATCGTTCCCTGGAAGACCAGTAGTAGTTTCCGATGCACATCTGGACGCATTCTGTAATCTGTGGAGTATCAGAGTGTTGATGAAACACAGAAAATGCATCGGGATTGAATACAACAGTCACCATGCGAACTTCCCTCAATGTGAGTAATGTCTCAAAGAGTTTACGCTTTGATCGTTCGATGGAAGACCAGTAGTAGTTTCCGATGCACATCTTTAGGCATTCTGTAATCTGTGGACTATCATAGTGTTGATGAAACACAGAAATTGCATCGGGATAGAATACAACAGTCACCATGCGCACTTTCCTCCATGGGAGTAATGTCTCTAACAGTCTACTCTTTGATCGTTCCCTGGAAGGTCAGTAGTACTTTCCGATGCACATCTGGAGGCATTCTGTAATCTGTGGACTATCCGAGTGTTGATGAAACTCAAAAATTACATCGGGATTGAATACAACAGTCACCATGCGCACTTTCTTCCATGGGAGTAATGTCTCAAACAGTCTACGATTTGATCGTTCCCTGGAAGCCCAGTAGTAGTTTCCGATACACATCTGGAGGCATTCTGTAATCTGTGGACTATCAGAGTGTTGATGAAACACAGAAATTGCATCGGGATTGTATACAACAGTCACCATGCGAACTTTCCTCCATGGGAGAAATATTCAAACAGTCTCCGCTTTGATCGTTCCCTGGAAGACCGGTAGTAGTTTCCGATGCAGATCTGGTGGCATTCAGTAATCTGTGGACTATCAGAGTGTTGATGAAACACAGAAATTGCACCGGGATTGAATACAACAGTCACCATGCGCAACTACCTCCATGAGAGTAATGTCTCAAACAGTCTACGCTTTGATCGTTCCCTGGAAGACCAGTAGTAGTTTCCGATGCACATCTGGTGGCACTCCGTAATCTGTAGACTATCAGAGTGTTGATGAAAGACAGATATTGCATCGGGATTGAATACAACAGTCACCATGCGCACTTTCCTCCACGGGAGTAATGTCTCAAACAGTCTACGCTTTGATCGTTCCCTGAAAGACCAGTAGTAGTTTCCGATGAAAATCTGGTGGCATTCTGTAATCTGTAGTCTGTCAGAGTGTTGATGAAACACAGAAATTGCATCGGGATTGAATACAACAGTCACCATGCGCACTTTCTTCCATGGGAGTAATGTCTCAATCAGTCTACGATTTGATCGTTCCCTGGAAGACCAGTAGTAGTTTCCGATGCACATCTGTAGGCATTCCGTAAGCTATGCAGTATCAGAGTGTTGATGAAACACAGAAATTGCATCGGGATTGAATACAACAGTCACCATGCGAACTTTCCTCCATGGGAGTAATTCTCAAACAGTCTCCGCTTTGATCGTTCCCTGGAAGACCAGTGGTAGTTTCCGATGCACATCTGGAGGCATTCTGTAATCTGTGGACTATCAGAGTGTTAATGAAACACAGAAATTGCATCGGGATTGAATACAACAGTCACCATGCGCACTTTCCTCCATGGGAGTAATGTCTCTGACAGTCTACGCTTTGATCGTTCCCTGGAAGACCAGTAGTACTTTCCGATGCACATCTGGAGGCATTCTGTAATTTGTGGACTATCAGAGTGTTGATGAAACACAGAAATTGCATCGGGATTGAATACAACAGTCGCCATGCTCACTTTGCTTCATGGGAGTAATGTCTCAAACACTCTATGTTTTGATCGTTCCCGGGAAGACCAGTAGTAGTTTCCGATGCACATATGGAGGCATTCTGTAATCTGTGGACTATCAGAGTGTTGATGAAACACAGAAATTGCATCGGGATTGAATACAACAGCCACCGTGAGCACTTTCCTCCATGGGAGTAATGTCTCTAACAGTCTACGCTTTGATCGTTCCCTGGAAGACCAGTAGTACCTTCCGATGCACATCTGGAGGCATTCTGTAATCTGTGGACTATCCGAGTGTTGATGAAACACAGAAATTGCATCGGGATTGAATACAACAGTCACCATGCGCACTTTCTTCCATGGGAGTAATGTCTCAAACAGTCTACGATTTGATCGTTCCCTGGAAGACCAGTAGTGGTTTCCGATACACATCTGGAGGCATTCTGTAATCTGTGGACTATCAGAGTGTTGATGAAACACAGAAATTGCATCGGGATTGAATACAACAATCACCATGCGCACTTTCCTCCATGGGAGTAATAACTCAAACAGTCTACGCTTAGATCGTTCCCTGGAAGACCAGTAGTAGTTTCCGATGCACATCTGGTGGCATTCCGTAATCTGTAGACTATCAGAGTGTTGATGAAAGACAGGTATTGCATCGGGATTGAATACAACAGTCACCATGCGCACTTTCCTACACGGGAGTAATGTCTCAAACAGTCTACGCT
This sequence comes from Schistocerca gregaria, assembly GCF_023897955.1. Lineage (NCBI taxonomy): Eukaryota > Metazoa > Arthropoda > Insecta > Orthoptera > Acrididae > Schistocerca > Schistocerca gregaria. Next base: position 39,368,909 of record NC_064920.1, read on the forward strand.
TTGATCGTTCCCTGAAAGACCAGTAGTAGTTTCCGATGCACATATGGATGCTTTCTGTAATCTGTGGACTATCAGATTGTTGATGAAACACAGAAATTGCAACGGTATTGAATAAACCGTCTCCATGCGCAGTTTCCTCCATGGGAGTAATGTCTCTAACAGTCTACGCTTTGATCGTTCCCTGGAAGAGCAGTAGTAGTTCCCAATGCACATCTGGTGGCATTCTGTAATCTGTAGACTATCAGAGTGTTGATGAAACACAGAAATTGCATCGGGATTGAATACAACAGTCACCATGCGCACTTTCTACTAAGGGAGTAATGTCTCAAACAGTCTACGATTTGATCGTTCATTGGAAGACCAGTAGTAGTTTCCGATGCACATCTGGACGCATTCTGTAATCTGTGGAGTATCAGAGTGTTGATGAAACACAGAAATTGCATCGGGATTGAATACAACAGTCACCATGCGAACTTCCCTCAATGGGAGTAATGTCTCAAAGAGTTTACGCTTTGATCGTTCGATGGAAGACCAGTAGTAGTTTCCGATGCACATCAGGAGTCATCCTGTAATCTGTGGACTATCAGAGTGTTGATGAAACACAGAAATTGCATCGGGATTGAATACAACAGTCAACATGCGCACTTTCCTCCACGGCAGTAATGTCTCAAACAGTCTACGCTTTGATCGTTCCCTGGAAGACCAGTAGTAGTTTCCGATGAACATCTGGAGGCATTCTGTAATCTGTGGACTATCAGAGTATTGATGAAATACAGAAATTGCATCGGGATTGAATACAACAGTCACCATGCGCACTTCCCTCAATGGGAGTAATGTCTCAAAGAGTTTACGCTTTGATCGTTCGATGGAAGACCAGTAGTAGTTTCCGATGCACATCTGGAGGCATTCTGTAATCTGTGGACTATCAGAGTGTTGATGAAACACAGAAATTGCATCGGGATAGAATACAACAGTCACCATGCGCACTTTCCTCCATGGGAGTAATGTCTCTAACAGTCTACGCTTTGATCGTTCCCTGGAAGACCAGTAGTACTTTCCGATGCACATCTGGAGGCATTCTGTAATCTGTGGACTATCCGAGTGCTGATGAAACTCAGAAATTGCATCGGGATTGAATACAACAGTCACCATTCGAACTTTTCTCCATGGGAGTAATATTCTAACAGTCTCCGCTTTGATCGTTCCCTGGAAGACCGGTAGTAGTTTCCGATGCACATCTGTTGGCATTCAGTAATCTGTGGACTATCAGATTGTTGATGAAACACAGAAATTGCACCGGGATTGAATACAACAGTCACCATGCGCAACTACCTCCACGGGAGTAATGTCTCAAACAGTCTACGCTTTGATCGTTCCCTGGAAGACCAGTAGTAGTTTCCGATGCATATCTGGTGGCATTCCGTAATCTGTAGACTGTCAGAGTGTTGATGAAACACAGAAATTGCATCGGGATTGAATACAACAGTCACCATGCGCACTTACTTCCATGGGAGTAATGTCTCAATCAGTCTACGATTTGATCGTTCCCTGGAAGACCAGTAGTAGTTTCCGATGCACATCTGTAGGCATTCTGTAATCTGTGCAGTATCAGAGTGTTGATGAAACACAGAAATTGCATCGGGATTGAATACAACAGTCACCATGCGAACTTTCCTCCATGGGAGTAATTCTCAAACAGTCTCCGCTTTGATTTGTTCCCTGGAAGACCAGTAGTAGTTTCCGATGCACATCTGGAGGCATTCTGTAATCTGTGGACTATCAGAGTGTAAACGATACACAGAGATTGCATCGGGATTGAATACAACAGTCACCATGCGCACTTTCCTCCATGGGAGTAATGTCTCTAACAGTCTACGCTTTGATCGTTCCCTGGAAGACCAGTAGTACTTTCCGATGCACATCTGGAGGCATTCTGTAATCTGTGGACTATCAAAGTGTTGATGAAACACAGAAATTGCATCGGGATTGAATACAACAGTCGCCATGCTCACTTTGCTTCGTGGGAGTAATGTCTCAAACACTCTACGCTTTGATCGTTCCCTGGAAGACCAGTAGTAGTTTCCGATGCACATCTGGAGGCATTCTGTAATCTGTGGACTATCAGAGTGTTGATGAAACACAGAAATTGCATCGGGATTGAATACAACAGTCACCATGCGCACTTACGTTCATGGGAGTAATGTCTCTAACAGTCTACGCTTTGATCGTTCCCTGCAAGACCAGTAGAGCTTTCCGATGCACATCTGGAGGCTTTCCGTAAACTGTGGACTATCAGAGTGTTGATGAAGCACAGAAATTGCATGGGGATAGAATACAACAGTCACCATGCGCACTTTCCTCCATGGGAGTAATGTCTCAAACAGTCTACGCTTTGATCGTTCCCTGGAAGGCCAGTAGTAGTTTCCGATGCACATCTGGAGGCATTCTGTAATTTGTGGACTATCAGAGTGTTGATGAAACACAGAAATTGCATCGGGATTGAATACAACAGTCACCATGCGAACTTTCCTCCATGGGAGTAATATTCAAACAGTCTCCGCTTTGATCGTTCCCTGGAAGACCGGTAGTAGTTTCCGATGCACATCTGGTGGCATTCAGTAATCTGTGGACTATCAGAGTGTTGATGAAACACAGAAATTGCACCGGGATTGAATACAACAGTCACCATGCGCAACTACCTCCACGAGAGTAATGTCTCAAACAGTCTACGCTTTGACCGTTCCCTGGAAGACCAGTAGTAGTTTCCGATGCACATCTGGTGGCATTCCGTAATCTGTAGACTATCAGTGTGTTGATGAAAGACAGGTATTGCATCGGGATTGAATACAACAGTCACCATGCGCACTTTCCTCCACGGGAGTAATGTCTCAAACAGTCTACGCTTTGATCGTTCCCTGGAAGGCCAGTAGTAGTTTCCGATGCACATCTGGAGGCATTCTGTAATTTGTGGACTATCAGAGTGTTGATGAAACACAGAAATTGCATCGGGATTGAATACAACAGTCACCATGCGCACTTTCTTCCATGGGAGTAATGTCTCAATCAGTCTACGATTTGATCGTTCCCTGGAACACCAGTAGTAGTTTCCGATGCACATCTGTAGGCATTCTGTAATCTGTGCAGTATCAGAGTGTTGATGAAACACAGAAATTGCATCGGGATTGAATACAACAGTCACCATGCGAACTTTCCTCCATGGGAGTAATTCTCAAACAGTCTCCGCTTTGATTTGTTCCCTGGAAGACCAGTAGTAGTTTCCGATGCACATCTGGAGGCATTCTGTAATCTGTGGACTATCAGAGTGTTAATGAAACACAGAGATTGCATCGGGATTGAATACAACAGTCACCATGCGCACTTTCCTCCATGGGAGTAATGTCTCTAACAGTCTACGCTTTGATCGTTCCCTGGAAGACCAGTAGTACTTTCCGATGCACATCTGGAGGCATTCAGTAATCTGTGGACTATCAGAGTGTTGATGAAACACAGAAATTGCATCGGGATTGAATACAACAGTCGCCATGCTCACTTTGCTTCGTGGGAGTAATGTCTCAAACACTCTACGCTTTGATCGTTCCCTGGAAGACCAGTAGTAGTTTCCGATGCACATCTGGAGGCATTCTGTAATCTGTGGACTATCAGAGTGTTGATGAAACACAGAAATTGCATCGGGATTGAATACAACAGTCACCATGCGCACTTACGTCCATGGGAGTAATGTCTCTAACAGTCTACGCTTTGATCGTTCCCTGGAAGACCAGTAGCGCTTTCCGATGCACATCTGGATGCTTTCCGTAAACTGTGGACTATCAGAGTGTTGATGAAGCACAGAAGTTGCATGGGGATAGAATACAACAGTCACCATGCGCACTTTCCTCCATGGTAGTAATGTCTCAAACAGTCTACACTTTGATCGTTCCCTGGAAGACCAGTAGTAGTTTTCGATGCACATCTGGAGGCATTCTGTAATCTGTGGACTATCAGAGTGTTGATGAAACACAGAAATTGCATCGGGATTGAATACAACAGCCACCATGCGCACTTTCCTCCATGGGAGTAATGTCTCTAACAGTCTACGCTTTGATCGTTCCCTGGAAGACCAGAAGTACTTTCCGATGCACATCTGGAGGCATTCTGTAATCTGTAGACTATCCGAGTGTTGATGAAACATAGAAATTGCATCGGGATTGAATACAACAGTCACCATGCGCACTTTCTTCCATGGGAGTAATGTCTCAAACAGTCTACGATTTGATCGTTCCCTGGAAGACCAGTAGTAGTTTCCGATTCACATCTGGAGGCATTCTGTAATCTGTGGACTATCAGAGTGTTGATGAAACACAGAAATTGCATCGGGATTGAATACAACAGTCACCATGCGAACTTTCCTCCATGGGAGTAATATTCAAACAGTCTCCGCTTTGATCGTTCCCTGGAAGACCGGTAGTAGTTTCCGATGCACATCTGGTGGCATTCAGTAATCTGTGGACTATCAGAGTGTTGATGAAACACAGAAATTGCACCGGGATTGAATACAACAGTCACCATGCGCTACTACCTCCACGAGAGTAATGTCTCAAACAGGCTACGCTTTGACCGTTCCCTGGAAGACCAGTAGTAGTTTCCGATGCACATCTGGTGGCATTCCGTAATCTGTAGACTATCAGAGTGTTGTTGAAAGACAGGTATTGCATCGGGAATGAATACAACAGTAACCATGCGCACTTTCCTCCACGGGAGTAATGTCTCAAACAGTCTACGCTTTGATCGTTCCCTGGAAGGCCAGTAGTAGTTTCCGATGCACATCTGGAGGCATTCTGTAATTTGTGGACTATCAGAGTGTTGATGAAACACAGAAATTGCATCGGGATTGAATACAACAGTCACCATGCGCACTTTCTTCCATGGGAGTAATGTCTCAATCAGTCTACGATTTGATCGTTCCCTGGAAGACCAGTAGTAGTTTCCGATGCACATCTGTAGGCATTCTGAAATCTGTGCAGTATCAGAGTGTTGATGAAACACAGAAATTGCATCGGGATTGAATACAACAGTCACCATGCGAACGTTCCTCCATGGGAGTAATTCTCAAACAGTCTCCGCTTTGATCGTTCCCTGGAAGACCAGTAGTAGTTTCCGATGCACATCTGGAGGCATTCTGTAATCTGTGGACTATCAGAGTGTTAATGAAACACAGAAATTGCATCGGGATTGAATACAACAGTCACCATGCGCACTTTCCTCCATGGGAGTAACGTCTCTAACAGTCTACGCTTTGATCGTTCCCTGGAAGACCAGTAGTACTTTCCGATGCACATCTGGAGGCATTCTGTAATCTGTGGAGTATCAGAGTGTTGATGAAACACACAAATTGCATCGGGATTGAATACAACAGTCGCCAAGCTCACTTTGCTTCATGGGAGTAATGTCTCAAACACTCTACGCTTTGATCGTTCCCTGGAAGACCAGTAGTAGTTTCCGATGCACATCTGGAGGCATTCTGTAATCTGTGGACTATCAGAGTGTTGATGAGACACAGAAATTGCATCGGGATGGAATACAACAGTCACCATGAGCACTTACCTCCATGGGAGTAATGTCTCTAAAAGTTTACGCTTTGATCGTTCCCTGGAAGACCAGTAGAGCTTTCCGATGCACATCTGGAGGCTTCCCGTAAACTGTGGACTATCAGAGTGTTGATGAAGCACAGATATTGCATGGGGATAGAATACAACAGTCACCATGCGCACTTTCCTCCATGGGAGTAATGTCTCAAACAGTCTACTCTTTGATCGTTCCCTGGAAGACCAGTAGTAGTTTTCGATGCACATCTGGAGGCATTCTGTAATCTGTGGACTATCAGAGTGTTGATGAAACACAGAAATTGCATCGGGATTGAATACAACAGCCACCGTGCGCACTTTCCTCCATGGGAGTAATGTCTCCAACAGTCTATGCTTTGATCGTTCCTGGAAGACCAGTAGTACTTTCCGATGCACATCTGGAGGCATTCTGTAATCTGTGGACTATCAGAGTGTTGATGAAACACAGAAATTGCATCGGGATTGAATACAACAGTCACCATGCGCACTTTCCTCCAAGGCAGTAATGTCTCAAACAGTCTACGCTTTGATCGTTCCCTGGAAGACCAGTAGTAGTTTCCGATGAACATCTGGAGGCATTCTGTAATCTGTGGACTATCAGAGTGTTGATGAAACACAGAAATTGCATCGGGATTGAATACAACCGTCACCATGCGCACTTTCTACTATGGGAGTAATGTCTCAAACAGTCTACGATTTGATCGTTCATTGGAAGACCAGTAGTAGTTTCCGATGCACATCTGGACGCATTCTGTAATGTGTGGAGTATCAGAGTGTTGATGAAACACAGACATTGCATCGGGATTGAATACAACAGTCACCATGCGCACTTTCCTCCAAGGCAGTAATGTCTCAAACAGTCTACGCTTTGATCGTTCCCTGGAAGACCAGTAGTAGTTTCCGATGCACATCTGGAGGCATTCTGTAATCTGTGGACTATCAGAGTGTTGATGAGACACAGAAATTGCATCGGGATGGAATACAACAGTCACCATGAGCACTTACCTCCATGGGAGTAATGTCTCTAAAAGTCTACGCTTTGATCGTTCCCTGGAAGACCAGTAGAGCTTTCCGATGCACATCTGGAGGCTTCCCGTAAACTGTGGACTATCAGAGTGTTGATGAAGCACAGATATTGCATGGGGATAGAATACAACAGTCACCATGCACACTTTCCTCCATGGGAGTAATGTCTCAAACAGTCTACTCTTTGATCGTTCCCTGGAAGACCAGTAGTAGTTTTCGATGCACATCTGGAGGCATTCTGTAATCTGTGGACTATCAGAGTGTTGATGAAACACAGAAATTGCATCGGGATTGAATACAACAGCCACCGTGCGCACTTTCCTCCATGGGAGTAATGTCTCCAACAGTCTACGCTTTGATCGTTCCTGGAAGACCAGTAGTACTTTCCGATGCACATCTGGAGGCATTCTGTAATCTGTGGACTATCAGAGTGTAGATGAAACACAGAAATTGCATCGGGATTGAATACAACAGTCACCATGCGCACTTTCCTCCAAGGCAGTAATGTCTCAAACAGTCTACGCTTTGATCGTTCCCTGGAAGACCAGTAGTAGTTTCCGATGAACATCTGGAGGCATTCTGTAATCTGTGGACTATCAGAGTGTTGATGAAACACAGAAATTGCATCGGGATTGAATACAACCGTCACCATGCGCACTTTCTACTATGGGAGTAATGTCTCAAACAGTCTACGATTTGATCGTTCATTGGAAGACCAGTAGTAGTTTCCGATGCACATCTGGACGCATTCTGTAATGTGTGGAGTATCAGAGTGTTGATGAAACACAGACATTGCATCGGGATTGAATACAACAGTCACCATGCGCACTTTCCTCCACGGCAGTAATGTCTCAAACAGTCTACGCTTTGATCATTCCCTGGAAGACCAGTAGTAGTTTCCGATGAACATCTGGAGGCATTCTGTAATCTGTGGACTATCCGAGTGTTGATGAAACAGAGAATTTGCATCGGGATTGAATACAACAGTCACCATGCGCACTTTCTTCCATGGGAGTAATGTCTCAAACAGTCTACGATGTGATCGTTCCCTGGAAGACCAGTAGTAGTTTCCGATGCACATCTGGACGCATTCTGTAATCTGTGGAGTATCAGAGTGTTGATGAAACACAGAAATTGCATCGGGATTGAATACAACAGCCACCGTGTGCACTTTCATCCATGGGAGAAATGTCTCTAACAGTCTACGCTTTGATCGTTCCCTGGAAGACCAGTAGTACTTTTCGATGCACATCTGGAGGCATTCTGTAATCTGTGGGCTATCCGAGTGTTGATGAAACACAGAATTGCATCGGGATTGAATACAACAGTCACCATGCGCACTTTCTTCCATGGGAGTAATGTCTCAAACAGTCTACGATTTGATCGTTCCCTGGAAGACCAGTAGTAGTTTCCGATACACATCTGGAGGCATTCTGTAATCTGTGGACTATCAGAGTGTTGATGAAACACAGAAATTGCATCGGGATTGAATACAACAGTCACCATGCGAACTTTCCTCCATGGGAGTAATATTCAAACAGTCTCCGCTTTGATCGTTCCCTGGAAGACCGGTAGTAGTTTCCGATGCACATCTGGTGGCATTCAGTAATCTGTGGACTATCAGAGTGTTGATGAAACACAGAAATTGCACCGGGATTGAATACAACAGTCACCATGCGCAACTACCTCCACGAGAGTAATGTCTCAAACAGTCTACGCTTTGATCGTTCCCTGGAAGACCAGTAGTAGTTTCCGATGCACATCTGGTGGCATTCCGTAATCTGTAGACTATCAGAGTGTTGATGAAAGACAGGTATTGCATCGGGATTGAATACAACAGTCACAATGCGCACTTTCCTCCACGGGAGTAATGTCTCAAACAGTCTACGCTTTGATGGTTCCCTGAAAGACCAGTAGTAGTTTCCGATGCAAATCTGGTGGCATTCTGTGATCTGTAGACTGTCAGAGTGTTGATGAAACACAGAAATTGCATCGGGATTGAATATAACAGTCACCATGAGCACTTTCCTCCATGCGAGTAATGTCTCTAAGGGTCTACGCTTTGATCGTTCCTTGGAAGACCAGTAGTAGTTTCCGATGCACATATGGATGCTTTCTGTAATCTGTGGACTATCAGATTGTTGATGAAACACAGAAATTGCAACGGTATTGAATAAAACAGTCTCCATGCGCAGTTTCCTCCATGGGAGTAATGTCTCAAACAGTCTACGCTTTGATCGTTCCCTGGATGACCAGTAGTAGTTTCCAATGCACATCTGGTGGCATTCTGTAATCTGTAGACTATCAGAGTGTTGATGAAACACAGATATTGCATCGGGATTGAATACAACAGTCACCATGCGCACTTTCTTCCATGGGAGTAATGTCTCAATCAGTCTACGATTTGATCGTTCCCTGGAAGACCAGTAGTAGTTTCCGATGCACATCTGTAGGCATTCTGTAATCTGTGCAGTATCAGAGTGTTGATGAAACACAGAAATTGCATCGGGATTGAATACACCAGTCACCATGCGAACGTTCCTCCATGGGAGTAATTCTCAAACAGTCTCCGCTTTGATCGTTCCCTGGAAGACCAGTAGTAGTTTCCGATGAACATCTGGAGGCATTCTGTAATCTGTGGACTATCAGAGTGTTAATGAAACACAGAAATTGCATAGGGATTGAATACAACAGTCACCATGCGCACTTCCCTCCATGAGAGTAATGACTCTAACAGCCTACGCTTTGATCGTTCCCTGGAAGACCAGTGGTAGTTACAGATGCACATCTGGATGCTTTCTGTAATCTGTGGACTATCAGAGTGTTGATGAAACACATATATTGAATCGGGATTGAATACAACAGTCACCATGCGCACTTTCCTCCATGGGAGTAATGTCACTAGCAGTCTACGCTTTGATCGTTCCCTGGAAGACCAGTAGTACTTTCCGATGCACATCTGGAGGAATACTGTAATCTGTGGACTATCAGAGTGTTGATGAAACACAGAAATTGCATCGGGATTGAATACAACATTAGCCATGCTCACTTACCTTCGTGGGAGCAATGTCTCAAACACTCTACGCTTTGATCGTTCCCTGGAAGCCCAGTAGTAATTTCCGATGCACATCTGGAGGCATTCTGTAATTTGAGGACTATCAGAGTGTTGATGAAACACAGAAATTGCATCGGGATTGAATACAACAGTCACCATGCGCACTTTCTTCCATGGGAGTAATGTCTCAATCAGTCTACGATTTGATCGTTCCCTGGAAGACCAGTAGTAGTTTCCGATGCACATCTGTAGGCATTGTGTAATCTGTGCAGTATCAGAGTGTTGATGAAACACAGAAATTGCATCGGGATTGAATACAACAGTCACCATGCGAACGTTCCTCCATGGGAGTAATTCTCAAACAGTCTCCGCTTTGATCGTTCCCTGGAAGACCAGTAGTAGTTTCCGGTGCACATCTGGAGGCATTCTGTAATCTGTGGACTATCAGAGTGTTAATGAAACACAGAAATTGCATCGGGATTGAATACAACAGTCACCATGCGCACTTTCCTCCATGGGACTAATGTCTCAAACAGTCTACTCTTTGATCGTTCCCTGGAAGACCAGTAGTAGTTTTCGATGCACATCTGGAGGCATTCTGTAATCTGTGGACTATCAGAGTGTTGATGAAACACAGAAATTGCATCGGGGTTGAATACAACAGCCACCGTGCGCACTTTCCTCCATGGGAGTAATGTCTCTAACAGTCTACGCTTTGATCGTTCCCTGGAAGACCAGTAGTACTTTCCGATGCACATCTGGAGGCATTCTGTAATCTGTGGACTATCAGACTGTTGATGAAACACAGAAATTGCATCGGGATTGAATGCAACAGTCACCATGCGCACTTTCCTCCACGGCAGTAATGTATCAAACAGTCTACGCTTTGATCGTTCCCTGGAAGACCAGTAGTAGTTTCCGATGAACATCTGGAGTCATTCTGTAATCTGTGGACTATCAGAGTGTTGATGAAACACAGAAATTGCATCGGGATTGAATACAACAGTCACCATGCGCACTTTCTACTATGGGAGTAATGTCTCAAACAGTCTACGATTTGATCGTTCATTGGAAGACCAGTAGTAGTTTCCGATGCACATCTGGACGCATTCTGTAATCTGTGGAGTATCAGAGTGTTGATGAAACACAGACATTGCATCGGGATTGAATACAACAGACACCATGCGCACTTTCCTCCACGGCAGTAATGTCTCAAACAGTCTACGCTTTGATCGTTCCCTGGAAGACCAGTAGTAGTTTCCGATGAACATCTGGAGGCATTCTGTAATCTGTGGACTATCCGAGTGTTGATGAAACACAGAAATTGCATCGGGATTGAATACAACAGTCACCATGCGCACTTTCTTCCATGGGAGTAATGTCTCAAACAGTCTACGATTTGATCGTTCCCTGGAAGACCAGTAGTAGTTACAGATGCACATCTGGACGCATTCTGTAATCTGTGGAGTATCAGGGTGTTAATAAAACACAGAAATTGCATCGGGATTGAATACAACAGTCCCCATGCGCACTTCCCTCAATGGGAGTAATGTCTCAAAGAGTTTACGCTTTGATCGTTCGATGGAAGACCAGTAGTAGTTTCCGATGCACATCTGGAGGCATTCTGTAATCTGTGGACTATCAGAGTGTTGATGAAACACAGAAATAGCATCGGGATAGTATACAACAGTCACCATGCTCACTTTCCTCCATGGGAGTAATGTCTCTAACAGTCTACGCTTTGATCGTTCCCTGGAAGACCAGTAGTAGTTTCCGATGCACATCTGGAGGCATTCTGTAATCTGTGGACTATCAGAGCGTTGATGAAACACAAAAATTGCATCGGGATTGAATACAACAGTCACCATGCGAACTTTCCTCCATGGGAGTAATATTCAAACAGTCACCGCTTTGATCGTTCCCTGGAAGACCAGTAGTAGTTTCCGATGCACATCTGGTGGCATTCTGTAATCTGTGGACTATCAGAGTGTTGATGAAACACAGAAATTGCACCGGGACTGAATACAACAGTCACCATGAGCACTTTCCTCCATGCGAGTAATGTCTCTAAGAGTCTACGCTTTGATCGTTCCCTGGAAGACCGGTAGTAGTTTCCAATGCACATATGGATGCTTTCTGTAATCTGTGGAGTATCAGATTGTTGATGAAATACAGAAATTGCAACGGTATTTAATAAAACAGTCTCCATGCGCAGTTTCATCCATGGGAGTAATGTCTCAAACAGTCTACGCTTTGATCGTTCCCTGGAAGACCAGTAGTAGTTTCCAATGCACATCTGGTGGCATTCTGTAATCTGTAGACTATCAGAGTGTTGATGAAACACAGATATTGCATCGGGATTGAATACAACAGTCACCATGCGCACTTCCCTCCATGGGAGTAATAACTCTAACAGCCTACGCTTTGATCGTTCCCTGGAAGACCAGTAGTAGTTACAGATGCACATCTATATGCTTTCTGTAATCTGTGGACTATCAGAGTGTTGATGAAACACAGAAATTGCATCGGGATTGAATACAACAGTCACAATGCGCACTTTTCTCCATGGGAGTAATGTCTCTAGCAGTCTACGCTTTGATCGTTCCCTGGAAGACCAGTAGTACTTTGCGATGCACATCTGGAGGCATACTGTAATCCGTGGACTATCAGAGTGTTGATGAAACACAGAAATTGCATCGGGATTGAATACAACATTCACCATGCTCACTTACCTTCATGGGAGCAATGTCTCAAACACTCTACGCTTTGATCGTTCCCTGGAAGCCAAGTAGTAGTTTCCGATGCACATCTGGAGGCATTCTGTAATTTGTGGACTATCAGAGTGTTGATGAAACACAGATTTTGCATCGGGATTGAATACAACAGTCACCATGCACACTTTCTTCCATGGGAGTAATGTCTCAATCAGTCTACTATTTGATCGTTCCCTGGAAGACCAGTAGTAGTTTCCGATGCACATCTGTAGGCATTCTGTAATCTGTGCAGTATCAGAGTGTTGATGAAACACAGAAATTGCATCGGGATTGAATACAACAGTCACCATGCGAACTTTCCTCCATGGGAGTAATTCCCAAACAGTCTCCGCTTTGATCGTTCCCTGGAAGACCAGTAGTAGTTTCCGATGCACTTCTGGATGCATTCTGTAATCTGTGCACTATCAGAGTGTTGATGAAACACAGAAATTGCATCGGGATTGAATACAACAGTCACCAAGCGCACTTTCCTCCAAGGGAGTAATGTCTCTAACAGTCTACGCTTTGATCGTTCCCTGGAAGACCAGTAGTAGTTTCCGATGCACATCTGGTGGCATTCTGAAATCTGTGGACTATCAGAGTGTTGATGAAACACAGAAATTGCATCGGGATTGAATACAACATTCGCCATGCTCACTTTGCTTCATGGGAGTAATGTCTCAAACACTCTACGCTTTGATCGTTCCCTGGAAGACCAGTAGTTGTTTCCGATGCACATCTGGAGGCATTCTGTAATCTGTGGACTATCAGAGTGTTGATGAAACACAGAAATTGCATCGGGATTGAATACAACAGTCACCATGCGCACTTACCTCCATGGGAGTAATGTGTCTAACAGTCTACGCTTTGATCGTTCCCTGGAAGACCAGTAGAGCTTTCCGATGCACATCTGGAGGCTTTCCGTAAACTGTGGACTATCAGAGTGTTGATGAAGCACAGATATTGCATAGGGATAGAATACAACAGTCACCATGCGCACTTTCCTCCATGGGAGTAATGTCTCAAACAGTCTACTGTTTGATCGTTCCCTGGAAGACCAGTAGAAGTTTCCGATGCACATCTGGAGGCATTCTGTAATCTGTGGACTATCAGAGTGTTGATGAAACACAGAAACTGCATCGGGATTGAATACAACCGTCACCATGCGCACTTCCCTCAATGGCAGTAATGTCTCAAAGAGTTTACGCTTTGATCGTTCGATGGAAGACCAGTAGCTGTTTCCAATGCACATCTGGAGGCATTCTGTAATCTGTGGACTATCAGAGTGTTGATGAAGCACAGAAATTGCATCGGCATTGAATATAACAGTCACCATGCGCAACTACCTCCACGGGAGTAATGTCTCAAACAGTCTACGCTTTGATCGTTCCCTGGAAGACCAGTAGAGCTTTCCGATGCACATCTGGTGGCATTCCGTAATCTGTAGACTGTCAGAGTGTTGATGAAACACAGAAATTGCATCGGGATTGAATACAACAGTCACCATGAGCACTTTCTCCATGCGAGTAATGTCTCTAAGAGTCTACGCTTTTATCGTTCCCTGGAAGACCAGCAGTAGTTTCCGATGTACATATGGATGCTTTCTGAATTCTGTGGACTATCAGAGTGTTGATGAAACACAGAAATTGCATCGGGATTGAATACAACAGTCACCATGCGCACTTTCCTCCATGGGAGTAATGTCTCTAACAGTCTACGCTTTGATCGTTCCCTGGAAGACCAGTAGTACTTTCCGATGCTCATCTGGAGGGATTCTGTAATCTGTGGACTATCAGAGTGTTGATGAAACACAGAAATTGCATCGGGATTGAATACAACAGTCGCCATGCTCACTTTGCTTCATGGGAGTAATGTCTCAAACACTCTACGCTTAGATCGCTCCCTGGAAGACCAGTAGTAGTTTCCGATGCACATCTGGAGGCATTCTGTAATCTGTGGACTATCAGAGTGATGATGAAACACAGAAATTGCATCCTGATTGAATACAACAGTCACCATGCGCACTTACCTCCATGGGAGTAATGTCTCTAACAGTCTACGCTTTGATCGTTCCCTGAAAGACCAGTAGAGCTTTCCGATGCACATTTGGAGGCTTTCCGTAAACTGTGGACTATCAGAGTGTTGATGAAGCACAGAAATTGCATGGGGATAGAATACAACAGTCACCATGCGCACTTTCCTCCATGGGAGTAATGTCTCTAACAGTCAACGCTTTGATCGTTCCCTGGAAGACCAGTAGTAGTTTCCGATGCACATCTGGAGGCATTCTGTAATCTGTGGACTATCAGAGTGTTGATGAAACACAGAAATTGCATCGGGATTGAATACAACAGTCACCATGCGCACTTTCCTCCACGGCAGTAATGTCTCAAACAGTCTACGCTTTGATCGTTCCCTGGAAGACCAGTAGTAGTTTCCGATGAACATCTGGAGGCATTCTGTAATCTGTGGACTATCAGAGTGTTGATGAAACACAGAAATTGCATCGGGATTGAATACAACAGTCACCATGCGCACTTTCCTCCATGGCAGTAATGTCTCAAACAGTCTACGATTTGATCGTTCCCTGGAAGACCAGTAGTAGTTTCCGATGCACATCTGGACGCATTCTGTAATCTGTGGAGTATCAGAGTGTTGATGAAACACAGAAATTGCATCGGGATTGAATACAACAGTCACCATGCGCACTTTCCTCCATGGGAGTAATGTCTCAAACACTCTACGCTTTGATCGTTCCTTGGAAGACCAGTAGTGGTTTCCGATGCACATCTGGTGGCACTCTGTAATCTGTAGACTATCAGAGTGTTGATGAAACACAGATATTGCATCGGGATTGAATACAACAGTCACCATGCGCACTTCCCTCCATGGGCGTAATGACTCTAACAGCCTACGCTTTGATCGTTCCCTGGAAGACCAGTAGTAGTTACAGATGCACATCTGGATGTTTTCTGTAATCTGTGGACTATCAGAGTGTTGATGAAACACAGATATTGCATCCTGATTGAATACAACAGTCACCATGCGCACTTTCCTCCATGGGAGTAATGTCTCTAACAGTCAACGCTTTGATCGTTCCCTGGAAGACCAGTAGTACCTTCCGATGCACATCTGGAGGCATTCTGTAATCTGTGGACTATCAGAGTGTTGTTGAAACACAGAAATTTCATCGGGATTGAATACAACAGTCACCATGCGCACTTTCCTCCATGGGAGTAATGTCTCTAACACTCAACGCTTTGATCGTTCCCTGGAAGACCAGTAGTAGTTACAGATGCACATCTGGATGTTTTCTGTAATCTGTGGACTATCAGAGTGTTGATGAAACACAGATATTGCATCCTGATTGAATACAACAGTCACCATGCGCACTTTCCTCCATGGGAGTAATGTCTCTAACAGTCAACGCTTTGATCGTTCCCTGGAAGACCAGTAGTACTTTCCGATGCACATCTGGTGGCATTCTGTAATCTGTGGACTATCAGAGTGTTGTTGAAACACAGAAATTTCATCGGGATTGAATACAACAGTCACCATGCGCACTTTCCTCCATGGGAGTAATGTCTCTAAAACTCAACGTTTTGATCGTTCCCTGGAAGACCAGTAGTACTTTCCGATGCACATCTGGAGGCATTCTGTAATCTGTGGACTATCAGAGTGTTGAAGAAACACAGAAATTGCATCGGGATTGAATACAACAGTCACCATGCGCACTTTCCTCCATGGGAGTAATGTCTCTAACAGTCAACGCTTTGATCGTTCCCTGGAAGACCAGTAGTACTTTCCGATGCACATCTGGAGGCATTCTGTAATCTGTGGACTATCAGAGTGTTGATGAAACACAGAAATTGCATCGGGATTAAATACAACAGTCACCATGCGCACTTTCCTCCATGGGAGTAATGTCTCAAACACTCTACGCTTTGATCGTTCCTTGGAAGACCAGTAGTAGTTTCCGATGCACATCTGGAGGCATTCTGTAATCTGTGGACTATCAGAGTGATGATGAAACACAGAAATTGCATCCTGATTGAATACAACAGTCACCATGCGCACTTACCTCCATGGGTGTAATGTCTCTAACAGTCTACGCTTTGATCGTTCCCTGGAAGACCAGTAGAGCTTTCCGATGCACATCTGGAGGCATTCTGTAATCTGTGGACTATCAGAGTGTTGATGAAACACAGAAATTGCATCGGGATTGAATACAACAGTCACCATGCGCACTTTCCTCCATGGCAGTAATGTCTCAAACAGTCTACGCTTTGATCGTTCCCTGGAAGACCAGTAGTAGTTTCCGATGCACATCTGGTGGCATTCTGTAATCTGTGGACTATCAGAGTGTTGATGAAACACAGAAATTGCATCCGGATTGAATACAACAGTCACCATGCGCACTTTCCCCCATGGGAGTAATGTCTCTAACAGTCAGCGCTTTGATCGTTCCCTGGAAGACCAGTAGTACTTTCCGATGCACATCTGGAGGCATTCTGTAATCTGTGGACTATCAGAGTGTTGATGAAACACAGAAATTGCATCGGGATTGAATACAACAGTCGCCATGCTCACTTTGCTTCATGGGAGTAATGTCTCAAACACTCTACGCTTAGATCGTTACCTGGAAGACCAGTAGTAGTTTCCGATGCACATCTGGAGGCATTCTGTAATCTGTGGACTATCAGAGTGATGATGAAACACAGAAATTGCATCCCGATTGAATACAACAGTCACCATGCGCACTTACCTCCATGGGTGTAATGTCTCTAACAGTCTACGCTTTGATCGTTCCCTGGAAGACCAGTAGAGCTTTCCGATGCACATCTGGAGGCTTTCCGTAAACTGATGACTATCAGAGTGTTGATGAAGCACAGAAATTGCATGGGGATAGAATACAACAGTCACCATGCGCACTTTCCTCCATGGGAGTAATGTCTCTAACAGTCAACGCTTTGATCGTTACCTGGAAGACCAGTAGTACTTTCCGATGCACATCTGGAGGCATTCTGTAATCTGTGGACTATCAGAGTGTTGATGAAACACAGAAATTGCATCGGGATTGATACAACAATCACCATGCGCACTTTCCTCCACGGCAGTAATGTCTCAAACAGTCTACGATTTGATCGTTCCCTGGCAGACCAGTAGTAGTTTCCGATGCACATCTGGACGCATTCTGTAATATGTGGAGTATCAGAGTGTTGATGAAACACAGAAATTGCATCGGGATTGAATACAACAGTCACCATGCGCACTTTCCTCCATGGGAGTAATGTCTCTAACAGTCTACGCTTTGATCGTTCCCTGGAAGACCAGTTGTAGTTTCCAATGCACATCTGGTGGCACTCTGCAATCTGTAGACTATCAGAGTGTTGATGAAACACAGATATTGCATCGGGATTGAATACAACAGTCACCATGCGCACTTCCCTCCATGGGCGTAATGACTCTAACAGCCTACGCTTTGATCGTTCCCTGGAAGACCAGTAGTAGTTACAGATGCACATCTGGAGGTTTTCTGTAATCTGTGGACTATCAGAGTGTTGATGAAACACAGAAATTGCATCGGGATTGAATACAACAGTCACCATGCTCACTTTCCTACATGGAAGTAATGTATCAAACACTCTACGCTTTGATCGTTCCCTGGAAGCCCAGTAGTAGTTTCCGATGCACATCTGGAGGCATTCTGTAATCTGTGGACTATCAGAGTGTTGGTGAAACACAGAAATTGCTTCTTCATTGAATACAACATTCACCATGCGCGCTTTCCTCCATGGGAGTAATGTCTCTAAGAGTCTACGCTTTGATCGTTCCCTGGAAGACCAGTTGTAGTTTCCAATGCACATCTGGTGGCACTCTGTAATCTGTAGACTATCAGAGTGTTGATGAAACACAGAAATTGCATCGGGATTGAATACAACAGTCACCATGCTCACTTTCCTCCACGGCAGTAATGTCTCAAAAAGTCTACTCTTTGATCCTTTCCTGGAAGACCAGTAGTAGTTTCCGATGCACATCTGGTTCCATTCTGTAATCTGTGGACTATCAGAGTGTTGATGAAACACAGAAGTTGCATCGGGATTGAATACAACAGTCACCATGCGCACTTTCCTCCACGGCAGTAATGTCTCAAAAAGTCTACTCTTTGATCGTTCCCTGGAAGACGAGTAGTAGTTCCCGATGCACATCTGGAGGCATTCTGTAATCTGTGGACTATCAGAGTGTTGATGAAACACAGAAATTGCATCGGTATTGAATACAGCAGTCACCATGCGCAGTTTCCTCCATGGGAGTAATGTCTCTAACAGTCTACGATTTGATCGTTCCCTGGAAGACCAGTAGTACTTTCCGATGCACGTCTGGAGGCATTCTGTAATCTGAGGACTATCAGAGTGTTGATGAAACACAGAAATTGCATCGGGATTGAATACAACAGTCACCATGCTCACTTTCCTCCATGGGAGTAATGTCTCTAACAGTCTACGCTTTGATCGTTCCCTCGAAGACCAGTAGTACTTTCCGATGCAGATCTGGAGGCATTCTGTAATCTGTGGACTATCAGAGTGTTGATGAAACACAGAAATTGCATCGGGATTGAATACTACAGTCACCATGCTCACTTTCCTTCATGGGAGTAATGTCTCAAACACTCTACGCTTTGATCGTTCCCTGGAAGACCAGTAATAGTTTCCGATGCACATCTGGAGGCATTCTGTAATCTGTGGACTATCCGAGTGTTGATGAAACACAGAAATTGCATCGGGATTGAATACAACAGTCACCATGCGCACTTTCTTCCATGGGAGTAATGTCTCAAACAGTCTACGATTTGATCGTTCCCTGGAAGACCAGTAGTAGTTTCCAATGCACATCTGGAGGCATTCTGTAATCTAAGGAGTATCAGAGTGTTGATGAAACACAGAAATTGCATCGGGATTGAATAAACAGTCACCATGCGAACTTTCCTCCATGGGAGTAATTCTCAAACAGTCTCCGCTTTGATCGTTCCCTGGAAGACCAGTAGTAGTTTCCGATGCACATCTGGTGGCATTCTGTAATGTGTGGACTATCCGAGTGTTGATGAAACACAGAAATTGCATCGGGATTGAATACAACAGTCACCATGAGCACTTTCCTCCATGCGAGTAATGTCTCTAAGTGTCTACGCTTTGATCGTTCCCTGGAAGACCAATAGTAGTTTCCGATGCACATATGGATGCTTTCTGTAATCTGTGGACTATCAGAGTGTTGATGAAACACAGAAATTGCATCGGGATTGAATACAACAGTCACCATGCGCACTTTCTTCCATGGGAGTAATGTCTCAATCAGTCTACGATTTGATCGTTCCCTGGAAGACCAGTAGTAGTTTCCGATGCACATCTGGAGGCATTCTGTAATCTGTGGAGTATCAGAGTGTTGATGAAACACAGAAATTGCATCGGGATTGAATACAACAGTCACCATGCGAACTTTCCTCCATGGGAGTAATTCTCAAACAGACTCCGCTTTGATCGTTCCCTGGAAGACCAGTAGTAGTTTCCGATGCACGTCTGGTGGCATTCTGTAATCTGTGGACAATCAGAGTGTTGACGAAACACAGAAATTGCATCGGGATTGAATAAACAGTCACCATGCGAACTTTCCTCCATGGGAGTAATTCTCAGACAGTCTCCGCTTTGATCGTTCCCTGGAAGACCAGTAGTAGTTTCCGATGCACATCTGGTGGCATTCTGTAATGTGTGGACTATCCGGGTGTTGATGAAACACAGAAATTGCATCGGGATTGAATACAACAGTCACCATGAGCAATTTCCTCCATGCGAGTAATGTCTCTAAGTGTCTACGCTTTGATCGTTCCCTGGAAGACCAATAGTAGTTTCCGATGCACATATGGATGCGTTCTGTAATCTGTGGACTATCAGAGTGTTGATGAAACACAGAAATTGCATCGGGATTGAATACAACAGTCACCATGCGCACTTTCTTCCATGGGAGTAATGTCTCAATCAGTCTACGATTTGATCGTTCCCTGGAAGACCAGTAGTAGTTTCCGATGCACATCTGGAGGCATTCTGTAATCTGTGGAGTATCAGAGTGTTGATGAAACACAGAAATTGCATCGGGATTGAATACAACAGTCACCATGCGAACTTTCCTCCATGGGAGTAATTCTCAAACAGTCTCCGCTTTGATCGTTCCCTGGAAGACCAGTAGTAGTTTCCGATGCACGTCTGGTGGCATTCTGTAATCTGTGGACAATCAGAGTGTTGACGAAACACAGAAATTGCATCGGGATTGTATACAAGAGTCACCATGCGCACTTTCCTCCATGGGAGTAATGTCTCTAACAGTCTACGCTTCGATCGTTCCCTGGAAGACCAGTAGTAGTTTCCGATGCTCATCTGGAGGCTTTCCGTAATTTGTGGAGAATCAGAGTGTTGATGAAACACAGAAATTGCATCGGGATAGAATACAACAGTCACCATGCGAACTTTCCTCCACAGCAGTAATGGCTCAAACAGTCTAGGCTTTGATCGTTCCCTGGGAGACCAGTAGTAGTTTCCGATGAACATCTAAAGGCATTCTGTAATCTGTAGACTATCAGAGTTTTGTGAAACACAGAAATTGCATCGGGATTGAATACAACAGTCACCATGCGCACTTTCCTCGACGGGAGTAATGTCTCAAACAGTCTACGCTTTGATCGTTCCCTGAAAGACCAGTAGTAGTTTCCGATGCACATCTGGTGGCATTCTGTAATCTGTAGACTGTCAGAGTGTTGATGAAACACAGAAATTGCATCGGGATTGAATACAACAGTTACCATGGGCACTTTCCTCCACGGGAGTAATGTCTCAAACAGTCTACGCTTTGATCGTTCCCTGTAAGACCTGTAGTACTTTCCGATGCACATCTGGAGACTTTCGGTAAACTGTGGACTATCAGAGTGTTGATGAAACACAGAAATTTCATCGGGATTGAATACAACAGTCGCCATGCGCACTTTCCTCCATGGGAGTAATGTCTCTAACAGTCTACGCTTTGATCGTTCCCTGGAAGCCCAGTAGTACTTTCCGATGTACATCTGGAGGCATTCTGTAACTGTGGACTATCAGAGTGTTGATGAAACACAGAAATTGCATCGGGATTGAATACAACAGTCACCATGCTCACTTTCCTTCATGGAAGTAATGTATCAAACACTCTACGCTTTGATCGTTCCCTGGAAGCCCAGTAGTAGTTTCCGATGCACATCTGGAGGCATTCTGTAATCTGTGGACTATCAGAGTGTTGGTGAAACACAGAAATTGCTTCGGGATTGAATACAACATTCATCATGCGCACTTTCCTCCATGGGAGAAATGTCTCTAAGAGTCTACGCTTTGATCGTTCCCTGGAAGACCAGTTGTAGTTTACAATGCACATCTGGTGGCACTCTGTAATCTGTAGACTATCGGAGTGTTGATGAAACACAGATATTGCATCGGGATTGAATACAACAGTCACCATGAGCACTTCCCTCCATGGGCGTAATGACTCTAACAGCCTATGCTTTGATCGTTCCCTGGAAGACCAGTAGTAGTTACAGATGCACATCTGGATGCTTTCTGTAATCTGTGGACTATCAGAGTGTTGATGAAACACAGATATTGCATCGGGATTGAATACAACAGTCACCATGCGCACTTTCCTCCGTGGGAGTAATGTCTCTAGCAGTCTACGCTTTGATCGTTCCCTGGAAGACCAGTAGTACTTTCCGATGCACATCTTGAGGCATACTGTAATCTGTGGACTATCAGAGTGTTGATGAAATACAGAGATTGCATCGGGATTGAATACAACAATCACCATGCTCACTTTCCTTCATGGGAGTAATGTCTCAAACACTCTACGCTTTGATCGTTCCCTGGAAGCCCTGTAGTAGTTTCCGATGCACATCTGGAGGCAATCTGTAATCTGTGGACTATCAGAGTGTTGGTGAAACACAGAAATTACATCGGGCTTGAATACAACAGTCACCATGCGCACTTTCTTCCATGGGAGTAATGTCTCAATCAGTCTACGCTACGATCGTTCCCTGGAAGACCAGTAGTAGTTTCCGATGCTCATCTGGAGGCTTTCCGTAATTTGTGGACTATCAGAGTGTTGATGAAACACTGAAATTGCATCGGGATAGAATACAACTGTCACCATGCGAACTTTCCTCCACGGCAGTAATGTCTCAAACATTCTACGCTTTGATCGTTCCCTGGGAGACCAGTAGTAGTTTCCGATGAACATCTGGAGGCATTCTGTAATCTGTGGACTATCAGAGTGGTTTGAAACACAGAAATTGCATCGGGATTGAATAAAACTGTCACCATGTGCACTTTCCTCCACGGGAGTAATGTCTCAAACAGTCTACGCTTTGATCGTTCCCTGAAAGACCAGTAGTAGTTTCCGATACACATCTGGAGGCATTCTCTTATGTGTGGAGTATCAGAGTGTTGATGAAACACAGAAATTGCATCGGGATTGAATACAACATTCACCATGCTCACTTTCCTTCATGGGAGTATTGTCTCAAACACTCTACGCTTTGATCGTTCCCTGGAAGACCAGTAGTAGTTTCCGATACACATCTGGAGGCATTCTCTAATGTGTGGAGTATCAGAGTGTTGATGAAACACAGAAATTGCATCGGGATTGAATACAACAGTCACCATGCGAACTTTCCTCCATGGGAGTAATTCTCAAACAGTCTACTCTTTGATCGTTCCCCGGAAGACCAGTAGTAGTTTCCGATGCACATCTGGTGGCATTCTGTAATCTGTGGACTATCAGAGTGTTGATGAAACACAGAAATTGCAACGGGATTGAATACAACAGTCACCATGCGCACTTCCACCATGGGAGTAATATCTCTAACAGTCTACACTTTGATCGTTCCCTAGAAGACCAATAGTAGTTTCCGATGCACATCTGGAGGCTTTTCGTAATATGTGGACTATCAGAGTGTTGATGAAACACAGAAATTGCTTCGGGATTTAATGAACCAGTTACCATGCGCACTTTTCTCCACCGCAGTAATGTCTCAAACAATCTACGTTTGATCGTTGCCTGGGAGACCAGTAGTAGTTTCCGATGAACATCTGGAGGCATTCTGTAATCTGTGGACTATTAGAGTGTTGATGAAACACAGAAATTGCATCGGGATTGAATACAACAGTCACCATGCGCACTTTCCTCCATTGGAGTAATGTCTCAAACAGTCTACGCTTTGATCGTTCCCTGAAAGACCACTAGTAGTTTCCGATGCACATCTGGTGGCATTCTGTAATCTGTAGACTGTCAGAGTGTTGATGAAACACAGAAATTGCATCGGGATTGAATACAACAGTCACCATGCGCACTTTCCTCCATGGGAGTAATTACTCTAACAGCCTACGCTTTGATCGTTCCCTGGAAGACCAGTAGTACTTACAGATGCACATCTGGAAGCTTTCTGTAATCTGTGGACTATCAGAGTGTTGATGAAACACAGATATGGCATCGGGATTGAATGCAACAGTCACCATGCGCACTTCCCTCCATGGGAGTAATGTCTCTAGCAGTCTACGCTTTGATCGTTCCCTGGAAGACCAGTAGTACTTTCCGATGCACATCTGGAGGCATACTGTAATCTGTGGACTATCAGAGTGTTGATGAAACACAGAAATTGCATCGGGATTGAATACAACATTCACCATGCTCACTTTCCTCCATGGGAGTAATGTCTCAAACACTCTACGCTTTGATCGTTCCCTGGAAGACCAGTAGTAGTTTCCGATGCACATATGGAGGCATTCTATAATCTGTGGACTATCAGAGTGTTGATGAAACACAGAAATTGCATCGGGATTGAATACAACAGTTACCATGCGCACTTACCTCCATGGGAGTAATGTCTCTAACAGTCTAAGCTTTGATCGTTCCCTGGAAGACCAGTAGAGCTTTCCGATGCACATCTGGAGGCTTTCCATAAACTGTGGACTATCAGAGTGTTGATGAAACACAGAAATTGCATCGGGATTGAATACAACAGTCACCATGCGCACTTTATTCCATGGGAGTAATGTCTCAATCAGCCTACGATTTGATCGTTCATTGGAAGACCAGTAGTAGTTTCCGATGCACATCTGGAGGCATTCTGTAATCTGTGGAGTCTCAGAGTGTTGATGAAACACAGAAATTGCATCGGGATTGAATACAACAGTCACCATGCGGACGTTCCTCCATGAGAATAATTCTCAAACAGTCTCCGCTTTGATCGTTCCCTGGAAGACCAGTAGTAGTTTCCGATGCACATCTGGAGGCTTTCCGTAATTTGTGGACTATCAGAGTGTTGATGAAACACAGAAATTGCATCGGGATTGAATACAACAGTCACCATGAGCACTTTCCTCCACGGCAGTAATGTCTCTAACAGTCTACGCTTTGATCGTTCTCTGAAAGACCAGTAGTAGTTTCCGAATCACATCTGGTGGCCATCTGTAATCTGTAGACTGTCAGAGTGTTGATGAAACACAGAAATTGCATCGGGATTGAATACAACAGTCACCATGCGCACTTTCCTCCATGGGAGTAATGTCTCTAAGAGTCTACGCTTTGATCGTCCCCTGGAAGACCAGTAGTACTTTCCGATGCACATCTGGAGGCTTTCCGTAAACTGTGGGCTATCAGAGTGTTGATGAAGCACAGAAACTGCATGGGGATAGAATACAACAGTCACCATGCGCACTTTCCTCGACGGCAGTAGTGTCTCAAACAGTCTACGCTTTGATTGTTCCCTGGAAGACCAGTAGTACTTTCCGATGCACATCTGGAGGCATACTGTAATCAGTGGACTATCAGAGTGTTGATGAAACACAGAAATTGCATCGGGATTGAATACAACATCCACCATGCTCACTTTCCTTAATGGGAGTAATGTCTCAAACACTCTACGCTTTGAACGTTCCCTGGAAGACCAGTAGTAATTTCCGACGCACATCTGGAGACATTCTGTAATCTGTGGACTATCAGAGTGGTGATGAAACACAGAAATTGCATCGGGATTGAATACAACAGTCACCATGCGCACTTTCTTCCATGGGAGTAATGTCTCAAACAGAATACGATTTGATCGTTCATTGGAAGACCAGTAGTAGTTTCCGATGCACATCTGGAGGCATTCTGTAATCTGTGGAGTATCAGAGTGTTGATGAAACACAGAAATTGCATCGGGATTGAATACAACAGTCACCATGCGGACGTTCCTCCATGAGAATAATTCTCAAACAGTCTCCGCTTTGATCGTTCCCTGGAAGACCAGTAGTAGTTTCCGATGCACATCTGGAGGCTTTCCGTAATTTGTGGACTATCAGAGTGTTGATGAAACACAGAAATTGCATCGGGATTGAATACAACAGTCACCATGAGCACTTTCCTCCACGGCAGTAATGTCTCTAACAGTCTACGCTTTGATCGTTCTCTGAAAGACCAGTAGCAGTTTCCGATGCACATCTGGTGGCCATCTGTAATCTGTAGACTGTCAGAGTGTTGATGAAACACAGAAATTGCATCGGGATTGAATTTAACAGTCACCATGCGCACAATCCTCCATGGGAGTAATCTCTCTAACAGTCTACGCTTTGATCGTTCCCAGGAAGACCAGTAGTACTTTCCGATGCACATCTGGAGGCTTTCCGTGAACTGTGGGCTATCAGAGTGTTGATGAAGCACAGAAATTGCATCGGGATTGAATACAACAGTCTCCATGCGCACTTTCCTCCATGGGAGTAATGTCTCAAACAGTCTACTCTTTGATCGATCCCTGGAAGGCCAGTAGTAGTTTCCGATGCACATCTGGAGGCTTTCCGTAATTTGTGGACTATCAGAGTGTTGATGAAACACAGAAATTGCATCGGGATTGAATGCAACAGTCACCATGCGCACTTCCCTCCATGGGAGTAATGTCTCTAGCAGTCTACGCTTTGATCGTTCCCTGGAAGACCAGTAGTACTTTCCGATGCACATCTGGAGGCATACTGTAATCTGTGGACTATCAGAGTGTTGATGAAACACAGAAATTGCATCGGGATTGAATACAACATTCACCATGCTCACTTTCCTCCATGGGAGTAATGTCTCAAACACTCTACGCTTTGATCGTTCCCTGGAAGACCAGTAGTAGTTTCCGATGCACATATGGAGGCATTCTATAATCTGTGGGCTATCAGAGTGTTGATGAAACACAGAAATTGCATCGGGATTGAATACAACAGTTACCATGCGCACTTACCTCCATGGGAGTAATGTCTCTAACAGTCTAAGCTTTGATCGTTCCCTGGAAGACCAGTAGAGCTTTCCGATGCACATCTGGAGGCTTTCCATAAACTGTGGACTATCAGAGTGTTGATGAAACACAGAAATTGCATCGGGATTGAATACAACAGTCACCATGCGCACTTTCTTCCATGGGAGTAATGTCTCAAACAGCCTACGATTTGATCGTTCATTGGAAGACCAGTAGTAGTTTCCGATGCACATCTGGAGGCATTCTGTAATCTGTGGAGTCTCAGAGTGTTGATGAAACACAGAAATTGCATCGGGATTGAATACAACAGTCACCATGCGGACGTTCCTCCATGAGAATAATTCTCAAACAGTCTCCGCTTTGATCGTTCCCTGGAAGACCAGTAGTAGTTTCCGATGCACATCTGGAGGCTTTCCGTAATTTGTGGACTATCAGAGTGTTGATGAAACACAGAAATTGCATCGGGATTGAATACAACAGTCACCATGAGCACTTTCCTCCACGGCAGTAATGTCTCTAACAGTCTACGCTTTGATCGTTCTCTGAAAGACCAGTAGTAGTTTCCGAATCACATCTGGTGGCCATCTGTAATCTGTAGACTGTCAGAGTGTTGATGAAACACAGAAATTGCATCGGGATTGAATACAACAGTCACCATGCGCACTTTCCTCCATGGGAGTAATGTCTCTAAGAGTCTACGCTTTGATCGTCCCCTGGAAGACCAGTAGTACTTTCCGATGCACATCTGGAGGCTTTCCGTAAACTGTGGGCTATCAGAGTGTTGATGAAGCACAGAAACTGCATGGGGATAGAATACAACAGTCACCATGCGCACTTTCCTCGACGGCAGTAGTGTCTCAAACAGTCTACGCTTTGATTGTTCCCTGGAAGACCAGTAGTACTTTCCGATGCACATCTGGAGGCATACTGTAATCAGTGGACTATCAGAGTGTTGATGAAACACAGAAATTGCATCGGGATTGAATACAACATCCACCATGCTCACTTTCCTTAATGGGAGTAATGTCTCAAACACTCTACGCTTTGAACGTTCCCTGGAAGACCAGTAGTAATTTCCGACGCACATCTGGAGACATTCTGTAATCTGTGGACTATCAGAGTGGTGATGAAACACAGAAATTGCATCGGGATTGAATACAACAGTCACCATGCGCACTTTCTTCCATGGGAGTAATGTCTCAAACAGAATACGATTTGATCGTTCATTGGAAGACCAGTAGTAGTTTCCGATGCACATCTGGAGGCATTCTGTAATCTGTGGAGTATCAGAGTGTTGATGAAACACAGAAATTGCATCGGGATTGAATACAACAGTCACCATGCGGACGTTCCTCCATGAGAATAATTCTCAAACAGTCTCCGCTTTGATCGTTCCCTGGAAGACCAGTAGTAGTTTCCGATGCACATCTGGAGGCTTTCCGTAATTTGTGGACTATCAGAGTGTTGATGAAACACAGAAATTGCATCGGGATTGAATACAACAGTCACCATGAGCACTTTCCTCCACGGCAGTAATGTCTCTAACAGTCTACGCTTTGATCGTTCTCTGAAAGACCAGTAGCAGTTTCCGATGCACATCTGGTGGCCATCTGTAATCTGTAGACTGTCAGAGTGTTGATGAAACACAGAAATTGCATCGGGATTGAATTTAACAGTCACCATGCGCACAATCCTCCATGGGAGTAATGTCTCTAACAGTCTACGCTTTGATCGTTCCCAGGAAGACCAGTAGTACTTTCCGATGCACATCTGGAGGCTTTCCGTGAACTGTGGGCTATCAGAGTGTTGATGAAGCACAGAAATTGCATCGGGATTGAATACAACAGTCTCCATGCGCACTTTCCTCCATGGGAGTAATGTCTCAAACAGTCTACTCTTTGATCGATCCCTGGAAGGCCAGTAGTAGTTTCCGATGCACATCTGGAGGCTTTCCGTAATTTGTGGACTATCAGAGTGTTGATGAAACACAGAAATTGCATCGGGATTGAATGCAACAGTCACCATGCGCACTTCCCTCCATGGGAGTAATGTCTCTAGCAGTCTACGCTTTGATCGTTCCCTGGAAGACCAGTAGTACTTTCCGATGCACATCTGGAGGCATACTGTAATCTGTGGACTATCAGAGTGTTGATGAAACACAGAAATTGCATCGGGATTGAATACAACATTCACCATGCTCACTTTCCTCCATGGGAGTAATGTCTCAAACACTCTACGCTTTGATCGTTCCCTGGAAGACCAGTAGTAGTTTCCGATGCACATATGGAGGCATTCTATAATCTGTGGGCTATCAGAGTGTTGATGAAACACAGAAATTGCATCGGGATTGAATACAACAGTTACCATGCGCACTTACCTCCATGGGAGTAATGTCTCTAACAGTCTAAGCTTTGATCGTTCCCTGGAAGACCAGTAGAGCTTTCCGATGCACATCTGGAGGCTTTCCATAAACTGTGGACTATCAGAGTGTTGATGAAACACAGAAATTGCATCGGGATTGAATACAACAGTCACCATGCGCACTTTCTTCCATGGGAGTAATGTCTCAAACAGCCTACGATTTGATCGTTCATTGGAAGACCAGTAGTAGTTTCCGATGCACATCTGGAGGCATTCTGTAATCTGTGGAGTCTCAGAGTGTTGATGAAACACAGAAATTGCATCGGGATTGAATACAACAGTCACCATGCGGACGTTCCTCCATGAGAATAATTCTCAAACAGTCTCCGCTTTGATCGTTCCCTGGAAGACCAGTAGTAGTTTCCGATGCACATCTGGAGGCTTTCCGTAATTTGTGGACTATCAGAGTGTTGATGAAACACAGAAATTGCATCGGGATTGAATACAACAGTCACCATGAGCACTTTCCTCCACGGCAGTAATGTCTCTAACAGTCTACGCTTTGATCGTTCTCTGAAAGACCAGTAGTAGTTTCCGAATCACATCTGGTGGCCATCTGTAATCTGTAGACTGTCAGAGTGTTGATGAAACACAGAAATTGCATCGGGATTGAATACAACAGTCACCATGCGCACTTTCCTCCATGGGAGTAATGTCTCTAAGAGTCTACGCTTTGATCGTCCCCTGGAAGACCAGTAGTACTTTCCGATGCACATCTGGAGGCTTTCCGTAAACTGTGGGCTATCAGAGTGTTGATGAAGCACAGAAACTGCATGGGGATAGAATACAACAGTCACCATGCGCACTTTCCTCGACGGCAGTAGTGTCTCAAACAGTCTACGCTTTGATTGTTCCCTGGAAGACCAGTAGTACTTTCCGATGCACATCTGGAGGCATACTGTAGTCAGTGGACTATCAGAGTGTTGATGAAACACAGAAATTGCATCGGGATTGAATACAACATCCACCATGCTCACTTTCCTTAATGGGAGTAATGTCTCAAACACTCTACGCTTTGAACGTTCCCTGGAAGACCAGTAGTAATTTCCGACGCACATCTGGAGACATTCTGTAATCTGTGGACTATCAGAGTGGTGATGAAACACAGAAATTGCATCGGGATTGAATACAACAGTCACCATGCGCACTTTCTTCCATGGGAGTAATGTCTCAAACAGAATACGATTTGATCGTTCATTGGAAGACCAGTAGTAGTTTCCGATGCACATCTGGAGGCATTCTGTAATCTGTGGAGTATCAGAGTGTTGATGAAACACAGAAATTGCATCGGGATTGAATACAACAGTCACCATGCGGACGTTCCTCCATGAGAATAATTCTCAAACAGTCTCCGCTTTGATCGTTCCCTGGAAGACCAGTAGTAGTTTCCGATGCACATCTGGAGGCTTTCCGTAATTTGTGGACTATCAGAGTGTTGATGAAACACAGAAATTGCATCGGGATTGAATACAACAGTCACCATGAGCACTTTCCTCCACGGCAGTAATGTCTCTAACAGTCTACGCTTTGATCGTTCTCTGAAAGACCAGTAGCAGTTTCCGATGCACATCTGGTGGCCATCTGTAATCTGTAGACTGTCAGAGTGTTGATGAAACACAGAAATTGCATCGGGATTGAATTTAACAGTCACCATGCGCACAATCCTCCATGGGAGTAATGTCTCTAACAGTCTACGCTTTGATCGTTCCCAGAAAGACCAGTAGTACTTTCCGATGCACATCTGGAGGCTTTCCGTGAACTGTGGGCTATCAGAGTGTTGATGAAGCACAGAAATTGCATCGGGATTGAATACAACAGTCTCCATGCGCACTTTCCTCCATGGGAGTAATGTCTCTAACAATCTACGCTTTGATCGTTCTCTGGAAGACCAGTAGTAGTTCCCGATGCACATCTGGAGGCTTTCCGTAAACTGTGGGCTATCTGAGTGTTGATGAAGCACAGAAATTGCATCTGGATTGAATACAACAGACACCATGCGCATTTTCCTCCATGGGAGTAATGTCTCTGAAAATCTACGCTTTGATCGTTCCCTGGAAGACCAGTAGTAGTTTCCGATGCATATCTGGAGGCTTTCCGTAATTTGTGGACTTTCAGAGTGTTGATGAAACACAGAAATTTCATCAGGATTTAATACAACTGTCATCATGCGCACTTTCGTCCATGGGAGTAATGTCCCAAATAGTCTACCCGTTGATCGTTCCCTGGAAGACCAGTAGTGGTTTCCGATGCACATCTGGAGGCATTCTGTAATCTGTGGACTATCAGAGTGTTGATGAAACACAGAAATTGCATCGGGATTGAATACAACAGTCACCATGCTCACTTCCCTTCATGGGAGTAATGTCTCAAACACTCTACCATTTGATCGTTCCCTGGAAGACCAGTAGTAGTTTCCGGTGCACATCTGGAAGCAATCTGTAATCTTTGGACTATCAGAGTGTTGATGAAACACAAAAAATTGCATCGGGATTGAATACAACAGTCACCATGCCCACTTTCTTCCATGGGAGTAATGTCTCAAACAGTCTACGCTTTGATCGTTCCCTTGAAGACCAGTAGTAGTTTCCGATGCACATCTGGAGGCATTCTGTAATCTGTGGAGTACCAGAGTGTTGATGAAACACAGAAATTGCATCGGGGTGGAATACAACAGTCACCAAGCGAACTTTCCCCCATGGGAGTAATTCTCAACCAGTCTACGATTTGATCGATCCCTGGAAGACCAGTAGTAGTTTCCGATGCACATCTGGTGTCATTCTGTAATCTGTGGACTATCAGAGTGTTGATGAAACACAGAAATTGCATCGGGATTGAATACAACAGTCACCATGCGCACTTTCCTCCACGGGAGTAATGTCTCAAACTGTCTACGCATAGATCGTTCCCCGGAACACCAGTAGTAGTTTCCGATGCACATCTGGTGGCATTCTGTAATCTGTAGACTATCAGAGTGTTGATGAAACAAAGATATTGCATCGGGATTGAATACAACTGTCACCATGCGCACTTTCCTCCATGGGAGTAATGTCTCTAACAGCCTACGGTTTGATCGTTCCCTGGAAGACCAGTAGTAGTTTCCGATGAACATCTGAAAGCATTCTGTAATCTGTGGACTATCAGAGTGTTGATGAAACACAGAAATTGCATCGGGATTGAATACAACATTCACCATGCTCACTTTCCTTCATGGGAGTAATGTCTCAAACACTCTACGCTTTGATCGTTCCCTGGAAGCCCTATAGTAGATTCCGATGCACATCTGGAGACATTCTGTAATCTGTGGACTATCAGAGTGTTGATGAAACACAGAAATTGCATCGGGATTGAATACAACAGTCACCATGCGAACTTTCCTCCATGGGAGTAATTCTCAAACAGTCTACTCTTTGATCGTTCCCCGGAAGACCAGTAGTAGTTTCCGATGCACATCTGGTGGCATTCTGTAATCTGTGGACTATCAGAGTGTTGATGAAACACAGAAATTGCATCGGGATTGAATAAAACATTCACCATGCGCACTTCCACCATGGGAGTAATATCTCTAACAGTCTACACTTTGATCGTTCCCTAGAAGACCAATAGTAGTTTCCGATGCACATCTGGAGGCTTTTCGTAATATGTGGACTATCAGAGTGTTGATGAAACACAGAAATTGCTTCGGGATTGAATAAACCAGTTACCATGCGCACTTTTCTCCACCGCAGTAATGTCTCAAACAGTCTACGTTTGATCGTTGCCTGGGAGACCAGTAGTAGTTTCCGATGAACATCTGGAGGCATTCTGTAATCTGTGGACTATCAGAGTGTTGATGAAACACAGAAATTGCATCGGGATTGAATACAACAGTCACCATGCGCACTTTCCTCCATTGGAGTAATGTCTCAAACAGTCTACGCTTTGATCGTTCCCTGAAAGACCACTAGTAGTTTCCGATGCACATCTGGTGGCATTCTGTAATCTGTAGACTGTCAGAGTGTTGATGAAACACAGAAATTGCATCGGGATTGAATACAACAGTCACCATGCGCACTTTCCTCCATGGGAGTAATGACTCTAACAGCCTACGCTTTGATCGTTCCCTGGAAGACCAGTAGTACTTACAGATGCACATCTGGAAGCTTTCTGTAATCTGTGGACTATCAGAGTGTTGATGAAACACAGATATGGCATCGGGATTGAAAGCAACAGTCACCATGCGCACTTCCCTCCATGGGAGTAATGTCTCTAGCAGTCTACGCTTTGATCGTTCCCTGGAAGACCAGTAGTACTTTCCGATGCACATCTGGAGGCATACTGTAATCTGTGGACTATCAGAGTGTTGATGAAACACAGAAATTGCATCGGGATTGAATACAACATTCACCATGCTCACTTTCCTCCATGGGAGTAATGTCTCAAACACTCTACGCTTTGATCGTTCCCTGGAAGACCAGTAGTAGTTTCCGATGCACATATGGAGGCATTCTGTAATCTGTGGACTATCAGAGTGTTGATGAAACACAGAAATTGCATCGGGATTGAATACAACAGTTACCATGCGCACTTACCTCCATGGGAGTAATGTCTCTAACAGTCTAAGCTTTGATCGTTCCCTGGAAGACCAGTAGAGCTTTCCGATGCACATCTGGAGGCTTTCCATAAACTGTGGACTATCAGAGTGTTGATGAAACACAGAAATTGCATCGGGATTGAATACAACTGTCACCATGCGCACTTTCTTCCATGGGAGTAATGTCTCAAACAGCCTACGATTTGATCGTTCATTGGAAGACCAGTAGTAGTTTCCGATGCACATCTGGAGGCATTCTGTAATCTGTGGAGTCTCAGAGTGTTGATGAAACACAGAAATTGCATCGGGATTGAATACAACAGTCACCATGAGGACGTTCCTCCATGAGAATAATTCTCAAACAGTCTCCGCTTTGATCGTTCCCTGGAAGACCAGTAGTAGTTTCCGATGCACATCTGGTGGCATACTGTAATCAGTGGACTATCAGAGTGTTGATGAAACACAGAAATTGCATCGGGATTGAATACAACATCCACCATGCTCACTTTCCTTAATGGGAGTAATGTCTCAAACACTCTACGCTTTGAACGTTCCCTGGAAGACCAGTAGTAATTTCCGACGCACATCTGGAGACATTCTGTAATCTGTGGACTATCAGAGTGTTGATGAAACACAGAAATTGCATCGGGATTGAATACAACAGTCACCATGCGAACTTTCCTCCATGGGAGTAATTCTCAAACAGTCTACTCTTTGATCGTTCCCCGGAAGACCAGTAGTAGTTTCCGATGCACATCTGGTGGCATTCTGTAATGTGTGGACTATCAGAGTGTTGATGAAACACAGAAATTGCATCGGGATTGAATAAAACAGTCACCATGCGCACTTCCACCATGGGAGTAATATCTCTAACAGTCTACACTTTGATCGTTCCCTAGAAGACCAATAGTAGTTTCCGATGCACATCTGGAGGCTTTTCGTAATATGTGGACTATCAGAGTGTTGATGAAACACAGAAATTGCTTCGGGATTGAATAAACCAGTTACCATGCGCACTTTTCTCCACCGCAGTAATGTCTCAAACAGTCTACGTTTGATCGTTGCCTGGGAGACCAGTAGTAGTTTCCGATGAACATCTGGAGGCATTCTGTAATCTGTGGACTATCAGAGTGTTGATGAAACACAGAAATTGCATCGGGATTGAATACAACAGTCACCATGCGCACTTTCCTCCATTGGAGTAATGTCTCAAACAGTCTACGCTTTGATCGTTCCCTGAAAGACCACTAGTAGTTTCCGATGCACATCTGGTGGCATTCTGTAATCTGTAGACTGTCAGAGTGTTGATGAAACACAGAAATTGCATCGGGATTGAATACAACAGTCACCATGCGCACTTTCCTCCATGGGAGTAATGACTCTAACAGCCTACGCTTTGATCGTTCCCTGGAAGACCAGTAGTACTTACAGATGCACATCTGGAAGCTTTCTGTAATCTGTGGACTATCAGAGTGTTGATGAAACACAGATATGGCATCGGGATTGAAAGCAACAGTCACCATGCGCACTTCCCTCCATGGGAGTAATGTCTCTAGCAGTCTACGCTTTGATCGTTCCCTGGAAGACCAGTAGTACTTTCCGATGCACATCTGGAGGCATACTGTAATCTGTGGACTATCAGAGTGTTGATGAAACACAGAAATTGCATCGGGATTGAATTCAACATTCACCATGCTCACTTTCCTCCATGGGAGTAATGTCTCAAACACTCTACGCTTTGATCGTTCCCTGGAAGACCAATAGTAGTTTCCGATGCACATATGGAGGCATTCTGTAATCTGTGGACTATCAGAGTGTTGATGAAACACAGAAATTGCATCGGGATTGAATACAACAGTTACCATGCGCACTTACCTCCATGGGAGTAATGTCTCTAACAGTCTAAGCTTTGATCGTTCCCTGGAAGACCAGTAGAGCTTTCCGATGCACATCTGGAGGCTTTCCATAAACTGTGGACTATCAGAGTGTTGATGAAACACAGAAATTGCATCGGGATTGAATACAACTGTCACCATGCGCACTTTCTTCCATGGGAGTAATGTCTCAAACAGCCTACGATTTGATCGTTCATTGGAAGACCAGTAGTAGTTTCCGATGCACATCTGGAGGCATTCTGTAATCTGTGGAGTCTCAGAGTGTTGATGAAACACAGAAATTGCATCGGGATTGAATACAACAGTCACCATGAGGACGTTCCTCCATGAGAATAATTCTCAAACAGTCTCCGCTTTGATCGTTCCCTGGAAGACCAGTAGTAGTTTCCGATGCACATCTGGTGGCATACTGTAATCAGTGGACTATCAGAGTGTTGATGAAACACAGAAATTGCATCGGGATTGAATACAACATCCACCATGCTCACTTTCCTTAATGGGAGTAATGTCTCAAACACTCTACGCTTTGAACGTTCCCTGGAAGACCAGTAGTAATTTCCGACGCACATCTGGAGACATTCTGTAATCTGTGGACTATCAGAGTGTTGATGAAACACAGAAATTGCATCGGGATTGAATACAACAGTCACCATGCGAACTTTCCTCCATGGGAGTAATTCTCAAACAGTCTACTCTTTGATCGTTCCCCGGAAGACCAGTAGTAGTTTCCGATGCACATCTGGTGGCATTCTGTAATCTGTGGACTATCAGAGTGTTGATGAAACACAGAAATTGCATCGGGATTGAATAAAACAGTCACCATGCGCACTTCCACCATGGGAGTAATATCTCTAACAGTCTACACTTTGATCGTTCCCTAGAAGACCAATAGTAGTTTCCGATGCACATCTGGAGGCTTTTCGTAATATGTGGACTATCAGAGTGTTGATGAAACACAGAAATTGCTTCGGGATTGAATAAACCAGTTACCATGCGCACTTTTCTCCACCGCAGTAATGTCTCAAACAGTCTACGTTTGATCGTTGCCTGGGAGACCAGTAGTAGTTTCCGATGAACATCTGGAGGCATTCTGTAATCTGTGGACTATCAGAGTGTTGATGAAACACAGAAATTGCATCGGGATTGAATACAACAGTCACCATGCGCACTTTCCTCCATTGGAGTAATGTCTCAAACAGTCTACGCTTTGATCGTTCCCTGAAAGACCACTAGTAGTTTCCGATGCACATCTGGTGGCATTCTGTAATCTGTAGACTGTCAGAGTGTTGATGAAACACAGAAATTGCATCGGGATTGAATACAACAGTCACCATGCGCACTTTCCTCCATGGGAGTAATGACTCTAACAGCCTACGCTTTGATCGTTCCCTGGAAGACCAGTAGTACTTACAGATGCACATCTGGAAGCTTTCTGTAATCTGTGGACTATCAGAGTGTTGATGAAACACAGATATGGCATCGGGATTGAAAGCAACAGTCACCATGCGCACTTCCCTCCATGGGAGTAATGTCTCTAGCAGTCTACGCTTTGATCGTTCCCTGGAAGACCAGTAGTACTTTCCGATGCACATCTGGAGGCATACTGTAATCTGTGGACTATCAAAGTGTTGATGAAACACAGAAATTGCATCGGGATTGAATACAACATTCACCATGCTCACTTTCCTCCATGGGAGTAATGTCTCAAACACTCTACGCTTTGATCGTTCCCTGGAAGACCAGTAGTAGTTTCCGATGCACATATGGAGGCATTCTGTAATCTGTGGACTGTCAGAGTGTTGATGAAACACAGAAATTGCATCGGGATTGAATACAACAGTCACCATGCGCACTTTCCTCCATGGGAGTAATGACTCTAACAGCCTACGCTTTGATCGTTCCCTGGAAGACCAGTAGTACTTACAGATGCACATCTGGATGCTTTCTGTAATCTGTGGACTATCAGAGTGTTGATGAAACACAGATATGGCATCGGGATTGAAAGCAACAGTCACCATGCGCACTTCCCTCCATGGGAGTAATGTCTCTAGCAGTCTACGCTTTGATCGTTCCCTGGAAGACCAGTAGTACTTTCCGATGCACATCTGGAGGCATACTGTAATCTGTGGACTATCAGAGTGTTGATGAAACACAGAAATTGCATCGGGATTGAATACAACATTCACCATGCTCACTTTCCTCCATGGGAGTAATGTCTCAAACACTCTACGCTTTGATCGTTCCCTGGAAGACCAGTAGTAGTTTCCGATGCACATCTGGAGGCATTCTGTAATCTGTGGACTATCAGAGTGTTGATGAAACACAGAAATTGCATCGGGATTGAATACAACAGTTACCATGCGCACTTACCTCCATGGGAGTAATGTCTCTAACAGTCTAAGCTTTGATCGTTCCCTGGAAGACCAGTAGAGCTTTCCGATGCACATCTGGAGGCTTTCCATAAACTGTGGACTATCAGAGTGTTGATGAAACACAGAAATTGCATCGGGATAGAATACAACAGTCACCATGCGCACTTTCCTCCATGGGAGTAATGTCTCAAACAGCCTACGATTTGATCGTTCATTGGAAGACCAGTAGTAGTTTCCGATGCACATCTGGAGGCATTCTGTAATCTGTGGAGTTTCAGAGTGTTGATGAAACACAGAAATTGCATCGGGATTGAATACAACAGTCACCATGAGGACGTTCCTCCATGAGAATAATTCTCAAACAGTCTCCGCTTTCATCGTTCCCTGGAAGACCAGTAGTAGTTTCCGATGCACATCTGGTGGCATACTGTAATCAGTGGACTATCAGAGTGTTGATGAAACACAGAAATTGCATCGGGATTGAATACAACAGTCACCATGCTCACTTTCCTTAATGGGAGTAATGTCTCAAACACTCTACGCTTTGAACGTTCCCTGGAAGACCAGTAGTAATTTCCGACGCACATCTGGAGACATTCTGTAATCTGTGGACTATCAGAGTGTTGATGAAACACAGAAATTGCATCGGGATTGAATACAACAGTCACCATGAGCACTTTCCTCCACAGCAGTAATGTCTCTAACAGTCTACGCTTTGATCGTTCTCTGAAAGACCAGTAGTAGTTTCCGAATCACATCTGGTGGCCATCTGTAATCTGTAGACTGTCAGAGTGTTGATGAAACACAGAAATTGCATCGGGATTGAATACAACAGTCACCATGCGCACTTTCCTCCATGGGAGTAATGTCTCTAAGAGTCTACGCTTTGATCGTCCCCTGGAAGAAAAGTAGTACTTTCCGATGCACATCTGGAGGCTTTCCGTAAACTGTGGGCTATCAGAGTGTTGATGAAGCACAGAAACTGCATGGGGATAGAATACAACAGTCACCATGCGCACTTTCCTCGACGGCAGTAATGTCTCAAACAGTCTACGCTTTGATTGTTCCCTGGAAGACCAGTAGTACTTTCCGATGTACATCTGGAGGCATACTGTAATCAGTGGACTATCAGAGTGTTGATGAAACACAGAAATTGCATCGGGATTGAATACAACATCCACCATGCTCACTTTCCTTAATGGGAGTAATGTCTCAAACACTCTACGCTTTGAACGCTCCCTGGAAGACCAGTAGTAATTTCCGACGCACATCTGGAGACATTCTGTAATCTGTGGACTCTCAGAGTGTTGATGAAACACAGAAATTGCATCGGGATTGAATACAACAGTCACCATGCGCACTTTCTTCCATGGGAGTAATGTCTCAAACAGAATACGATTTGATCGTTCATTGGAAGACCAGTAGTAGTTTCCGATGCACATCTGGAGGCATTCTGTAATCTGTGGAGTATCAGAGTGTTGATGAAACACAGAAATTGCATCGGGATTGAATACAACAGTCACCATGCGGACGTTCCTCCATGAGAATAATTCTCAAACAGTCTCCGCTTTGATCGTTCCCTGGAAGACCAGTAGTAGTTTCCGATGCACATCTGGAGGCTTTCCGTAATTTGTGGACTATCAGAGTGTTGATGAAACACAGAAATTGCATCGGGATTGAATACAACAGTCACCATGAGCACTTTCCTCCACGGCAGTAATGTCTCTAACAGTCTACGCTTTGATCGTTCTCTGAAAGACCAGTAGTAGTTTCCGATGCACATCTGGTGGCCATCTGTAATCTGTAGACTGTCAGAGTGTTGATGAAACACAGAAATTGCATCGGGATTGAATTCAACAGTCACCATGCGCACAATCC
This sequence comes from Schistocerca gregaria, assembly GCF_023897955.1. Taxonomy (NCBI): domain Eukaryota; kingdom Metazoa; phylum Arthropoda; class Insecta; order Orthoptera; family Acrididae; genus Schistocerca; species Schistocerca gregaria. The sequence goes on from NC_064920.1 coordinate 39,408,844, forward strand.
TCCATGGGAGTAATGTCTCTAACAGTCTACGCTTTGATCGTTCCCAGGAAGACCAGTAGTACTTTCCGATGCACATCTGGAGGCTTTCCGTGAACTGTGGGCTATCAGAGTGTTGATGAAGCACAGAAATTGCATCGGGATTGAATACAACAGTCTCCATGCGCACTTTCCTCCATGGGAGTAATGTCTCTAACAATCTACGCTTTGATCGTTCTCTGGAAGACCAGTAGTAGTTCCCGATGCACATCTGGAGGCTTTCCGTAAACTGTGGGCTATCTGAGTGTTGATGAAGCACAGAAATTGCATCGGGATTGAATACAACAGTCACCATGCGAACTTTCCTCCATGGGGGTAATTCTCAAACAGTCTACTCTTTGATCGTTCCCCGGAAGACCAGTAGTAGTTTCCGATGCACATCTGGTGGCATTCTGTAATCTGTGGGCTATCAGAGTGTTGATGAAACACAGAAATTGCATCGGGATTGAATAAAACAGTCACCATGCGCACTTCCACCATGGGAGTAATATCTCTAACAGTCTACACTTTGATCGTTCCCTAGAAGACCAATAGTAGTTTCCGATGCACATCTGGAGGCTTTTCGTAATATGTGGACTATCAGAGTGTTGATGAAACACAGAAATTGCTTCGGGATTGAATAAACCAGTTACCATGCGCACTTTTCTCCACTGCAGTAATGTCTTAAACAGTCTACGTTTGATCGTTGCCTGGGAGACCAGTAGTAGTTTCCGATGAACATCTGGAGGCATTCTGTAATCTGTGGACTATCAGAGTGTTGATGAAACACAGAAATTGCATCGGGATTGAATACAACAGTCACCATGCGCACTTTCCTCCATTGGAGTAATGTCTCAAACAGTCTACGCTTTGATCGTTCCCTGAAAGACCACTAGTAGTTTCCGATGCACATCTGGTGGCATTCTGTAATCTGTAGACTGTCAGAGTGTTGATGAAACACAGAAATTGCATCGGGATTGAATACAACAGTCACCATGCGCACTTTCATCCATGGGAGTAATGACTCTAACAGCCTACGCTTTGATCGTTCCCTGGAAGACCAGTAGTACTTACAGATGCACATCTGGAAGCTTTCTGTAATCTGTGGACTATCAGAGTGTTGATGAAACACAGATATGGCATCGGGATTGAAAGCAACAGTCACCATGCGCACTTCCCTCCATGGGAGTAATGTCTCTAGCAGTCTACGCTTTGATCGTTCCCTGGAAGACCAGTAGTACTTTCCGATGCACATCTGGAGGCATACTGTAATCTGTGGACTATCAGAGTGTTGATGAAACACAGAAATTGCATCGGGATTGAATACAACATTCACCATGCTCACTTTCCTCCATGGGAGTAATGTCTCAAACACTCTACGCTTTGATCGTTCCCTGGAAGACCAGTAGTAGTTTCCGATGCACATATGGAGGCATTCTGTAATCTGTGGACTATCAGAGTGTTGATGAAACACAGAAATTGCATCGGGATTGAATACAACAGTTACCATGCGCACTTACCTCCATGGGAGTAATGTCTCTAACAGTCTAAGCTTTGATCGTTCCCTGGAAGACCAGTAGAGCTTTCCGATGCACATCTGGAGGCTTTCCATAAACTGTGGACTATCAGAGTGTTGATGAAACACAGAAATTGCATCGGGATTGAATACAACTGTCACCATGCGCACTCTCTTCCATGGGAGTAATGTCTCAAACAGCCTACGATTTGATCGTTCATTGGAAGACCAGTAGTAGTTTCCGATGCACATCTGGAGGCATTCTGTAATCTGTGGAGTCTCAGAGTGTTGATGAAACACAGAAATTGCATCGGGATTGAATACAACAGTCACCATGAGGACGTTCCTCCATGAGAATAATTCTCAAACAGTCTCCGCTTTGATCGTTCCCTGGAAGACCAGTAGTAGTTTCCGATGCACATCTGGTGGCATACTGTAATCAGTGGACTATCAGAGTGTTGATGAAACACAGAAATTGCATCGGGATTGAATACAACATCCACCATGCTCACTTTCCTTAATGGGAGTAATGTCTCAAACACTCTACGCTTTGAACGTTCGCTGGAAGACCAGTAGTAATTTCCGACGCACATCTGGAGACATTCTGTAATCTGTGGACTATCAGAGTGTTGATGAAACACAGAAATTGCATCGGGATAGAATACAACAGTCACCATGAGCACTTTCCTCCACAGCAGTAATGTCTCTAACAGTCTACGCTTTGATCGTTCTCTGAAAGACCAGTAGTAGTTTCCGAATCACATCTGGTGGCCATCTGTAATCTGTAGACTGTCAGAGTGTTGATGAAACACAGAAATTGCATCGGGATAAATACAACAGTCACCATGCGCACTTTCCTCCATGGGAGTAATGTCTCTAAGAGTCTACGCTTTGATCGTCCCCTGGAAGAAAAGTAGTACTTTCCGATGCACATCTGGAGGCTTTCCGTAAACTGTGGGCTATCAGAGTGTTGATGAAGCACAGAAACTGCATGGGGATAGAATACAACAGTCACCATGCGCACTTTCCTCGACGGCAGTAATGTCTCAAACAGTCTACGCTTTGATTGTTCCCTGGAAGACCAGTAGTACTTTCCGATGCACATCTGGAGGCATACTGTAACCAGTGGACTATCAGAGTGTTGATGAAACTCAGAAATTGCATCGGGATTGAATACAACATCCACCATGCTCACATTCCTTAATGGGAGTAATGTCTCAAACACTCTACGCTTTGAACGTTCCCTGGAAGACCAGTAGTAATTTCCGACGCACATCTGGAGACATTCTGTAATCTGTGGACTATCAGAGTGTTGATGAAACACAGAAATTGCATCGGGATTGAATACAACAGTCACCATGCGCACTTTCTTCCATGGGAGTAATGTCTCAAACAGAATACGATTTGATCGTTCATTGGAAGACCAGTAGTAGTTTCCGATGCACATCTGGAGGCATTCTGTAATCTGTGGAGTATCAGAGTGTTGATGAAACACAGAAATTGCATCGGGATTGAATACAACAGTCACCATGCGAACTTTCCTCCATGGGAGTAATTCTCAAACAGTCTACTCTTTGATCGTTCCCCGGAAGACCAGTAGTAGTTTCCGATGCACATCTGGTGGCATTCTGTAATCTGTGGACTATCAGAGTGTTGATGAAACACAGAAATTGCATCGGGATTGAATAAAACAGTCACCATGCGCACTTCCACCATGGGAGTAATATCTCTAACAGTCTACACTTTGATCGTTCCCTAGAAGACAAATAGTAGTTTCCGATGCACATCTGGAGGCTTTTCGTAATATGTGGACTATCAGAGTGTTGATGAAACACAGAAATTGCTTCGGGATTGAATAAACCAGTTACCATGCGCACTTTTCTCCACCGCAGTAATGTCTCAAACAGTCTACGTTTGATCGTTGCCTGGGAGACCAGTAGTAGTTTCCGATGAACATCTGGAGGCATTCTGTAATCTGTGGACTATCAGAGTGTTGATGAAACACAGAAATTGCATCGGGATTGAATACAACAGTTACCATGCGCACTTACCTCCATGGGAGTAATGTCTCTAACAGTCTAAGCTTTGATCGTTCCCTGGAAGACCAGTAGAGCTTTCCGATGCACATCTGGAGGCTTTCCATAAACTGTGGACTATCAGAGTGTTGATGAAACACAGAAATTGCATCGGGATTGAATACAACTGTCACCATGCGCACTTTCTTCCATGGGAGTAATGTCTCAAACAGCCTACGATTTGATCGTTCATTGGAAGACCAGTAGTAGTTTCCGATGCACATCTGGAGGCATTCTGTAATCTGTGGAGTCTCAGAGTGTTGATGAAACACAGAAATTGCATCGGGATTGAATACAACAGTCACCATGAGGACGTTCCTCCATGAGAATAATTCTCAAACAGTCTCCGCTTTGATCGTTCCCTGGAAGACCAGTAGTAGTTTCCGATGCACATCTGGTGGCATACTGTAATCAGTGGACTATCAGAGTGTTGATGAAACACAGAAATTGCATCGGGATTGAATACAACATCCACCATGCTCACTTTCCTTAATGGGAGTAATGTCTGAAACACTCTACGCTTTGAACGTTCCCTATAAGACCAGTAGTAATTTCCGACGCACATCTGGAGACATTCTGTAATCTGTGGACTATCAGAGTGTTGATGAAACACAGAAATTGCATCGGGATTGAATACAACAGTCACCATGAGCACTTTCCTCCACAGCAGTAATGTCTCTAACAGTCTACGCTTTGATCGTTCTCTGAAAGACCAGTAGTAGTTTCCGAATCACATCTGGTGGCCATCTGTAATCTGTAGACTGTCAGAGTGTTGATGAAACACAGAAATTGCATCGGGATTGAATACAACAGTCACCATGCGCACTTTCCTCCATGGGAGTAATGTCTCTAAGAGTCTACGCTTTGATCGTCCCCTGGAAGAAAAGTAGTACTTTCCGATGCACATCTGGAGGCTTTCCGTAAACTGTGGGCTATCAGAGTGTTGATGAAGCACAGAAACTGCATGGGGATAGAATACAACAGTCACCATGCGCACTTTCCTCGACGGCAGTAATGTCTCAAACAGTCTACGCTTTGATTGTTCCCTGGAAGACCAGTAGTACTTTCCGATGCACATCTGGAGGCATACTGTAATCAGTGGACTATCAGAGTGTTGATGAAACACAGAAATTGCATCGGGATTGAATACAACATCCACCATGCTCACTTTCCTTAATGGGAGTAATGTCTCAAACACTCTACGCTTTGAACGTTCCCTGGAAGACCAGTAGTAATTTCCGACGCACATCTGGAGACATTCTGTAATCTGTGGACTATCAGAGTGTTGATGAAACACAGAAATTGCATCGGGATTGAATACAACAGTCACAATGCGCACTTTCTTCCATGGGAGTAATGTCTCAAACAGAATACGATTTGATCGTTCATTGGAAGACCAGTAGTAGTTTCCGATGCACATCTGGAGGCATTCTGTAATCTGTGGAGTATCAGAGTGTTGATGAAACACAGAAATTGCATCGGGATTGAATACAACAGTCACCATGCGGACGTTCCTCCATGAGAATAATTCTCAAACAGTCTCCGCTTTGATCGTTCCCTGGAAGACCAGTAGTAGTTTCCGATGCACATCTGGAGGCTTTCCGTAATTTGTGGACTATCAGAGTGTTGATGAAACACAGAAATTGCATCGGGATTGAATACAACAGTCACCATGAGCACTTTCCTCCACGGCAGTAATGTCTCTAACAGTCTACGCTTTGATCGTTCTCTGAAAGACCAGTAGTAGTTTCCGATGCACATCTGGTGGCCATCTGTAAACTGTAGACTGTCAGAGTGTTGATGAAACACAGAAATTGCATCGGGATTGAATTCAACAGTCACCATGGGCACAATCCTCCATGGGAGTAATGTCTCTAAAAGTCTACGCTTTGATCGTTCCCAGGAAGACCAGTAGTACTTTCCGATGCACATCTGGAGGCTTTCCGTGAACTGTGGGCTATCAGAGTGTTGATGAAGCACAGAAATTGCATCGGGATTGAATACAACAGTCTCCATGCGCACTTTCCTCCATGGGAGTAATGTCTCTAACAATCTACGCTTTGATCGTTCTCTGGAAGACCAGTAGTAGTTCCCGATGCACATCTGGAGGCTTTCCGTAAACTGTGGGCTATCTGAGTGTTGATGAAGCACAGAAATTGCATCTGGATTGAATACAACAGACGCCATGCGCATTTCCTCCATGGGAGTAATGTCTCTAACAATCTACGCTTTGATCGTTCCCTGGAAGACCAGTAGTAGTTTCCGATGCATATCTGGAGGCTTTCCGTAATTTGTGGACTATCAGAGTGTTGATGAAACACAGAAATTTCATCAGGATTTAATACAACTGTCATCATGCGCACTTTCGTCCATGGGAGTAATGTCCCAAATAGTCTACGCGTTGATCGTTCCCTGGAAGACCAGTAGTGGTTTCCGATGCACATCTGAAAGCATTCTGTAATCTGTGGACTATCAGAGTGTTGATGAAACACAGAAATTGCATCGGGATTGAATACAACAGTCACCATGCTCACTTCCCTTCATGGGAGTAATGTCTCAAACACTCTACCATTTGATCGTTCCCTGGAAGACCAGTAGTAGTTTCCGGTGCACATCTGGAGGCAATCTGTAATCTTTGGACTATCAGAGTGTTGATGAAACACAAAAAATTGCATCGGGATTGAATACAACAGTCACCATGCGCACTTTCTTCCATGGGAGTAATGTCTCAAACAGTCTACGCTTTGATCGTTCCCTTGAAGACCAGTAGTAGTTTCCGATGCACATCTGGAGGCATTCTGTAATCTGTGGAGTACCAGAGTGTTGATGAAACACAGAAATTGCATCGGGGTGGAATACAACAGTCACCATGCGAACTTTCCCCCATGGGAGTAATTCTCAACCAGTCTACGCTTTGATCGTTCCCTGGAAGACCAGTAGTAGTTTCCGATGCACATCTGGTGTCATTCTGTAATCTGTGGACTATCAGAGTGTTGATGAAACACAGAAATTGCATCGGGATTGAATACAACAGTCACCATGCGCACTTTCCTCCACGGGAGTAATGTCTCTAACAGTCTACGCTTTGATCGTTCTCTGAAAGACCAGTAGTAGTTTCCGAATCACATCTGGTGGCCATCTGTAATCTGTAGACTGTCAGAGTGTTGATGAAACACAGAAATTGCATCGGGATTGAATACAACAGTCAACATGCGCACTTCCCTCCATGGGAGTAATGTCTCTAAGAGTCTACGCTTTGATCGTCCCCTGGAAGAAAAGTAGTACTTTCCGATGCACATCTGGAGGCTTTCCGTAAACTGTGGGCTATCAGAGTGTTGATGAAGCACAGAAACTGCATGGGGATAGAATACAACAGTCTCCATGCGCACTTTCCTCGACGGCAGTAATGTTTCAAACAGTCTACGCTTTGATTGTTCCCTGGAAGACCAGTAGTACTTTCCGATGCACATCTGGAGGCATACTGTAATCAGTGGACTATCAGAGTGTTGATGAAACACAGAAATTGCATCGGGATTGAATACAACAGTCACCATGCGCACTTTCCTTAATGGGAGTAATGTCTCTAAGAGTCTACGCTTTGATCGTCCCCTGGAAGAAAAGTAGTAATTTCCGACGCACATCTGGAGACATTCTGTAATCTGTGGACTATCAGAGTGTTGATGAAACACAGAAATTGCATCGGGATTGAATACAACAGTCACAATGCGCACTTTCTTCCATGGGAGTAATGTCTCAAACAGAATACGATTTGATCGTTCATTGGAAGACCAGTAGTAGTTTCCGATGCACATCTGGAGGCATTCTGTAATCTGTGGAGTATCAGAGTGTTGATGAAACACAGAAATTGCATCGGGATTGAATACAACAGTCACCATGCGGACGTTCCTCCATGAGAATAATTCTCAAACAGTCTCCGCTTTGATCGTTCCCTGGAAGACCAGTAGTAGTTTCCGATGCACATCTGGAGGCTTTCCGTAATTTGTGGACTATCAGAGTGTTGATGAAACAGAGAAATTGCATCGGGATTGAATACAACAGTCACCATGAGCACTTTCCTCCACGGCAGTAATGTCTCTAACAGTCTACGCTTTGATCGTTCTCTGAAAGACCAGTAGTAGTTTCCGATGCACATCTGGTGGCCATCTGTAAACTGTAGACTGTCAGAGTGTTGATGAAACACAGAAATTGCATCGGGATTGAATTCAACAGTCACCATGCGCACAATCCTCCATGGGAGTAATGTCTCTAACAGTCTACGCTTTGATCGTTCCCAGGAAGACCAGTAGTACTTTCCGATGCACATCTGGAGGCTTTCCGTGAACTGTGGGCTATCAGAGTGTTGATGAAGCACAGAAATTGCATCGGGATTGAATACAACAGTCTCCATGCGCACTTTCCTCCATGGGAGTAATGTCTCTAACAATCTACGCTTTGATCGTTCTCTGGAAGACCAGTAGTAGTTCCCGATGCACATCTGGAGGCTTTCCGTAAACTGTGGGCTATCTGAGTGTTGATGAAGCACAGAAATTGCATCTGGATTGAATACAACAGACACCATGCGCATTTTCCTCCATGGGAGTAATGTCTCTAACAATCTACGCTTTGATCGTTCCCTGGAAGACCAGTAGTAGTTTCCGATGCATATCTGGAGGCTTTCCGTAATTTGTGGACTATCAGAGTGTTGATGAAACACAGAAATTTCATCAGGATTTAATACAACTGTCATCATGCGCACTTTCGTCCATGGGAGTAATGTCCCAAATAGTCTACGCGTTGATCGTTCCCTGGAAGACCAGTAGTGGTTTCCGATGCACATCTGAAAGCATTCTGTAATCTGTGGACTATCAGAGTGTTGATGAAACACAGAAATTGCATCGGGATTGAATACAACAGTCACCATGCTCACTTCCCTTCATGGGAGTAATGTCTCAAACACTCTACCATTTGATCGTTCCCTGGAAGACCAGTAGTAGTTTCCGGTGCACATCTGGAGGCAATCTGTAATCTTTGGACTATCAGAGTGTTGATGAAACACAAAAAATTGCATCGGGATTGAATACAACAGTCACCATGCGCACTTTCTTCCATGGGAGTAATGTCTCAAACAGTCTACGCTTTGATCGTTCCCTTGAAGACCAGTAGTAGTTTCCGATGCACATCTGGAGGCATTCTGTAATCTGTGGAGTACCAGAGTGTTGATGAAACACAGAAATTGCATCGGGGTGGAATACAACAGTCTCCATGCGAACTTTCCCCCATGGGAGTAATTCTCAACCAGTCTACGCTTTGATCGTTCCCTGGAAGACCAGTAGTAGTTTCCGGTGCACATCTGGTGTCATTCTGTAATCTGTGGACTATCAGAGTGTTGATGAAACACAGAAATTGCATCGGGATCGAATACAACAGTCACCATGCGCACTTTCCTCCACGGGAGTAATGTCTCAAACTGTCTACGCTTAGATCGTTCCCCGGAACACCAGTAGTAGTTTCCGATGCACATCTGGTGGCATTCTGGAATCTGTAGAGTATCAGAGTGTTGATGAAACAAAGATATTGCATCGGGATTGAATACAACTGTCACCATGCGCACTTTCCTCCATGGGAGTAATGTCTCTAACAGCCTACGCTTTGATCGTTCCCTGGAAGACCAGTAGTAGTTTCCGATGCACATCTGAAAGCATTCTGTGATCTGTGGACTATCAGAGTGTTGATGAAACACAGAAATTGCATCGGGATTGAATACAACATTCACCATGCTCACTTTCCTTCATGGGAGTAATGTCTCAAACACTCTACGCTTTGATCGTTCCCTGGAAGCCCTATAGTAGTTTCCGATGCACATCTGGAGACATTCTGTAATCTGTGGACTATCAGAGTGTTGATGAAACACAGAAATTGCATCGGGATTGAATACAACAGTCACCATGCGCACTTTCCTCCACGGGAGTAATGTCTCAAACAGTCTACGCTTTGATCGTTCCCTGAAAGACCAGTAGTAGTTTCCGATGCACATCAGGTGGCATTCTGTAATCTGTAGACTGTCAGAGTGTTGATGAAACACAGAAATTGCATCGGGATTGAATACAACAGTCACCATGCGCACTTTCCTCCACGGGATTAATGTCTCAAACAGTCTACGATTTGATCGTTCCCTGTAAGACCAGTAGAACTTTCCGATGCACATCTGGAGACTTTCCGTAAACTGTGGACAATCAGAGTGTTGATGAAGCACAGAAATTGCATCGGCATTGAATACAACAGTCACCATGCGCACTTTCCTCCATGGGAGTAATGTCTCAAACAGTTTACTCTTTGATCGTACCCTGGAAGTCCAGTAGTAGTTTCCGATGCACGTCTGGAGGCATTCTGTAATCTGTGGACTATCAGAGTGTTGACGAAACACAGACATTGCATCGGGATTGAATACAACAGTCACCATGCGCACTTTCCTCCATGGGAGTAATGTCTCTAACAGTCTACGCTTTGATCGTTCCCTGGAAGCCCGGTAGTACTTTCCGATGCACATCTGGAGGCATTCTGTAACTGTGGAGTATCAGAGTGTTGATGAAACACAGAAATGGCATCGGGATTGAATACAACAGTCACCATGCCCACTTTCCTTCATGGAAGTAATGTATCAAACACTCTACGCTTTGATCGTTCCCTGGAAGCCCAGTAGTAGTTTCCGATGCACATCTGGAGGCATTCTGTAATCTGAGGACTATCAGAGTGTTGATGAAACACAGAAATTGCATCGGGATTGAATACAGCATTCACCATGCGCACTTTCTTCCATGGGAGTAATGTCTCTAACAGTCTACGCTTTGATCGTTCCCTGGAAGACCAGTAGTACTTTCCGATGCACATCTGGAGGCATTCTGTAATCTGTGGATTATCAGAGTGTTGATGAAACACAGAAATTGCGTCGGGATTGAATACAACATTCACCATGCTCACTTATCTTCATGGGAGTATTGTCTCAAACACTCTACGCTTTGATCGTTCCCTGAAAGACCAATAGTAGTTTCCGATACACATCTGGAGGCATTCTGTAATGTGTAGACTATCCGAGTGTTGATGAAACACAGAAATTGCATCGGGATTGAGTACAGCATTCAAGATGCGCACTTTCCTCCATGGGAGTAATGTCTCTAACAATCTACGCTTTGATCGTTCCCTGGAAGACCAGTAGTAGTTCCCGATGCACATCTGGAGGCATTCTGTAATCTGTGGACTATCAGAGTGTTGATGAAACACAGAAATTGCATCGGGATTGAATACAACATTCACCATGCTCACTTATCTTCATGGGAGTAATGTCTCTAACAGTCTACGCTTTGATCGTTCCCAGGAAGACCAGTAGTACTTTCCGATGCACATCTGGAGGCTTTCCGTAAACTGTGGGCTATCAGAGTGTTGATGAAGCACAGAAATTGCATCGGGATTGAATACAACAGTCTCCATGCGCACTTTCCTCCATGGGAGTAATGTCTCTAACAATCTACGCTTTGATCGTTCCCTGGAAGACCAGTAGTAGTTCCCGATGCACATCTGGAGGCTTTCCGTAAATTGTGGGCTATCTGAGTGTTGATGAAGCACAGAAAATGCATCTGGATTAAATACAACAGTCACCATGCGCACTTTCCTCCATGGGAGTAAAGTCTCTAACAATCTACGCTTTGATCGTTCCCTGGAAGACCAGTAGTAGTTTCCGATGCATATCTGGAGGCTTTCCGTAATTTGTGGACTATCAGAGTGTTGATGAAACACAGAAATTTTATCAGGATTTAAGACAACTGTCATCATGCGCACTTTCGTCCATGGGAGTAATGTCCCAAATAGTCTACGCGTTGATCGTTCCCTGGAAGACCAGTAGTGGTTTCCGCTGCACATCTGGAGGCATTCTGTAATCTGTGGACTATCAGAGTGTTGATGAAACACAGAAATAGCATCGGGATTGAATACAACAGTCACCATGCTCACTTCCCTTCATGGGAGTAATGTCTCAAACACTCTACGCTTTGATCGTTCCCTGGAAGACCAGTAGTAGTTTCCGGTGCACATCTGGAGGCAATCTGTAATCTTTGGACTATCAGAGTGTTGATGAAACACAAAAATTGCATTGGGATTGAATACAACCGTCACCATGCGCACTTTCTTCCATGGGAGTAATGTCTCAAACAGTCTACGCTTTGATCGTTCCCTTGAAGACCAGTAGTAGTTTCCGATGCACATCTGGAGGCATTCTGTAATCTGTGGAGCATCAGAGTGTTGATGAAACACAGAAATTGCATCGGGATTGAATACAACAGTCACCATGCGAACTTTCCCCCATTTGAGTAATTCTCAACCAGTCTACGCTTTGATCGTTCCCTGGAAGACCAGTAGTAGTTTCCGATGCACATCTGGTGTCATTCTGTAATCTGTGGACCATCAGAGTGTTGATGAAACACAGAAATTGCATCGGGATTGAATACAACATTCACCATGCTCACTTATCTTCATGGGAGTAATGTCTCTAACAGTCTACGCTTTGATCGTTCCCAGGAAGACCAGTAGTACTTTCCGATGCACATCTGGAGGCTTTCCGTAAACTGTGGGCTATCAGAGTGTTGATGAAGCACAGAAATTGCATCGGGATTGAATACAACAGTCTCCATGCGCACTTTCCTCCATGGGAGTAATGTCTCTAACAATCTACGCTTTGATCGTTCCCTGGAAGACCAGTAGTAGTTCCCGATGCACATCTGGAGGCTTTCCGTAAACTGTGGGCTATCTGAGTGTTGATGAAGCACAGAAAATGCATCTGGATTAAATACAACAGTCACCATGCGCACTTTCCTCCATGGGAGTAAAGTCTCTAACAATCTACGCTTTGATCGTTCCCTGGAAGACCAGTAGTAGTTTCCGATGCATATCTGGAGGCTTTCCGTAATTTGTGGACTTTCAGAGTGTTGATGAAACACAGAAATTTCATCAGGATTTAATACAACTGTCATCATGCGCACTTTCGTCCATGGGAGTAATGTCCCAAATAGTCTACGCGTTGATCGTTCCCTGGAAGACCAGTAGTGGTTTCCGCTGCACATCTGGAGGCATTCTGTAATCTGTGGACTATCAGAGTGTTGATGAAACACAGAAATAGCATCGGGATTGAATACAACAGTCACCATGCTCACTTCCCTTCATGGGAGTAATGTCTCAAACACTCTACGCTTTGATCGTTCCCTGAAAGACCAGTAGTAGTTTCCGGTTCACATCTGGAGGCAATCTGTAATCTTTGTACTATCAGAGTGTTGATGAAACACAAAAATTGCATTGGGATTGAATACAACCGTCACCATGCGCACTTTCTTCCATGGGAGTAATGTCTCAAACAGTCTACGCTTTGATCGTTCCCTTGAAGACCAGTAGTAGTTTCCGATGCACATCTGGAGGCATTCTGTAATCTGTGGAGTATCAGAGTGTTGATGAAACACAGAAATTGCATCGGGATTGAATACAACAGTCACCATGCGAACTTTCCCCCATGGGAGTAATTCTCAACCAGTCTACGCTTTGATCGTTCCCTAGAAGACCAGTAGTAGTTTCCGATGCACATCTGGTGTCATTCTGTAATCTGTGGACTATCAGAGTGTTGATAAAACACAGAAATTGCATCGGGATTGAATACAACAGTCACCATGCGCACTTTCCTCCACGGGAGTAATGTCTCAAACTGTCTACGCTTAGATCGTTCCCCGGAACACCAGTAGTAGCTTCCGATGCACATCTGGTGGCATTCTGTAATCTGTGGACTATCAGAGTGTTGATGAAACACAAAAATTGCATCGGGATTGAATACAACAGTCACCATGCGCACTTTCTTCCATGGGAGTAATGTCTCCAACAGTCAACGATTTGATCGTTCCCTGGAAGACCAGTAGTAGTTTCCAATGCACATCTCTAGGAATTCTGTAATCTGTACACTATCAGAGTGTTGATGAAACACAGAAATTGCATCGGGATTGTATACAACAATCACCATGAGTACTTTCCTTCATGGGGGTAATGTCTCTAAGAGTCTACGCTTTGATCGTTCCCTGGAAGACCAGTAGTAGTTTCCGATGCACATCTGATGGCATTCTGTAATCTGTAGACTATCAGAGTGTTGATGAAACAAAGATAATGCATCGGGATTGAATACAACTGTCACCATGCGCACTTTCCTCCATGGGAGTAATGTCTCTAACAGCCTACGCTTTGATCGTTCCCTGGAAGACCAGTAGTAGTTTCCGATGCACATCTGAAAGCATTCTGTAATCTGTGGACTATCAGAGTGTTGATGAAACACAGAAATTGCATCGGTATTTAATACAACATTCACCATGCTCACTTTCCTTCATGGGAGTAATGTCTCAAACACTCTACGCTTTGATCGTTCCCTGGAAGCCCTATAGTAGTTTCCGATGCACATCTGGAGACATTCTGTAATCTGTGTACTATCAGAGTGTTGATGAAACACAGAAATTTCATCAGGATTTAATACAACTGTCATCATGCGCACTTTCGTCCATGGGAGTAATGTCCCAAATAGTCTACGCGTTGATCGTTCCCTGGAAGACCAGTAGTGGTTTCCGCTGCACATCTGGAGGCATTCTGTAAACTGTGGGCTATCAGAGTGTTGATGAAGCACAGAAATTGCATCGGGATTGAATACAACAGTCTCCATGCGCACTTTCCTCCATGGGAGTAATGTCTCTAACAATCTACGCTTTGATCGTTCCCTGGAAGACCAGTAGTAGTTCCCGATGCACATCTGGAGGCTTTCCGTAAACTGTGGGCTATCTGAGTGTTGATGAAGCACAGAAAATGCATCTGGATTAAATACAACAGTCACCATGCGCACTTTCCTCCATGGGAGTAAAGTCTCTAACAATCTACGCTTTGATCGTTCCCTGGAAGACCAGTAGTAGTTTCCGATGCATATCTGGAGGCTTTCCGTAATTTGTGGACTATCAGAGTGTTGATGAAACACAGAAATTTCATCAGGATTTAATACAACTGTCATCATGCGCACTTTCGTCCATGGGAGTAATGTCCCAAATAGTCTACGCGTTGATCGTTCCCTGGAAGACCAGTAGTCGTTTCCGCTGCACATCTGGAGGCATTCTGTAATCTGTGGACTATCAGAGTGTTGATGAAACACAGAAATAGCATCGGGATTGAATACAACAGTCACCATGCTCACTTCCCTTCATGGGAGTAATGTCTCAAACACTCTACGCTTTGATCGTTCCCTGGAAGACCAGTAGTAGTTTCCGGTGCACATCTGGAGGCAATCTGTAATCTTTGGACTATCAGAGTGTTGATGAAACACAAAAATTGCATTGGGATTGAATACAACCGTCACCATGCGCACTTTCTTCCATGGGAGTAATGTCTCAAACAGTCTACGCTTTGATCGTTCCCTTGAAGACCAGTAGTAGTTTCCGATGCACATCTGGAGGCATTCTGTAATCTGTGGAGTATCAGAGTGTTGATGAAACACAGAAATTGCATCGGGATTGAATACAACAGTCACCATGCGAACTTTCCCCCATGGGAGTAATTCTCAACCAGTCTACGCTTTGATCGTTCCCTGGAAGACCAGTAGTAGTTTCCGATGCACATCTGGTGTCATTCTGTAATCTGTGGACTATCAGAGTGTTGATAAAACACAGAAATTGCATCGGGATTGAATACAACAGTCACCATGCGCACTTTCCTCCACGGGAGTAATGTCTCAAACTGTCTACGCTTAGATCGTTCCCCGGAACACCAGTAGTAGTTTCCGATGCACATCTGGTGGCATTCTGTAATCTGTGGACTATCAGAGTGTTGATGAAACACAAAAATTGCATAGGGATTGAATACAACAGTCACCATGCGCACTTTCTTCCATGGGAGTAATGTCTCCAACAGTCAACGATTTGATCGTTCCCTGGAAGACCAGTAGTAGTTTCCAATGCACATCTCTAGGAATTCTGTAATCTGTACACTATCAGAGTGTTGATGAAACACAGAAATTGCATCGGGATTGTATACAACAATCACCATGAGTACTTTCCTTCATGGGGGTAATGTCTCTAAGAGTCTATGCTTTGATCGTTCCCTGGAAGACCAGTAGTAGTTTCCGATGCACATCTGATGGCATTCTGTAATCCGTAGACTATCAGAGTGTTGATGAAACAAAGATAATGCATCGGGATTGAATACAACTGTCACCATGCGCACTTTCCTCCATGGGAGTAATGTCTCTAACAGCCTACGCTTTGATCGTTCCCTGGAAGACCAGTAGTAGTTTCCGATGCTCATCTGGAGGCTTTCCGTAATTTGTGGACCATCAGAGTGTTGATGAAACACAAAAATTGCATCGGGATAGAATAAAACAGTCACCATGCGAACTTTCCTCCACGGCAGTAATGTCTCAAACAGTCTACACCTTGATCGTTCCCTGGGAGACCAGTAGTAGTTTCCGATGAACATCTGGAGGCATTCTGTAATCTGTGGACTATCAGAGTGTTGTGAAACACAGAAATTGCATCGGGATTGAATACAACAGTCACCATGCGCACTTTCCTCCACGGGAGTAATGTCTCAAACAGTCTACGCTTTGATCGTTACCTGAAAGACCAGTAGTAGTTTCCGATGCACATCTGGTAGCATTCTGTAATCCGTAGACTGTCAGAGTGTTAATGAAACACAGAAATTGCATCGGGATTGAATACAACAGTCACCATGCGCACTTTCCTCCACGGGATTAATGTCTCAAACAGTCTACGATTTGATCGTTCCCTGTAAGACCAGTAGTACTTTCCGATGCACATCTGGAGACTTTCCGTAACCTGTGGACAATCAGAGTGTTGATGAAGCACTGAAATTGCATCGGGATTGAATACAACAGTCACCATGCGCACTTTCCTCCATGGGAGTAATGTCTCAAACAGTTTACTCTTTGATCGTACCCTGGAAGACAAGTAGTAGTTTCCGATGCACATCTGGAGGCATTCTGTAATCTGTGGACTATCAGAGTGTTGACGAAACACACACATTGCATCGGGATTGAATACAACAGTCACCATGCGCACTTTCCTCCATGGGAGTAATGTCTCTAACAGTCTACGCTTTGATCGTTCCCTGGAAGCCCAGTAGTACTTTCCGATGCACATCTGGAGGCATTCTGTAACTGTGGACTATCAGAGTGGTGATGAAACACAGAAATGGCATCGGGATTGAATACAACAGTCACCATGCTCACTTTCCTTCATAGAAGTAATGTCTCAAACACTCTACGCTTTGATCGTTCCCTGGAAGCCCAGTAGTAGTTTCCGATGCACATCTGGAGGCATTCTGTAATCTGAGGACCATCAGAGTGTTGATGAAACACAGAAATTGCATCGGGATTGAATACAGCATTCACCATGCGCACTTTCCTCAATGGGAGTAATGTCTCTAACAGTCTACGCTTTGATCGTTCCCTGGAAGACCAATAGTACTTTCCGATGCACATCTGGAGGCATTCTGTAATCTGTGGACTATCCGAGTGTTGATGAAACACAGAATATGCATCGGGACTGAATACAACAGTCACCATGCGCACTTTCTTCCATGGGAGTAATGTCTCAAACAGTCTACGATTTGATCGTTCCCTTTAAGACCAGTAGTAGTTTCCGATGCACATCTGGAGGCATTCTGTAATCTGTGGAGAATCAGAGTGTTGATGAAACACAGAAATTGCATCGGGATTGAATACAACAGTCACCATGCGAACTTTCCTCCATGGGAGTAATTCTCAAACAGTTTCCGATTTGATCGTTCCCCGGAAGACCAGTAGTAGTTTCCAATGCACATCTGGTGGCATGCTGTAATCTGTGGACTATCAGAGTGTTGATGAAACACAGAAATTCCATCGGGATTGAATACAACAGTCACCATGCGCAACTACCTCCACGGGAGTAATGTCCCAAACCGTCTACTCTTTGATCGTTCCCCGGAAGAGCAGTAGTAGTTTCCGATGCACATCTGGTGGCATTCTGTAATCTGTGGACTATCAGAGTGTTGATGAAACACAGAAATTGCATCGGGATTGAATACAACAGTCACCATGCGCACTTTCCTCCATGGGAGTAATGTCTCAAACAGTCTACGCTTTGATCGTTCCCTGAAAGACCAGTAGCAGTTTCCGATGCACATCTGGTGGCATTCCGTAATCTGTAGACAGTCAGAGTGTTGATGAAACACAGAAATTGCATCGGGATTGAATACAACAGTCACCATGCGCACTTTCCTCCATGGGAGTAATGACTCTAACAGCCTACGCTTTGATCGTTCCCTGGAAGACCAGTAGTAGTTACAGATGCACATCTGGATGCTTTCTGTAATCTGTGGACTATCAGAGTGTTGATGAAACACAGATATTTCATCGGGATTGAATACAACAGTCACCATGCGCACTTCCCTCCATGGGAGTAATGTCTCTAGCAGTCTACGCTTTGATCGTTCCCTGGAAGACCAGTAGTACTTTCCGATGCACATCTGGAGGCATACTGTAATCTGTGGACTATCAGAGTGTTGATGAAACACAGA
The DNA here is from genome assembly GCF_023897955.1 of Schistocerca gregaria. Taxonomy (NCBI): domain Eukaryota; kingdom Metazoa; phylum Arthropoda; class Insecta; order Orthoptera; family Acrididae; genus Schistocerca; species Schistocerca gregaria. The sequence goes on from NC_064920.1 coordinate 39,427,078, forward strand.
AATTGCATCGGGATTGAATACAACATTCACCATGCTCACTTTCCGTCATGGGAGTAATGTCTCAAACACTCTACGCTTTGATCGTTCCCTGGAAGGCCAGTAGTAGTTTCCGATGCACATCTGGAGGCTTTCTGTAATCTGTGGACTATCAGAGTGTTGATGAAACACAGAAATTGCATCGGGATTGAATTCAACAATCACCATGCGCACAATCCTCCATGGGAGTAATGTCTCTAACAGTCTACGCTTTGATCGTTCCCAGGAAGACCAGTAGTAGTTTCCGATGCACATCTGGTGGCATTCTGTAATCTGTGGACTATCAGAGTGTTGATGAAACACAGAAATTGCATCGGGATTGAATGAAACATTCACCATGAGTACTTTCCTCCAAGGGGGTAATGTCTCTAAGAGTCTACGCTTTGATCGTTCCCTTTAAGACCAGTAGTACTTTCCGATGCACATCTGGATGCTTTCTGTAATCTGTGGACTATCAGAGTGTTGATGAAACACAGAATTTGCATCGGGATTGAATACAACATTCTCCATGCGCAGTTTCCTCCATGGGAGGAATGTCTCAAACAGTCTACGCTTTGATCGTTCAATGGAAGACCAGTAGTAGTTTCCGATGCACATCTGGTGGCATTCTGTAATCTGTAGACTATCAGAGTGTTGATGAAACAAAGATATTGCATCGTTATTGAATACAACAGTCACCATGCGCACTTTCCTCCATGGGAGTAATATCTCTAACAGCCTACGCTTTGATCGTTCCCTGGAAGACCAGTAGTAGTTTCCGATGCACATCTGGTGGCATTCTGTAATCTGTTCACTATCTGAGTGTTGATGAAACACAGAAATTGCATCGGGATTGAATACAACAGTCCCCATGCGAACTTTCCCCCATGGGAGTAATGTCTCAAACAGACTACGCTTTAATCGTTCCCTGGAAGACCTGTAGTGGTTTCCGATGCACATCTGAAGGCATTCTGTAATCTGTGGACTATCAGAGTGTTGATGAAACACAGAAATTGCATCGGGATTGAATACAACAGTCACGATGCTCACTTCCCTTCATGGGAGTAATGTCTCAAACACTCTACGCTTTGATCGTTCCCTGGAAGACCAGTAGTGGTTTCCGGTGCACATCTGTAGGCAATCTGAAATCTGTTGACTATCAGAGTGTTGATGAAACACAAAAATTGCATCGGGATTGAATACAACAGTCACCATGCGCACTTTCTTCCATGGGAGTAATGTCTCAAACAGTCTACGCTTTGATCGTTCCCTTGAAGACCAGTAGTAGTTACCGATGCACATCTGGAGGCATTCTGTAATCTGTGGAGTATCAGAGTGTTGATAAAACACAGAAATTGCATCGGGATTGAATACAACAGTCACCATGCGAACTTTCCCCCATGGGAGTAATTCTCAACCAGTCTACGCTTTGATCGTTCCCTGGAAGACCAGTAGTGGTTTCCGATGCACATCTGGTGTCATTCTGTAATCTGTGGACTATCAGACTGGTGATGAAACACAGAAATTGCATCGGGATTGAATACAACAGTCACCATGCGCATTTTCCTCCACGGGAGTAATGTCTCATACAGACTACGCTTAGATCGTTCCCCGGAACACCAGTAGTAGTTTCCGACGCACATCTGGAGGCTTTTGGTAATTTGTGGAATAACAGAGTGTTGATGAAACACAGAAATTGCATTGGGATTGAATACAACAGTCACCATGCGCACTTTCCTCCATGGGAGTAATGTCTCAAACAGTCTACGCTTTGATCGTTCCCTGGAAGACCAGTAGTGGTTTCCGATGCACATCTGAAAGTATTCTGTAATCTGTGGACTATCAGAGTGTTGATGAAACATAGAAATTGCATCGGGATTGAATACAACAGTCACCATGCGCACTTTCCTCCATGGCAGTAATGTCTCAAACAGTCTACGCTTTGATCGTTCACTGGAAGACCAGTAGTAGTTTCCGATGCACATCTGGTGGCATTCTGTAATCTGTGGACTATCAGACTGTTGATGAAACACAGAAATTGCATCGGGATTGAATACAACAGACACAACTTGCACTTTCCTCCATGGGAGTAATGTCTCTAACAATCTACGCTTTGATCGTTCCCTGGAAGACCAGTAGTAGTTTCAGATGAATATCTGTAGGCTTTCCGTAATTTGTGGACTATCAGAGTTTTGATGAAACACAGAAATTGCATCGGGATTTAATACAACTGTCATCATGCGCACTTTCGTCAATGCGTGTAATGTCCCAAATAGTCTACGCGTTGCTCGTTCCCTGCAAGACCAGTAGTGGTTTCTGATGCACATCTGGAGGCATTCTGTAATCTGTGGACTATCAGAGTGTTGATGAAACACAGAAATTGCATCGGGATTGAATACAACAGTCAACATGCGCACTTTCCTCTATGGGAGTAATGTCTCTAACAGTCTACGCTTTGATCGTTCCCTGGAAGACCAGTAGTATTTTCCGATGCACATCTGGAGGCTTTTTGTAATTTGTGGAATATCAGAGTGTTGATGAAACACAGAAATTGCATTGGCATTGAATACAACAGTCACCATGCGCACTTTCCTCCATGGGAGTAATGTCTCAAACAGTCTACGCTTTGATCGTTCCCTGGAAGACCAGTAGTGGTTTCCGATGCACATCTGGAGGCATTCTGTAATCTGTGGACTATCAGAGTGTTGATGAAACACAGAAATTGCATCGGGATTGAATACAACAATCACCATGCGCACTTTCCTCCATGGGAGTAATGTCTCTAACAGCCTACGCTTTGATCGTTCCCTGGAAGACCAGTAGTAGTTTCCGATGCACATCTGGATGCTTTCTGTAATCTGTGGACTATCAGAGTGTTGATGAACCACAGAAATTGCATCGGGATTGAATACAACAGTCTCCATGAGCAGTTTCCTCCATGGGAGTAATGTCTCAAACAGCCTACGCTTTGATCGTTCCCTGGAAGACCAGTAGTAGTTTCCGATGCACATCTCTAGGAATTCTGTAATCTGTACACTATCAGAGTGTTGATGAAACACAGAAATTGCATCGGGATTGAATACAACAATCACCATGAGTACTTTCCTTCATGGGGGTAATGTCTCTAAGAGTCTACGCTTTGATCGTTCCCTGGAAGACCAGTAGTAGTTTCCGATGCACATCTGATGGCATTCTGTAATCTGTAGACTATCAGAGTGTTGATGAAACAAAGATAATGCATCGGGATTGAATACAACTGTCACCATGCGCACTTTCCCCCATGGGAGTAATGTCTCTAACAGCCTACGCTTTGATCGTTCCCTGGAAGACCAGTAGTAGTTTCCGATGCACATCTGAAAGCATTCTGTAATCTGTGGACTATCAGAGTGTTGATGAAACACAGAAATTGCATCGGGATTGAATACAACATTCACCATGCTCACTTTCCTTCATGGGAGTAATGTCTCAAACACTCTACGCTTTGATCGTTCCCTGGAAGCCCTATAGTAGTTTCCGATGCACATCTGGAGACATTCTGTAATCTGTGTACTATCAGAGTGTTGATGAAACACAGAAATTGCATCGGGATTGAATACAACAGTCACCATGCGCACTTTCTTCAGTGGGAGTAATGTCTCAATCAGTCTACGATTTGATCGTTCCCTGGAAGACCAGTAGTAGTTTCCGATGCACATCTGGAGGCATTCTGTAATCTGTGGAGTATCAGAGTGTTGATGAAACACAGAAATTGCATCGGGATTGAATACAACGGTCACCATGCGAACTTTCCTAAATAGGATTAATTCTCAAACAGTCTCCGCTTTGATCGTTCCCTGGAAGACCAGTAGTAGTTTCCGATGCACATCTGGTGGCATTCTGTAATCTGCGGACTATCAGAGTGTTGATGAAACACAGAAATTGCATCGGGATTGAATACAACAGTCACCATGCGCACTTTCCCCCATGGGAGTAATGTCTCTATCAGTCTACGCTTCGATCGTTCCCTGGAAGGCCAGTAGTAGTTTCCGATGCTCATCTGGAGGCTTTCCGTAATTTGTTGACCATCAGAGTGTTGATGAAACACAAAAATTTCATCGGGATAGAATAAAACAGTCACCATGCGAACTTTCCTCCACGGCAGTAATGTCTCAAACAGTCTACACTTTGATCGTTCCCTGGGAGACCAGTAATAGTTTCCGATGAACATCTGGAGGCATTCTGTAATCTGTGGACTATCAGAGTGTTGTGAAACACAGAAATTGCATCGGGATTGAATACAACAGTCACCATGCTCACTTATCTTCACGGGAGTAATGTCTCAAACAGTCTACGCTTTGATCGTTCCCTGAAAGACCAGTAGTAGTTTCCGATGCACATCTGGTAGCATTCTGTAATCTGTAGACTGTCAGAGTGTTGATGAAACACAGAAATTGCATCGGGATTGAATACAAAGTCACCATGCGCACTTTCCTCCACGGGATTAATGTCTCAAACAGTCTACGATTTGATCGTTCCCTGTAAGACCAGTCGTACTTTCCGATGCACATCTGGAGACTTTCCGTAAACTGTGGACAATCAGAGTGTTGATGAAGCACAGAAATTGCATCGGGATTGAATACAACAGTCACCATGCGCACTTTCCTCCATGGGGGTAATGTCTCAAAGAGTTTACTCTTTGATCGTACCCTGGAAGACCAGTAGTAGTTTCCGATGCACATCTGGAGGCATTCTGTAATCTATGGACTATCAGAGTGTTGACGAAACACAGACATTGCATCGGGATTGAATACAACAGTCACCATGCGCACTTTCCTCCATGGGAGTAGTGTCTCTAACAGTCTACGCTTTGATCGTTCCCTGGAAGCCCAGTAGTACTTTCCGATGCACATCTGGAGGCATTCTGTAACTTTGGACTATCAGAGTGTTGATGAAACACAGAAATGGCATCGGGATTGAATACAACAGTCACCATGCTCACTTTCCTTCATGGAAGTAATGTCTCAAACACTCTACGCTTTGATCGTTCCCCGGAAGACCAGTAGTAGTTTCCAATGCACATCTGGTGGCATGCTGTAATCTGTGGACTATCAGAGTGTTGATGAAACACAGAAATTCCATCGGGATTGAATACAACAGTCACCATGCGCAACTACCTCCACGGGAGTAATGTCCCAAACCGTCTACTCTTTGATCGTTCCCCGGAAGAGCAGTAGTAGTTTCCGATGCACATCTGGTGGCATTCTGTAATCTGTGGACTATCAGAGTGTTGATGAAACACAGAAATTGCATCGGGATTGAATACAACAGTCACCATGCGCACTTTCCCCCATGGGAGTAATGTCTCAAACAGTCTACGCTTTGATCGTTCCCTGAAAGACCAGTAGTAGTTTCCGATGCACATCTGGTGGCATTCCGTAATCTCTAGACTGTCAGAGTGTTGATGAAACACAGAAATTGCATCGTGATTGAATACAACAGTCACCATGCGCACTTTCCTCCATGGGAGTAATGACTCTAACAGCCTACGCTTTGATCGTTCCCTGGAAGACCAGTAGTAGTTACAGATGCACGTCTGGATGCTTTCTGTAATCTGTGGACTATCAGAGTGTTGATGAAACACAGATATGGCATCGGGATTGAATACAACAGTCACCATGCGCACTTCCCTCCATGGGAGTAATGTCTCTAGCAGTCTACGCTTTGATCGTTCCCTGGAAGACCAGTAGTACTTTCCGATGCACATCTGGATTCATACTGTAATCTGTGGACTATCAGAGTGTTGATGAAACACAGAAATTGCATCGGGATTGTATACAACATTCACCATGCTCACTTTCCGTCATGGGAGTAATGTCTCAAACACTCTACGCTTTGATCGTTCCCTGGAAGGCCAGTAGTAGTTTCCGATGCACATCTGGAGGCTTTCTGTAATCTATGGACTATCAGATTGTTGATGAAACACAGAAATTGCATCGGGATTGAATACAACAGTCACCGTGCGCACATTCCTCCACGGCAGTAATGTCTCAAACAGTCTACGCTTTGATCGTTCCCCGAAAGACCAGTAGTAGTTTCCGATGCACATCTGGTGGCCATCTGTAATCTGTAGACTGTCAGAGTGTTGATGAAACACAGAAATTGCATCGGGATTGAATACAACAGTCACCATGAGCACTTTCCTCCATGGGAGTAATGTCTCTAAGAGTCTACGCTTTGATCGTTCCCTGGAAGACCAGTAGTAGTTTCCGATGCACATCTGGATGCTTTCTGTAATCTATGGACTATCAGATTGTTGATGAAACACAGAAATTGCATCGGGATTGAATACAACAGTCACCATGCGCACGTTCCTTCATGGGAGTAATGTCTCAAACACTCTACGCTTTGATCGTTCCCTGGAAGACCAGTAGTGGTTTCCGGTGCACATCTGTAGGCAATCTGAACTCTGTTGACTATCAGAGTGTTGATGAAACACAAAAATTGCATCGGGATTGAATACATCAGTCACCATGCGCACTTTCTTCCATGGGAGTAATGTCTCAAACAGTCTACGCTTTGATCGTTTGCTTGAACACCAGTAGTAGTTACCGATGCACATCTGGAGGCATTCTGTAACCTGTGGAGTATCAGAGTGTTGATGAAACACAGAAATTGCATCGGGATTGAATACAACAGTCTCCATGCGCAGTTACCTCCATGGGAGTAATGTCTCAAACAGTCTACGCTTTGATCGTTCCCTGGAAGACCAGTAGTAGTTTCCGATGCACATCTGGTGGCATTCTGTAATCTGTAGACTATCAGAGTGTTGATGAAACAAAGATATTGCATCGTTATTGAATACAACAGTCACCATGCGCACTTTCCTCCATGGGAGTAATATCTCTAACAGCCTACGCTTTGATCGTTCCCTGGAAGACCAGTAGTAGTTTCCGATGCACATCTGGTGGCATTCTGTAATCTGTGGACTATCAGAGTGTTGATAAAACACAGAAATTGCATCGGGATTGAATACAACAGTCACCATGCGAACTTTCCCCCATGGGAGTAATGTCTCAAACACTCTACGCTTTGATCGTTCCCTGAAAGACCAGTAGTGGTTTCCGGTGCACATCTGTAGGCAATCTAAAATCTGTTGACTATCAGAGTGTTGATGAAACACAAAAATTGCATCGGGATTGAATACATCAGTCCCCATGCGCACTTTCTTCCATGGGAGTAATGTCTCAAACAGTCTACGCTTTGATCGTTCCCTTGAAGACCAGTAGTAGTTACCGATGCACATCTGGAGGCGTTCTGTAATCTGTGGAGTATCAGAGTGTTGATAAAACACAGAAATTGCATCGGGATTGAATACAACAGTCACCATGCGAACTTTCCCACATGGGAGTAATTCTCAACCAGTCTACGCTTTGATCGTTCCCTGGAAGACCAGTAGTGGTTTCCGATGCACATCTGGTGTCATTCTGTAATCTGTGGACTATCAGAGTGTTGATGAAACACAGAAATTGCATCGGGATTGAATACAACAGTCACCATGCGCATTTTCCTCCACGGGAGTAATGTCTCATACAGACTACGCTTAGATCGTTCCCCGGAACACCAGTAGTAGTTTCCGATGCACATCTGGTGATATTCTGTAATCTGTGGACTATCAGAGTGTTGATGAAACACAGAAATTGCATCGGGATTGAATACAACAGTCACCATGCGCACTTTCCTCCATGGCAGTAATGTCTCAAACAGTCTACTCTTTGATCGTTCACTGGAAGACCAGTAGTAGTTTCCGATGCACATCTGGTGGCATTCTGTAATCTGTGGACTATCAGACTGTTGATGAAACACAGAAATTGCATCGAGATTGAATACAACAGTCACAACGCGCACTTTCCTCCATGGGAGTAATGTCTCTAACAATCTACGCTTTGATCGTTCCCTGGAAGACCAGTAGTAGTTTCAGATGAATATCTGTAGGTTTTCCGTAATTTGTGGACTATCAGAGTGTTGATGAAACACAGAAATTGCATCGGGATTTAATACAACTGTCATCATGCGCACTTTCGTCAATGCGTGTAATGTCTTAAATAGTCTACGCGTTGCTCGTTCCCTGCAAGACCAGTAGTGGTTTCTGATGCACATCTGGAGGCATTCTGTAATCTGTGGACTATCAGAGTGATGATGAAACACATAAATTGCATCGGGATTGAATATATCAGTCACCATGCGCACTTTCCTCCATGGTAGTAATGTCTCAAACAGTCTACGCTTTGATCGTTCCCTGGAAGACTCGTAGTAGTTTCCGATGAACATCTGGAGGCATTCTGTAATCTTTGGACTATCTGAGTGTTGATGAAACACAGAAATTGCATCGGGATTGAATACAACAGTCACCATGCGCACTTTCCTCCACGGGAAGTAAGTCTCAAACAGTCTACGCTTTGATCGTTCCCTGGAAGACCAGTAGTGGTTTCCGATGCATATCTGAAAGCATTCTGTAATCTGTGGACTATCAGAGTGTTGATGAAACACAGAAATTACATGGGGATTGAATACAACATTCACCATGAGTACTTTCCTCCATGGGGGTAATGTCTCTAAGAGTCTACGCTTTCAACGTTCCCTGGAACACCAGTAGCAGTTTCCGATGCACATCTGGATGCTTTCTGTATTCTATGGACTATCAGAGTGTTGGTGAAACACAGAAATTGCATCGGGATTGAATACAACAGTCACCATGCGAACTTTCCCCAATGGGAGTAATTCTCAACCAGTCTACGCTTTGATCGTTCCCTGGAAGACCAGTAGTAGTTTCCGATGCCCATCTGGTGTCATTCTGTAATCTGTGGACTATCAGAGTGTTGATGAAACACAGAAATTGCATCGGGATTGAATACAACAGTCACCATGCGCACTTTCCTCCATGGGAGTAATGTCTCTAACAGTCGACGCTTTGATCGTTCCCTGGAAGACCAGTAGTAGTTTCCGATGCACATCTGGAGGCTTTTCGTAATTTGTGGAATATCAGAGTGTTGATGAAACACAGAAATTGCATTGGGATTGAATACAACAGTCACCATGCGCACTTTCCTCCATGGGAGTAATGTCTCAAACAGTCTACGGTTTGATCGTTCCCTGGAAGACCAGTAGTGGTTTCCCATGCACATCTGCAAGCATTCTGCAATCTGTGGACTATCAGAGTGTTGATGAAACACAGAAATTGCATCGGGGTTGAATACAACAGTCACCATCCGCACATTCCTCCATGGGAGTAATGTCTGAAACAGTCTACGCTTTGATCGTTACCTGGAAGACCAGTAGTAGTTTCTGATGCACATCTGGTGGCATTCTGTAATCTGTGGACTATCAGAGTGTTGATGAAACACAGAAAATGCATCGGGATTGAATACAACAGTCACCATGCGCACATTCCTCCATAAAAGTAATGTCTCAAACAGTCTACGCTTTGATCGTTCCCTGGAAGACCAGTAGTAGTTTCCGATGCACGTCTGGAGGCTTCCTGTAATCTGTGGACTATCAGAGTGTTGATAAATCACAGAAATTGCATCGGGATTGAATACAACAGTCACCATGCGCATTTTCCTCCATGGAAGTAATGTCTCAAAGAGTTTACGCTCTGATCGTTCCCTGGAAGACCAGTAGTAGTTTCCGATGCACATCTGGAGGCATTCTGTAATCTGTGGACTATCAGAGTGTTGATGAAACACACAAATTGCATCGGGATTGAATACAACAGTCACCATGCGCACTTTCGTCCATGGGAGTAATGTCCCAAATACTATACGCGTTGATCGTTCCCTGGAAGACCAGTAGTGGTTTCCGATGCACATCTGGAGGCATTCTGTAATCTGTGGACTATCAGAGTGTTGATGAAACAAAGAAATTGCATCGGGATTGAATACAACAGTCACCATGCGTACTTTCCCCCATGGGAGTAATTCTCAACCAGTCTCCGCTTTGATCGTTCCCTGGAAGACCAGTAGTAGTTTCCGATGCACATCTGGTGTCATTCTGTAATCTGTGGACTATCAGAGTGTTGATGAAACACAGAAATTGCATCGGGATTGAATACAACAGTAACCATGCGCACTTTCTTCCATGGGAGTAATGTCTCAAACAGTCAACGATTTGATCGTTCCCTGGAAGACCAGTAGTAGTTTCCAATGCACATCTCTAGGCATTCTGTAATCTGTACACTATCAGAGTGTTGATGAAACACAGAAATTGCATCGGGATTGAATACAACAGTCTCCATGCGCACTTTCTTCCATGGGAGTAATGTCTCAAAGAGTCTACGCTTTGATCGTTCCTTTGAAGACCAGTAGTAGTTTCCGATGAACATCTGGAGGCATTCTGTAATCTGTGGAGTATCAGAGTGTTGATAAAACCCAGAAATTGCATCGGGATTGAATACAACAGTCACCATGCGAACTTTCCCCCATGGGAGTAATTCTCAACCAGTCTACGCTTTGATCGTTCCCTGGAAGACCAGTAGTAGTTTCCGATGCACATCTGGTGTCATTCTGTAATCTGTGGACTATCAGAGTGTTGATGAAACACAGAAATTGCATCGGGATTGAATACAACAGTCACCATGCGCACTTTCCTCCACGGGAGTAATGTCTCAAACAGTCTACGCTTAGATCGTTCCCCGGAACACCAGTAGTAGTTTCCGATGCACATCTGGTGGCATTCTGTAATCTGTGGATTATCAGAGTGTTGGTGAAACACAGAAATTGCATCGGGATTGAATACAACAGTCACCATGCGCACTTTCTTCCATGGGAGTAATGTCTCAAACAGTCTACGCTTTGATCGTTCCTTTGAAGACCAGTAGTAGTTTCCGATGAACATCTGGAGGCATTCTGTAATCTGTGGAGTATCAGAGTGTTGATAGAACCCAGAAATTGCATCGGGATTGAATACAACAGTCACCATGCGAACTTTCCCAAATGGGAGTAATTCTCAACCAGTCTACGCTTTGATCGTTCCCTGGAAGACCAGTAGTAGTTTCCGATGCACATCTGGTGTCATTCTGTAATCTGTGGACTATGAGAGTGTTGATGAAACACAGAAATTGCATCGGGATTGAATACAACAGTCACCATGCGCACTTTCCTCCACGGGAGTAATGTCTCAAACAGTCTACGCTTAGATCGTTCCCCGGAACACCAGTAGTAGTTTCCGATGCACATCTGGTGGCATTCTGTAATCTGTGGATTATCAGAGTGTTGGTGAAACACAGAAATTGCATCTGGATTGAATACAACAGTCACCATGCGCACTTTCCTCCATGGGAGTAATGTCCCTAACAGTCTACGCTTTGATCGTTCCCTGGAAGACCAGTAGTAGTTTCCGATGCAGATCTGGAGGCTTTTCGTAATTTGTGGAATATCAGAGTGTTGATGAAACACAGAAATTGCATCGGGATTGAATACAAAAGTCACCATGCGCACTTTCCTCCACGGGAGTAATGTCTCAAACAGTCTACGCTTTGATCGTTCCCTGGAAGACCAGTAGTAGTTTCCGATGAACATCTGGAGGCATTCTGTAATCTGTGGACTATCAGAGTGTTGATGAAACACAGAAATTGCATCGGGATTGAATACAACATTCACCATGAGTACTTTCCTCCATGGGGGTAATGTCTCTAAGAGTCTACGCTTTGATCGTTCCCTGGAAGACCAGTAGTAGTTTCCGATGCACATCTGGATGCTTTCTGTAATCTGTGGACTATCAGAGTGTTGATGAAACACAGAAATTGCATCGGGATTGAATACAACAGTCTCCACGCGCAGTTTCCTCCATTGGAGTAATGTCTCAAACAGTCTACGCTTTGATCGTTCCCTGGAAGACCAGTAGTAGTTTCCGATGCATATCTGGTGGCATTCTGTAATCTGTAGACTATCAGAGTGTTGATGAAACAAAGATATTGCATCGGGATTGAATACAACAATCACAATGCGCACTTTCCTCCATGGGAGTAATGTCTCTAACAGCATACGCTTTGATCGTTCCCTGGAAGACCAGTAGTAGTTTCCGATGCACATCTGGATGCTTTCTGTAATCTGTGGACTATCAGAGTGTTGATGAAACACAGAAATTGCATCGGGATTGAATACAACAGTCACCATGCGCACTTTCTTCCACGGGAGTAATGTCTCAAACAGTCTACGCTTAGATCGTTCCCCGGAACACCAGTAGTAGTTTCCGATGCACATCTGGTGGCATTCTGTAATCTGTGGACTATCAGAGTGTTGATGAAACACAGAAATTGCATCGGGATTGAATACAACAGTCACCATGCGCACTTTCCTCCATGGGAGTAATGTCTCTAACAGTCGACGCTTTGATCGTTCCCTGGAAGACCAGTAGTAGTTTCCGATGCACATCTGGAGGCTTTTCGTAATTTGTGGAATATCAGAGTGTTGATGAAACACAGAAATTGCATTGGGATTGAATACAACAGTCACCATGCGCATTCTCCTCCATGGGAGTAATGTCTCAAACAGTCTACGCTTTGATCGTTCCCTGGAAGACCAGTAGTGGTTTCCCATGCACATCTGAAAGCATTCTGCAGTCTGTGGACTATCAGAGTGTTGATGAAACACAGAAATTGCATCGGGGTTGAATACAACAGTCACCATCCGCACTTTCCTCCATGGGAGTAATGTCTGAAACAGTCTACGCTTTGATCGTTCCCTGGAAGACCAGTAGTAGTTTCTGATGCACATCTGGTGGCATTCTGTAATCTGTGGACTATCAGAGTGTTGATGAAACACAGAAAATGCATCGGAATTGAATACAACAGTCACCATGCGCACATTCCTCCATAAAAGTAATGTCTCAAACAGTCTACGCTTTGATCGTTCCCTGGAAGACCAGTAGTAGTTTCCGATGCACGTCTGGAGGCTTCCTGTAATCTGTGGACTATCAGAGTGTTGATGAATCACAGAAATTGCATCGGGATTGAACACAACAGTCACCATGCGCACTTTCCTATATGGGAGTAATGTTTCAAACAGTCTACGATTTGATCGTCCCCTGGAAGACCAGTAGAAGTTTCCGATGCACATCTGGTGAAATTCTGCAATCTGTGGAGTATCAGAGTATTGATGAAACTAAGAAATTTCATCGGGATTGAATACAACAGTCACCATGCGCACTTTCCTCCATGGGAGTAATGTCTCTAACAGTCTACGCTTTGATCGTTCCCTGGAAGACTAGTAGTAGATTCCGTTGCACATCTGGAGGCTTTCCCTAATTTGTGGACTATCAGAGTGTTGATGAAACACAGAAATAGCATCGGGATTGAATACAACAGTCACCATGCGCATTTTCCTCCATGGAAGTAATGTCTCAAAGAGTTTACGCTCTGATCGTTCCCTGGAAGACCAGTAGTAGTTTCCGATGCACATCTGGAGGCATTCTGTAATCTGTGGACTATCAGAGTGTTGATGAAACACAGAAATTGCATCGGGATTGAATACAACAGTCACCATGCGCACTTTCGTCCATGGGAGTAATGTCCCAAATACTATACGCGTTGATCGTTCCCTGGAAGACCAGTAGTGGTTTCCGATGCACATCTGGAAGCATTCTGTAATCTGTGGACTATCAGAGTGTTGATGAAACAAAGAAATTGCATCGGGATTGAATACAACAGTCACCATGCGTACTTTCCCCCATGGGAGTAATTCTCAACCAGTCTCCGCTTTGATCGTTCCCTGGAAGACCAGTAGTAGTTTCCGATGCACATCTGGTGTCATTCTGTAATCTGTGGACTATCAGAGTGTTGATGAAACACAGAAATTGCATCGGGATTGAATACAACAGTAACCATGCGCACTTTCTTCCATGGGAGTAATGTCTCAAACAGTCAACGATTTGATCGTTCCCTGGAAGACCAGTAGTAGTTTCCAATGCACATCTCTAGGCATTCTGTAATCTGTACACTATCAGAGTGTTGATGAAACACAGAAATTGCATCGGGATTGAATACAACAGTCTCCATGCGCACTTTCCTCCATGGGAGTAATGTCTCAAACAGTCTACTCTTTGATCGTTCCCTGGAAGACCAGTAGTAGTTTCCGATGCACATCTGGAGGCATTCTGTAATCTGTGGACTATCAGAGTGTTGATGAAACACAGCAATTGCATCGGGATTGAATACAACAGTCACCATGCGCACTTTCCTCCATGGGAGTAATGTCTCAAACAGTCTACGATTTGATCGTTCCCTGGAAGACCAGTAGTGGTTTCCGGTGCACATCTGGAGGCAATCTGGAATCTGTGGACTATCAGAGTGTTGATGAAACACAAAAATTGCATCGGGATTGAATACAACAGTCACCATGCGTACTTTCTTCCATGGGAGTAATGTCTCAAACAGTCTACGCTTTGATCGTTCCTTTGAAGACCAGTAGTAGTTTCCGATGAACATCTGGATGCATTCTATAATCTGTGGAGTATCAGAGTGTTGATAAAACCCAGAAATTGCATCGGGATTGAATACAACAGTCACCATGCGAACTTTCCCCCATGGGAGTAATTCTCAACCAGTCTACGCTTTGATCGTTCCCCGGAACACCAGTAGTAGTTTCCGATGCACATCTGGTGGCATTCTGTAATCTGTGGATTATCAGAGTGTTGATGAAACAAAGAAATTGCATCGGGATTGAATACAACAGTCACCATGCGCACTTTCCTCCATGGGAGTAATGTCTCTAACAGTCTACGCTTTGATCGTTCCCTGGAAGACCAGTAGTAGTTTCCGATGCACATCTGGAGGCTTTTCGTAATTTGTGGAATATCAGAGTGTTGATGAAACACAGAAATTGCATCGGGATTGAATACAAAAGTCACCATGCGCACTTTCCTCCACGGGAGTAATGTCTCAAACAGTCTACGCTTTGATCGTTCCCTGGAAGACCAGTAGTAGTTTCCGATGCACATCTGGTGGCATTCTGTAATCTGTAGACTATCAGAGTGTTGATGAAACAAAGATATTGCATCGGGATTGAATACAACAATCACCATGCGCACTTTCCTCCATGGGAGTAATGTCTCTAAGAGCCTACGCTTTGATCGTTCCCTGGAAGACCAGTAGTAGTTTCCGATGCACATCTGGATGCTTTCTGTAATCTGTGGAGTATCAGAGTGTTGATGAAACACAGAAATTGCATCGGGATTGAATACAACAGTCACCATGCGCACTTTCTTCCACGAGAGTAATGTCTCAAACAGTCTACGCTTAGATCGTTCCCCGGAACACCAGTAGTAGTTTCCGATGCACATCTGGTGGCATTCTGTAATCTGTGGACTATCAGAGTGTTGATGAAACACAGAAATTGCATCGGGATTGAATACAACAGTCACCATGCGCACTTTCCTCCATGGGAGTAATGTCTCTAACAGTCGACGCTTTGATCGTTCCCTGGAAGACCAGTAGTAGTTTCCGATGCACATCTGGAGGCTTTTCGTAATTTGTGGAATATCAGAGTGTTGATGAAACACAGAAATTGCATTGGGATTGAATACAACAGTCACCATGCGCATTTTCCTCCATGGGAGTAATGTCTCAAACAGTCTACGCTTTGATCGTTCCCTGGAAGACCAGTAGTGGTTTCCCATGCACATCTGAAAGCATTCTGCAGTCTGTGGACTATCAGAGTGTTGATGAAACACAGAAATTGCATCGGGGTTGAATACAACAGTCACCATCCGCACTTTCCTCCATGGGAGTAATGTCTGAAACAGTCTACGCTTTGATCGTTCCCTGGAAGACCAGTAGTAGTTTCTGATGCACATCTGGTGGCATTCTGTAATCTGTGGACTATCAGAGTGTTGATGAAACACAGAAAATGCATCGGGATTGAATACAACAGTCACCATGCGCACATTCCTCCATAAAAGTAATGTCTCAAACAGTCTACGCTTTGATCGTTCCCTGGAAGACCAGTAGTAGTTTCCGATGCACGTCTGGAGGCTTCCTGTAATCTGTGGACTATCAGAGTGTTGATGAATCACAGAAATTGCATCGGGATTGAACACAACAGTCACCATGCGCACTTTCCTATATGGGAGTAATGTTTCAAACAGTCTACGATTTGATCGTCCCCTGGAAGACCAGTAGAAGTTTCCGATGCACATCTGGTGAAATTCTGCAATCTGTGGAGTATCAGAGTATTGATGAAACCAAGAAATTTCATCGGGATTGAATACAACAGTCACCATGCGCACTTTCCTCCATGGGAGTAATGTCTCAAACAGTCTACGCTTTGATCGTTCCTTTGAAGACCAGTAGTAGTTTCCGATGAACATCTGGATGCATTCTGTAATCTGTGGAGTATCAGAGTGTTGATAAAACCCAGAAATTGCATCGGGATTGAATACAACAGTCACCATGCGAACTTTCCCCCATGGGAGTAATTCTCAACCAGTCTACGCTTTGATCGTTCCCCGGAACACCAGTAGTAGTTTCCGATGCACATCTGGTGGCATTCTGTAATCTGTGGATTATCAGAGTGTTGATGAAACAAAGAAATTGCATCGGGATTGAATACAACAGTCACCATGCGCACTTTCCTCCATGGGAGTAATGTCTCTAACAGTCTACGCTTTGATCGTTCCCTGGAAGACCAGTAGTAGTTTCCGATGCACATCTGGAGGCTTTTCGTAATTTGTGGAATATCAGAGTGTTGATGAAACACAGAAATTGCATCGGGATTGAATACAAAAGTCACCATACGCACTTTCCTCCACGGGAGTAATGTCTCAAACAGTCTACGCTTTGATCGTTCCCTGGAAGACCAGTAGTAGTTTCCGATGAACATCTGGAGGCATTCTGTAATCTGTGGACTATCAGAGTGTTGATGAAACAAAGATATTGCATCGGGATTGAATACAACATTCACCATGAGTACTTTCCTCCATGGGGGTAATGTCTCTAAGAGTCTACGCTTTGATCGTTCCCTGGAAGACCAGTAGTAGTTTCCGATGCACATCTGGATGCTTTCTGTAATCTGTGGACTATCAGAGTGTTGATGAAACACAGAAATTGCATCGGGATTGAATACAACAGTCTCCATGCGCAGTTTCCTCCATTGGAGTAATGTCTCAAACAGTCTACGCTTTGATCGTTCCCTGGAAGACCAGTAGTAGTTTCCGATGCACATCTGGATGCTTTCTGTAATCTGTGGACTATCAGAGTGTTGATGAAACACAGAAATAGCATCGGGATTGAATACAACAGTCTCCATGAGCAGTTTCCTTCATGGGAGAAATGTATCTAACAGTCTACGCTTTGATCGCTCCCTGGAAGACCAGTAGTAGTTTCCGATGCACATCTGGAGGCATTCTGTAATCTGTGGACTATCAGAGTGTTGGTGAAACACAGAAATTGCATCGGGATTGAATACAACAGTCACCATGCGCAGTTTATCCATGGGAGTAATGTCTCAAACAGTCTACGCTTTGATCGTTCCCTGGAAGACTAGTAGTAGATTCCGTTGCACATCTGGAGGCTTTCCCTAATTTGTGGACTATCAGAGTGTTGATGAAACACAGAAATAGCATCGGGATTGAATACAACAGTCACCATGCGCATTTTCCTCCATGGAAGTAATGTCCTAAGAGTTTACGCTCTGATCGTTCCCTGGAAGACCAGTAGTAGTTTCCGATGCACATCTGGAGGCATTCTGTAATCTGTGGACTATCAGAGTGTTGATGAAACACAGAAATTGCATCGGGATTGAATACAACAGTAACCATGCGCACTTTCCTCCATGGGAGTAATGTCTCAACCAGTCAACGATTTGATCGTTCCCTGGAAGACCAGTAGTAGTTTCCAATGCACATCTCTAGGCATTCTGTAATCTGTACACTATCAGAGTGTTGATGAAACACAGAAATTGCATCGGGATTGAATACAACAGTCTCCATGCGCACTTTCCGCCATGGGAGTAATGTCTCAAACAGTCTACTCTTTGATCGTTCCCTGGAAGACCAGTAGTAGTTTCCGATGCACATCTGGAGGCATTCTGTAATCTGTGGACTATCAGAGTGTTGATGAAACACAGAAATTGCATCGGGATTGAATACAACAGTCACCATGCGCACTTTCCTCCATGGGAGTAATGTCTCAAACAGTCTACGCTTTGATCGTTCCCTGGAAGACCAGTAGTGGTTTCCGGTGCACATCTGGAGGCAATCTGGAATCTGTGGACTATCAGAGTGTTGATGAAACACAAAAATTGCATCGGGATTGAATACAACAGTCACCATGCGTACTTTCTTCCATGGGAGTAATGTCTCAAACAGTCTACGCTTTGATCGTTCCTTTGAAGACCAGTAGTAGTTTCCGATGAACATCTGGAGGCATTCTGTAATCTGTGGAGTATCAGAGTGTTGATAAAACCCAGAAATTGCATCGGGATTGAATACAACAGTCACCATGCGCACTTTCCTCCATGGGAGTAATGTCTCTAACAGTCTACGCTTTGATCGTTCCCTGGAAGACCAGTAGTAGTTTCCGATGCACATCTGGAGGCTTTTCGTAATTTGTGGAATATCAGAGTGTTGATGAAACACAGAAATTGCATCGGGATTGAATACAAAAGTCACCATGCGCACTTTCCTCCACGGGAGTAATGTCTCAAACAGTCTACGCTTTGATCGTTCCCTGGAAGACCAGTAGTAGTTTCCGATGAACATCTGGAGGCATTCTGTAATCTGTGGACTATCAGAGTGTTGATGAAACACAGAAATTGCATCGGGATTGAATACAACATTCACCATGAGTACTTTCCTCCATGGGGGTAATGTCTCTAAGAGTCTACGCTTTGATCGTTCCCTGGAAGACCAGTAGTAGTTTCCGATGCACATCTGGATGCTTTCTGTAATCTGTGGACTATCAGAGTGTTGATGAAACACAGAAATTGCATCGGGATTGAATACAACAGTCTCCACGCGCAGTTTCCTCCATTGGAGTAATGTCTCAAACAGTCTACGCTTTGATCGTTCCCTGGAAGACCAGTAGTAGTTTCCGATGCATATCTGGTGGCATTCTGTAATCTGTAGACTATCAGAGTGTTGATGAAACAAAGATATTGCATCGGGATTGAATACAACAATCACAATGCGCACTTTCCTCCATGGGAGTAATGTCTCTAACAGCATACGCTTTGATCGTTCCCTGGAAGACCAGTAGTAGTTTCCGATGCACATCTGGATGCTTTCTGTAATCTGTGGACTATCAGAGTGTTGATGAAACACAGAAATTGCATCGGGATTGAATACAACAGTCACCATGCGCACTTTCTTCCACGGGAGTAATGTCTCAAACAGTCTACGCTTAGATCGTTCCCCGGAACACCAGTAGTAGTTTCCGATGCACATCTGGTGGCATTCTGTAATCTGTGGACTATCAGAGTGTTGATGAAACACAGAAATTGCATCGGGATTGAATACAACAGTCACCATGCGCACTTTCCTCCATGGGAGTAATGTCTCTAACAGTCGACGCTTTGATCGTTCCCTGGAAGACCAGTAGTAGTTTCCGATGCACATCTGGAGGCTTTTCGTAATTTGTGGAATATCAGAGTGTTGATGAAACACAGAAATTGCATTGGGATTGAATACAACAGTCACCATGCGCATTCTCCTCCATGGGAGTAATGTCTCAAACAGTCTACGCTTTGATCGTTCCCTGGAAGACCAATAGTGGTTTCCCATGCACATCTGAAAGCATTCTGCAGTCTGTGGACTATCAGAGTGTTGATGAAACACAGAAATTGCATCGGGGTTGAATACAACAGTCACCATCCGCACTTTCCTCCATGGGAGTAATGTCTGAAACAGTCTACGCCTTGATCGTTCCCTGGAAGACCAGTAGTAGTTTCTGATGCACATCTGGTGGCATTCTGTAATCTGTGGACTATCAGAGTGTTGATGAAACACAGAAAATGCATCGGGATTGAATACAACAGTCACCATGCGCACATTCCTCCATAAAAGTAATGTCTCAAACAGTCTACGCTTTGATCGTTCCCTGGAAGACCAGTAGTAGTTTCCGATGCACGTCTGGAGGCTTCCTGTAATCTGTGGACTATCAGAGTGTTGATGAATCACAGAAATTGCATCGGGATTGAACACAACAGTCACCATGCGCACTTTCCTATATGGGAGTAATGTTTCAAACAGTCTACGATTTGATCGTCCCCTGGAAGACCAGTAGAAGTTTCCGATGCACATCTGGTGAAATTCTGCAATCTGTGGAGTATCAGAGTATTGATGAAACTAAGAAATTTCATCGGGATTGAATACAACAGTCACCATGCGCACTTTCCTCCATGGGAGTAATGTCTCTAACAGTCTACGCTTTGATCGTTCCCTGGAAGACTAGTAGTAGATTCCGTTGCACATCTGGAGGCTTTCCCTAATTTGTGGACTATCAGAGTGTTGATGAAACACAGAAATAGCATCGGGATTGAATACAACAGTCACCATGCGCATTTTCCTCCATGGAAGTAATGTCTCAAAGAGTTTACGCTCTGATCGTTCCCTGGAAGACCAGTAGTAGTTTCCGATGCACATCTGGAGGCATTCTGTAATCTGTGGACTATCAGAGTGTTGATGAAACACAGAAATTGCATCGGGATTGAATACAACAGTCACCATGCGCACTTTCGTCCATGGGAGTAATGTCCCAAATACTATACGAGTTGATCGTTCCCTGGAAGACCAGTAGTGGTTTCCGATGCACATCTGGAAGCATTCTGTAATCTGTGGACTATCAGAGTGTTGATGAAACAAAGAAATTGCATCGGGATTGAATACAACAGTCACCATGCGTACTTTCCCCCATGGGAGTAATTCTCAACCAGTCTCCGCTTTGATCGTTCCCTGGAAGACCAGTAGTAGTTTCCGATGCACATCTGGTGTCATTCTGTAATCTGTGGACTATCAGAGTGTTGATGAAACACAGAAATTGCATCGGGATTGAATACAACAGTAACCATGCGCACTTTCTTCCATGGGAGTAATGTCTCAAACAGTCAACGATTTGATCGTTCCCTGGAAGACCAGTAGTAGTTTCCAATGCACATCTCTAGGCATTCTGTAATCTGTACACTATCAGAGTGTTGATGAAACACAGAAATTGCATCGGGATTGAATACAACAGTCTCCATGCGCACTTTCCTCCATGGGAGTAATGTCTCAAACAGTCTACTCTTTGATCGTTCCCTGGAAGACCAGTAGTAGTTTCCGATGCACATCTGGAGGCATTCTGTAATCTGTGGACTATCAGAGTGTTGATGAAACACAGCAATTGCATCGGGATTGAATACAACAGTCACCATGCGCACTTTCCTCCATGGGAGTAATGTCTCAAACAGTCTACGCTTTGATCGTTCCCTGGAAGACCAGTAGTGGTTTCCGGTGCACATCTGGAGGCAATCTGGAATCTGTGGACTATCAGAGTGTTGATGAAACACAAAAATTGCATCGGGATTGAATACAACAGTCACCATGCGTACTTTCTTCCATGGGAGTAATGTCTCAAACAGTCTACGCTTTGATCGTTCCTTTGAAGACCAGTAGTAGTTTCCGATGAACATCTGGATGCATTCTATAATCTGTGGAGTATCAGAGTGTTGATAAAACCCAGAAATTGCATCGGGATTGAATACAACAGTCACCATGCGAACTTTCCCCCATGGGAGTAATTCTCAACCAGTCTACGCTTTGATCGTTCCCCGGAACACCAGTAGTAGTTTCCGATGCACATCTGGTGGCATTCTGTAATCTGTGGATTATCAGAGTGTTGATGAAACAAAGAAATTGCATCGGGATTGAATACAACAGTCACCATGCGCACTTTCCTCCATGGGAGTAATGTCTCTAACAGTCTACGCTTTGATCGTTCCCTGGAAGACCAGTAGTAGTTTCCGATGCACATCTGGAGGCTTTTCGTAATTTGTGGAATATCAGAGTGTTGATGAAACACAGAAATTGCATCGGGATTGAATACAAAAGTCACCATGCGCACTTTCCTCCACGGGAGTAATGTCTCAAACAGTCTACGCTTTGATCGTTCCCTGGAAGACCAGTAGTAGTTTCCGATGCACATCTGGTGGCATTCTGTAATCTGTAGACTATCAGAGTGTTGATGAAACAAAGATATTGCATCGGGATTGAATACAACAATCACCATGCGCACTTTCCTCCATGGGAGTAATGTCTCTAAGAGCCTACGCTTTGATCGTTCCCTGGAAGACCAGTAGTAGTTTCCGATGCACATCTGGATGCTTTCTGTAATCTGTGGAGTATCAGAGTGTTGATGAAACACAGAAATTGCATCGGGATTGAATACAACAGTCACCATGCGCACTTTCTTCCACGGGAGTAATGTCTCAAACAGTCTACGCTTAGATCGTTCCCCGGAACACCAGTAGTAGTTTCCGATGCACATCTGGTGGCATTCTGTAATCTGTGGACTATCAGAGTGTTGATGAAACACAGAAATTGCATCGGGATTGAATACAACAGTCACCATGCGCACTTTCCTCCATGGGAGTAATGTCTCTAACAGTCGACGCTTTGATCGTTCCCTGGAAGACCAGTAGTAGTTTCCGATGCACATCTGGAGGCTTTTCGTAATTTGTGGAATATCAGAGTGTTGATGAAACACAGAAATTGCATTGGGATTGAATACAACAGTCACCATGCGCATTTTCCTCCATGGGAGTAATGTCTCAAACAGTCTACGCTTTGATCGTTCCCTGGAAGACCAGTAGTGGTTTCCCATGCACATCTGAAAGCATTCTGCAGTCTGTGGACTATCAGAGTGTTGATGAAACACAGAAATTGCATCGGGGTTGAATACAACAGTCACCATCCGCACTTTCCTCCATGGGAGTAATGTCTGAAACAGTCTACGCTTTGATCGTTCCCTGGAAGACCAGTAGTAGTTTCTGATGCACATCTGGTGGCATTCTGTAATCTGTGGACTATCAGAGTGTTGATGAAACACAGAAAATGCATCGGGATTGAATACAACAGTCACCATGCGCACATTCCTCCATAAAAGTAATGTCTCAAACAGTCTACGCTTTGATCGTTCCCTGGAAGACCAGTAGTAGTTTCCGATGCACGTCTGGAGGCTTCCTGTAATCTGTGGACTATCAGAGTGTTGATGAATCACAGAAATTGCATCGGGATTGAACACAACAGTCACCATGCGCACTTTCCTATATGGGAGTAATGTTTCAAACAGTCTACGATTTGATCGTCCCCTGGAAGACCAGTAGAAGTTTCCGATGCACATCTGGTGAAATTCTGCAATCTGTGGAGTATCAGAGTATTGATGAAACCAAGAAATTTCATCGGGATTGAATACAACAGTCACCATGCGCACTTTCCTCCATGGGAGTAATGTCTCAAACAGTCTACGCTTTGATCGTTCCTTTGAAGACCAGTAGTAGTTTCCGATGAACATCTGGATGCATTCTGTAATCTGTGGAGTATCAGAGTGTTGATAAAACCCAGAAATTGCATCGGGATTGAATACAACAGTCACCATGCGAACTTTCCCCCATGGGAGTAATTCTCAACCAGTCTACGCTTTGATCGTTCCCCGGAACACCAGTAGTAGTTTCCGATGCACATCTGGTGGCATTCTGTAATCTGTGGATTATCAGAGTGTTGATGAAACAAAGAAATTGCATCGGGATTGAATACAACAGTCACCATGCGCACTTTCCTCCATGGGAGTAATGTCTCTAACAGTCTACGCTTTGATCGTTCCCTGGAAGACCAGTAGTAGTTTCCGATGCACATCTGGAGGCTTTTCGTAATTTGTGGAATATCAGAGTGTTGATGAAACACAGAAATTGCATCGGGATTGAATACAAAAGTCACCATACGCACTTTCCTCCACGGGAGTAATGTCTCTAACAGTCTACGCTTTGATCGTTCCCTGGAAGACCAGTAGTAGTTTCCGATGCACATCTGGATGCTTTCTGTAATCTGTGGACTATCAGAGTGTTGATGAAACACAGAAATTGCATCGGGATTGAATACAACAGTCTCCATGCGCAGTTTCCTCCATTGGAGTAATGTCTCAAACAGTCTACGCTTTGATCGTTCCCTGGAAGACCAGTAGTAGTTTCCGATGCACATCTGGATGCTTTCTGTAATCTGTGGACTATCAGAGTGTTGATGAAACACAGAAATAGCATCGGGATTGAATACAACAGTCTCCATGAGCAGTTTCCTTCATGGGAGAAATGTATCTAACAGTCTACGCTTTGATCGCTCCCTGGAAGACCAGTAGTAGTTTCCGATGCACATCTGGAGGCATTCTGTAATCTGTGGACTATCAGAGTGTTGGTGAAACACAGAAATTGCATCGGGATTGAATACAACAGTCACCATGCGCAGTTTATCCATGGGAGTAATGTCTCAAACAGTCTACGCTTTGATCGTTCCCTGGAAGACTAGTAGTAGATTCCGTTGCACATCTGGAGGCTTTCCCTAATTTGTGGACTATCAGAGTGTTGATGAAACACAGAAATAGCATCGGGATTGAATACAACAGTCACCATGCGCATTTTCCTCCATGGAAGTAATGTCCTAAGAGTTTACGCTCTGATCGTTCCCTGGAAGACCAGTAGTAGTTTCCGATGCACATCTGGAGGCATTCTGTAATCTGTGGACTATCAGAGTGTTGATGAAACACAGAAATTGCATCGGGATTGAATACAACAGTAACCATGCGCACTTTCTTCCATGGGAGTAATGTCTCAAACAGTCAACGATTTGATCGTTCCCTGGAAGACCAGTAGTAGTTTCCAATGCACATCTCTAGGCATTCTGTAATCTGTACACTATCAGAGTGTTGATGAAACACAGAAATTGCATCGGGATTGAATACAACAGTCTCCATGCGCACTTTCCGCCATGGGAGTAATGTCTCAAACAGTCTACTCTTTGATCGTTCCCTGGAAGACCAGTAGTAGTTTCCGATGCACATCTGGAGGCATTCTGTAATCTGTGGACTATCAGAGTGTTGATGAAACACAGAAATTGCATCGGGATTGAATACAACAGTCACCATGCGCACTTTCCTCCATGGGAGTAATGTCTCAAACAGTCTACGCTTTGATCGTTCCCTGGAAGACCAGTAGTGGTTTCCGGTGCACATCTGGAGGCAATCTGGAATCTGTGGACTATCAGAGTGTTGATGAAACACAAAAATTGCATCGGGATTGAATACAACAGTCACCATGCGTACTTTCTTCCATGGGAGTAATGTCTCAAACAGTCTACGCTTTGATCGTTCCTTTGAAGACCAGTAGTAGTTTCCGATGAACATCTGGATGCATTCTGTAATCTGTGGAGTATCAGAGTGTTGATAAAACCCAGAAATTGCATCGGGATTGAATACAACAGTCACCATGCGAACTTTCCCCCATGGGAGTAATTCTCAACCAGTCTACGCTTTGATCGTTCCCCGGAACACCAGTAGTAGTTTCCGATGCACATCTGGTGGCATTCTGTAATCTGTGGATTATCAGAGTGTTGATGAAACAAAGAAATTGCATCGGGATTGAATACAACAGTCACCATGCGCACTTTCCTCCATGGGAGTAATGTCTCTAACAGTCTACGCTTTGATCGTTCCCTGGAAGACCAGTAGTAGTTTCCGATGCACATCTGGAGGCTTTTCGTAATTTGTGGAATATCAGAGTGTTGATGAAACACAGAAATTGCATCGGGATTGAATACAAAAGTCACCATACGCACTTTCCTCCACGGGAGTAATGTCTCAAACAGTCTACGCTTTGATCGTTCCCTGGAAGACCAGTAGTAGTTTCCGATGAACATCTGGAGGCATTCTGTAATCTGTGGACTATCAGAGTGTTGATGAAACAAAGATATTGCATCGGGATTGAATACAACATTCACCATGAGTACTTTCCTCCATGGGGGTAATGTCTCTAAGAGTCTACGCTTTGATCGTTCCCTGGAAGACCAGTAGTAGTTTCCGATGCACATCTGGATGCTTTCTGTAATCTGTGGACTATCAGAGTGTTGATGAAACACAGAAATTGCATCGGGATTGAATACAACAGTCTCCATGCGCAGTTTCCTCCATTGGAGTAATGTCTCAAACAGTCTACGCTTTGATCGTTCCCTGGAAGACCAGTAGTAGTTTCCGATGCACATCTGGATGCTTTCTGTAATCTGTGGACTATCAGAGTGTTGATGAAACACAGACATAGCATCGGGATTGAATACAACAGTCTCCATGAGCAGTTTCCTTCATGGGAGAAATGTATCTAACAGTCTACGCTTTGATCGCTCCCTGGAAGACCAGTAGTAGTTTCCGATGCACATCTGGAGGCATTCTGTAATCTGTGGACTATCAGAGTGTTGGTGAAACACAGAAATTGCATCGGGATTGAATACAACAGTCACCATGCGCAGTTTATCCATGGGAGTAATGTCTCAAAGAGTTTACGCTTTGATCGTTCCCTGGAAGACCAGTAGTAATTTCCGATGCACATCTGGAGGCATTCTGTAATCTGTGGACTATCAGAGTGTTGATGAAACACAGAAATTGCATCGGGATTGAATACAACAGTCACCATGCGTACATTCCTCCATAAAAGTAATGTCTCAAACAGTCTACGCTTTGATCGTTCCCTGGAAGACCAGTAGTAGTTTCCGATGCACATCTGGAGGCATTCTGTAATCTGTGGACTATCAGAGTGTTGATGAAACACAGAAATTGCATCGGGATTGAACACAACAGTCACCATGCGCACTTTCCTCCATGGGAGTAATGTTTCAAACAGTCTACGCTTTGATAGTCCCCTGGAAGACCAGTAGTAGTTTCCGATGAACATCTGGTGAAATTCTGCAATCTGTGGAGTATCAGAGTGTTGATGAAACTAAGAAATTTCATCGGGATTGAATACAACAGTCACCATGCGCACTTTCCTCCATGGGAGTAACCCTGAAACAGACTACGCTTTAATCGTTCCCTGGAAGACCAGTAGTAGTTTCCGATGCACATCTGGCGGCATTCTGTAATCTGTGGACTATCAGAGTGTTGATTAAACACAGATAATGCATCGGGATTGAATACAACAGTCACAATGCGCACTTTCCTCCATGGGAGTAATGTCTCTAACAGTTTACGCTTTGATCGTTCCCTGGAAGACCAGTAGTAGTTTCCGATGCACATTTGGAGGCTTTCCCTAATTTGTGGACTATCAGAGTGTTGATGAAACACAGAAATTGCAACGGGATTGAATACAACACTCACCACGCGCACTTTCCTCCATGGGAGTAATGTCTCATACGGTCTATGCTTTGATCGTTCCCTGGAAGACCAGTAGTAGTTACCGATGCACATCTAGAGGCATTCTGTTATCTGTGGACTAACAGAGTGTTGATGAAACACAGAAATTGCATCGGGATTGAATACAACAGTCACCATGCGCACTTTCCTCCATGGGAGTAATGTCCCAAATAGTATACGCGTTGATCGTTCCCTGGAAGACCAGTAGTAGTTTCCGATGCACATCTGGTGTCATTCTGTAATCTGTGGACTATCAGAGTGTTGATGAAACACAGAAATTGCATCGGGATTGAATACAACAGTCACCATGCGCATTTTCGTCCATGGGAGTAATGTCCCAAATACTATACGCGTTGATCGTTCCCTGGAAGACCAGTAGTGGTTTCCGATGCACATCTGGAGGCATTCTGTAATCTGTGGACTATCAGAGTGTTGATGAAACACAGAAATTGCATCGGGATTGAATACAACAGTCACCATGCGTACTTTCCCCCATGGGAGTATTTCTCAACCAGTCTCCGCTTTGATCGTTCCCTGGAAGACCAGTAGTAGTTTCCGATGCACATCTGGTGTCATTCTGTAATCTGTGGACTATCAGAGTGTTGATGAAACACAGAAATTGCATCGGGATTGAATACAACAGTAACCATGCGCACTTTCTTCCATGGGAGTAATGTCTCAAACAGTCAACGATTTGATCGTTCCCTGGAAGACCAGTAGTAGTATCCAATGCACATCTCTAGGCAATCTGTAATCTGTACACTATCAGAGTGTTGATGAAACACAGAAATTGCACCGGGATTGAATACAACAGTCTCCATGCGCACTTTCCTCCATGGGAGTAATGTCTCAAACAGTCTACTCTTTGATCTTTCCCTGGAAGACCAGTAGTAGTTTCCGATGCACATCTGGAGGCATTCTGTAATCTGTGGACTATCAGAGTGTTGATGAAACACAGAAATTGCATCGGGATTGAATACAACAGTCACCATGCGCACTTTCCTCCATGGGAGTAATGTCTCAAACAGTCTACGCTTTGATCGTTCCCTGGAAGACCAGTAGTGGTTTCCGGAGCACATCTGGAGGCAATCTGGAATCTGTGGACTATCAGAGTGTTGATGAAACACAAAAATTGCATCGGGATTGAATACAACAGTCACCATGCGCACTTTCTTCCATTGGAGTAATGTCTCAAACAGTCTACGTTTTGATCGTTCCTTTGAAGACCAGTAGTAGTTTCCGATGAACATCTGGAGGCATTCTGTAATCTGTGGAGTATCAGAGTGTTGATAAAACCCAGAAATTGCATCGGGATTGAATACAAAAGTCATCATGCGCACTTTCCTCCACGGGAGTAATGTCTCAAACAGTCTACGCTTTGATCGTTCCCTGGAAGACCAGTAGTAGTTTCCGATGAACATCTGGAGGCATTCTGTAATCTGTGGACTATCAGAGTGTTGATGAAACACAGAAATTGAATCGAGATTGAATACAACATTCACCATGAGTACTTTCCTCCATGGGGGTAATGTCTCTAAGAGTCTACGCTTTGATCGTTCCCTGGAAGACCAGTAGTAGTTTCCGATGCACATCTGGATGCTCTCTGTAATCTGTGGACTATCAGAGTGTTGATGAAACACAGATAATGCATCGGGATTGAATACAACAGTCACAATGCGCACTTTCCTCCATGGGAGTAATGTCTCTAACAGTTTACGCTTTGATCGTTCCCTGGAAGACCAGTAGTAGTTTCCGATGCACATTTGGAGGCTTTCCCTAATTTGTGGACTATCAGAGTGTTGATGAAACACAGAAATTGCAACGGGATTGAATACAACATTCACCATGCGCACTTTCCTCCATGGGAGTAATGTCTCATACAGTGTATGCTTTGATCGTTCCCTGGAAGACCAGTAGTAGTTACCGATGCACATCTAGAGGCATTCTGTAATCTGTGGACTAACAGAGTGTTGATGAAACACAGAAATTGCATCGGGATTGAATACAACAGTCACCATGCGCACTTTCCTCCATGGGAGTAATGTCCCAAATAGTATACGCGTTGATCGTTCCCTGGAAGACCAGTAGTAGTTTCCGATGCACATCTGGTGTCATTCTGTAATCTGTGGACTATCAGAGTGTTGATGAAACACAGAAATTGCATCGGGATTGAATACAACAGTCACCATGCGCACTTTCCTCCAGGGGAGTAATGTCTCAAACAGTCTACGCTTTGATCGTTCCCCGGAACACCAGTAGTAGTTTGCGATGCACATCTGGTGTAATTCTGTAATCTGTGGAGTATCAGAGTTTTGATGAAACACCAAAATTGCATCGGGATTGAATACAACAGTCACCATTCGCACTTTCTTCCATGGGAGTAATGTCTCAAACAGTCTACGCTTTGATCGTTTCCCGGAACACCAGTAGTAGTTTGCGATGCACATCTGGTGTAATTCTGTAATCTGTGGACTATCAGAGTTTTGATGAAAAACCAAAATTGCATCGGGATTGAATACAACAGTCACCATGCGCACTTTCTTCCATGGGAGTAATGTCTCAAACAGTCTACTCTTTGATCGTTCCCTGGAAGACCAGTAGTAGTTACCGATGCACATCTGGAGTCATTCTCTAATCTGTTGACTATCAGAGTGTTGATGAAACACAGAAATTGCATCGGGATTGAACACAACAGTCACCATGCGCACTTTCCTCCATGGGAGTAATGTTTCAAACAGTCTACGCTTTGATAGCCCCTGGAAGACCAGTAGTAGTTTCCGATGCACATCTGGTGAAATTCTGCAATCTGTGGAGTATCAGAGTTTTGATGAAACTAAGAAATTTCATCGGGATTGAATACAACAGTCACCATGCGGACTTTCCTCCATGAGAGTAATTCTCAAACAGTCTATGCTTTGATCGTTCCCTGGAAGACCAGTAGTAGTTTCCGATGCACATCTGGCGGCATTCTGTAATCTGTTGACTATCAGAGTGTTGATGAAACACAGAAATTGCAACGGGATTGAATACAACATTCACCATGCGCACTTTCCTCCATGGGAGTAATGTCTCATACAGTCTATGCTTTGATCGTTCCTTGGAAGACCAGTAGTAGTTACCGACGCACATCTGGAGGCATTCTGTAATCTGTAGACTAACAGAGTGTTGATGAAACACAGAAATTGCATCGGGATTGAATACAACAGTCACCATGCGCACTTTCCTCCATGGGAGTAATGTCCCAAATAGTATACGCGTTGATCGTTCCCTGGAAGACCAGTAGTAGTTTCCGATGCACATCTGGTGTCATTCTGTAATCTGTG
This sequence comes from Schistocerca gregaria, assembly GCF_023897955.1. NCBI lineage: Eukaryota > Metazoa > Arthropoda > Insecta > Orthoptera > Acrididae > Schistocerca > Schistocerca gregaria. The sequence goes on from NC_064920.1 coordinate 39,457,804, forward strand.
GACTATCAGAGTGTTGATGAAACACAGAAATTGCATCGGGATTGAATACAACAGTCACCATGCGCACTTTCCTCCAGGGGAGTAATGTCTCAAACAGTCTACGCTTTGATCGTTCCCTGGAACACCAGTAGTAGTTTGCGATGCACATCTGGTGTAATTCTGTAATCTGTGGAGTATCAGAGTTTTGATGAAACACCAAAATTGCATAGGGATTGAATACAACAGTCACCATGCGCACTTTCTTCCATGGGAGTAATGTCTCAAACAGTCTACGCTTTCATCGTTCCCCGGAACACCAGTAGTAGTTTGCGATGCACATCTGGTGTAATTCTGTAATCTGTGGACTATCAGAGTGTTGATGAAACACAGAAATTGCATCGGGATTGAATACAACAGTCACCATGCGCACTTTCTTCCATGGGAGTAATGTCTCAAACAGTCAACGATTTGATCGTTCCCTGGAAGACCATTAGTAGTTTCCAATGCATATCTCTAGGCATTCTGTAATCTGTGGACTATCAGAGTGTTGATGAAACACAGAAATTGCATCGGGATTGAATACAACAGTCACCATGCGCACTTTCCTCCATGGGAGTAATGTCCCAAATAGTATACGCGTTGATCGTTCCCTGGAAGACCAGTAGTAGTTTCCGATGCACATCTGGAGGTATTCTGTAATCTGTGGACTATCAGAGTGTTGATGAAACACAGAAATTGCAACGGGATTGAATACATCATTCACCATGCGCACTTTCCTCCATGGGAGTAATGTCTCATACAGTCTATGCTTTGATCGTTCCCTGGAAGACCAGTAGTACTTTCCGATGCACATCTGGAGGCTTTTCGTAATTTGTGGAATATCAGAGTGTTGATGAAACACAGATATTGCATCGGGATTGAATACAAAAGTCACCATGCGCACTTTCCTCCACGGGAGTAATGTCTCAAACAGTCTACGCTTTGATCGTTCCCTGGAAGACCAGTAGTAGTTTCCGATGAACATCTGGAGGCATTCTGTAATCTGTGGACTATCAGAGTGTTGATGAAACACAGAAATTGCATCGGGATTGATTACAACAGTCTCCATGCGCAGTTTCCTCCATGGGAGTAATGTCTCAAACAGTCTACGCTTTGATCGTTCCCTGGAAGACCAGTAGTAGTTTCCGATGCACATCTGGTGGCATTCTGTAATCTGTAGACTATCAGAGTGTTGATGAAACAAAGATATTGCATCGGGATTGAATACAACAATCACCATGCGCACTTTCCTACCATTGGAGTAATGTCTCTAACAGCCTACGCTTTGATCGTTCCCTGGAAGACCAGTAGTAGTTTCCGATGCACATCTGGATGCTTTATGTAATCTGTGGACTATCAGAGTGTTGATGAAACACAGAAATTGCATCGGGATTGAACACAACAGTCACCATGCGCACTTTCCTCCATGGGAGTAATGTTTCAAACAGTCTACGCTTTGATAGCCCCTGGAAGACCAGTAGTAGTTTCCGTTGCACATCTAGTGAAATTCTGCAATCTGTGGAGTTTCAGAGTGTTGATGAAACTAAGAAATTTCATCGGGATTGAATACAACAGTCACCATGCGCACTTTCCTCCATGGGAGTAACCCTGAAAGAGACTACGCTTTAATCGTTCCCTGGAAGACCAGTAGTAGTTTCCGATGCACATCTGGCGGCATTCTGTAATCTGTGGACTATCAGAGTGTTGATGAAACACAGAAAATGCATCGGGATTGAATACAACAGTCACAATGCGCACTTGCCTCCATGGGAGTAATGTCTCTAACAGTTAACGCTTTGATCGTTCCCTGGAAGACCAGTAGTAGTTTCCGATGCACATTTGGAAGCTTTCCCTACATTGCGGACTATCAGAGTGTTGATGAAACACAGAAATTGCAACGGGATTGAATACAACATTCACCATGCGCACTTTCCTCCATGGGAGTAATGTCTCATACAGTCTATGCTTTGATCGTTCCCTGGAAGACAAGTAGTAGTTACCGACGCACATCTGGAGGCATTCTGTAATCTGTAGACTAACAGAGTGTTGATGAAACACAGAAATTGCATCGGGATTGAATACAACAGTCACCATGCGCACTTTCCTCCATGGGAGTAATGTCCCAAATAGTATACGCGTTGATCGTTCCCTGGAAGACCAGTGGTAGTATCCGATGCACATCTGGTGTCATTCTGTAATCTGTGGACTATCAGAGTGTTGATGAAACACAGAAATTGCATCGGGATTGAATACAACAGTCACCATGCGCACTTTCTTCCATGGGAGTAATGTCTCAAACAGTCTACGCTTTGATCGTTCCCCGGAACACCAGTAGTAGTTTGCGATGCACATCTGGTGTAATTCTGTAATCTGTGGACTATCAGAGTTTTGATGAAACACCAAAATTGCATCGGGATTGAATACAACAGTCACCATGCGCACTTTCTTCCATGGGAGTAATGTCTCAAACAGTCAACGATTTGATCGTTCCCTGGAAGACCATTAGTAGTTTCCAATGCACATCTCTAGGCATTCTGTAATCTGTGGACTAACAGAGTGTTGATGAAACACAGAAATTGCATCGGGATTGAATACAACAGTCACCATGCGCACTTTCCGCCATGGGAGGATTGTCCCAAATAGTATACGCGTTGATCGTTCCCTGGAAGACCAGTAGTAGTTACCGATGCACATCTGGAGGCATTCTGTAATCTGTGGACTATCAGAGTGTTGATGAAACACAGAAATTGCAACGGGATTGAATACATCATTCACCATGCGCACTTTCCTCCATGGGAGTAATGTCTCATACAGTCTATGCTTTGATCGTTCCCTGGAAGACCAGTAGTAGTTACCGATGCACATCTGGAGGCATTCTGTAATCTGTGGACTATCAGAGTGTTAATGAAACACAGAAATTGCATCGGGATTGAATACAACAGTCACCATGCGCACTTTCCTCCATGGGAGTAATGTCCCAAATAGTATACGCGTTGATCGTTCCCTGGAAGACCAGTAGTAGTTACCGATGCACATCTGGAGGCATTCTGTAATCTGTGGACTATCAGAGTGTTGATGAACACAGAAATTGCATCGGGATTGAATACAACAGTCACCATGCGCACTTTCCTCCATGGGAGTAATGTCTCAAACAGTCTACTCTTTGATTGTTCCCTGGAAGACCAGTAGTAGTTTCCGATGCACATCTGGAGTCATTCTGTAATCTGTTGACTATCAGAGTGTTGATGAAACACAGAAATTGCATCGGGATTGAATACAACAGTCACCATGCGCACTTTCCTCCATGGGAGTAATGTCTCAAACAGTCTACGCTTTGATCGTTCACTGGAAGACCAGTAGTAGTTTCCGATGCACATCTGGTGGCATTCTGTAATCTGTGGACTATCAGAGTGTTGATGAAACACAGAAATTGCATCGGGATTGAATACAACAGTCACCATGCGCACTTTCCTCCATGGGAGTAATGTCTCTAACAATCTACGCTTTGATCGTTCCCTGGAAGACCAGTAGTAGTTTCCGATGCATATCTGGAGGCTTTCCGTAATTTGTGGACTATCAGAGTGTTGATGAAACACAGAAATTGCATCGGGATTTAATACAACTGTCATCATGCGCACTTTCGTCCATGGGAATAATGTCCCAAATAGTCTACACGTTGAGCGTTCCCTGGAAGACCAGTAGTGGTTTCCGATGCACATCTGGAGGCATTCTGTAATCTGTGGACTATCAGAGTGTTGATGAAACACAGAAATTGCATCGGGATTGAATACAACAGCCACCATGCTCACTTCCCTTCATGGGAGTAATGTCTCAAACACTCTACGCTTTGATCGTTCCCTAGAAGACCAGTAGTGGTTTCCGGTGCACATCTGGAGGCAATCTGTAATCTGTGGACTATCAGAGTGTTGATGAAACACAAAAATTGCATCGGGATTGAATACAACAGTCACCATGCGCACTTTCCTCCACGGAGTAATGTCTCAAACAGTCTACGCTTAGATCGTTCCCCGGAACACCAGTAGTAGTTTCCGATGCACATCTGGTGGCATTCTGTAATCTGTGGATTATCAGAGTGTTGATGAAACACAGAAATTGCATCGGGATTGAATACAACAGTCACCATGCGCACTTTCCTCCATGGGAGTAATGTCTCTAACAGTCTACGCTTTTATCGTTCCCTGGAAGACCAGTAGTAGTTTCCGATGCACATCTGGAGGCTTTTCGTAATTTGTGGAATATCAGAGTGTTGATGAAACACAGAAATTGCATCGGGATTGAATACAAAAGTCACCATGCGCACTTTCCTCCACGGGAGTAATGTCTCAAACAGTCTATGCTTTGATCGTTCCCTGGAAGACCAGTAGTAGTTTCCGATGAACATCTGGAGGCATTCTGTAATCTGTGGACTATCAGAGTGTTGATGAAACACAGAAATTGCATCGGGATTGAATACAACATTCACCATGAGTACTTTCCTCCATGGGGGTAATGTCTCTAAGAGTCTACGCTTTGATCGTTCCCTGGAAGACCAGTAGTAGTTTCCGATGCACATCTGGATGCTTTCTGTAATCTTTGGACTATCAGAGTGTTGATGAAACACAGTAATTGCATCGGGATTGAATACAACAGTCTCCATGCGTAGTTTCCTCCATTGGAGTGATGTCTCAAACAGTCTACGCTTTAATCGTTCCCTGGAAGACCAGTAGTAGTTTCCGATGCACATCTGGTGGCATTCTGTAATCTGTAGACTATCAGAGTGTTGATGAAACAAAGATATTGCATCGGGATTGAATACAACAATCACCATGCGCACTTTCCTCCATGGGAGTAATGTCTCTAACAGCCTACGCTTTGATCGTTCCCTGGAAGACCAGTAGTAGTTTCCGATGCACATCTGGATGCTTTCTGTAATCTGTGGACTATCAGAGTGTTGATGAAACACAGAAATTGCATCGGGATTGAATACAACAGTCTCCATGAGCAGTTTCCTTCATGGGAGAAATGTATCTAACAGTCTACGCTTTGATCGTTCCCTGGAAGACCAGTAGTAGTTTCCGATGCACATCTGGAGGCATTCTGTAATCTATGGACTATCAGAGTGTTGGTGAAACACAGAAATTGCATCGGGATTGAATACAACAGTCACCATGCGCAGTTTATCCATGGGAGTAATGTCTCAAAGAGTTTACGCTTTGATCGTTCCCTGGAAGACCAGTAGTAATTTCCGATGCACATCTGGAGGCATTCTGTAATCTGTGGACTATCAGAGTGTTGATGAAACACAGAAATTGCATCGGGATTGAATACAACAGCCACCATGCTCACTTCCCTTCATGGGAGTAATGTCTCAAACACTCTACGCTTTGATCGTTCCCTAGAAGACCAGTAGTGGTTTCCGGTGCACATCTGGAGGCAATCTGTAATCTGTGGACTATCAGAGTGTTGATGAAACACAAAAATTGCATCGGGATTGAATACAACAGTCACCATGCGCACTTTCCTCCACGGAGTAATGTCTCAAACAGTCTACGCTTAGATCGTTCCCCGGAACACCAGTAGTAGTTTCCGATGCACATCTGGTGGCATTCTGTAATCTGTGGATTATCAGAGTGTTGATGAAACACAGAAATTGCATCGGGATTGAATACAACAGTCACCATGCGCACTTTCCTCCATGGGAGTAATGTCTCTAACAGTCTACGCTTTTATCGTTCCCTGGAAGACCAGTAGTAGTTTCCGATGCACATCTGGAGGCTTTTCGTAATTTGTGGAATATCAGAGTGTTGATGAAACACAGAAATTGCATCGGGATTGAATACAAAAGTCACCATGCGCACTTTCCTCCACGGGAGTAATGTCTCAAACAGTCTATGCTTTGATCGTTCCCTGGAAGACCAGTAGTAGTTTCCGATGAACATCTGGAGGCATTCTGTAATCTGTGGACTATCAGAGTGTTGATGAAACACAGAAATTGCATCGGGATTGAATACAACATTCACCATGAGTACTTTCCTCCATGGGGGTAATGTCTCTAAGAGTCTACGCTTTGATCGTTCCCTGGAAGACCAGTAGTAGTTTCCGATGCACATCTGGATGCTTTCTGTAATCTTTGGACTATCAGAGTGTTGATGAAACACAGTAATTGCATCGGGATTGAATACAACAGTCTCCATGCGTAGTTTCCTCCATTGGAGTGATGTCTCAAACAGTCTACGCTTTAATCGTTCCCTGGAAGACCAGTAGTAGTTTCCGATGCACATCTGGTGGCATTCTGTAATCTGTAGACTATCAGAGTGTTGATGAAACAAAGATATTGCATCGGGATTGAATACAACAATCACCATGCGCACTTTCCTCCATGGGAGTAATGTCTCTAACAGCCTACGCTTTGATCGTTCCCTGGAAGACCAGTAGTAGTTTCCGATGCACATCTGGATGCTTTCTGTAATCTGTGGACTATCAGAGTGTTGATGAAACACAGAAATTGCATCGGGATTGAATACAACAGTCTCCATGAGCAGTTTCCTTCATGGGAGAAATGTATCTAACAGTCTACGCTTTGATCGTTCCCTGGAAGACCAGTAGTAGTTTCCGATGCACATCTGGAGGCATTCTGTAATCTATGGACTATCAGAGTGTTGGTGAAACACAGAAATTGCATCGGGATTGAATACAACAGTCACCATGCGCAGTTTATCCATGGGAGTAATGTCTCAAAGAGTTTACGCTTTGATCGTTCCCTGGAAGACCAGTAGTAATTTCCGATGCACATCTGGAGGCATTCTGTAATCTGTGGACTATCAGAGTGTTGATGAAACACAGAAATTGCATCGGGATTGAATACAACAGTCACCATGCGCACGTTCCTCCATAAAAGTAATGTCTCAAACAGTCTACGCTTTGATCGTTCCCTGGAAGACCAGTAGTAGTTTCCGATGCATGTCTGGAGGCTTCCTGTAATCTGTGGACTATCAGAGTGTTGATGAAACACAGAAATTGCATCGAGATTGAACACAACAGTCACCATGCGCACTTTCCTCCATGGGAGTAATGTTTCAAACAGTCTACGCTTTGATAGTCCCCTGGAAGACCAGTAGTAGTTTCCGATGCACATTTGGAGGCTTTCCCTAATTTGTGGACTATCAGAGTGTTGATGAAACACAGATATTGCAACGGGATTGAATACAACATTCACCATGCGCACTTTCCTCCATGGGAGTAATGTCTCATACAGTCTATGCTTTGATCGTTCCCTGGAAGACCAGTAGTAGTTTCCGATGCACATCTAGAGTCCATTCTGTAATCTGTGGACTAACAGAGTGTTGATGAAACACAGAAATTGCATCGGGATTGAATACAACAGTCACCATGCGCACTTTCCTCCATGGGAGTAATGTCCGAAATAGTATACGCGTTGATCGTTCCCTGGAAGACCAGTAGTAGTTTCCGATGCACATCTGGTGTCATTCTGTAATCTGTGGACTATCAGAGTGTTGATGAAACACAGAAATTGCATCGGGATTGAATACAACTGTCACCATGTGCACTTTCCTCCAGGGGAGTAATGTCTCAAACAGTCTACGCTTTGATCGTTCCCCGGAACACCAGTAGTAGTTTGCGATGCACATCTGGTGTAATTCTGTAATCTGTGTAGTATCAGAGTTTTGATGAAACACCAAAATTGCATCGGGATTGAATACAACAGTCACCATGCGCACTTTCTTAAATGGGAGTAATGTCTCAAACAGTCTACGCTTTGATCGTTCCCCGGAACACCAGTAGTAGTTTGCGATGCACATCTGGTGTAATTCTGTAATCTGTGGACTAGCAGAGTTTTGATGAAACACCAAAATTGCATCGGGATTTAATACAACAGTCACCATGCGCACTTTCTTCCATGGGAGTAATGTCTCAAACAGTCAACGATTTGATCGTTCCCTGGAAGACCAGTAGTAGTTTCCAATGCACATCTCTAGGCATTCTGTAATCTGTGGACTATCAGAGTGTTGATGAAACACAGAAATTGCATCGGGATTTAATACAACAGTCACCATGCGCACTTTCCTCCATGGGAGTAATGTCCCAAATAGTATACGCGTTGATCGTTCCCTGGAAGACCAGTAGTAGTTACCGATGCACATCTGGAGTCATTCTGTAATCTGTGGACTATCAGAGTGTTGATGAAACACAGAAATTGCAACGGGATTGAATACATCATTCACCATGCGCACTTTCCTCCATGGGAGTAATGTCTCATACAGTCTATGCTTTGTTCGTTCCCTGGAAAACCAGTAGTAGTTACCGATGCACATCTGGAGGCATTCTGTAATCTGTGAACTATCAGAGTGTTGATGAAACACAGAAATTGCATCGGGATAGAATACAACAGTCACCATGCGCACTTTCCTCCATGGGAGTAATGTCTCAAACAGTCTACTCTTTGATCGTTCCCTGGAAGACCAGTAGTAGTTACCGATGCACATCTGGAGTCATTCTCTAATCTGTTGACTATCAGAGTGTTGATGAAACACAGAAATTGCATCGGGATTGAATACAACAGTCACCATGCGCACTTTCCTCCATGGGAGTAATGTCTCTAACAGTCTACGCTTTGATCGTTCCCTGGAAGACCAGTAGTAGTTTCCGATGCACATCTGGAGGCTTTTCGTAATTTGTGGAATATCAGAGTGTTGATGAAACACAGAAATTGCATCGGGATTGAATACAATGGTCACCATGCGCACTTTCCTCCACGGGAGTAATGTCTCAAACAGTCTACGCTTTGTTCGTTCCCTGGAAGACCAGTAGTAGTTTCCGATGTATATCTGGAGGCATTCTGTAATCTGTGGACTATCAGAGTGTTGATGAAACACAGAAATTGCATCGGGATTGAATACAACATTCACCATGAGTACTTTCCTCAATGGGGGTAATGTCTCTAAGAGTCTACGCTTTGATCGTTCCCTGGAAGACCAGTAGTAGTTTCCGATGCACATCTGGATGCTTTCTGTAATCTGTGGACTATCAGTGTGTTGATGAAACACAGAAATTGCATCGGGATTGAATACAACAGTCTCCATGCGCAGTTTCCTCCATGGGAGTAATGTCTCAAACAGTCTACGCTTTGATCGTTCCCTGGAAGACCAGTAGTAGTTTCCGATGCACATCTGGTGGCATTCTGTAATCTGTAGACTATCAGAGTGTTGATGAAACAAAGATATTGCATCGGGATTGAATACAACAATCACCATGCGCACTTTCCTACCATTGGAGTAATGTCTCTAACAGCCTACGCTTTGATCGTTCCCTGGAAGACCAGTAGTAGTTTCCGATGCACATCTGGATGCTTTATGTAATCTGTGGACTATCAGAGTGTTGATGAAACACAGAAATTGCATCGGGATTGAACACAACAGTCACCATGCGCACTTTCCTCCATGGGAGTAATGTTTCAAACAGTCTACGCTTTGATAGCCGCTGGAAGACCAGTAGTAGTTTCCGATGCATATCTGGTGAAATTCTGTAATCTGTGGAGTATCAGAGTGTTGATGAAACTAAGAAATTTCATCGGGATTGAATACAACAGTCACCATGCGCACTTTCCTCCATGGGAGTAACCCTGAAAGAGACTACGCTTTAATCGTTCCCTGGAAGACCAGTAGTAGTTTCCGATGCACATCTGGCGGCATTCTGTAATCTGTGGACTATCAGAGTGTTGATGAAACACAGAAAATGCATCGGGATTGAATACAACAGTCACAATGCGCACTTTCCTCCATGGGAGTAATGTCTCTAACAGTTTACGCTTTGATCGTTCCCTGGAAGACCAGTAGTAGTTTCCGATGCACATTTGGAGGCTTTCCCTACTTTGTGGACTATCAGAGTGTTGATGAAACACAGTAATTGCAACGGGATTGAATACAACATTCACCATGCGCACTTTCCTCCATGGGAGTAATGTCTCATACAGTCTATGCTTTGATCGTTCCCTGGAAGACCAGTAGTAGTTACCGATGCACATCTGGAGGCATTCTGTAATCTGTGGACTAACAGAGTGTTGATGAAACACCAAAATTGCATCGGGATTGAATACAACAGTCACCATGCGCACTTTCTTCCATGGGAGTAATGTCTCAAACAGTCAACGATTTGATCGTTCCCTGGAAGACCATTAGTAGTTTCCAATGCATATCTCTAGGCATTCTGTAATCTGTGGACTATCAGAGTGTTGATGAAACACAGAAATTGCATCGGGATTGAATACAACAGTCACCATGCGCACTTTCCTCCATGGGAGTAATGTCCCAAATAGTATACGCGTTGATCGTTCCCTGGAAGACCAGTAGTAGTTTCCGATGCACATCTGGAGGTATTCTGTAATCTGTGGACTATCAGAGTGTTGATGAAACACAGAAATTGCAACGGGATTGAATACATCATTCACCATGCGCACTTTCCTCCATGGGAGTAATGTCTCATACAGTCTATGCTTTGATCGTTCCCTGGAAGACCAGTAGTACTTTCCGATGCACATCTGGAGGCTTTTCGTAATTTGTGGAATATCAGAGTGTTGATGAAACACAGATATTGCATCGGGATTGAATACAAAAGTCACCATGCGCACTTTCCTCCACGGGAGTAATGTCTCAAACAGTCTACGCTTTGATCGTTCCCTGGAAGACCAGTAGTAGTTTCCGATGAACATCTGGAGGCATTCTGTAATCTGTGGACTATCAGAGTGTTGATGAAACACAGAAATTGCATCGGGATTGAATACAACATTCACCATGAGTACATTCCTCAATGGGGGTAATGTCTCTAAGAGTCTACGCTTTGATCGTTCCCTGGAATACCAGTAGTAGTTTCCGATGCACATCTGGATGCTTTCTGTAATCTGTGGACTATCAGAGTGTTGATGAAACACAGAAATTGCATCGGGATTGATTACAACAGTCTCCATGCGCAGTTTCCTCCATGGGAGTAATGTCTCAAACAGTCTACGCTTTGATCGTTCCCTGGAAGACCAGTAGTAGTTTCCGATGCACATCTGGTGGCATTCTGTAATCTGTAGACTATCAGAGTGTTGATGAAACAAAGATATTGCATCGGGATTGAATACAACAATCACCATGCGCACTTTCCTACCATTGGAGTAATGTCTCTAACAGCCTACGCTTTGATCGTTCCCTGGAAGACCAGTAGTAGTTTCCGATGCACATCTGGATGCTTTATGTAATCTGTGGACTATCAGAGTGTTGATGAAACACAGAAATTGCATCGGGATTGAACACAACAGTCACCATGCGCACTTTCCTCCATGGGAGTAATGTTTCAAACAGTCTACGCTTTGATAGCCCCTGGAAGACCAGTAGTAGTTTCCGATGCACATCTAGTGAAATTCTGCAATCTGTGGAGTATCAGAGTGTTGATGAAACTAAGAAATTTCATCGGGATTGAATACAACAGTCACCATGCGCACTTTCCTCCATGGGAGTAACCCTGAAAGAGACTACGCTTTAATCGTTCCCTGGAAGACCAGTAGTAGTTTCCGATGCACATCTGGCGGCATTCTGTAATCTGTGGACTATCAGAGTGTTGATGAAACACAGAAAATGCATCGGGATTGAATACAACAGTCACAATGCGCACTTGCCTCCATGGGAGTAATGTCTCTAACAGTTAACGCTTTGATCGTTCCCTGGAAGACCAGTAGTAGTTTCCGATGCACATTTGGAAGCTTTCCCTACATTGCGGACTATCAGAGTGTTGATGAAACACAGAAATTGCAACGGGATTGAATACAACATTCACCATGCGCACTTTCTTCCATGGGAGTAATGTCTCATACAGTCTATGCTTTGATCGTTCCCTGGAAGACAAGTAGTAGTTACCGACGCACATCTGGAGGCATTCTGTAATCTGTAGACTAACAGAGTGTTGATGAAACACAGAAATTGCATCGGGATTGAATACAACAGTCACCATGCGCACTTTCCTCCATGGGAGTAATGTCCCAAATAGTATACGCGTTGATCGTTCCCTGGAAGACCAGTGGTAGTATCCGATGCACATCTGGTGTCATTCTGTAATCTGTGGACTATCAGAGTGTTGATGAAACACAGAAATTGCATCGGGATTGAATACAACAGTCACCATGCGCACTTTCTTCCATGGGAGTAATGTCTCAAACAGTCTACGCTTTGATCGTTCCCCGGAACACCAGTAGTAGTTTGCGATGCACATCTGGTGTAATTCTGTAATCTGTGGACTATCAGAGTTTTGATGAAACACCAAAATTGCATCGGGATTGAATACAACAGTCACCATGCGCACTTTCTTCCATGGGAGTAATGTCTCAAACAGTCAACGATTTGATCGTTCCCTGGAAGACCATTAGTAGTTTCCAAGGCACATCTCTAGGCATTCTGTAATCTGTGGACTAACAGAGTGTTGATGAAACACAGAAATTGCATCGGGATTGAATACAACAGTCACCATGCGCACTTTCCGCCATGGGAGGATTGTCCCAAATAGTATACGCGTTGATCGTTCCCTGGAAGACCAGTAGTAGTTACCGATGCACATCTGGAGGCATTCTGTAATCTGTGGACTATCAGAGTGTTGATGAAACACAGAAATTGCAACGGGATTGAATACATCATTCACCATGCGCACTTTCCTCCATGGGAGTAATGTCTCATACAGTCTATGCTTTGATCGTTCCCTGGAAGACCAGTAGTAGTTACCGATGCACATCTGGAGGCATTCTGTAATCTGTGGACTATCAGAGTGTTGATGAAACACAGAAATTGCATCGGGATTGAATACAACAGTCACCATGCGCACTTTCCTCAATGGGAGTAATGTCCCAAATAGTATATGCGTTGATCGTTCCCTGGAAGACCAGTAGTAGTTACCGATGCACATCTGGAGGCATTCTGTAATCTGTGGACTATCAGAGTGTTGATGAAACACAGAAATTGCATCGGGATTGAATACAACAGTCACCATGCGCACTTTCCTCCATGGGAGTAATGTCTCAAACAGTCTACTCTTTGATTGTTCCCTGGAAGACCAGTAGTAGTTTCCGATGCACATCTGGAGTCATTCTGTAATCTGTTGACTATCAGAGTGTTGATGAAACACAGAAATTGCATCGGGATTGAATACAACAGTCACCATGCGCACTTTCCTCCATGGGAGTAATGTCTCAAACAGTCTACGCTTTGATCGTTCACTGGAAGACCAGTAGTAGTTTCCGATGCACATCTGGTGGCATTCTGTAATCTGTGGACTATCAGAGTGTTGATGACACACAGAAATTGCATCGGGATTGAATACAACAGTCACCATGCGCACTTTCCTCCATGGGAGTAATGTCTCTAACAATCTACGCTTTGATCGTTCCCTGGAAGACCAGTAGTAGTTTCCGATGCATATCTGGAGGCTTTCCGTAATTTGTGGACTATCAGAGTGTTGATGAAACACAGAAATTGCTTCGGGATTTAATACAACTGTCATCATGCGCACTTTCGTCCATGGGAATAATGTCCCAAATAGTCTACACGTTGAGCGTTCCCTGGAAGACCAGTAGTGGTTTCCGATGCACATCTGGAGGCATTCTGTAATCTGTGGACTATCAGAGTGTTGATGAAACACAGAAATTGCATCGGGATTGAATACAACAGCCACCATGCTCACTTCCCTTCATGGGAGTAATGTCTCAAACACTCTACGCTTTGATCGTTCCCTAGAAGACCAGTAGTGGTTTCCGGTGCACATCTGGAGGCAATCTGTAATCTGTGGACTATCAGAGTGTTGATGAAACACAAAAATTGCATCGGGATTGAATACAACAGTCACCATGCGCACTTTCCTCCACGGAGTAATGTCTCAAACAGTCTACGCTTAGATCGTTCCCCGGAACACCAGTAGTAGTTTCCGATGCACATCTGGTGGCATTCTGTAATCTGTGGATTATCAGAGTGTTGATGAAACACAGAAATTGCATCGGGATTGAATACAACAGTCACCATGCGCACTTTCCTCCATGGGAGTAATGTCTCTAACAGTCTACGCTTTTATCGTTCCCTGGAAGACCAGTAGTAGTTTCCGATGCACATCTGGAGGCTTTTCGTAATTTGTGGAATATCAGAGTGTTGATGAAACACAGAAATTGCATCGGGATTGAATACAAAAGTCACCATGCGCACTTTCCTCCACGGGAGTAATGTCTCAAACAGTCTATGCTTTGATCGTTCCCTGGAAGACCAGTAGTAGTTTCCGATGAACATCTGGAGGCATTCTGTAATCTGTGGACTATCAGAGTGTTGATGAAACACAGAAATTGCATCGGGATTGAATACAACATTCACCATGAGTACTTTCCTCCATGGGGGTAATGTCTCTAAGAGGCTACGCTTTGATCGTTCCCTGGAAGACCAGTAGTAGTTTCCGATGCACATCTGGATGCTTTCTGTAATCTTTGGACTATCAGAGTGTTGATGAAACACAGAAATTGCATCGAGATTGAACACAACAGTCACCATGCGCACTTTCCTCCATGGGAGTAATGTTTCAAACAGTCTACGCTTTGATAGTCCCCTGGAAGACCAGTAGTAGTTTCCGATGCACATTTGGAGGCTTTCCCTAATTTGTGGACTATCAGAGTGTTGATGAAACACAGATATTGCAACGGGATTGAATACAACATTCACCATGCGCACTTTCCTCCATGGGAGTAATGTCTCATACAGTCTATGCTTTGATCGTTCCCTGGAAGACCAGTAGTAGTTTCCGATGCACATCTAGAGTCCATTCTGTAATCTGTGGACTAACAGAGTGTTGATGAAACACAGAAATTGCATCGGGATTGAATACAACAGTCACCATGCGCACTTTCCTCCATGGGAGTAATGTCCGAAATAGTATACGCGTTGATCGTTCCCTGGAAGACCAGTAGTAGTTTCCGATGCACATCTGGTGTCATTCTGTAATCTGTGGACTATCAGAGTGTTGATGAAACACAGAAATTGCATCGGGATTGAATACAACTGTCACCATGCGCACTTTCCTCCAGGGGAGTAATGTCTCAAACAGTCTACGCTTTGATCGTTCCCCGGAACACCAGTAGTAGTTTGCGATGCACATCTGGTGTAATTCTGTAATCTGTGTAGTATCAGAGTTTTGATGAAACACCAAAATTGCATCGGGATTGAATACAACAGTCACCATGCGCACTTTCTTAAATGGGAGTAATGTCTCAAACAGTCTACGCTTTGATCGTTCCCCGGAACACCAGTAGTAGTTTGCGATGCACATCTGGTGTAATTCTGTAATCTGTGGACTAGCAGAGTTTTGATGAAACACCAAAATTGCATCGGGATTTAATACAACAGTCACCATGCGCACTTTCTTCCATGGGAGTAATGTCTCAAACAGTCAACGATTTGATCGTTCCCTGGAAGACCAGTAGTAGTTTCCAATGCACATCTCTAGGCATTCTGTAATCTGTGGACTATCAGAGTGTTGATGAAACACAGAAATTGCATCGGGATTTAATACAACAGTCACCATGCGCACTTTCCTCCATGGGAGTAATGTCCCAAATAGTATACGCGTTGATCGTTCCCTGGAAGACCAGTAGTAGTTACCGATGCACATCTGGAGTCATTCTGTAATCTGTGGACTATCAGAGTGTTGATGAAACACAGAAATTGCAACGGGATTGAATACATCATTCACCATGCGCACTTTCCTCCATGGGAGTAATGTCTCATACAGTCTATGCTTTGTTCGTTCCCTGGAAAACCAGTAGTAGTTACCGATGCACATCTGGAGGCATTCTGTAATCTGTGAACTATCAGAGTGTTGATGAAACACAGAAATTGCATCGGGATAGAATACAACAGTCACCATGCGCACTTTCCTCCATGGGAGTAATGTCTCAAACAGTCTACTCTTTGATCGTTCCCTGGAAGACCAGTAGTAGTTACCGATGCACATCTGGAGTCATTCTCTAATCTGTTGACTATCAGAGTGTTGATGAAACACAGAAATTGCATCGGGATTGAATACAACAGTCACCATGCGCACTTTCCTCCATGGGAGTAATGTCTCTAACAGTCTACGCTTTGATCGTTCCCTGGAAGACCAGTAGTAGTTTCCGATGCACATCTGGAGGCTTTTCGTAATTTGTGGAATATCAGAGTGTTGATGAAACACAGAAATTGCATCGGGATTGAATACAAAGGTCACCATGCGCACTTTCCTCCACGGGAGTAATGTCTCAAACAGTCTACGCTTTGTTCGTTCCCTGGAAGACCAGTAGTAGTTTCCGATGTATATCTGGAGGCATTCTGTAATCTGTGGACTATCAGAGTGTTGATGAAACACAGAAATTGCATCGGGATTGAATACAACATTCACCATGAGTACTTTCCTCAATGGGGGTAATGTCTCTAAGAGTCTACGCTTTGATCGTTCCCTGGAAGACCAGTAGTAGTTTCCGATGCACATCTGGATGCTTTCTGTAATCTGTGGACTATCAGTGTGTTGATGAAACACAGAAATTGCATCGGGATTGAATACAACAGTCTCCATGCGCAGTTTCCTCCATGGGAGTAATGTCTCAAACAGTCTACGCTTTGATCGTTCCCTGGAAGACCAGTAGTAGTTTCCGATGCACATCTGGTGGCATTCTGTAATCTGTAGACTATCAGAGTGTTGATGAAACAAAGATATTGCATCGGGATTGAATACAACAATCACCATGCGCACTTTCCTACCATTGGAGTAATGTCTCTAACAGCCTACGCTTTGATCGTTCCCTGGAAGACCAGTAGTAGTTTCCGATGCACATCTGGATGCTTTATGTAATCTGTGGACTATCAGAGTGTTGATGAAACACAGAAATTGCATCGGGATTGAACACAACAGTCACCATGCGCACTTTCCTCCATGGGAGTAATGTTTCAAACAGTCTACGCTTTGATAGCCGCTGGAAGACCAGTAGTAGTTTCCGATGCATATCTGGTGAAATTCTGTAATCTGTGGAGTATCAGAGTGTTGATGAAACTAAGAAATTTCATCGGGATTGAATACAACAGTCACCATGCGCACTTTCCTCCATGGGAGTAACCCTGAAAGAGACTACGCTTTAATCGTTCCCTGGAAGACCAGTAGTAGTTTCCGATGCACATCTGGCGGCATTCTGTAATCTGTGGACTATCAGAGTGTTGATGAAACACAGAAAATGCATCGGGATTGAATACAACAGTCACAATGCGCACTTTCCTCCATGGGAGTAATGTCTCTAACAGTTTACGCTTTGATCGTTCCCTGGAAGACCAGTAGTAGTTTCCGATGCACATTTGGAGGCTTTCCCTACTTTGTGGACTATCAGAGTGTTGATGAAACACAGTAATTGCAACGGGATTGAATACAACATTCACCATGCGCACTTTCCTCCATGGGAGTAATGTCTCATACAGTCTATGCTTTGATCGTTCCCTGGAAGACCAGTAGTAGTTACCGATGCACATCTGGAGGCATTCTGTAATCTGTGGACTAACAGAGTGTTGATGAAACACCAAAATTGCATCGGGATTGAATACAACAGTCACCATGCGCACTTTCTTCCATGGGAGTAATGTCTCAAACAGTCAACGATTTGATCGTTCCCTGGAAGACCATTAGTAGTTTCCAATGCATATCTCTAGGCATTCTGTAATCTGTGGACTATCAGAGTGTTGATGAAACACAGAAATTGCATCGGGATTGAATACAACAGTCACCATGCGCACTTTCCTCCATGGGAGTAATGTCCCAAATAGTATACGCGTTGATCGTTCCCTGGAAGACCAGTAGTAGTTTCCGATGCACATCTGGAGGTATTCTGTAATCTGTGGACTATCAGAGTGTTGATGAAACACAGAAATTGCAACGGGATTGAATACATCATTCACCATGCGCACTTTCCTCCATGGGAGTAATGTCTCATACAGTCTATGCTTTGATCGTTCCCTGGAAGACCAGTAGTACTTTCCGATGCACATCTGGAGGCTTTTCGTAATTTGTGGAATATCAGAGTGTTGATGAAACACAGATATTGCATCGGGATTGAATACAAAAGTCACCATGCGCACTTTCCTCCACGGGAGTAATGTCTCAAACAGTCTACGCTTTGATCGTTCCCTGGAAGACCAGTAGTAGTTTCCGATGAACATCTGGAGGCATTCTGTAATCTGTGGACTATCAGAGTGTTGATGAAACACAGAAATTGCATCGGGATTGAATACAACATTCACCATGAGTACATTCCTCAATGGGGGTAATGTCTCTAAGAGTCTACGCTTTGATCGTTCCCTGGAATACCAGTAGTAGTTTCCGATGCACATCTGGATGCTTTCTGTAATCTGTGGACTATCAGAGTGTTGATGAAACACAGAAATTGCATCGGGATTGATTACAACAGTCTCCATGCGCAGTTTCCTCCATGGGAGTAATGTCTCAAACAGTCTACGCTTTGATCGTTCCCTGGAAGACCAGTAGTAGTTTCCGATGCACATCTGGTGGCATTCTGTAATCTGTAGACTATCAGAGTGTTAATGAAACAAAGATATTGCATCGGGATTGAATACAACAATCACCATGCGCACTTTCCTACCATTGGAGTAATGTCTCTAACAGCCTACGCTTTGATCGTTCCCTGGAAGACCAGTAGTAGTTTCCGATGCACATCTGGATGCTTTATGTAATCTGTGGACTATCAGAGTGTTGATGAAACACAGAAATTGCATCGGGATTGAACACAACAGTCACCATGCGCACTTTCCTCCATGGGAGTAATGTTTCAAACAGTCTACGCTTTGATAGCCCCTGGAAGACCAGTAGTAGTTTCCGATGCACATCTAGTGAAATTCTGCAATCTGTGGAGTATCAGAGTGTTGATGAAACTAAGAAATTTCATCGGGATTGAATACAACAGTCACCATGCGCACTTTCCTCCATGGGAGTAACCCTGAAAGAGACTACGCTTTAATCGTTCCCTGGAAGACCAGTAGTAGTTTCCGATGCACATCTGGCGGCATTCTGTAATCTGTGGACTATCAGAGTGTTGATGAAACACAGAAAATGCATCGGGATTGAATACAACAGTCACAATGCGCACTTGCCTCCATGGGAGTAATGTCTCTAACAGTTAACGCTTCGATCGTTCCCTGGAAGACCAGTAGTAGTTTCCGATGCACATTTGGAAGCTTTCCCTACATTGCGGACTATCAGAGTGTTGATGAAACACAGAAATTGCAACGGGATTGAATACAACATTCACCATGCGCACTTTCCTCCATGGGAGTAATGTCTCATACAGTCTATGCTTTGATCGTTCCCTGGAAGACAAGTAGTAGTTACCGACGCACATCTGGAGGCATTCTGTAATCTGTAGACTAACAGAGTGTTGATGAAACACAGAAATTGCATCGGGATTGAATACAACAGTCACCATGCGCACTTTCCTCCATGGGAGTAATGTCCCAAATAGTATACGCGTTGATCGTTCCCTGGAAGACCAGTGGTAGTATCCGATGCACATCTGGTGTCATTCTGTAATCTGTGGACTATCAGAGTGTTGATGAAACACAGAAATTGCATCGGGATTGAATACAACAGTCACCATGCGCACTTTCTTCCATGGGAGTAATGTCTCAAACAGTCTACGCTTTGATCGTTCCCCGGAACACCAGTAGTAGTTTGCGATGCACATCTGGTGTAATTCTGTAATCTGTGGACTATCAGAGTTTTGATGAAACACCAAAATTGCATCGGGATTGAATACAACAGTCACCATGCGCACTTTCTTCCATGGGAGTAATGTCTCAAACAGTCAACGATTTGATCGTTCCCTGGAAGACCATTAGTAGTTTCCAATGCACATCTCTAGGCATTCTGTAATCTGTGGACTAACAGAGTGTTGATGAAACACAGAAATTGCATCGGGATTGAATACAACAGTCACCATGCGCACTTTCCGCCATGGGAGGATTGTCCCAAATAGTATACGCGTTGATCGTTCCCTGGAAGACCAGTAGTAGTTACCGATGCACATCTGGAGGCATTCTGTAATCTGTGGACTATCAGAGTGTTGATGAAACACAGAAATTGCAACGGGATTGAATACATCATTCACCATGCGCACTTTCCTCCATGGGAGTAATGTCTCATACAGTCTATGCTTTGATCGTTCCCTGGAAGACCAGTAGTAGTTACCGATGCACATCTGGAGGCATTCTGTAATCTGTGGACTATCAGAGTGTTGATGAAACACAGAAATTGCATCGGGATTGAATACAACAGTCACCATGCGCACTTTCCTCCATGGGAGTAATGTCCCAAATAGTATATGCGTTGATCGTTCCCTGGAAGACCAGTAGTAGTTACCGATGCACATCTGGAGGCATTCTGTAATCTGTGGACTATCAGAGTGTTGATGAAACACAGAAATTGCATCGGGATTGAATACAACAGTCACCATGCGCACTTTCCTCCATGGGAGTAATGTCTCAAACAGTCTACTCTTTGATTGTTCCCTGGAAGACCAGTAGTAGTTTCCGATGCACATCTGGAGTCATTCTGTAATCTGTTGACTATCAGAGTGTTGATGAAACACAGAAATTGCATCGGGATTGAATACAACAGTCACCATGCGCACTTTCCTCCATGGGAGTAATGTCTCAAACAGTCTACGCTTTGATCGTTCACTGGAAGACCAGTAGTAGTTTCCGATGCACATCTGGTGGCATTCTGTAATCTGTGGACTATCAGAGTGTTGATGACACACAGAAATTGCATCGGGATTGAATACAACAGTCACCATGCGCACTTTCCTCCATGGGAGTAATGTCTCTAACAATCTACGCTTTGATCGTTCCCTGGAAGACCAGTAGTAGTTTCCGATGCATATCTGGAGGCTTTCCGTAATTTGTGGACTATCAGAGTGTTGATGAAACACAGAAATTGCTTCGGGATTTAATACAACTGTCATCATGCGCACTTTCGTCCATGGGAATAATGTCCCAAATAGTCTACACGTTGAGCGTTCCCTGGAAGACCAGTAGTGGTTTCCGATGCACATCTGGAGGCATTCTGTAATCTGTGGACTATCAGAGTGTTGATGAAACACAGAAATTGCATCGGGATTGAATACAACAGCCACCATGCTCACTTCCCTTCATGGGAGTAATGTCTCAAACACTCTACGCTTTGATCGTTCCCTAGAAGACCAGTAGTGGTTTCCGGTGCACATCTGGAGGCAATCTGTAATCTGTGGACTATCAGAGTGTTGATGAAACACAAAAATTGCATCGGGATTGAATACAACAGTCACCATGCGCACTTTCCTCCACGGAGTAATGTCTCAAACAGTCTACGCTTAGATCGTTCCCCGGAACACCAGTAGTAGTTTCCGATGCACATCTGGTGGCATTCTGTAATCTGTGGATTATCAGAGTGTTGATGAAACACAGAAATTGCATCGGGATTGAATACAACAGTCACCATGCGCACTTTCCTCCATGGGAGTAATGTCTCTAACAGTCTACGCTTTTATCGTTCCCTGGAAGACCAGTAGTAGTTTCCGATGCACATCTGGAGGCTTTTCGTAATTTGTGGAATATCAGAGTGTTGATGAAACACAGAAATTGCATCGGGATTGAATACAAAAGTCACCATGCGCACTTTCCTCCACGGGAGTAATGTCTCAAACAGTCTATGCTTTGATCGTTCCCTGGAAGACCAGTAGTAGTTTCCGATGAACATCTGGAGGCATTCTGTAATCTGTGGACTATCAGAGTGTTGATGAAACACAGAAATTGCATCGGGATTGAAAACAACATTCACCATGAGTACTTTCCTCCATGGGGGTAATGTCTCTAAGAGGCTACGCTTTGATCGTTCCCTGGAAGACCAGTAGTAGTTTCCGATGCACATCTGGATGCTTTCTGTAATCTTTGGACTATCAGAGTGTTGATGAAACACAGAAATTGCATCGGGATTGAATACAACAGTCTCCATGCGCAGTTTCCTCCATTGGAGTGATGTCTGAAACAGTCTACGCTTTAATCGTTCCCTGGAAGACCAGTAGTAGTTTCCGATGCACATCTGGTGGCATTCTGTAATCTGTAGACTATCAGAGTGTTGATGAAACAAAGATATTGCATCGGGATTGAATACAACAATCACCATGCGCACTTTCCTCCATGGGAGTAATGTCTCTAACAGCCTACGCTTTGATCGTTCCCTGGAAGACCAGTAGTAGTTTCCGATGCACATCTGGATGCTTTCTGTAATCTGTGGACTATCAGAGTGTTGATGAAACACAGAAATTGCATCGGGATTGAATACAACAGTCTCCATGAGCAGTTTCCTTCATGGGAGAAATGTATCTAACAGTCTACGCTTTGATCGTTCCCTGGAAGACCAGTAGTAGTTTCCGATGCACATCTGGAGGCATTCTGTAATCTATGGACTATCAGAGTGTTGGTGAAACACAGAAATTGCATCGGGATTGAATACAACAGTCACCATGCGCAGTTTATCCATGGGAGTAATGTCTCAAAGAGTTTACGCTTTGATCGTTCCCTGGAAGACCAGTAGTAATTTCCGATGCACATCTGGAGGCATTCTGTAATCTGTGGACTATCAGAGTGTTGATGAAACACAGAAATTGCATCGGGATTGAATACAACAGTCACCATGCGCACGTTCCTCCATAAAAGTAATGTCTCAAACAGTCTACGCTTTGATCGTTCCCTGGAAGACCAGTAGTAGTTTCCGATGCATGTCTGGAGGCTTCCTGTAATCTGTGGACTATCAGAGTGTTGATGAAACACAGAAATTGCATCGGGATTGAACACAACAGTCACCATGCGCACTTTCCTCCATGGGAGTAATGTTTCAAACAGTCTACGCTTTGATAGTCCCCTGGAAGACCAGTAGTAGTTTCCGATGCACGTTTGGAGGCTTTCCCTAATTTGTGGACTATCAGAGTGTTGATGAAACACAGAAATTGCAACGGGATTGAATACAACATTCACCATGCGCACTTTCCTCCATGGGAGTAATGTCTCATACAGTCTATGCTTTGATCGTTCCCTGGAAGACCAGTAGTAGTTTCCGATGCACATCTAGAGTCCATTCTGTAATCTGTGGACTAACAGAGTGTTGATGAAACACAGAAATTGCATCGGGATTGAATACAACAGTCACCATGCGCACTTTCCTCCATGGGAGTAATGTCCGAAATAGTATACGCGTTGATCGTTCCCTGGAAGACCAGTAGTAGTTTCCGATGCACATCTGGTGTCATTCTGTAATCTGTGGACTATCAGAGTGTTGATGAAACACAGAAATTGCATCGGGATTGAATACAACTGTCACCATGCGCACTTTCCTCCAGGGGAGTAATGTCTCAAACAGTCTACGCTTTGATCGTTCCCCGGAACACCAGTAGTAGTTTGCGATGCACATCTGGTGTAATTCTGTAATCTGTGTAGTATCAGAGTTTTGATGAAACACCAAAATTGCATCGGGATTGAATACAACAGTCACCATGCGCACTTTCTTAAATGGGAGTAATGTCTCAAACAGTCTACGCTTTGATCGTTCCCCGGAACACCAGTAGTAGTTTGCGATGCACATCTGGTGTAATTCTGTAATCTGTGGACTAGCAGAGTTTTGATGAAACACCAAAATTGCATCGGGATTTAATACAACAGTCGCCATGCGCACTTTCTTCCATGGGAGTAATGTCTCAAACAGTCAACGATTTGATCGTTCCCTGGAAGACCAGTAGTAGTTTCCAATGCACATCTCTAGGCATTCTGTAATCTGTGGACTATCAGAGTGTTGATGAAACACAGAAATTGCATCGGGATTGAATACAACAGTCACCATGCGATCTTTCCTCCATGGGAGTAATGTCCCAAATAGTATACGCGTTGATCGTTCCCTGGAAGACCAGTAGTAGTTACCGATGCACATCTGGAGTCATTCTGTAATCTGTGGACTATCAGAGTGTTGATGAAACACAGAAATTGCAACGGGATTGAATACATCATTCACCATGCGCACTTTCCTCCAGGGGAGTAATGTCTCAAACAGTCTACGCTTTGAACGTTCCCCGGAACACCAGTAGTAGTTTGCGATGCACATCTGGTGTAATTCTGTAATCTGTGGAGTATCAGAGTTTTGATGAAACACCAAAATTGCATCGGGATTGAATACAACAGTCACCATGCGCACTTTCTTCCATGGGAGTAATGTCTCAAACAGTCTACGCTTTGATCGTTCCCCGGAACACCAGTAGTAGTTTGCGATGCACATCTGGTGTAATTCTGTAATCTGTGGACTATCAGAGTTTTGATGATACACCAAAATTGCATCGGGATTGAATACAACAGTCACCATGCGCACTTTCTTCCATGGGAGTAATGTCTCAAACAGTCAACGATTTGATCGTTCCCTGGAAGACCAGTAGTAGTTTCCAATGCACATCTCTAGGCATTCTGTAATCTGTGGACTATCAGAGTGTTGATGAAACACAGAAATTGCATCGGGATTGAATACAACAGTCACCATGCGCACTTTCCTCCATGGGAGTAATGTCCCAAATAGTATACGCGTTGATTGTTCCCTGGAAGACCAGTAGTAGTTACCGATGCACATATGGAGGCAATCTGTAAACTGTGGACTATCAGAGTGTTGATGAAACACAGTATTTGCAACGGGATTGAATACATCATTCACCATGCGCACTTTCCTCCATGGGAGTAATGTCTCATACAGTCTATGCTTTGATCGTTCCCTGGAAGACCAGTAGTAGTTACCGATGCACATCTGGAGGCATTCTGTAATCTGTGGACTATCAGAGTGTTGATGAAACACAGAAATTGCATCGGGATTGAATACAACAGTCACCATGCGCACTTTCCTCCATGGGAGTAATGTCCCAAATAGTATACGCGTTGATCGTTCCCTGGAAGACCAGTAGTAGTTACCGATGCACATCTGGAGGCATTCTGTAATCTGTGGACTATCAGAGTGTTGATGAAACACAGAAATTGCATCGGGATTGAATACAACAGTCACCATGCGCACTTTCCTCCATGGGAGTAATGTCTCAAACAGTCTAGTCTTTGATCATTCCCTGGAAGACCAGTAGTAGTTTCCGATGCACATCTGGAGTCATTCTGTAATCTGTTGACTATCAGAGTGTTGATGAAACACAGAAATTGCATCGGGATTGAATACAACAGTCACAATGCGCACTTTCCTCCATGGGAGTAATGTCTCAAACAGTCTACGCTTTGATCGTTCACTGGAAGACCAGTAGTAGTTTCCGATGCACATCTGGTGGCATTCTGTAATCTGTGGACTATCAGAGTGTTGATGAAACACAGAAATTGCATCGGGATTGAATACAACAGTCACCATGCGCACTTTCCTCCATGGGAGTAATGTCTCTAACAATCTACGCTTTGATCGTACCCTGGAAGACCAGTAGTAGTTTCCGATGCATATCTGGAGGCTTTCCGTAATATGTGGACTATCAGAGTGTTGATGAAACACAGAAATTGCATCGGGATTTAATACAACTGTCACCATGCGCACTTTCTTCCATGGGAGTAATGTCTCTATCAGTCTACGATTTGGTCGTTCCCTGGAAGACCAGTAGTAGTTTCCGATGCACATCTGTAGGCATTCTGTAATCTGTGCAGTATCAGAGTGTTGATGAAACACAGGAATTGCATCGGGATTGAATACAACAGTCACCATGCGAACTTTCCTCCATGGGAGTAATTCTCAAACAGTCTCCGCTTTGATCGTTCCCTGGAAGACCAGTAGTAGTTTCCGATGCACATCTGGAGGCATTCTGTAATCTGTGGACTATCAGAGAGTTGAAGAAACACAGAAATTGCATCGGGATTGAATACAACAGTCACCATGCGCACTTTCCTCCATGGGAGTAATGTCTCTAACAGTCTACGTTTTGATCGTTCCCTGGAAGACCAGTAGTACTTTCCGATGCACATCTGGAGGCATTCTGTAATCTGTGGACTATCAGAGTGTTGATGAAACACAGAAATTGCATCGGGATTGAATACAACAGTCGCCATGCTCACTTTGCTTCATGGGAGTAATGTCTCAAACACTCTACGCTTTGATCGTTCCCTGGAAGACCAGTAGTAGTTTCCGATGCATATCTGGAGGCATTCTGTAATCTGTGGACTATCAGAGTGTTGATGAAACACAGAAAGTGCATCGGGATTGAATACAACAGTCACCATGCGCACTTTCTTCCATGGGAGTAATGTCTCAAAGAGTTTACGCTTTGATCGTTCGATGGAAGACCAGTAGTAG
The DNA here is from genome assembly GCF_023897955.1 of Schistocerca gregaria. Taxonomy (NCBI): domain Eukaryota; kingdom Metazoa; phylum Arthropoda; class Insecta; order Orthoptera; family Acrididae; genus Schistocerca; species Schistocerca gregaria. Next base: position 39,484,261 of record NC_064920.1, read on the forward strand.
TTTCCGATGCACATCTGGTGGCATTCTGTAATCTGTAGACTATCAGAGTGTTGATGAAACAAAGATATTGCATCGGGATTGAATACAACAGCCACCATGCGCACTTTCCTCCACGGCAGTAATGTCTCAAACAGTCTACGCTTTGATCGTTCCCTGGAAGACCAGTAGTACTTTCCGATGCACATCTGGAGGCATTCTGTAATCTGTGGACTATCAGAGTGTTGATGAAACACAGAAATTGCATCGGGATTGAATACAACAGTCACCATGCGCACTTTCCTCCACGGCAGTAATGTCTCAAACAGTCTACGCTTTGATCGTTCCCTGGAAGACCAGTAGTAGTTTCCGATGAACATCTGGAGGCATTCTGTAATCTGTGGACTATCAGAGTGTTGATGAAACACAGAAATTGCATCGGGATTGAATACAACAGTCACCATGCGCACTTTCCTCCACGGGAGTAATGTCTCAAACAGTCTACGATTTGATCGTTCATTGGAAGACCAGTAGTAGTTTCCGATGCACATATGGACGCATTCTATAATCTGTGGAGTATCAGAGTGTTGATGAAACACAGAAATTGCATCGGGATTGAATACAACAGTCACCATGCGAACTTCCCTCAATAGGAGTAATGTCTCAAGGAGTTTACGCTTTGATCGTTCGATGGAAGACCAGTAGTAGTTTCCGATGCACATCTGGAGGCATGCTGTAATCTGTGGACTATCAGAGTGTTGATGAAACACAGAAATTGAATCGGGATTGAATACAACAGTCACCATGCGCACTTTCCTCCACGGCAGTAATGTCTCAAACTGTCTACGCTTTGATCGTTCCCTGGAAGACCAGTAGTAGATTTCGATGAACATCTGGAGGCATTCTGTAATTTGTGGACTATCCGAGCGTTGATGAAACACAGAAATTGCATCGGGATTGAATACAACAGTCACCATGCGCACTTTTTTCCATGGGAGTAATGTCTCAAACAGTCTACGATTTGATCGTTCCCGGGAAGACCAGTAGTAGTTTCCGATGCACATCTGGACGCATTCTGTAATCTGTGGAGTATCAGAGTTTTGATGAAACACAGAAATTGCATCGGGATTGAATACAACAGTCACCATGCGCACTTCCCTCAATGGGAGTATGTCTCAAAGAGTTTACGCTTTGATCGTTCGATGGAAGACCAGTAGTAGTTTCCGATGCACATCTGGAGGCATTCTGTAATCTGTGGACTATCAGAGTGTTGATGAAACACAGATATTGCATCGGGATAGAATACAACAGTCACCATGCGCACTTTCCTCCACGGGAGTAATGTCTCTAACAGTCTACGATTTGATCGTTCCCTGGAAGACCAGTAGTAGTTTCCGATGCACATCTGGAGGCATTCTGTAATCTGTGGACAATCAGAGTGTTGATGAAACACAGAAATTGCATCGGGATTGAATACAACAGTCACCATGCGAACTTTCCTCCATGGGAGTAATATTCAAACAGTCTCCGCTTTGATCGTTCCCTGGAAGACCATCAGTAGTTTCCGATGCACATCTGGTCCCATTCTGTAATCTGTAGACTATCAGAGTGTTGATGAAACACAGATATTGCATCGGGATTGAATACAACAGTCACCATGCGCACTTCCCTCCATGGGAGTAATGACTCTAACAGCCTACGTTTTGATCGTTCCCTGGAAGACCAGTAGTAGTTTCCGATGCACATCTGGAGCTTTCTGTAATCTGTGGACTATCAGAGTGTTGATGAAACACATATATTGAATCGCGATTGAATACAACAGTCACCAGGCGCACTTTCCTCCATGGGAGTAATGTCTCTAGCAGTCTACGCTTTGATCGTTCCCTGGAAGACCAGTAGTACTTTCCGATGCACATCTGGAGGCATACTGTAATCTGTGGACTATCAGAGTGTTGATGAAACACAGAAATTGCATCGGGATTGAATACAACATTCACCATGCTCACTTACCTTCATGGGAGCAATGTCTCAAACACTCTACGCTTTGATCGTTCCCTGGAAGCCCAGTAGTAGTTTCCGATGCACATCTGGAGGCATTCTGTAATTTGTGGACTATCAGAGTGTTGATGAAACACAGAAATTGAATCGGGATTGATTTCAACAGTCACCATGCGCACTTTCTTCCATGGGAGTAATGTCTCAATCAGTCTACGATTTGATCGTTCCCTGGAAGACCAGTAGTAGTTTCCGATGCACATCTGTAGGCATTCTGTAATCTGTGCAGTATCAGAGTGTTGATGAAACACAGAAATTGCATCGGGATTGAATACAACAGTCACCATGCGAACTTTCCTCCATGGGAGTAATTCTCAAACAGTCTCCGCTTTGATCGTTCCCTGGAAGACCAGTAGTAGTTTCCGATGCACATCTGGAGGCATTCTGTAATCTGTGGACTATCAGAGTGTTGATGGAATACAGAAATTGCATCGGGATTGAATACAACAGTCACCATGCGCACTTTCCTCCATGGGAGTAATGTTTCTAACAGTCTACGCTTTGATCGTTCCCTGGAAGACCAGTAGTACTTTCCGATGCACATCTGGAGTCATTCTGTAATCTGTGGACTATCAGAGTGTTGATGAAACACAGAAATTGCATCGGGATTGAATACAACAGTCGCCATGCTCACTTTGCTTCATGGGAGTAATGTCTCAAACACTCTACGCTTTGATCGTTCCCTGGAAGACCAGTAGTAGTTTCCGATGCACATCTGGAGGCATTCTGTAATCTGTGGACTATCAGAGTGTTGATGAAACACAGAAAGTGCATCGGGATTGAATACAACAGTCACCATGCGCACTTTCTTCCATGGGAGTAATGTCTCAATCAGTCTACGATTTGATCGTTCCCTGGAAGACCAGTAGTAGTTTCCGATGCACATCTGTAGGCATTCTGTAATCTGTGCGGTATCAGAGTGTTGATGAAACACAGGAATTGCATCGGGATTGAATACAACACTCACCATGCGAACTTTCCTCCATGGGAGTAATTCTCAAAGAGTCTCCGCTTTGATCGTTCCCTGGAAGACCAGTAGTAGTTTCCGATGCACATCTGGAGGCATTCTGTAATCTGTGGACTATCAGAGAGTTGAAGAAATACAGAAATTGCATCGGGATTGAATACAACAGTCACCATGCGCACTTTCCTCCATGGGAGTAATGTCTCTAACAGTCTACAATTTGATCGTTCCCTGGAAGGCCAGTAGTACTTTCCGATGCACATCTGGAGGCACTCTGTAATCTGTGGACTATCAGAGTGTTGATGAAACACAGAAATTGCATCGGGATTGAATACAACAGTCGCCACGCCCACTTTGCTTCATGGGAGTAATGTCTCAAACATTCTACGCTTTGATCGTTCCCTGGAAGACCAGTAGTAGTTTCCGATGCACTTCTGGAGGCATTCTGTAATCTGTGGACTATCAGAGTGTTGATGAAACACAGAAATTGCATCAGGACTAAATACAACAGTCACCATGCGCACTTACCTCCATGGGAGTAATGTCTCTAACAGTCTACGCTTTGATCGTTCCCTGGATGACCAGTAGAGCTTTCCGATGCACATCTGGAGGCTTTCCGTAAACTGTGGACTATCAGAGTGTTGATGAAGCACAGAAATTGCATTGGGATAGAATACAACAGTCACCATGCGCACTTTCCTCCATGGGAGTGATGTCTCAAACATTCTACTCTTTGATCGATCCCTGGAAGGCCAGTAGTAGTTTCCGATGCACATCTGGAGGCATTCTGTAATCTGCCGACTATCAGAGTGTTGATGAAACACAGAAATTGCATCGGGATTGAATACAACAGTCACCATGCGCACTTTCCTCCATGGGAGTAATGTCTCTAACAGTCTACGCTTTGATCGTTCCCTGGAAGACCAGTGGTACTTTCCGATGCACATCTGGAGGCATTCTGTAATCTGTGGACTATCAGAGTGTTGATGAAACACAGAAATTGCATCGGGATTGAATACAACAGTCAGCATGCGCACTTTCTACTAAGGGAGTAATGTCTCAAACAGTCTACGATTTGATCGTTCCCTGGAAGACCAGTAGTAGTTTCCGATGCACATCTGGACGCATTCTGTAATCTGTGGAGTATCAGAGTGTTGATGAAACACAGAAATTGCATCGGGATTGAATACAACAGTCACCATGCGCACTTTCCTCCATGGGAGTAATGTCTCTAACAGTCTACGCTTTGATCGTTCCCTGGAAGACCAGTGGTACTTTCCGATGCACATCTGGAGGCATACTGTAATCTGTGGACTATCAGAGTGTTGATGAAACACAGAAATTGCATCGGGATTGAATACAACAGTCACCATGCGCACTTTCCTCCACGGCAGTAATGTCTCAAACAGTCTACGCTTTGAAAGGTCCCTGGAAGACCAGTAGTAGTTTCCGATGAACATCTGGAGGCATTCTGTAATCTGTGGACTATCAGAGTGTTGATGAAACACAGAAATTGCATCGGGATTGAATACAACAGTCACCAAGCGCTCTTTCTTCCATGGGAGTAATGTCTCAAACAGTCTACGATTTGATCGTTCCCTGGAAGACCAGTAGTAGTTTCCGATGCACATCTGGACGCATTCTGTAATATGTGGAGTATCAGAGTGTTGATGAAACACAGAAATTGCATCGGGATTGAATACAACAGTCACCATGCGCACTTCCCTCAATGGGAGTAATGTCTCAAAGAGTTTACGCTTTGATCGTTCGATGGAAGACCAGTAGTAGTTTCCGATGCACATCTGGAGGCATTCTGTAATCTGTGGACTATCAGAGTGTTGATGAAACACAGAAATTGCATCGGGATAGAATACAACAGTCACCATGCGCACTTTCCTCCATGGGAGTAATGTCTCTAACAGTCTACGCTTTGATCGTTCCCTGCAAGACCAGTAGTACTTTCCGATGCACATCTGGAGGCATTCTGTAATCTGTGGACTATCCGAGTGTTGATGAAACTTAGAAATTGCATCGGGATTGAATACAACAGTCACCATGCGCACTTTCTTCCATGGGAGTAATGTCTCAAACAGTCTACGATTTGATCGTTCCCTGGAAGCCCAGTAGTAGTTTCCGATACACATCTGGAGGCATTCTGTAATCTGTGGACTATCAGAGTGTTGATGAAACACAGAAATTGCATCGGGATTGAATACAACAGTCACCATGCGAACTTTCCTCCATGGGAGTAATGTCTCAAACAGTCTACGCTTTGATCGTTCCCTGGAAGACCAGTAGTAGTTTCCAATGCACATCTATTCCCATTCTGTAATCTGTAGACCATCAGAGTGTTGATGAAACACAGATATTGCATCGGGATTGAATACAACAGTCACCATGCGCACTTCCCTCCATGGGAGTAATGACTCTAACAGCCTACGCTTTGATCGTTCCTGGAAGACCGGTAGTAGTTTCCGATGCACGTCTGGTTGGATTCTGTAATCTGTGGACTATCAGAGTGTTGATGAAACACAGAAATTGCATCGGGATTGAATACAACAGTCACCATGCGCACTTTCCTCCATGGGAGTAATGTCCCAAATAGTATACGCGTTGATTGTTCCCTGGAAGACCAGTAGTAGTTACCGATGCACATCTGGAGGCATTCTGTAATCTGTGGACTATCAGAGTGTAGATGAAACACAGTATTTGCAACGGGATTGAATACATCATTCACCATGCGCACTTTCCTCCATGGGAGTAATGTCTCATACAGTCTATGCTTTGATCGTTCCCTGGAAGACCAGTAGTAGTTACCGATGCACATCTGGAGGCATTCTGTAATCTGTGGACTATCAGAGTGTTGATGAAACACAGAAATTGCATCGGGATTGAATACAACAGTCACCATGCGCACTTTCCTCCATGGGAGTAATGTCTCTAACAGTCTACGCTTTGATCGTTCCCTGGAAGACCAGTAGTACTTTCCGATGCACATCTGGAGTCATTCTGTAATCTGTGGACTATCAGAGTGTTGATGAAACACAGAAATTGCATCGGGATTGAATACAACAGTCGCCATGCTCACTTTGCTTCATGGGAGTAATGTCTCAAACACTCTACGCTCTGATCGTTCCCTGGAAAACCAGTAGTAGTTTCCGATGCACATCTGGAGGCATACTGTAATCTGTGGACTATCAGAGTGTTGATGAAACACAGAAAGTGCATCGGGATTGAATACAACTGTCACCATGCGCACTTTCTTCCATGGGAGTAATGTCTCTATCAGTCTACGATTTGGTCGTTCCCTGGAAGACCAGTAGTAGTTTCCGATGCACATCTGTAGGCATTCTGTAATCTGTGCAGTATCAGAGTGTTGATGAAACACAGGAATTGCATCGGGATTGAATACAACAGTCACCATGCGAACTTTCCTCCATGGGAGTAATTCTCAAACAGTCTCCGCTTTGATCGTTCCCTGGAAGACCAGTAGTAGTTTCCGATGCACATCTGGAGGCATTCTGTAATCAGTGGACTATCAGAGAGTTGAAGAAACACAGAAATTGCATCGGGATTGAATACAACAGTCACCATGCGCACTTTCATCCATGGGAGTAATGTCTCTAACAGTCTACGCTTTGATCGTTCCCTGGAAGACCAGTAGTACTTTCCGATGCACATCTGGAGGCATTCTGTAATCTGTGGACTATCAGAGTGTTGATGAAACACAGAAATTGCATCGGGATTGAATACAACAGTCGCCATGCTCACTTTGCTTCATGGGAGTAATGTCTCAAACACTCTACGCTTTGATCGTTCCCTGGAAGACCAGTAGTAGTTTCCGATGCATATCTGGAGGCATTCTGTAATCTGTGGACTATCAGAGTGTTGATGAAACACAGAAAGTGCATCGGGATTGAATACAACAGTCACCATGCGCACTTTCTTCCATGGGAGTAATGTCTCAAAGAGTTTACGCTTTGATCGTTCGATGGAAGACCAGTAGTAGTTTCCGATGCACATCAGGAGGCATACTGTAATCTGTGGACTATCAGAGTGTTGATGAAACACAGAAATTGCATCGGGATTGAATACAACAGCCACCATGCGCACTTTCCTCCACGGCAGTAATGTCTCAAACAGTCTACGCTTTGATCGTTCCCTGGAAGACCAGTAGTACTTTCCGATGCACATCTGGAGGCATTCTGTAATCTGTGGACTATCAGAGTGTTGATGAAACACAGAAATTGCATCGGGATTGAATACAACAGTCACCATGCGCACTTTCCTCAACGGCAGTAATGTCTCAAACAGTCTACGCTTTGATCGTTCCCTGGAAGACCAGTAGTAGTTTCCGATGAACATCTGGAGGCATTCTGTAATCTGTGGACTATCAGAGTGTTGATGAAACACAGAAATTGCATCGGGATTGAATACAACAGTCACCATGCGCACTTTCCTCCACGGGAGTAATGTCTCAAACAGTCTACGATTTGATCGTTCATTGGAAGACCAGTAGTAGTTTCCGATGCACATCTGGACGCATTCTATAATCTGTGGAGTATCAGAGTGTTGATGAAACACAGAAATTGCATCGCGATTGAATACAACAGTCACCATGCGAACTTCCCTCAATAGGAGTAATGTCTCAAGGAGTTTACGCTTTGATCGTTCGATGGAAGACCAGTAGTAGTTTCCGATGCATATCTGGAGGCATGCTGTAATCTGTGGACTATCAGAGTGTTGATGAAACACAGAAATTGCATCGGGATTGAATACAACAGTCACCATGCGCACTTTCCTCCACGGCAGTAATGTCTCAAACTGTCTACGCTTTGATCGTTCCCTGGAAGACCAGTAGTAGATTTCGATGAACATCTGGAGGCATTCTGTAATTTGTGGACTATCCGAGCGTTGATGAAACACAGAAATTGCATCGGGATTGAATACAACAGTCACCATGCGCACTTTTTTCCATGGGAGTAATGTCTCAAACAGTCTACGATTTGATCGTTCCCGGGAAGACCAGTAGTAGTTTCCGATGCACATCTGGACGCATTCTGTAATCTGTGGAGTATCAGAGTGTTGATGAAACACAGAAATTGCATCGGGATTGAATACAACAGTCACCATGCGCACTTCCCTCAATGGGAGTATGTCTCAAAGAGTTTACGCTTTGATCGTTCGATGGAAGACCAGTAGTAGTTTCCGATGCACATCTGGAGGCATTCTGTAATCTGTGGACTATCAGAGTGTTGATGAAACATAGATATTGCATCGGGATAGAATACAACAGTCACCATGCGCACTTTCCTCCACGGGAGTAATGTCTCTAACAGTCTACGATTTGATCGTTCCCTGGAAGACCAGTAGTAGTTTCCGATGCACATCTGGAGGCATTCTGTAATCTGTGGACTATCAGAGTGTTGATGAAACACAGAAATTGCATCGGGATTGAATACAACAGTCACCATGCGAACTTTCCTCCATGGGAGTAATATTCAAACAGTCTCCGCTTTGATCGTTCCCTGGAAGACCATCAGTAGTTTCCGATGCACATCTGGTCCCATTCTGTAATCTGTAGACTATCAGAGTGTTGATGAAACACAGATATTGCATCGGGATTGAATACAACAGTCACCATGCGCACTTCCCCCCATGGGAGTAATGACTCTAACAGCCTACGTTTTGATCGTTCCCTGGAAGACCAGTAGTAGTTTCCGATGCACATCTGGATGCTTTCTGTAATCTGTGGACTATCAGAGTGTTGATGAAACACATATATTGAATCGCGATTGAATACAACAGTCACCAGGCGCACTTTCCTCCATGGGAGTAATGTCTCTAGCAGTCTACGCTTTGATCGTTCCCTGGAAGACCAGTAGTACTTTCCGATGCACATCTGGAGGCATACTGTAATCTGTGGACTATCAGAGTGTTGATGAAACACAGAAATTGCATCGGGATTGAATACAACATTCACCATGCTCACTTACCTTCATGGGAGCAATGTCTCAAACACTCTACGCTTTGATCGTTAACTGGAAGCCCAGTAGTAGTTTCCGATGCACATCTGGAGGCATTCTGTAATTTGTGGACTATCAGAGTGTTGATGAAACACAGAAATTGAATCGGGATTGATTTCAACAGTCACCATGCGCACTTTCTTCCATGGGAGTAATGTCTCAATCAGTCTACGATTTGATCGTTCCCTGGAAGACCAGTAGTAGTTTCCGATGCACATCTGTAGGCATTCTGTAATCTGTGCAGTATCAGAGTGTTGATGAAACACAGAAATTGCATCGGGATTGAATACAACAGTCACCATGCGAACTTTCCTCCATGGGAGTAATTCTCAAACAGTCTCCGCTTTGATCGTTCCCTGGAAGACCAGTAGTAGTTTCCGATGCACATCTGGAGGCATTCTGTAATCTGTGGACTATCAGAGTGTTGATGGAATACAGAAATTGCATCGGGATTGAATACAACAGTCACCATGCGCACTTTCCTCCATGGGAGTAATGTTTCTAACAGTCTACGCTTTGATCGTTCCCTGGAAGACCAGTAGTACTTTCCGATGCACATCTGGAGTCATTCTGTAATCTGTGGACTATCAGAGTGTTGATGAAACACAGAAATTGCATCGGGATTGAATACAACAGTCGCCATGCTCACTTTGCTTCATGGGAGTAATGTCTCAAACACTCTACGCTTTGATCGTTCCCTGGAAGACCAGTAGTAGTTTCCGATGCACATCTGGAGGCATTCTGTAATCTGTGGACTATCAGAGTGTTGATGAAACACAGAAAGTGCATCGGGATTGAATACAACAGTCACCATGCGCACTTTCTTCCATGGGAGTAATGTCTCAATCAGTCTACGATTTGATCGTTCCCTGGAAGACCAGTAGTAGTTTCCGATGCACATCTGTAGGCATTCTGTAATCTGTGCAGTATCAGAGTGTTGATGAAACACAGGAATTGCATCGGGATTGAATACAACACTCACCATGCGAACTTTCCTCCATGGGAGTAATTCTCAAACAGTCTCCGCTTTGATCGTTCCCTGGAAGACCAGTAGTAGTTTCCGATGCACATCTGGAGGCATTCTGTAATCTGTGGACTATCAGAGAGTTGAAGAAATACAGAAATTGCATCGGGATTGAATACAACAGTCACCATGCGCACTTTCCTCCATGGGAGTAATGTCTCTAACAGTCTACAATTTGATCGTTCCCTGGAAGGCCAGTAGTACTTTCCGATGCACATCTGGAGGCATTCTGTAATCTGTGGACTATCAGAGTGTTGATGAAACTCAGAAATTGCATCGGGATTGAATACAACAGTCGCCATGCTCACTTTGCTTCATGGGAGTAATGTCTCAAACATTCTACGCTTTGATCGTTCCCTGGAAGACCAGTAGTAGTTTCCGATGCACTTCTGGAGGCATTCTGTAATCTGTGGACTATCAGAGTGTTGATGAAACACAGAAATTGCATCAGGACTAAATACAACAGTCACCATGCGCACTTACCTCCATGGGAGTAATGTCTCTAACAGTCTACGCTTTGATCGTTCCCTGGATGACCAGTAGAGCTTTCCGATGCACATCTGGAGGCTTTCCGTAAACTGTGGACTATCAGAGTGTTGATGAAGCACAGAAATTGCATGGGGATAGAATACAACAGTCACCATGCGCACTTTCCTCCATGAGAGTGATGTCTCAAACATTCTACTCTTTGATCGATCCCTGGAAGGCCAGTAGTAGTTTCCGATGCACATCTGGAGGCATTCTGTAATCTGCCGACTATCAGAGTGTTGATGAAACACAGAAATTGCATCGGGATTGAATACAACAGTCACCATGCGCACTTTCCTCCATGGGAGTAATGTCTCTAACAGTCTACGCTTTGATCGTTCCCTGGAAGACCAGTGGTACTTTCCGATGCACATCTGGAGGCATTCTGTAATCTGTGGACTATCAGAGTGTTGATGAAACACAGAAATTGCATCGGGATTGAATACAACAGTCAGCATGCGCACTTTCTACTAAGGGAGTAATGTCTCAAACAGTCTACGATTTGATCGGTCCCTGGAAGACCAGTAGTAGTTTCCGATGCACATCTGGACGCATTCTGTAATCTGTGGAGTATCAGAGTGTTGATGAAACACAGAAATTGCATCGGGATTGAATACAACAGTCACCATGCGAACTTCCCTCAATGGGAGTAATGTCTCAAAGAGTTTACGCTTTGATCGTTCGATGCAAGACCAGTAGTAGTTTCCGATGCACATCAGGAGGCATACTGTAATCTGTGGACTATCAGAGTGTTGATGAAACACAGAAATTGCATCGGGATTGAATACAACAGTCACCATGCGCACTTTCCTCCACGGCAGTAATGTCTCAAACAGTCTACGCTTTGAAAGGTCCCTGGAAGACCAGTAGTAGTTTCCGATGAACATCTGGAGGCATTCTGTAATCTGTGGACTATCAGAGTGTTGATGAAACACAGAAATTGCATCGGGATTGAATACAACAGTCACCAAGCGCTCTTTCTTCCATGGGAGTAATGTCACAAACAGTCTACGATTTGATCGTTCCCTGGAAGACCAGTAGTAGTTTCCGATGCACATCTGGACGCATTCTGTAATATGTGGAGTATCAGAGTGTTGATGAAACACAGAAATTGCATCGGGATTGAATACAACAGTCACCATGCGCACTTCCCTCAATGGGAGTAATGTCTCAAAGAGTTTACGCTTTGATCGTTCGATGGAAGACCAGTAGTAGTTTCCGATGCACATCTGGAGGCATTCTGTAATCTGTGGACTATCAGAGTGTTGATGAAACACAGAAATTGCATCGGGATAGAATACAACAGTCACCATGCGCACTTTCCTCCATGGGAGTAATGTCTCTAACAGTCTACGCTTTGATCGTTCCCTGGAAGACCAGTAGTACTTTCCGATGCACATCTGGAGGCATTCTGTAATCTGTGGACTATCCGAGTGTTGATGAAACTTAGAAATTGCATCGGGATTGAATACAACAGTCACCATGCGCACTTTCTTCCATGGGAGTAATGTCTCAAACAGTCTACGATTTGATCGTTCCCTGGAAGCCCAGTAGTAGTTTCCGATACACATCTGGAGGCATTCTGTAATCTGTGGACTATCAGAGTGTTGATGAAACACAGAAATTGCATCGGGATTGAATACAACAGTCACCATGCGAACTTTCCTCCATGGGAGTAATATTCAAACAGTCTCCGCTTTGATCGTTCCCTGGAAGACCAGTAGTAGTTTCCGATGCACATCTGGTGGCATTCAGTAACCTGTGGACTATCAGAGTGTTGATGAAACACAGAAATTGAACCGGGATTGAATACAACAGTCACCATGCGCAACTACCTCCATGGGAGTAATGTCTCAAACAGTCTACGCTATGATCGTTCCCTGGAAGACCAGTAGTAGTTTCCGATGCACATCTGGTTGCATTCCGTAATCTGTAGACTATCAGAGTGTAGATGAAAGACAGATATTGCATCGGGATTGAATACAACAGTCAGCATGCGCACTTTCCTCCACGGGAGTAATGTCTCAAACTGTCTACGCTTTGATCGTTCCCTGGAAGACCAGTAGTAGTTTCCGATGCACATCTGGTGGCATTCTGTAATCTGTGGACTATCACAGTGTTGATGAAACACAGAAATTGCACCGGTATTGAATACAACAGTCACCATGAGCACTTTCCTCCATGCGAGTAATGTCTCTAAGAGTCTACGCTTTGATCAATCCCTGGAAGACCAGTAGTAGTTTCCGATGCACATATGGATGCTTTCTGTAAACTGTGGACTATCAGATTGTTGATGAAACACAGAAATTGCAACGGTATTGAATAAAACAGTCTCCATGCGCAGTTTCCTCCATGGGAGTAATGTCTCAAACAGTCTACGCTTTGATCGTTCCCTGGAAGACCAGTAGTAGTTTCCAATGCACATCTATTCCCATTCTGTAATCTGTAGACCATCAGAGTGTTGATGAAACACAGATATTGCATCGGGATTGAATACAACAGTCACCATGCGCACTTCCCTCCATGGGAGTAATGACTCTAACAGCCTACGCTTTGATCGTTCCCTGGAAGACCAGTAGTAGTTAAAGAAGCACATCTGGATGCTTTCTGTAATCTGTGGAATATCAGATTGTTGATGAAACACATATATTGAATCGGGATTGAATACAACAGTCACCAGGCGCACTTTCCTCCATGGGAGTAATGTCTCTAGCAGTCTACGCTTTGATCGTTCCCTGGAAGACCAGTAGTAGTTTCCGATGCACATCTGGAGGCATACTGTAATTTGTGGACTATCAGAGTGTTGATGAAACACAGAAATTGCATCGGGATTGAATACAACATTCACCATGCACACTTACCTTCATGGGAGCAATGTCTCAAACACTCTACGCTTTGATCGTTCCCTGGAAGACCAGTAGTAGTTTCCGATGCACATCTGGAGGCATTCTGTAATTTGTGGACTATCAGAGTGTTGATGAAACACAGAAATTGCATCGGGATTGAATACAACAGTCACCATGCGAACTTTCCTCCATGGGAGTAATTCTCAATCAGTCTCCGCTTTGATCGTTCCCTGGAAGACCAGTAGTAGTTTCCGATGCACATCTGGAGGCATTCTGTAATCTGTGGACTATCAGAGTGTTGATGAAACACAGAAATTGCATCGGGATTGAATACAACAGTCACCATGCGCACTTTCCTCCATGGGAGTAATGTCTCTAACAGTCTACGCTTTGATCGTTCCCTGGAAGACCAGTAGTAGTTTCGGATGCACATCTGAAAGCATTCTGTAATCTGTGGACTATCAGAGTGTTGATGAAACACAGAAATTGCATCGGGATTGAATACAACAGTCACCATGCGCACTTTCCTCCACAGCAGTAATGTCTCAAACTGTCTACGCTTTGATCGTTGCCTGGAAGACCAGTAGTAGATTCCGATGAACATCTGGAGGCATTCTGTAATTTGTGGACTATCCGAGTGTTGATGAAACACAGAAATTGCATCGGGATAGAATACAACAGTCACCATGCGCACTTTCCTCCACGGGAGTAATGTCTCTAACAGTCTACGATTTGATCGTTCCCTGGAAGACCAGTAGTAGTTTCCGATGCACATCTGTAGGCATTCTGTAATCTGTGGAGTATCAGAGTGTTGATGAAACACAGAAATTGCATCGGGATTGAATACAACAGTCACCATGCGCACTTCCCTCAATGGGAGTATGTCTCAAAGAGTTTACGCTTTGATCGTTCGATGGAAGACCAGTAGTAGTTTCCGATGCACATCTGGAGGCATTCTGTAATCTGTGGACTATCAGAGTGTTGATGAAACACAGAAATTGCATCGGGATAGAATACAACAGTCATCATGCGCACTTTCCTCCACGGGAGTAATGTCTCTAACAGTCTACGATTTGATCGTTACCTGGAAGACCAGTAGTAGTTTCCGATGCACATCTGGAGGCATTCTGTAATCTGTGGACTATCAGAGTGTTGATGAAACACAGAAATTGCATCGGGATTGAATACAACAGTCACCATGCGAACTTTCCTCCATGGGAGTAATATTCAAACAGTCTCCGCTTTGATCGTTCCCTGGAAGACCAGTAGTAGCTTCCGATGCACATCTGGTCCCATTCTGTAATCTGTAGACTATCAGAGTGTTGATGAAACACAGATATTGCATCGGGATTGAATACAACAGTCACCATGCGCACTTCCCTCCATGGGAGTAATGACTCTAACAGTCTACGCTTTGATCGTTCCCTGGAAGACCAGTAGTAGTTACAGATGCACATCTGGATGCTTTTTGTAATCTGTGGACTATCAGAGTGTTGATGAAACACATATATTGAATCGGGATTGAATACAACAGTCACCAGGCGAACTTTCCTCCATGGGAGTAATGTCTCTAGCAGTCTACGCTTTGATCGTTCCCTGGAAGACCAGTAGTACTTTCCGATGCACATCTGGAGGCATACTGTAATCTGTGGACTATCAGAGTGATGATGAAACACAGAAATTGCATCGGGATTGAACACAACATTCACCATGCTCACTTACCTTCATGGGAGCAATGTCTCAAACACTCTACGCTTTGATCGTTCCCTGGAAGCCCAGTAGTAGTTTCCGATGCACATCTGGAGGCATTCTGTAATTTGTGGACTATCAGAGTGTTGATGAAACACAGAAATTGAATCGGGATTGAATTCAACAGTCACCATGCGCACTTTCTTCCATGGGAGTAATGTCTCAATCAGTCTACGATTTGATCGTTCCCTGGAAGACCAGTAGTAGTTTCCGATGCACATCTGTAGGCATTCTAAATCTGTGCAGTATCAGAGTGTTGATGAAACACAGAAATTGCATCGGGATTGAATACAACAGTCACCATGCGAACTTTCCTCCATGGGAGTAATTCTCAAACAGTCTCCGCTTTGATCGTTCCCTGGAAGACCAGTAGTATTTTCCGATGCACATCTAAAGGCATTCTGTAATCTGTGGACTATCAGAGTGTTGATGGAATACAGAAATTGCATCGGGAATGAATACAACAGTCACCATGCGCACTTTCCTCCATGGGAGTAATGTCTCAAACTGTCTACGCTTTGATCGTTCCCTGGAAGACCAGTAGTAGTTTCCGATGCACATCTGGTGGCATTCTGTAATCTGTGGACTATCACAGTGTTGATGAAACACAGAAATTGCACCGGTATTGAATACAACAGTCACCATGAGCACTTTCCTCCATGCGAGTAATGTCTCTAAGAGTCTACGCTTTGATCGTTCCCTGGAAGACCAGTAGTAGTTTCCGATGCACATATGGATGCTTTCTGTAAACTGTGGACTATCAGATTGTTGATGAAACACAGAAATTGCAACGGTATTGAATAAAACAGTCTCCATGCGCAGTTTCCTCCATGGGAGTAATGTCTCAAACAGTCTACGCTTTGATCGTTCCCTGGAAGACCAGTAGTAGTTTCCAATGCACATCTATTCCCATTCTGTAATCTGTAGACCATCAGAGTGTTGATGAAACACAGATATTGCATCGGGATTGAATACAACAGTCACCATGCGCACTTCCCTCCATGGGAGTAATGACTCTAACAGCCTACGCTTTGATCGTTCCCTGGAAGACCAGTAGTAGTTACAGAAGCACATCTGGATGCTTTCTGTAATCTGTGGACTATCAGATTGTTGATGAAACACATATATTGAATCGGGATTGAATACAACAGTCACAAGGCGCACTTTCCTCCATGGGAGTAATGTCTCTAGCAGTCTACGCTTTGATCGTTCCCTGGAATACCAGTAGTACTTTCCGATGCACATCTGGAGGCATACTGTAATCTGTGGACTATCAGAGTGTTGATGAAACACAGAAATTGCATCGGGATTGAATAAAACATTCACCATGCTCACTTACCTTCATGGGAGCAATGTCTCAAACACTCTACGCTTTGATCGTTCCCTGGAAGACCAGTAGTAGTTTCCGATGCACATCTGGAGGCATTCTGTAATTTGTGGACTATCAGAGTGTTGATGAAACACAGAAATTGCATCGGGATTGAATACAACAGTCACCATGCGCACTTTCTTCCATGGGAGTAATGTCTCAATCAGTCTACGATTTGATCGTTCCCTGGAAGACCAGTAGTAGATTCCGATGCACATCTGTAGGCATTCTGTAATCTGTGCAGTATCAGAGAGTTGATGAAACACAGGAATTGCATCGGGATTGAATACAACAGTCACCATGCGAACTTTCCTCCATGGGATTAATTCTCAAACAGTCTCCGCTTTGATCGTTCCCTGGAAGACCAGTAGTAGTTTCCGATGCACATCTGGAGGCATTCTGTAATCTGTGGACTATCAGAGTGTTGATGAAACACAGAAATTGCATCGGGATAGAATACAACAGTCACCATGCGCACTTTCCTCCATGGGAGTAATGTCTCTAACAGTCTACGCTTTGATCGTTCCCTGGAAGACCAGTAGTACTTTCCGATGCACATCTGGAGGCATTCTGTAATCTGTGGACTATCCGAGTGTTGATGAAACTTAGAAATTGCATCGGGATTGAATACAACAGTCACCATGCGCACTTTCTTCCATGGGAGTAATGTCTCAAACAGTCTACGATTTGATCGTTCCCTGGAAGCCCAGTAGTAGTTTCCGATACACATCTGGAGGCATTCTGTAATCTGTGGACTATCAGAGTGTTGATGAAACACAGAAATTGCATCGGGATTGAATACAACAGTCACCATGCGAACTTTCCTCCATGGGAGTAATATTCAAACAGTCTCCGCTTTGATCGTTCCCTGGAAGACCAGTAGTAGTTTCCGATGCACATCTGGTGGCATTCAGTAACCTGTGGACTATCAGAGTGTTGATGAAACACAGAAATTGAACCGGGATTGAATACAACAGTCACCATGCGCAACTACCTCCATGGGAGTAATGTCTCAAACAGTCTACGCTATGATCGTTCCCTGGAAGACCAGTAGTAGTTTCCGATGCACATCTGGTTGCATTCCGTAATCTGTAGACTATCAGAGTGTAGATGAAAGACAGATATTGCATCGGGATTGAATACAACAGTCACCATGCGCACTTTCCTCCACGGGAGTAATGTCTCAAACTGTCTACGCTTTGATCGTTCCCTGGAAGACCAGTAGTAGTTTCCGATGCACATCTGGTGGCATTCTGTAATCTGTGGACTATCACAGTGTTGATGAAACACAGAAATTGCACCGGTATTGAATACAACAGTCACCATGAGCACTTTCCTCCATGCGAGTAATGTCTCTAAGAGTCTACGCTTTGATCGTTCCCTGGAAGACCAGTAGTAGTTTCCGATGCACATATGGATGCTTTCTGTAAACTGTGGACTATCAGATTGTTGATGAAACACAGAAATTGCAACGGTATTGAATAAAACAGTCTCCATGCGCAGTTTCCTCCATGGGAGTAATGTCTCAAACAGTCTACGCTTTGATCGTTCCCTGGAAGACCAGTAGTAGTTTCCAATGCACATCTATTCCCATTCTGTAATCTGTAGACCATCAGAGTGTTGATGAAACACAGATATTGCATCGGGATTGAATACAACAGTCACCATGCGCACTTCCCTCCATGGGAGTAATGACTCTAACAGCCTACGCTTTGATCGTTCCCTGGAAGACCAGTAGTAGTTAAAGAAGCACATCTGGATGCTTTCTGTAATCTGTGGAATATCAGATTGTTGATGAAACACATATATTGAATCGGGATTGAATACAACAGTCACCAGGCGCACTTTCCTCCATGGGAGTAATGTCTCTAGCAGTCTACGCTTTGATCGTTCCCTGGAAGACCAGTAGTAGTTTCCGATGCACATCTGGAGGCATACTGTAATTTGTGGACTATCAGAGTGTTGATGAAACACAGAAATTGCATCGGGATTGAATACAACATTCACCATGCACACTTACCTTCATGGGAGCAATGTCTCAAACACTCTACGCTTTGATCGTTCCCTGGAAGACCAGTAGTAGTTTCCGATGCACATCTGGAGGCATTCTGTAATTTGTGGACTATCAGAGTGTTGATGAAACACAGAAATTGCATCGGGATTGAATACAACAGTCACCATGCGAACTTTCCTCCATGGGAGTAATTCTCAATCAGTCTCCGCTTTGATCGTTCCCTGGAAGACCAGTAGTAGTTTCCGATGCACATCTGGAGGCATTCTGTAATCTGTGGACTATCAGAGTGTTGATGAAACACAGAAATTGCATCGGGATTGAATACAACAGTCACCATGCGCACTTTCCTCCATGGGAGTAATGTCTCTAACAGTCTACGATTTGATCGTTCCCTGGAAGACCAGTAGTAGTTTCGGATGCACATCTGAAAGCATTCTGTAATCTGTGGACTATCAGAGTGTTGATGAAACACAGAAATTGCATCGGGATTGAATACAACAGTCACCATGCGCACTTTCCTCCACGGCAGTAATGTCTCAAACTGTCTACGCTTTGATCGTTGCCTGGAAGACCAGTAGTAGATTCCGATGAACATCTGGAGGCATTCTGTAATTTGTGGACTATCCGAGTGTTGATGAAACACAGAAATTGCATCGGGATAGAATACAACAGTCACCATGCGCACTTTCCTCCACGGGAGTAATGTCTCTAACAGTCTACGATTTGATCGTTCCCTGGAAGACCAGTAGTAGTTTCCGATGCACATCTGGAGGCATTCTGTAATCTGTGGAGTATCAGAGTGTTGATGAAACACAGAAATTGCATCGGGATTGAATACAACAGTCACCATGCGCACTTCCCTCAATGGGAGTATGTCTCAAAGAGTTTACGCTTTGATCGTTCGATGGAAGACCAGTAGTAGTTTCCGATGCACATCTGGAGGCATTCTGTAATCTGTGGACTATCAGAGTGTTGATGAAACACAGAAATTGCATCGGGATAGAATACAACAGTCACCATGCGCACTTTCCTCCACGGGAGTAATGTCTCTAACAGTCTACGATTTGATCGTTACCTGGAAGACCAGTAGTAGTTTCCGATGCACATCTGGAGGCATTCTGTAATCTGTGGACTATCAGAGTGTTGATGAAACACAGAAATTGCATCGGGATTGAATACAACAGTCACCATGCGAACTTTCCTCCATGGGAGTAATATTCAAACAGTCTCCGCTTTGATCGTTCCCTGGAAGACCAGTAGTAGCTTCCGATGCACATCTGGTCCCATTCTGTAATCTGTAGACTATCAGAGTGTTGATGAAACACAGATATTGCATCGGGATTGAATACAACAGTCACCATGCGCACTTCCCTCCATGGGAGTAATGACTCTAACAGTCTACGCTTTGATCGTTCCCTGGAAGACCAGTAGTAGTTACAGATGCACATCTGGATGCTTTTTGTAATCTGTGGACTATCAGAGTGTTGATGAAACACATATATTGAATCGGGATTGAATACAACAGTCACCAGGCGAACTTTCCTCCATGGGAGTAATGTCTCTAGCAGTCTACGCTTTGATCGTTCCCTGGAAGACCAGTAGTACTTTCCGATGCACATCTGGAGGCATACTGTAATCTGTGGACTATCAGAGTGATGATGAAACACAGAAATTGCATCGGGATTGAACACAACATTCACCATGCTCACTTACCTTCATGGGAGCAATGTCTCAAACACTCTACGCTTTGATCGTTCCCTGGAAGCCCAGTAGTAGTTTCCGATGCACATCTGGAGGCATTCTGTAATTTGTGGACTATCAGAGTGTTGATGAAACACAGAAATTGAATCGGGATTGAATTCAACAGTCACCATGCGCACTTTCTTCCATGGGAGTAATGTCTCAATCAGTCTACGATTTGATCGTTCCCTGGAAGACCAGTAGTAGTTTCCGATGCACATCTGTAGGCATTCTAAATCTGTGCAGTATCAGAGTGTTGATGAAACACAGAAATTGCATCGGGATTGAATACAACAGTCACCATGCGAACTTTCCTCCATGGGAGTAATTCTCAAACAGTCTCCGCTTTGATCGTTCCCTGGAAGACCAGTAGTATTTTCCGATGCACATCTAAAGGCATTCTGTAATCTGTGGACTATCAGAGTGTTGATGGAATACAGAAATTGCATCGGGAATGAATACAACAGTCACCATGCGCACTTTCCTCCATGGGAGTAATGTCTCAAACTGTCTACGCTTTGATCGTTCCCTGGAAGACCAGTAGTAGTTTCCGATGCACATCTGGTGGCATTCTGTAATCTGTGGACTATCACAGTGTTGATGAAACACAGAAATTGCACCGGTATTGAATACAACAGTCACCATGAGCACTTTCCTCCATGCGAGTAATGTCTCTAAGAGTCTACGCTTTGATCGTTCCCTGGAAGACCAGTAGTAGTTTCCGATGCACATATGGATGCTTTCTGTAAACTGTGGACTATCAGATTGTTGATGAAACACAGAAATTGCAACGGTATTGAATAAAACAGTCTCCATGCGCAGTTTCCTCCATGGGAGTAATGTCTCAAACAGTCTACGCTTTGATCGTTCCCTGGAAGACCAGTAGTAGTTTCCAATGCACATCTATTCCCATTCTGTAATCTGTAGACCATCAGAGTGTTGATGAAACACAGATATTGCATCGGGATTGAATACAACAGTCACCATGCGCACTTCCCTCCATGGGAGTAATGACTCTAACAGCCTACGCTTTGATCGTTCCCTGGAAGACCAGTAGTAGTTACAGAAGCACATCTGGATGCTTTCTGTAATCTGTGGACTATCAGATTGTTGATGAAACACATATATTGAATCGGGATTGAATACAACAGTCACAAGGCGCACTTTCCTCCATGGGAGTAATGTCTCTAGCAGTCTACGCTTTGATCGTTCCCTGGAATACCAGTAGTACTTTCCGATGCACATCTGGAGGCATACTGTAATCTGTGGACTATCAGAGTGTTGATGAAACACAGAAATTGCATCGGGATTGAATAAAACATTCACCATGCTCACTTACCTTCATGGGAGCAATGTCTCAAACACTCTACGCTTTGATCGTTCCCTGGAAGACCAGTAGTAGTTTCCGATGCACATCTGGAGGCATTCTGTAATTTGTGGACTATCAGAGTGTTGATGAAACACAGAAATTGCATCGGGATTGAATACAACAGTCACCATGCGCACTTTCTTCCATGGGAGTAATGTCTCAATCAGTCTACGATTTGATCGTTCCCTGGAAGACCAGTAGTAGATTCCGATGCACATCTGTAGGCATTCTGTAATCTGTGCAGTATCAGAGAGTTGATGAAACACAGGAATTGCATCGGGATTGAATACAACAGTCACCATGCGAACTTTCCTCCATGGGATTAATTCTCAAACAGTCTCCGCTTTGATCGTTCCCTGGAAGACCAGTAGTAGTTTCCGATGCACATCTGGAGGCATTCTGTAATCTGTGGACTATCAGAGTGTTGATGAAACACAGAAATTGCATCGGGATTGAATACAACAGTCACCATGCGCACTTTCTTCCATGGGAGTAATGTCTCTAACAGTCTACGCTTTGATCGTTCCCTGGAAGACCAGTAGTAGTTTCGGATGCACATCTGAAAGCATTCTGTAATCTGTGGACTATCAGAGTGTTGATGAAACACAGAAATTGCATCGGGATTGAATACAACAGTCACCATGCGCACTTTCCTCCACGGCAGTAATGTCTCAAACTGTCTACGCTTTGATCGTTGCCTGGAAGACCAGTAGTAGATTCCGATGCACATCTGGAGGCATTCTGTAATCTGTGGACTATCAGAGTGTTGATGAAACACAGAAATTGCATCGGGATAGAATACAACAGTCACCATGCGCACTTTCCTCCACGGGAGTAATGTCTCTAACAGTCTACGATTTGATCGTTCCCTGGAAGACCAGTAGTAGTTTCCGATGCACATCAGGAGGCATTCTGTAATCTGTGGAGTATCAGAGTGTTGATGAAACACAGAAATTGCATCGGGATTGAATACAACAGTCACCATGCGAACTTTCCTCCATGGGAGTAATATTCAAACAGTCTCCGCTTTGATCGTTCCCTGGAAGACCAGTAGTAGCTTCCGATGCACATCTGGTCCCATTCTGTAATCTGTAGACTATCAGAGTGTTGATGAAACACAGATATTGCATCGGGATTGAATACAACAGTCACCATGCGCACTTCCCTCCATGGGAGTAATGACTCTAACAGTCTACGCTTTGATCGTTCCCTGGAAGACCAGTAGTAGTTACAGATGCACATCTGGATGCTTTTTGTAATCTGTGGACTATCAGAGTGTTGATGAAACACATATATTGAATCGGGATTGAATACAACAGTCACCAGGCGAACTTTCCTCCATGGGAGTAATGTCTCTAGCAGTCTACGCTTTGATCGTTCCCTGGAAGACCAGTAGTACTTTCCGATGCACATCTGGAGGCATACTGTAATCTGTGGACTATCAGAGTGATGATGAAACACAGAAATTGCATCGGGATTGAACACAACATTCACCATGCTCACTTACCTTCATGGGAGCAATGTCTCAAACACTCTACGCTTTGATCGTTCCCTGGAAGCCCAGTAGTAGTTTCCGATGCACATCTGGAGGCATTCTGTAATTTGTGGACTATCAGAGTGTTGATGAAACACAGAAATTGAATCGGGATTGAATTTAACAGTCACCATGCGCACTTTCTTCCATGGGAGTAATGTCTCAATCAGTCTACGATTTGATCTTTCCCTGGAAGACCAGTAGTAGTTTCCGATGCACATCTGTAGGCATTCTAAATCTGTGCAGTATCAGAGTGTTGATGAAACACAGAAATTGCATAGGGATTGAATACAACAGTCACCATGCGAACTTTCCTCCATGGGAGTAATTCTCAAACAGTCTCCGATTTGATCGTTCCCTGGAAGACCAGTAGTAGTTTCCGATGCACATCTGGAGGCATTCTGTAATGTGTGGACTATCAGAGTGTTGATGGAATACAGAAATTGCATCGGGATTGAATACAACAGTCACCATGCGCACTTTCCTCCATGGGAGTAATATCTCTAACAGTCTACGCTTTGATCGTTCCCTGGAAGACCAGTAGTACTTTCCGATGCATATCTGGAGTCATTCTGTAATCTGTGGACTATCAGAGTGTTGATGAAACACAGAAATTGCATCGGGATTGAATACGACAGTCGCCATGCTCACTTTGCTTCATGGGAGAAATGTCTCAAACACTCTACGCTTTGATCGTTCCCTGGAAGACCAGTAGTAGTTTCCGATGCACATCTGGAGGCATTCTGTAATCTGTGGACTATCAGAGTGTTGATGAAACACAGAAAGTGCATCGGTATTGAATACAACAGTCACCATGCGCACTTTCTTCCATGGGAGTAATGTCTCAATCAGTCTACGATTTGATCGTTCCCTGGAAGACCAGTAGTAGTTTCCGATGCACATCTGTAGGCATTCTGTAATCTGTGCAGTATCAGAGTGTTGATGAAACACAGGAATTGCATCGGGATTGAATACAACAGTCACCATGCGAACTTTCCTCCATGGGAGTAATTCTCAAACAGTCTCCGCTTTGATCGTTCCCTGGAAGACCAGTAGTAGTTTCCGATGCACATCTGGAGGCATTCTGTAATCTGTGGACTATCAGAGAGTTGAAGAAATACAGAAATTGCATTGGGATTGAATACAACAGTCACCATGCGCACTTTCCTCCATGGGAGTAATGTCTCTAACAGTCTACGCTTTGATCGTTCGCTGGAAGACCAGTAGTACTTTCCGATGCACATCTGGAGGCATTCTGTAATCTGTGGACTATCAGAGTGTTGATGAAACACAGAAATTGCATCGGGATTGAATACAACAGTCGCCATGCTCACTTTGCTTCATGGGAGTAATGTCTCAAACATTCTACGCTTTGATCGTTCCCTGGAAGACCAGTAGAAGTTTCCGATGCACTTCTGGAGGCATTCTGTAATCTGTGGACTATCAGAGTGTTGATGAAACACAGAAATTGCATCAGGATTAAATACAACAGTCACCATGCGCACTTACCTCCATGGGAGTAATGTCTCTAACAGTCTACGCTTTGATCGTTCTCTGGATGTCTAGTAGAGCTTTCCGATGCACATCTGGAGGCTTTCCGTAAACTGTGGACTATCAGAGTGTTGATGAAGCACAGAGATTGCATGGGGATAGAATACAACAGTCACCATGCGGACTTTCCTCCATGGGAGTGATGTCTCAAACATTCTACTCTTTGATCGATCCCTGGAAGGCCAGTAGTAGTTTCCGATGCACATCTGGAGGCATTCTGTAATCTGCCGACTATCAGAGTGTTGATGAAACACAGAAATTGCATCGGGATTGAATACAACAGTCACCATGCGCACTTTCCTCCATGGGAGTAATGTCTCTAACAGTCTACGCTTTGATCGTTCCCTGGAAGACCAGTGGTACTTTCCGATGCACATCTGGAGGCATTCTGTAATCTGTAGACTATCAGAGTGTTGATGAAACACAGAAATTGCATCGGGATTGAATACAACAGTCAGCATGCGCACTTTCTACTAAGGGAGTAATGTCTCAAACAGTCTACGATTTGATCGTTCCCTGGAAGACCAGTAGTAGTTTCCGATGCACATCTGGACGCATTCTGTAATCTGTGGAGTATCAGAGTGTTCATGAAACACAGAAATTGCAACGGGATTGAATACAACAGTCACCATGCGAACTTCCCTCAATGGGAGTAATATCTCAAAGAGTTTACGCTTTGATCGTTCGATGGAAGACCAGTAGTAGTTTCCGATGCACATCAGGAGGCATACTGTAATCTGTGGACCATCAGAGTGTTGATGAAACACAGAAATTGCATCGGGATTGAATACAACAGTCACCATGCGCACTTTCCTCCACGGCAGTAATGTCTCAAACAGTGTACGCTTTGATCGGTCCCTGGAAGACCAGTAGTAGTTTCCGAAGAACATCTGGAAGAATTCTGTAATCTGTGGACTATCAGAGTGTTGATGAAACACAGAAATTGCATCGGGATTGAATACAACAGTCACCAAGCGCACTTTCTTCCATGGGAGTAATGTCTCAAACAGTCTACGATTTGATCGTTCCCTGGAAGACCAGTAGTAGTTTCCGATGCACATCTGGACGCATTCTGTAATCTGTGGAGTATCAGAGTGTTGATGAAACACAGAAATTGCATCGGGACTGAATACAACAGTCACCATGCGCACTTCCCTCAATGGGAGTAATGTCTCAAAGAGTTTACGCTTTGATCGTTCGATGGAAGACCAGTAGTAGTTTCCGATGCACATCTGGAGGCATTCTGTAATCTGTGGACTATCAGAGTGTTGATGAAACACAGAAATTGCATCGGGATAGAATACAACAGTCACCATGCGCACTTTCCTCCATGGGAGTAATGTCTCTAACAGTCTACGCTTTGATCGTTCCCTGGAAGACCAGTAGTACTTTCCGATGCACATCTGGAGGCATTCTGTAATCTGTGGACTATCCGAGTGTTGATGAAACTCAGAAATTGCATCGGGATTGAATACAACAGTCACCATGCGCACTTTCTTCCATGGGAGTAATGTCTCAAACAGTCTACGATTTGATCGTTCCCTGGAAGCCCAGTAGTAGTTTCCGATAGACATCTGGAGGCATTCTGTAATCTGTGGACTATCAGAGTGTTGATGAAACACAGAAATTGCATCGGGATTGAATACAACAGTCACCATGCGAACTTTCCTCCATGGGAGTAATATTCAAACAGTCTCCGCTTTGATCGTTCCCTGGAAGACCGGTAGTAGTTTCCGATGCACATCTGGTGGCATTCAGTAACCTGTGGACTATCAGAGTGTTGATGAAACACAGAAATTGCACCGGGATTGAATACAACAGTCACCATGCGCAACTACCTCCATGGGAGTAATGTCTCAAATAGTCTACGCTTTGATCGTTCCCTGGAAGACCAGTAGTACTTTCCGATGCAC
The DNA here is from genome assembly GCF_023897955.1 of Schistocerca gregaria. Classification (NCBI taxonomy): domain Eukaryota; kingdom Metazoa; phylum Arthropoda; class Insecta; order Orthoptera; family Acrididae; genus Schistocerca; species Schistocerca gregaria. Next base: position 39,510,919 of record NC_064920.1, read on the forward strand.
ATCTGGTGGCATTCCGTAATCTGTAGACTATCAGAGTGTAGATGAAAGACAGATATTGCATCGGGATTGAATACAACAGTCACCATGCGCACTTTCCTCCACGGGAGTAATGTCTCAAACAGTCTACGCTTTGATCGTTCCCTGGAAGACCAGTAGTAGTTTCCGATGCAAATCTGGTGGCATTCTGTAATCTGTGGACTATCACAGTGTTGATGAAACACAGAAATTGCACCGGTATTGAATACAACAGTCACCATGAGCACTTTCCTCCATGCGAGTAATGTCTCTAAGAGTCTACGCTTTGATCGTTCCCTGGAAGACCAGTAGTAGTTTCCGAAGCACATATGGATGCTTTCTGTAAACTGTGGACTATCAGATTGTTGATGAAACACAGAAATTGCAACGGTATTGAATAAAACAGTCTCCATGCGCAGTTTCCTCCATGGGAGTAATGTCTCAAGCAGTCTACGCTTTGATCGTTCCCTGGAAGACCAGTAGTGGTTTCCAATGCACATCTATTCCCATTCTGTAATCTGTAGACCATCAGAGTGTTGATGAAACACAGATATTGCATCGGGATTGAATACAACAGTCACCATGCGCACTTCCCTCCATGGGAGTAATGACTCTAACAGCCTACGCTTTGATCGTTTCCTGGAAGACCAGTAGTAGTTACAGAAGCACATCTGGATGCTTTCTGTAATCTGTGGACTATCAGAGTGTTAAAGAAACACATATATTGAATCGGGATTGAATACAACAGTCACCAGGCGCACTTTCCTCCATGGGAGTAATGCCTCTAGCAGTCTACGCTTTGATCGTTCCCTGGAAGACCAGTAGTACTTTCCGATGCACATCTGGAGGCATACTGTAATCTGTGGACTATCAGAGTGTTGATGAAACACAGAAATTGCATCGGGATTGAATACAACATTCACCATGCTCACTTACCTTCATGGGAGCAATGTCTCAAACACTCTACGCTTTGATCGTTCCCTGGAAGACCAGTAGTAGTTTCCGATGCACATCTGGAGGCATTCTGTAATTTGTGGACTATCAGAGTGTTGATGAAACACAGAAATTGCATCGGGATTGAATACAACAGTCACCATGCGCACTTTCTTCCATGGGAGTAATGTCTCAATCAGTCTACGATTTGATCGTTCCCTGGAAGACCAGTAGTAGATTCCGATGCACATCTGTAGGCATTCTGTAATCTGTGCAGTATCAGAGAGTTGATGAAACACAGAAATTGCATCGGGATTGAATACAACAGTCACCATGCGAACTTTCGTCCATGGGAGTAATTCTCAAACAGTCTCCGCTTTGATCGTTCCCTGGAAGACCAGTAGTAGTTTCCGATGCACATCTGGAGGCATTCTGTAATTTGTGGACTATCAGAGTGTTGATGAAACACAGAAATTGCATCGGGATTGAATACAACAGTCACCATGCGCACTTTCCTCCACGGCAGTAATGTCTCAAACAGTGTACGCTTTGATCGGTCCCTGGAAGACCAGTAGTAGTTTCCGATGAACATCTGGAAGAATTCTGTAATCTGTGGACTATCAGAGTGTTGATGAAACACAGAAATTGCATCGGGATTGAATACAACAGTCACCAAGCGCACTTTCTTCCATGGGAGTAATGTCTCAAACAGTCTACGATTTGATCGTTCCCTGGAAGACCAGTAGTAGTTTCCGATGCACATCTGGACGCATTCTGTAATCTGTGGAGTATCAGAGTGTTGATGAAACACAGAAATTGCATCGGGATTGAATACAACAGTCACCATGCGCACTTCCCTCAATGGGAGTAATGTCTCAAAGAGTTTACGCTTTGATCGTTCGATGGAAGACCAGTAGTAGTTTCCGATGCACATCTGGAGGCATTCTGTAATCTGTGGACTATCAGAGTGTTGATGAAACACAGAAATTGCATCGGGATAGAATACAACAGTCACCATGCGCACTTTCCTCCATGGGAGTAATGTCTCTAACAGTCTACGCTTTGATCGTTCCCTGGAAGACCAGTAGTACTTTCCGATGCACATCTGGAGGCATTCTGTAATCTGTGGACTATCCGAGTGTTGATGAAACTCAGAAATTGCATCGGGATTGAATACAACAGTCACCATGCGCACTTTCTTCCATGGGAGTAATGTCTCAAACAGTCTACGATTTGATCGTTCCCTGGAAGCCCAGTAGTAGTTTCCGATACACATCTGGAGGCATTCTGTAATCTGTGGACTATCAGAGTGTTGATGAAACACAGAAATTGCATCGGGATTGAATACAACAGTCACCATGCGAACTTTCCTCCATGGGAGTAATATTCAAACAGTCTCCGCTTTGATCGTTCCCTGGAAGACCGGTAGTAGTTTCCGATGCACATCTGGTGGCATTCAGTAACCTGTGGACTATCAGAGTGTTAATGAAACACAGAAATTGCACCGGGATTGAATACAACAGTCACCATGCGCAACTACCTCCATGGGAGTAATGTCTCAAATAGTCTACGCTTTGATCGTTCCCTGGAAGACCAGTAGTACTTTCCGATGCACATCTGGTGGCATTCCGTAATCTGTAGACTATCAGAGTGTAGATGAAAGACAGATATTGCATCGGGATTGAATACAACAGTCACCATGCGCACTTTCCTCCACGGGAGTAATGTCTCAAACAGTCTACGCTTTGATCGTTCCCTGGAAGACCAGTAGTAGTTTCCGATGCAAATCTGGTGGCATTCTGTAATCTGTGGACTATCACAGTGTTGATGAAACACAGAAATTGCACCGGTATTGAATACAACAGTCACCATGAGCACTTTCCTCCATGCGAGTAATGTCTCTAAGAGTCTACGCTTTGATTGTTCCCTGGAAGACCAGTAGTAGTTTCCGAAGCACATATGGATGCTTTCTGTAAACTGTGGACTATCAGATTGTTGATGAAACACAGAAATTGCAACGGTATTGAATAAAACAGTCTCCATGCGCAGTTTCCTCCATGGGAGTAATGTCTCAAACAGTCTACGCTTTGATCGTTCCCTGGAAGACCAGTAGTGGTTTCCAATGCACATCTATTCCCATTCTGTAATCTGTAGACCATCAGAGTGTTGATGAAACACAGATATTGCATCGGGATTGAATACAACAGTCACCATGCGCACTTCCCTCCATGGGAGTAATGACTCTAACAGCCTACGCTTTGATCGTTTCCTGGAAGACCAGTAGTAGTTACAGAAGCACATCTGGATGCTTTCTGTAATCTGTGGACTATCAGAGTGTTGAAGAAACACATATATTGAATCGGGATTGAATACAACAGTCACCAGGCGCACTTTCCTCCATGGGAGTAATGCCTCTAGCAGTCTACGCTTTGATCGTTCCCTGGAAGACCAGTAGTACTTTCCGATGCACATCTGGAGGCATACTGTAATCTGTGGACTATCAGAGTGTTGATGAAACACAGAAATTGCATCGGGATTGAATACAACATTCACCATGCTCACTTACCTTCATGGGAGCAATGTCTCAAACACTCTACGCCTTGATCGTTCCCTGGAAGACCAGTAGTAGTTTCCGATGCACATCTGGAGGCATTCTGTAATTTGTGGACTATCAGAGTGTTGATGAAACACAGAAATTGCATCGGGATTGAATACAACAGTCACCATGCGCACTTTCTTCCATGGGAGTAATGTCTCAATCAGTCTACGATTTGATCGTTCCCTGGAAGACCAGTAGTAGATTCCGATGCACATCTGTAGGCATTCTGTAATCTGTGCAGTATCAGAGAGTTGATGAAACACAGAAATTGCATCGGGATTGAATACAACAGTCACCATGCGAACTTTCGTCCATGGGAGTAATTCTCAAACAGTCTCCGCTTTGATCGTTCCCTGGAAGACCAGTAGTAGTTTCCGATGCACATCTGGAGGCATTCTGTAATCTGTGGACTATCAGAGAGTTGAAGAAATACAGAAATTGCATCGGGATTGAATACAACAGTCACCATGCGCACTTTCCTCCATGGGAGTAATGTCTCAAATAGTCTACGCTTTGATCGTTCCCTGGAAGACCAGTAGTACTTTCCGATGCACATCTGGTGGCATTCCGTAATCTGTAGACTATCAGAGTGTAGATGAAAGACAGAAATTGCACCGGTATTGAATACAACAGTCACCATGAGCACTTTCCTCCATGCGAGTAATGTCTCTAAGAGTCTACGCTTTGATCGTTCCCTGGAAGACCAGTAGTAGTTTCCGAAGCACATATGGATGCTTTCTGTAAACTGTGGACTATCAGATTGTTGATGAAACACAGAAATTGCAACGGTATTGAATAAAACAGTCTCCATGCGCAGTTTCCTCCATGGGAGTAATGTCTCAAACAGTCTACGCTTTGATCGTTCCCTGGAAGACCAGTAGTGGTTTCCAATGCACATCTATTCCCATTCTGTAATCTGTAGACCATCAGAGTGTTGATGAAACACAGATATTGCATCGGGATTGAATACAACAGTCACCATGCGCACTTCCCTCCATGGGAGTAATGACTCTAACAGCCTACGCTTTGATCGTTCCCTGGAAGACCAGTACTAGTTACAGAAGCACATCTGGATGCTTTCTGTAATCTGTGGACTATCAGAGTGTTGAAGAAACACATATATTGAATCGGGATTGAATACAACAGTCACCAGGCGCACTTTCCTCCATGGGAGTAATGCCTCTAGCAGTCTACGCTTTGATCGTTCCCTGGAAGACCAGTAGTACTTTCCGATGCACATCTGGAGGCATACTGTTATCTGTGGACTATCAGAGTGTTGATGAAACACAGAAATTGCATCGGGATTGAATACAACATTCACCATGCTCACTTACCTTCATGGGAGCAATGTCTCAAATACTCTACGCTTTGATCGTTCCCTGGAAGACCAGTAGTAGTTTCCGATGCACATCTGGAGGCATTCTGTAATTTGTGGACTATCAGAGTGTTGATGAAACACAGAAATTGCATCGGGATTGAATACAACAGTCACCATGCGCACTTTCTTCCATGGGAGTAATGTCTCAATCAGTCTACGATTTGATCGTTCCCTGGAAGACCAGTAGTAGATTCCGATGCACATCTGTAGGCATTCTGTAATCTGTGCAGTATCAGAGTGTTGATGAAACACAGGAATTGCATCGGGATTGAATACAACAGTCACCATGCGAACTTTCCTCCATGGGAGTAATTCTCAAACAGTCTCCGCTTTGATCGTTCCCTGGAAGACCAGTAGTAGTTTCCGATGCACATCTGGAGGCATTCTGTAATCTGTGGACTATCAGAGAGTTGAAGAAATACAGAAATTGCATCGGGATTGAATACAACAGTCACCATGCGCACTTTCCTCCATGGGAGTAATGTCTCTAACAGTCTACGCTTTGATCGTTCCCTGGAAGACCAGTAGTACTTTCCGATGCACATCTGGAGGCATTCTGTAATCTGTGGACTATCAGAGTGTTGATGAAACACAGATATTGCATCGGGATTGAATACAACAGTCGCCATGCTCACTTTGCTTCATGGGAGTAATGTCTCAAACATTCTACGCTTTGATCGTTCCCTGGAAGACCAGTAGTAGTTTCCGATGCACTTCTGGAGGCATTCTGTAATCTGTGGACTATCAGAGTGTTGATGAAACACAGAAATTGCATCAGGATTAAATACAACAGTCACCATGCGCACTTACCTCCATGGGAGTAATGTCTCTAACAGTCTACGCTTTGATCGTTCTCTGGATGTCTAGTAGAGCTTTCCGATGCACATCTGGAGGCTTTCCGTAAACTGTGGACTATCAGAGTGTTGATGAAGCACAGAAATTGCATGGGGATAGAATACAACAGTCACCATGCGCACTTTCCTCCATGGGAGTGATGTCTCAAACATTCTACTCTTTGATCGATCCCTGGAAGGCCAGTAGTAGTTTCCGATGCACATCTGGAGGCATTCTGTAATCTGCCGACTATCAGAGTGTTGATGAAACACAGAAAGTGCATCGGGATTGAATACAACAGTCACCATGCGCACTTTCCTCCATGGGAGTAATGTCTCTAACAGTCTACGCTTTGATCGTTCCCTGGAAGACCAGTGGTACTTTCCGATGCACATCTGGAGGCATTCTGTAATCTGTGGACTATCAGAGTGTTGATGAAACACAGAAATTGCATCGTAATTGAATACAACAATCAGCATGCGCACTTTCTACTAAGGGAGTAATGTCTCAAACAGTCTACGATTTGATCGTTCCCTGGAAGACCAGTAGTAGTTTCCGATGCACATCTGGACGCATTCTGTAATCTGTGGAGTATCAGAGTGTTGATGAAACACAGAAATTGCATCGGGATTGAATACAACAGTCACCATGCGAACTTCCCTCAATGGGAGTAATGTCTCAAAGAGTTTACGCTTTGATCGTTCGATGGAAGACCAGTAGTAGTTTCCGATGCACATCAGGAGGCATACTGTAATCTGTGGACCATCAGAGTGTTGATGAAACACAGAAATTGCATCGGGATTGAATACAACAGTCACCATGCGCACTTTCCTCCACGGCAGTAATGTCTCAAACAGTCTACGCTTTGATCGGTCCCTGGAAGACCAGTAGTAGTTTCCGATGAACATCTGGAAGCATTCTGTAATCTGTGGACTATCAGAGTGTTGATGAAACACAGAAATTGCATCGGGATTGAATACAACAGTCACCAAGCGCACTTTCTTCCATGGGAGTAATGTCTCAAACAGTCTACGATTTGATCGTTCCCTGGAAGACCAGTAGTAGTTTCCGATGCACATCTGGACGCATTCTGTAATCTGTGGAGTATCAGAGTGTTGATGAAACACAGAAATTGCATCGGGATTGAATACAACAGTCACCATGCGCACTTCCCTCAATGGGAGTAATGTCTCAAAGAGTTTACGCTTTGATCGTTCGATGGAAGACCAGTAGTAGTTTCCGATGCACATCTGGAGGCATTCTGTAATCTGTGGACTATCAGAGTGTTGATGAAACACAGAAATTGCAACGGGATAGAATACAACAGTCACCATGCGCACTTTCCTCCATGGGAGTAATGTCTCTAACAGTCTACGCTTTGATCGTTCCCTGGAAGACCAGTAGTACTTTCCGATGCACATCTGGAGGCATTCTGTAATCTGTGGACTATCCGAGTGTTGATGAAACTCAGAAATTGCATCGGGATTGAATACAACAGTCACCATGCGCACTTTCTTCCATGGGAGTAATGTCTCAAACAGTCTACGATTTGATCGTTCCCTGGAAGCCCAGTAGTAGTTTCCGATACACATCTGGAGGCATTCTGTAATCTGTGGACTATCAGAGTGTTGATGAAACACAGAAATTGCATGGGGATTGAATACAACAGTCACCATGCGAACTTTCCTCCATGGGAGTAATATTCAAACAGTCTCCGCTTTGATCGTTCCCTGGAAGACCGGTAGTAGTTTCCGATGCACATCTGGTGGCATTCAGTAACCTGTGGACTATCAGATAGTTGATGAAACACAGAAATTGCACCGGGATTGAATACAACAGTCACCATGCGCAACTACCTCCATGGGAGTAATGTCTCAAATAGTCTACGCTTTGATCGTTCCCTGGAAGACCAGTAGTACTTTCCGATGCACATCTGGTGGCATTCCGTAATCTGTAGACTATCAGAGTGTAGATGAAAGACAGATATTGCATCGGGATTGAATACAACAGTCAGCATGCGCACTTTCCTCCACGGGAGTAATGTCTCAAACAGTCTACGCTTTGATCGTTCCCTGGAAGACCAGTAGTAGTTTCCGATGCAAATCTGGTGGCATTCTGTAATCTGTGGACTATCACAGTGTTGATGAAACACAGAAATTGCACCGGTATTGAATACAACAGTCACCATGAGCACTTTCCTCCATGCGAGTAATGTCTCTAAGAGTCTACGCTTTGATCGTTCCCTGGAAGACCAGTAGTAGTTTCCGAAGCACATATGGATGCTTTCTGTAAACTGTGGACTATCAGATTGTTGATGAAACACAGAAATTGCAACGGTATTGAATAAAACAGTCTCCATGCGCAGTTTCCTCCATGGGAGTAATGTCTCAAACAGTCTACGCTTTGATCGTTCCCTGGAAGACCAGTAGTGGTTTCCAATGCACATCTATTCCCATTCTGTAATCTGTAGACCATCAGAGTGTTGATCAAACACAGATATTGCATCTGGATTGAATACAACAGTCACCATGCGCACTTCCCTCCATGGGAGTAATGACTCTAACAGCCTACGCTTTGATCGTTCCCTGGAAGACCAGTAGTAGTTACAGAAGCACATCTGGATGCTTTCTGTAATCTGTGGACTATCAGAGTGTTGAAGAAACACATATATTGAATCGGGATTGAATACAACAGTCACCAGGCGCACTTTCCTCCATGGGAGTAATGCCTCTAGCAGTCTACGCTTTGATCGTTCCCTGGAAGACCAGTAGTACTTTCCGATGCACATCTGGAGGCATACTGTAATCTGTGGACTATCAGAGTGTTGATGAAACACAGAAATTGCATCGGGATTGAATACAACATTCACCATGCTCACTTACCTTCATGGGAGCAATGTCTCAAACACTCTACGCTTTGATCGTTCTCTGGAAGACCAGTAGTAGTTTCCGATGCACATCTGGAGGCATTCTGTAATTTGTGGACTATCAGAGTGTTGATGAAACACAGAAATTGCATCGGGATTGAATACAACAGTCACCATGCGCACTTTCTTCCATGGGAGTAATGTCTCAATCAGTCTACGATTTGATCGTTCCCTGGAAAACCAGTAGTAGATTCCGATGCACATCTGTAGGCATTCTGTAATCTGTGCAGTATCAGAGAGTTGATGAAACACAGAAATTGCATCGGGATTGAATACAACAGTCACCATGCGAACTTTCGTCCATGGGAGTAATTCTCAAACAGTCTCCGCTTTGATCGTTCCCTGGAAGACCAGTAGTAGTTTCCGATGCACATCTGGAGGCATTCTGTAATCTGTGGACTATCAGAGTGTTGATGAAACACAGAAATTGCATCGGGATTGAATACAACAGTCACCATGCGCACTTTCCTCCATGGGAGTAATGTCTCTAACAGTCTACGCTTTGATCGTTCCCTGGAAGACCAGTAGTACTTTCCGATGCACATCTGGAGGCATTCTGTAATCTGTGGACTATCAGAGTGTTGATGAAACACAGAAATTGCATCGGGATTGAATACAACAGTCGCCATGCTCACTTTGCTTCATGGGAGTAATGTCTCAAACAGTCTACGCTTTGATCGTTCCCTGGAAGACCAGTAGCAGTTTCCGATGCACATCTGGAGGCATTCTGTAATCTGTGGACTATCAGAGTGTTGATGAAACACAGAAAGTGCCTCGGGATTGAATACAACAGTCACCATGCGCACTTTCTTCCATGGGAGTAATGTCTCAATCAGTCTACGATTTGATCGTTCCCTGGAAGACCAGTAGTAGTTTCCGATGCACATCTGTAGGCATTCTGTAATCTGTGCAGTATCGGAGTGTTGATGAAACACAGGAATTGCATCGGGATTGAATACAACAGTCACCATGCGAACTTTCCTCCATCGGAGTAATTCTCAAACAGTCTCCGCTTTGATCGTTCCCTGGAAGACCAGTAGTAGTTTCCGATGCACATCTGGAGGCATTCTGTAATCTGTGGACTATCAGAGAGGTGAAGAAACACAGAAATTGCATCGGGATTGAATACAATAGTCACCATGCGCACTTTCCTCCATGGGAGTAATGTCTCTAACAGTCTACGCTTTGATCGTTCCCTGGAGGACCAGTAGTACTTTCCGATGCACATCTGTAGGCATTCTGTAATCTGTGGACTATCAGAGTGTTGATGAAACACAGAAATTGCATCGGGATTGAATACAACAGTCGCCATGCTCACTTTGCTTCATGGGAGTAATGTCTCAAACATTCTACGCTTTGATCGTTCCCTGGAAGACCAGTAGTAGTTTCCGATGCACTTCTGGAGGCATTCTGTAATCTGTGGACCATCAGAGTGTTGATGAAGCACAGAAATTGCATGGGGATAGAATACAACAGTCACCATGCGCACTTTCCTCCATGGGAGTAATGTCTCAAACAGTCTACTCTTTGATCGATCCCTGGAAGGCCAGTAGTAGTTTCCGATGCACATCTGGAGGCATTCTGTAATCTGTGGACTATCAGAGTGTTGATGAAACACAGAAATTGCATCGGGATTGAATACTACAGTCACCATGCGCACTTTCATCCATGGGAGTAATGTCTCTAACAGTCTACGCTTTGATCGTTCCCTGGAAGACCAGTAGTACTTTCCGATGCACATCTGGAGGCATTCTGTAATCTGTGGACTATCAGAGTGTTGATGAAACACAGAAATTGCATCGGGATTGAATACAACAGTCAGCATGCGCACTTTCTACTAAGGGAGTAATGTCTCAAACAGTCTACGATTTGATCGTTCATTGGAAGACCAGTAGTAGTTTCCGATGCACATCTGGACGCATTCTGTAATCTGTGGAGTATCAGAGTGTTGATGAAACACAGAAATTGCATCGGGATTGAATACAACAGTCACCATGCGAACTTCCCTCAATGGGAGTAATGTCTCAAAGAGTTTACGCTTTGATCGTTCGATGGAAGACCAGTAGCAGTTTCCGATGCACATCAGGAGGCATACTGTAATCTGTGGACTATCAGAGTGTTGATGAAACACAGAAATTGCATCGGGATTGAATACAACAGTCACCATGCGCACTTTTCTCCACGGCAGTAATGTCTCAAACAGACTACGCTTTGATCGTTCCCTCTAAGACCAGTAGTAGTTTCCGATGAACATCTGGAGGCATTCTGTAATCTGTGGACTATCAGAGTGTTGATGAAACACAGAAATTGCATCGGGATTGAATACAACAGTCGCCATGCTCACTTTGCTTCATGGGAGTAATGTCTCAAACATTCTACGCTTTGATCGTTCCCTGGAAGACCAGTAGAAGGTTCCGATGCACTTCTGGAGGCATTCTGTAATCTGTGGACTATCAGAGTGTTGATGAAACACAGAAATTGCATCGGGATTGAATACAACAGTAGCCATGCGCACTTATCTCCATGGGAGTAATGTCTCTAACAGTCTACGATTTGATCGTTCCCTGGAAGACCAGTAGAGCATTCCGATGCACATCTGGAGGTTTTCCGTACACTGTGGACTATCAGAGCGTTGATGAAGCACAGAAATTGCATCGGGATTGAATACAACAGTCACCATGCGCACTTCCCTTAATGGGAGTAATGTCTCAAAGAGTTTACGCTTTGATCGTTCGATGGAAGACCAGTAGTAGTTTCCGATGCACATCTGTAGGCATCCTGTAATCTGTGCAGTATCAGAGTGTTGATGAAACACAGGAATTGCATCGGGATTGAATACAACAGTCACCATGCGAACTTTCCTCCATGGGAGTAATTCTCAAACAGTCTCCGCTTTGATCGTTCCCTGGAAGACCAGTAGTAGTTTCCGATGCACATCTGGAGTCATTCTGTAATCTGTGGAATATCAGAGAGTTGAAGAAACACAGAAATTGCATCGGGATTGAATACAACAGTCACCATGCGCACTTTCCTCCATGGGAGTAATGTCTCTAACAGTCTACGCTTTGATCGTTCCCTGGAAGACCAGTAGTACTTTCCGATGCACATCTGGAGGCATTCTGTAATCTGTGGACTGTCAGAGTGTTGATGAAACACAGAAATTGCATCGGGATTGAATACAACAGTCGCCATGCTCACTTTGCTTCATGGGAGTAATGTCTCAAACATTCTACGCTTTGATCGTTCCCTGGAAGCCCAGTAGTAGTTTCCAATGCACATCTGGAGGCATTCTGTAATTTGTGGACTATCAGAGTGTTGATGAAACACAGAAATTGCATCGGGATTGAATACAACAGTCACCATGCGCACTTTCTTCCATGGGAGTAATGTCTCAATCAGTCTACGATTTGATCGTTCCCTGGAAGACCAGTAGTAGTTTCCGATGCACATCTGTAGGCATTCTGTAATCTGTGCAGTATCAGAGTGTTGATGAAACACAGAAATTGCATCGGGATTGAATACAACAGTCACCATGCGTACTTTCCTCCATGGGAGTAATTCTCAAACAGTCTCCGCTTTGATCGTTCCCTGGAAGACCAGTAGTAGTTTCAGATGCACATCTGGAGGCATTCTGTAATCTGTGGACCATCAGAGTGTTGTTGAAACACAGAAATTGCATCGGGATTGAATACAACAGTCACCATGCTCACTTTCCTCCATGGGAGTATTGTCTCTAACAGTCTACGCTTTGATCGTTCCCTGGAAGACCAGTAGTACTTTCCGATGCACATCTGGAGGCATTCTGTAATCTGTAGACTGTCAGAGTGTTGATGAAACACAGAAATTGCATCGGGATTGAATACAACAGTCGCCATGCTCACTTTGCTTCATGGGAGTAATGTCTCAAACATTCTACGCTTTGATCGTTCCCTGGAAGATCAGTGGTACTTTCCGATGCACATCTGGAGGCATTCTGTAATCTGTGGACTATCAGAGTGTTGAAGAAACACAGAAATTGCATCGGGATTGAATACAACAGTCACCATGCGCACTTTCCAGCATGGGAGTAATGTCTCTAACATTCTACGCTTTGATCGTTCCCTGGAAGACCAGTGGTACTTTCCGATGCACATCTGGAGGCATTCTGTAATCTGTGGACTATCAGAGTGTTGATGAAACACAGAAATTGCATCGGGATCGAATACAACAGTCAGCATGCGCACTTTCTACTAAGGGAGTAATGTCTCAAACAGTCTACGATTTGATCGTTCCCTGGAAGACCAGTAGTAGTTTCCGATGCACATCTGGACGCATTCTGTAATCTGTGGAGTATCAGAGTGTTGATGAAACACAGAAATTGCATCGGGATTGAATACAACAGTCACCATGCGAACTTCCCTCAATGGGAGTAATGTCTCAAAGAGTTTACGCTTTGATCGTTCGATGGAAGACCAGTAGTAGTTTCCGATGCACATCAGGAGGCATACTGTAATCTGTGGACTATCAGAGTGTTGATGAAACACAGAAATTGCATCGGGATTGAATACAACACTCACCATGCGCACTTTCCTCCACGGCAGTAATGTCTCAAACAGTCTACGCTTTGATCGTTCCCTGGAAGACCAGTAGTAGTTTCCGATGAACATCTGGAGGCATTCTGTAATCTGTGGACTATCAGAGTGTTGATGAAACACAGAAATTGCATCGGGATTGAATACAACAGTCACAAAGCCCACTTTCTTCCATGGGAGTAATGTCTCAAACAGTCTACGATTTGATCGTTCCCTGGAAGACCAATTGTAGTTTCCGCTGCACATCTGGACGCATTCTGTAATCTGTGGAGTATCAGAGTGTTGATGAAACACAGAAACTACATCGGGATTGAATACAACAGTCACCATGCGCACTTCCCTTAATTGGAGTAATGTCTCAAAGAGTTTACGCTTTGATCGTTCGATGGAAGACCAGTAGTAGTTTCCGATGCACATCTGGAGGCATTCTGTAATCTGTGGACTATCAGAGTGTTGATGAAACACAGAAATTGCATCGGGATAGAATACAACAGTCACCATGCGCACTTTCCTCCATGGGAGTAATATTCAAACAGTCTCCGCTTTGATCGTTCCCTGGAAGACCGGTAGTAGTTTCCGATGCACATCTGGTGGCATTCAGTAATCTGTAGACTATCAGAGTGTTGATGAAACACAGAAATTGCACCGGGATTGAATACAACAGTCACCATGCGCACTTTCATCCATGGGAGTAATGTCTCAAACAGTCTACGCTTTGATCGTTCCCTGGAAGACCAGTAGTAGTTTCCGATGCACATCTGGTGGCATTCCGTAATCTGTAGACTATCAGAGTGTTGATGAAAGACAGATATTGCATCGGGATTGAATACAACAGTCACCATGCGCACTTTCCTCCACGGGAGTAATGTCTCAAACAGTCTACGCTTTGATCGTTCCCTGGAAGACCAGTAGTAGTTTCCGATGCACATCTGGTGGCATTCTGTAATCTGTAGACTATCAGAGTGTTGATGAAACACAGAAATTGCACCGGGATTGAATACAACAGTCACCATGAGCACTTTCCTCCATGCGAGTAATGTCTCTAAGAGTCTACGCTTTGATCGTTCCCTGGAAGACCAGTAGTAGTTTCCGATGCACATCTGGAGGCATTCTGTAATCTGTGGACTATCAGAGAGGTGAAGAAACACAGAAATTGCATCGGGATTGAATACAACAGTCACCATGCGCACTTTCCTCCATGGGAGTAATGTCTCTAACAGTCTACGCTTTGATCGTTCCCTGGAGGACCAGTAGTACTTTCCGATGCACATCTGTAGGCATTCTGTAATCTGTGGACTATCAGAGTGTTGATGAAACACAGAAATTGCATCGGGATTGAATACAACAGTCGCCATGCTCACTTTGCTTCATGGGAGTAATGTCTCAAACATTCTACGCTTTGATCGTTCCCTGGAAGACCAGTAGTAGTTTCCGATGCACTTCTGGAGGCATTCTGTAATCTGTGGACCATCAGAGTGTTGATGAAGCACAGAAATTGCATGGGGATAGAATACAACAGTCACCATGCGCACTTTCCTCCATGGGAGTAATGTCTCAAACAGTCTACTCTTTGATCGATCCCTGGAAGGCCAGTAGTAGTTTCCGATGCACATCTGGAGGCATTCTGTAATCTGTGGACTATCAGAGTGTTGATGAAACACAGAAATTGCATCGGGATTGAATACTACAGTCACCATGCGCACTTTCATCCATGGGAGTAATGTCTCTAACAGTCTACGCTTTGATCGTTCCCTGGAAGACCAGTAGTACTTTCCGATGCACATCTGGAGGCATTCTGTAATCTGTGGACTATCAGAGTGTTGATGAAACACAGAAATTGCATCGGGATTGAATACAACAGTCACCATGCGAACTTCCCTCAATGGGAGTAATGTCTCAAAGAGTTTACGCTTTGATCGTTCGATGGAAGACCAGTAGCAGTTTCCGATGCACATCAGGAGGCATACTGTAATCTGTGGACTATCAGAGTGTTGATGAAACACAGAAATTGCATCGGGATTGAATACAACAGTCACCATGCGCACTTTCCTCCACGGCAGTAATGTCTCAAACAGTCTACGCTTTGATCGTTCCCTGGAAGACCAGTAGTAGTTTCCGATGAACATCTGGAGGCATTCTGTAATCTGTGGACTATCAGAGTGTTGATGAAACACAGAAATTGCATCGGGATTGAATACAACAGTCGCCATGCTCACTTTGCTTCATGGGAGTAATGTCTCAAACATTCTACGCTTTGATCGTTCCCTGGAAGACCAGTAGAAGGTTCCGATGCACTTCTGGAGGCATTCTGTAATCTGTGGACTATCAGAGTGTTGATGAAACACAGAAATTGCATCGGGATTGAATACAACAGTAGCCATGCGCACTTATCTCCATGGGAGTAATGTCTCTAACAGTCTACGATTTGATCGTTCCCTGGAAGACCAGTAGAGCATTCCGATGCACATCTGGAGGTTTTCCGTACACTGTGGACTATCAGAGCGTTGATGAAGCACAGAAATTGCATCGGGATTGAATACAACAGTCACCATGCGCACTTCCCTTAATGGGAGTAATGTCTCAAAGAGTTTACGCTTTGATCGTTCGATGGAAGACCAGTAGTAGTTTCCGATGCACATCTGTAGGCATCCTGTAATCTGTGCAGTATCAGAGTGTTGATGAAACACAGGAATTGCATCGGGATTGAATACAACAGTCACCATGCGAACTTTCCTCCATGGGAGTAATTCTCAAACAGTCTCCGCTTTGATCGTTCCCTGGAAGACCAGTAGTAGTTTCCGATGCACATCTGGAGTCATTCTGTAATCTGTGGAATATCAGAGAGTTGAAGAAACACAGAAATTGCATCGGGATTGAATACAACAGTCACCATGCGCACTTTCCTCCATGGGAGTAATGTCTCTAACAGTCTACGCTTTGATCGTTCCCTGGAAGACCAGTAGTACTTTCCGATGCACATCTGGAGGCATTCTGTAATCTGTGGACTGTCAGAGTGTTGATAAAACACAGAAATTGCATCGGGATTGAATACAACAGTCGCCATGCTCACTTTGCTTCATGGGAGTAATGTCTCAAACATTCTACGCTTTGATCGTTCCCTGGAAGCCCAGTAGTAGTTTCCGATGCACATCTGGAGGCATTCTGTAATTTGTGGACTATCAGAGTGTTGATGAAACACAGAAATTGCATCGGGATTGAATACAACAGTCACCATGCGCACTTTCTTCCATGGGAGTAATGTCTCAATCAGTCTACGATTTGATCGTTCCCTGGAAGACCAGTAGTAGTTTCCGATGCACATCTGTAGGCATTCTGTAATCTGTGCAGTATCAGAGTGTTGATGAAACACAGAAATTGCATCGGGATTGAATACAACAGTCACCATGCGTACTTTCCTCCATGGGAGTAATTCTCAAACAGTCTCCGCTTTGATCGTTCCCTGGAAGACCAGTAGTAGTTTCAGATGCACATCTGGAGGCATTCTGTAATCTGTGGACCATCAGAGTGTTGTTGAAACACAGAAATTGCATCGGGATTGAATACAACAGTCACCATGCTCACTTTCCTCCATGGGAGTAATGTCTCTAACAGTCTACGCTTTGATCGTTCCCTGGAAGACCAGTAGTACTTTCCGATGCACATCTGGAGGCATTCTGTAATCTGTAGACTGTCAGAGTGTTGATGAAACACAGAAATTGCATCGGGATTGAATACAACAGTCGCCATGCTCACTTTGCTTCATGGGAGTAATGTCTCAAACATTCTACGCTTTGATCGTTCCCTGGAAGATCAGTGGTACTTTCCGATGCACATCTGGAGGCATTCTGTAATCTGTGGACTATCAGAGTGTTGAAGAAACACAGAAATTGCATCGGGATTGAATACAACAGTCACCATGCGCACTTTCCAGCATGGGAGTAATGTCTCTAACATTCTACGCTTTGATCGTTCCCTGGAAGACCAGTGGTACTTTCCGATGCACATCTGGAGGCATTCTGTAATCTGTGGACTATCAGAGTGTTGATGAAACACAGAAATTGCATCGGGATCGAATACAACAGTCAGCATGCGCACTTTCTACTAAGGGAGTAATGTCTCAAACAGTCTACGATTTGATCGTTCCCTGGAAGACCAGTAGTAGTTTCCGATGCACATCTGGACGCATTCTGTAATCTGTGGAGTATCAGAGTGTTGATGAAACACAGAAATTGCATCGGGATTGAATACAACAGTCACCATGCGAACTTCCCTCAATGGGAGTAATGTCTCAAAGAGTTTACGGTTTGATCGTTCGATGGAAGACCAGTAGTAGTTTCCGATGCACATCAGGAGGCATACTGTAATCTGTGGACTATCAGAGTGTTGATGAAACACAGAAATTGCATCGGGATTGAATACAACACTCACCATGCGCACTTTCCTCCACGGCAGTAATGTCTCAAACAGTCTACGCTTTGATCGTTCCCTGGAAGACCAGTAGTAGTTTCCGATGAACATCTGGAGGCATTCTGTAATCTGTGGACTATCAGAGTGTTGATGAAACACAGAAATTGCATCGGGATTGAATACAACAGTCACCAAGCCCACTTTCTTCCATGGGAGTAATGTCTCAAACAGTCTACGATTTGATCGTTCCCTGGAAGACCAATAGTAGTTTCCGCTGCACATCTGGACGCATTCTGTAATCTGTGGAGTATCAGAGTGTTGATGAAACACAGAAACTACATCGGGATTGAATACAACAGTCACCATGCGCACTTCCCTTAATTGGAGTAATGTCTCAAAGAGTTTACGCTTTGATCGTTCGATGGAAGACCAGTAGTAGTTTCCGATGCACATCTGGAGGCATTCTGTAATCTGTGGACTATCAGAGTGTTGATGAAACACAGAAATTGCATCGGGATAGAATACAACAGTCACCATGCGCACTTTCCTCCATGGGAGTAATATTCAAACAGTCTCCGCTTTGATCGTTCCCTGGAAGACCGGTAGTAGTTTCCGATGCACATCTGGTGGCATTCAGTAATCTGTAGACTATCAGAGTGTTGATGAAACACAGAAATTGCACCGGGATTGAATACAACAGTCATCATGCGCACTTTCATCCATGGGAGTAATGTCTCAAACAGTCTACGCTTTGATCGTTCCCTGGAAGACCAGTAGTAGTTTCCGATGCACATCTGGTGGCATTCCGTAATCTGTAGACTATCAGAGTGTTGATGAAAGACAGATATTGCATCGGGATTGAATACAACAGTCACCATGCGCACTTTCCTCCACGGGAGTAATGTCTCAAACAGTCTACGCTTTGATCGTTCCCTGGAAGACCAGTAGTAGTTTCCGATGCACATCTGGTGGCATTCTGTAATCTGTAGACTATCAGAGTGTTGATGAAACACAGAAATTGCACCGGGATTGAATACAACAGTCACCATGAGCACTTTCCTCCATGCGAGTAATGTCTCTAAGAGTCTACGCTTTGATCGTTCCCTGGAAGACCAGTAGTAGTTTCCAATGAACATATGGATGCTTTCTGTAATCTGTGGACTATCAGATTGTTGATGAAACACAGAAATTGCAACGGTATTGAATAAAACAGTCTCCATGCGCAGTTTCCTCCATGGGAGTAATGTCTCAAACAGTCTACGCTTTGATCGTTCCCTTGAAGACCAGTAGTAGTTTCCAATGCACATCTGGTCCATTCTGTAATCTGTAGACTATCAGAATGTTGATGAAACACAGATATTGCATCGGGATTGAATACAACAGTCACCATGCGCACTTCCCTCCATGGGAGTAATGACTCTAACAGCCTACGCTTTGATCGTTCCCTGGAAGACCAGTAGTAGTTACAGATGCACATCTGGATGCTTTCTGTTATCTGTGGACTATCAGAGTGTTGATGACACACATATATTGAATCGGGATTGAATACAACAGTCACCAGGCGCACTTTCCTCCATGGGAGTAATGTCTCTAGCAGTCTACGCTTTGATCGTTCCCTGGAAGACCAGTAGTACTTTCCGATGCACATCTGGAGGCATACTGTAATCTGTGGACTATCAGAGTGTTGATGAAACACAGAAATTGCATCGGGATTGAATACAACATTCACCATGCTCACTTACCTTCATGGGAGCAATGTCTCAAACACTCTATGCTTTGATCGTTCCCTGGAAGCCCAGTTGTAGTTTCCGATGCACATCTGGAGGCATTCTGTAATTTGTGGACTATCAGAGTGTTGATGAAACACAGAAATTGCATCGGGATTGAATACAACAGTCACCATGCACACTTTCTTCCATGGGAGTAATGTCTCAATCAGTCTACGATTTGATCGTTCCCTGGAAGACCAGTAGTAGTTTCCGATGCACATCTGTAGGCATTCTGTAATCTGTGCAGTATCAGAGTGTTGATGAAACATAGAAATTGCATCGGGATTGAATACAACAGTCACCATGCGAACTTTGCTCCATGGGAGAAACTCTCAAACAGTCTCCGCTTTAATCGTTCCCTGGAAGACCAGTAGTAGTTTCCGATGCACATCTGGAGGCATTCTGTAATCTGTGGACTATCAGAGTGTTGATGAAACACAGAAATTGCATCGGGATTGAGTACAACAGTCACCATGCGCACTTTCCTCCATGGGAGTAATGTCTCTAACAGTCTACGCTTTGATCGTTCCCTGGAAGACCAGTAGTACTTTCCGATGCACATCTGGAGGCATTCTGTAATCTGTGGACTATCAGAGTGTTGATGAAACACAGAAATTGCATCGGGATTGAATACAACAGTCGCCATGCTCACTTTGCTTCATGGGAGTAATGTCTCAAACACTCTACGCTTTGATCGTTCCCTGGAAGACCATTAGTAGTTTCCGATGCACATCAGGAGGCATTCCGTAATCTGTGGACTATCAGAGTGTTGATGAAACACAGAAATTGCATCGGGATTGAATACAACAGTCGCCATGCTCACTTTGCTTCATGGGAGTAATGTCTCAAACATTCTACGCTTTGATCGTTCCCTGGAAGACCAGTAGTACTTTCCGATGCACATCTGGAGGCATTCTGTAATCTGTAGACTGTCAGAGTGTTGATGAAACACAGAAATTGCATCGGGATTGAATACAACAGTCGCCATGCTCACTTTGCTTCATGGGAGTAATGTCTCAAACATTCTACGCTTTGATCGTTCCCTGGAAGATCAGTGGTACTTTCCGATGCACATCTGGAGGCATTCTGTAATCTGTGGACTATCAGAGTGTTGAAGAAACACAGAAATTGCATCGGGATTGAATACAACAGTCACCATGCGCACTTTCCAGCATGGGAGTAATGTCTCTAACATTCTACGCTTTGATCGTTCCCTGGAAGACCAGTGGTACTTTCCGATGCACATCTGGAGGCATTCTGTAATCTGTGGACTATCAGAGTGTTGATGAAACACAGAAATTGCATCGGGATCGAATACAACAGTCAGCATGCGCACTTTCTACTAAGGGAGTAATGTCTCAAACAGTCTACGATTTGATCGTTCCCTGGAAGACCAGTAGTAGTTTCCGATGCACATCTGGACGCATTCTGTAATCTGTGGAGTATCAGAGTGTTGATGAAACACAGAAATTGCATCGGGATTGAATACAACAGTCACCATGCGAACTTCCCTCAATGGGAGTAATGTCTCAAAGAGTTTACGCTTTGATCGTTCGATGGAAGACCAGTAGTAGTTTCCGATGCACATCAGGAGGCATACTGTAATCTGTGGACTATCAGAGTGTTGATGAAACACAGAAATTGCATCGGGATTGAATACAACACTCACCATGCGCACTTTCCTCCACGGCAGTAATGTCTCAAACAGTCTACGCTTTGATCGTTCCCTGGAAGACCAGTAGTAGTTTCCGATGAACATCTGGAGGCATTCTGTAATCTGTGGACTATCAGAGTGTTGATGAAACACAGAAATTGCATCGGGATTGAATACAACAGTCACCAAGCCCACTTTCTTCCATGGGAGTAATGTCTCAAACAGTCTACGATTTGATCGTTCCCTGGAAGACCAATAGTAGTTTCCGCTGCACATCTGGACGCATTCTGTAATCTGTGGAGTATCAGAGTGTTGATGAAACACAGAAACTACATCGGGATTGAATACAACAGTCACCATGCGCACTTCCCTTAATTGGAGTAATGTCTCAAAGAGTTTACGCTTTGATCGTTCGATGGAAGACCAGTAGTAGTTTCCGATGAACATCTGGAGGCATTCTGTAATCTGTGGACTATCAGAGTGTTGATGAAACACAGAAATTGCATCGGGATAGAATACAACAGTCACCATGCGCACTTTCCTCCATGGGAGTAATATTCAAACAGTCTCCGCTTTGATCGTTCCCTGGAAGACCGGTAGTAGTTTCCGATGCACATCTGGTGGCATTCAGTAATCTGTAGACTATCAGAGTGTTGATGAAACACAGAAATTGCACCGGGATTGAATACAACAGTCACCATGCGCACTTTCATCCATGGGAGTAATGTCTCAAACAGTCTACGCTTTGATCGTTCCCTGGAAGACCAGTAGTAGTTTCCGATGCACATCTGGTGGCATTCCGTAATCTGTAGACTATCAGAGTGTTGATGAAAGACAGATATTGCATCGGGATTGAATACAACAGTCACCATGCGCGCTTTCCTCCACGGGAGTAATGTCTCAAACAGTCTACGCTTTGATCGTTCCCTGGAAGACCAGTAGTAGTTTCCGATGCACATCTGGTGGCATTCTGTAATCTGTAGACTATCAGAGTGTTGATGAAACACAGAAATTGCACCGGGATTGAATACAACAGTCACCATGAGCACTTTCCTCCATGCGAGTAATGTCTCTAAGAGTCTACGCTTTGATCGTTCCCTGGAAGACCAGTAGTAGTTTCCAATGAACATATGGATGCTTTCTGTAATCTGTGGACTATCAGATTGTTGATGAAACACAGAAATTGCAACGGTATTGAATAAAACAGTCTCCATGCGCAGTTTCCTCCATGGGAGTAATGTCTCAAACAGTCTACGCTTTGATCGTTCCCTGGAAGACCAGTAGTAGTTTCCAATGCACATCTGGTCCATTCTGTAATCTGTAGACTATCAGAATGTTGATGAAACACAGATATTGCATCGGGATTGAATACAACAGTCACCATGCGCACTTCCCTCCATGGGAGTAATGACTCTAACAGCCTACGCTTTGATCGTTCCCTGGAAGACCAGTAGTAGTTACAGATGCACATCTGGATGCTTTCTGTTATCTGTGGACTATCAGAGTGTTGATGAAACACATATATTGAATCGGGATTGAATACAACAGTCACCAGGCGCACTTTCCTCCATGGGAGTAATGTCTCTAGCAGTCTACGCTTTGATCGTTCCCTGGAAGACCAGTAGTACTTTCCGATGCTTATCTGGAGGCATACTGTAATCTGTGGACTATCAGAGTGTTGATGAAACACAGAAATTGCATCGGGATTGAATACAACATTCACCATGCTCACTTACCTTCATGGGAGCAATGTCTCAAACACTCTACGCTTTGATCGTTCCCTGGAAGCCCAGTTGTAGTTTCCGATGCACATCTGGAGGCATTCTGTAATTTGTGGACTATCAGAGTGTTGATGAAACACAGAAATTGCATCGGGATTGAATACAACAGTCACCATGCACACTTTCTTCCATGGGAGTAATGTCTCAATCAGTCTACGATTTGATCGTTCCCTGGAAGACCAGTAGTAGTTTCCGAAGCACATCTGTAGGCATTCTGTAATCTGTGCAGTATCAGAGTGTTGATGAAACATAGAAATTGCATCGGGATTGAATACAACAGCCACCATGCGAACTTTGCTCCATGGGAGTAACTCTCAAACGGTCTCCGCTTTAATCGTTCCCTGGAAGACCAGTAGTAGTTTCCGATGCACATCTGGAGGCATTCTGTAATCTGTGGACTATCAGAGTGTTGATGAAACACAGAAATTGCATCGGGATTGAGTACAACAGTCACCATGCGCACTTTCCTCCATGGGAGTAATGTCTCTAACAGTCTACGCTTTGATCGTTCCCTGGAAGACCAGTAGTACTTTCCGATGCACATCTGGAGGCATTCTGTAATCTGTGGACTATCAGAGTGTTGATGAAACACAGAAATTGCATCGGGATTGAATACAACAGTCGCCATGCTCACTTTGCTTCATGGGAGTAATGTCTCAAACACTCTACGCTTTGATCGTTCCCTGGAAGACCATTAGTAGTTTCCGATGCACATCTGGAGGCATTCTGTAATCTGTGGACTATCAGAGTGTTGATGAAACACAGAAATTGCATCGGGATTGAATACAACAGTCGCCATGCTCACTTTGCTTCATGGGAGTAATGTCTCAAACATTCTACGCTTTGATCGTTCCCTGGAAGACCAGTAGTAGTTTCCGATGCACTTCTGAGGCATTCTGTAATCTGTGGACTATCAGAGTGTTAATGAAACACAGAAATTGCATCGGGATTGAATACAACAGTCACCATGCGCACTTACCTCCATGGGAGTAATGTCTCTAACAGTCTACGCTTTGATCGTTCCCTGGAAGACCAGTAGAGCTTTCCGATGCACATCTGGAGGCTTTCCGTAAACTGTGGACTATCAGAGTGTTGATGTAGCACAGAAATTGCATGGGGATAGAATACAACAGTCACCATGCGCACTTTCCTCCATGGGAGTAATGTCTCTAACAGTCTACTCTTTGATCGATCCCTGGAAGGCCAGTAGTAGTTTCCGATTCACATCTGGAGGCATTCTGTAATCTGTGGACTATCAGAGTGTTGATGAAACACAGAATTTGCATCGGGATTGAATACAACAGTCACCATGCGCACTTTCCTCCATGGGAGTAATGTCTCTAACAGTCTACGCTTTGATCGTTCCCTGGAAGACCAGTAGTACTTTCCGATGCACATCTGGAGGCATTCTGTAATCTGTGGACTATCAGAGTGTTGATGAAACACAGAAAGTGCATCGGTATTGAATACAACAGTCAGCATGCGCACTTTCTACTAAGGGAGTAATGTCTCAAACAGTCTACGATTTGATCGTTCATTGGAAGACCAGTAGTAGTTTCCGATGCACATCAGTAGGCATTCTGTAATCTGTGCAGTATCAGAGTGTTGATGAAAAACAGATATTGCATCGGGATTGAATACAACAGTCACCATGCTAACTTCCCTCAATGGGAGTAATGTCTCAAAGAGTTTACGCCTTCATCGTTCGATGGAAGACCAGTAGTAGTTTCCGATGCACATCTGGTCGCATTCTGTAATCTGTGGAGTATCAGAGTGTTGATGAAACACAGAAATTGCATCGGGATTGAATACAACAGTCACCATGCGAACTTCCCTCAATGGGAGTAATGTCTCAAAGAGTTTACGCTTTGATCGTTCGATGGAAGACCCGTAGTAGTATCCGATGCACATCAGGAGGCATACTGTAATCTGTGGACAATCAGAGTGTTGATGAAACACAGAAATAGCATCGGGATAGAATACGACAGTCACCATGCGCACTTTCCTCCATGGGAGTAATGTCTCTAACAGTCTACGCTTTGATCGTTCCCTGGAAGACCAGTAGTACTTTCCGATGCACATCTGGAGGCATTCTGCAATCTATGGACTATCCGAGTGTTGATGAAGCTCAGAAATTGCATCGGGATTGAATACAACAGTCACCATGCGCACTTTCCTCCATGGGAGTAATGTCTCTAACAGTCTACGCTTTGATCGTTCCCTGGAAGACCAGTAGTACTTTCCGATGCACATCTGGAGGCATTCTGTAATCTGTGGACTATCAGAGTGTTGATGAAACACAGAAATTGCATCGGGATTGAATACAACAGTCGCCATGCTCACTGTGCTTCATGGGAGTAATGTCTCAAACATTCTACGCTTTGATCGTTCCCTGGAAGACCAGTAGTAGTTTCCGATGCACTTCTGGAGGCATTCTG
This sequence comes from Schistocerca gregaria, assembly GCF_023897955.1. Taxonomy (NCBI): domain Eukaryota; kingdom Metazoa; phylum Arthropoda; class Insecta; order Orthoptera; family Acrididae; genus Schistocerca; species Schistocerca gregaria. The sequence continues at coordinate 39,536,224 of NC_064920.1, forward strand.
TAATCTGTGGACTATCAGAGTGTTGATGAAACACAGAAATTGCATCGGGATTGAATTCAACAGTCACCATGCGCACTTACCTCCATGGGAGTAATGTCTCTAACAGTCTACGCTTTGATCGTTCCCTGGAAGACCAGTAGAGCTTTCCGATGCACATCTGGAGGCTTTCCGTAAACTGTGGACTATCAGAGTGTTGATGAAGCACAGAAATTGCATGGGGATAGAATACAACAGTCACCATGCGCACTTTCCTCCATGGGAGTAATGTCTCAAACAGTCTACTCTTTGATCGATCCCTGGAAGGCCAGTAGTAGTTTCCGATGCACATCTGGAGGCATTCTGTAATCTGTGGACTATCAGAGTGTTGATGAAACACAGAAATTGCATCGGGATTGAATACAACAGTCACCATGCGCACTTTCATCCATGGGAGTAATGTCTCTAACAGTCTACGCTTTGATCGTTCCCTGGAAGACCAGTAGTACTTTCGGATGCACATCTGGAGGCATTCTGTAATCTGTGGACTATCAGAGTGTTGATGAAACACAGAAATTGCATCGGGATTGAATACAACAGTCGCCATGCTCACTTTGCTTCATGGGAGTAATGTCTTAAACACTCTACGCTTTGATCGTTCCCTGGAAGACCAGTAGTAGTTTCCGATACACATCTGGACGCATTCTGTAATCTGTGGAGTATCAGAGTGTTGATGAAACACAGAAATTGCATCGGGATTGAATACAACAGTTACCATGCGAACTTCCCTCAATGGGAATAATGTCTCAAAGAGTTTACGCTTTGATCGTTCGATGGAAGACCAGTAGTAGTATCCGATGCACATCAGGAGGCATACTGTAATCTGTGGACTATCAGAGTGTTGATGAAACACAGAAATTGCACCGGGATTGAATACAACAGTCACCAAGAGCACTTTCCTCCATGCGAGTAATGTCTCTAAGAGTCTACGCTTTGATCGTTCCCTGGAAGACCAGTAGTAGTTACCGATGCACATATGGATGCTTTCTGTAATCTGTGGACTATCAGAGTGTTGATGAAACACATATATTGAATCGGGATTGAATACAACAGTCACCAGGCGCACTTTCCTCCATGGGAGTAATGACTCTAACAGCCTACGCTTTGATCGTTCCCTGGAAGACCAGTAGTAGTTACAGATGCACATCTGGATGCTTTCTGTAATCTGTGGACTATCAGAGTGTTGATGAAACACATATATTGAATCGGGATTGAATACAACAGTCACCAGGCGCACTTTCCTCCATGGGAGTAATGTCTCTAGCAGTCTACGCTTTGATCGTTCCCTGGAAGACCAGTAGTACTTTCCGATGCACATCTGGAGGCATACTGTAATCTGTGGACTATCAGAGTTTTGATGAAACACAGAAATTGCATCGGGATTGAATACAACATTCACCATGCTCACTTACCTTCATGGGAGCAATGTCTCAAACCCTCTACGCTTTGATCGTTCCCTGGAAGCCCTGTAGTAGTTTCCGATGCACATCTGGTGTCATTCTGTAATTTGTTGACTATCAGAGTGTTGATGAAACACAGAAATTGCATCGGGATTGAATACAACAGTCACCATGCGCACTTTCTTCCATGGGAGTAATGTCTCAATCAGTCTACGATTTGATCGTTCGCTGGAAGACCAGTAGTAGTTTCCGATGCACATCTTTAGGCATTCTGTAATCTGTGCAGTATCAGAGTGTTGATGAAACACAGGAATTGCATCGGGATTGAATACAACAGTCACCATGCGAACTTTCCTCCATGGGAGTAATTCTCAAACAGTCTCCGCTTTGATCGTTCCCTGGAAGACCAGTAGTAGTTTCCGATGCACATCTGGAGGCATTCTGTAATCTGTGGACTATCAGAGTGTTGATGAAACACAGAAATTGCATCGGGATTGAATACAACAGTCACCATGCGCACTTTCCTCCATGGGAGTAATGTCTCTAACAGTCTACGCTTTGATCGTTCCCTGGAAGTCCAGTAGTACTTTCCGATGCACATCAGGAGGCATTCTGTAATCTGTGGACTATCAGAGTGTTGATGAAACACAGAAATTGCATCGGGATTGGATACAACAGTCGCCATGCTCACTTTGCTTCATGGGAGTAATGTCTTAAACACTCTACGCTTTGATCGTTCCCTGGAAGACCAGTAGTAGTTTCCGATTCACATCTGGAGGCATTCTGTAATCTGTGGACTATCAGAGTGTTGATGAAGCACAGAAATTGCATCAGGATTGAATACAACCGTCACCATGCGCACTTTCCTCCATGGGAGAAATGTCTCAAACAGTCTACTCTTTGATCGATCCCTGGAAGGCCAGTAGTAGTTTCCGATGCACATCTGGAGGCATTCTGTAATCTGTGGACTATCAGAGTGTTGATGAAACACAGAAATTGCATCGGGATTGAATACAACAGTCACCATGCGCACTTTCCTCCATGGGAGTAATGTCTCTAACAGTCTACGCTTTGATCGTTCCCTGGAAGACCAGTAGTACTTTCCGATGCACATCTGGAGGCATTCTGTAATCTGTGGACTATCAGAGTGTTGATGAAACACAGAAATTGCATCGGGATTGAATACAACAGTCGCCATGCTCACTTTGCTTCATGATAGTAATGTCTCAAACACTCTACGCTTTGATCGTTCCCTGGAAGACCAGTAGTAGTTTCCGATGCACATCTGGAGGCATTCTGTAATCTGTGGACTATCAGAGTGTTGATGAAACACAGAAAGTGCATAGGGATTGAATACAACAGTCACCATGCGCACTTTCTTCCATGGGAGTAATGTCTCAATCAGTCTACGATTTGATCGTTCCCTGGAAGACCAGTAGTAGTTTCCGATGCACATCTGGAGGCACTCTGTAATCGGTGGACTATCAGGGTGTTGATGAAACACAGAAATTGCATCGGAATTGAATACAACAGTCAGCATGCGCACTTTCTACTAAGGGAGTAATGTCTCAAACAGTCTACGATTTGATCGTTCATTGGAAGACCAGTAGTAGTTTCCGTTGCACATCTGGAGGCATTCTGTAATCTGTGGAGTATCAGAGTGTTGATGAAACACAGAAATTGCATCGGGATTGAATACAACAGTCACCATGCGAACTTCCCTCAATGGGAATAATGTCTCAAAGAGTTTACGCTTTGATCGTTCGATGTAAGACCAGTAGTAGTTTCCGATGCACATCTGGAGGCATTCTGTAATCTGTGGACTATCAGAGTGTTGATGAAACACAGAAATTGCATCGGGATTGAATACAACAGTCACCATGCGCACTTTCCTCCATGGGAGTAATGTCTCTAACAGTCTACGCTTTGATCGTTCCCTGGAAGACCAGTAGTACTTTCCGATGCACATCTGGAGGCATTCTGTAATCTGTGGACTATCAGAGTGTTGATGAAACACAGAAATTGCATCGGGATTGAATACAACAGTCACCAAGCGCACTTTCTTCCATGGGAGTAATGTCTCAAACAGTCTACGATTTGATCGTTCCCTGGAAGACCAGTAGTAGTTTCCGATGCACATCTGGACGCATTCTGTAATCTGTGGAGTATCAGAGTGTTGATGAAACACAGAAATTGCATCGGGATTGAATACAACAGTCACCATGCGCACTTCCCTCAATGGGAGTAATGTCTCAAAGAGTTTACGCTTTGATCGTTCGATGGAATACCAGTAGTAGATTCCGATGCACATCTGGAGGCATTCTGTAATCTGTGGACTATCAGAGTGTTGATGAAACACAGAAATTGCATCGGGATAGAATACAACAGTCACCATGCGCACTTCCCTCCATGGGAGTAATGTCCCTAACAGTCTACGCTTTGATCGTTCCCTGGAAGACCAGTAGTACTTTCCGATGCACATCTGGAGGCATTCTGTAATCTGTGGACTATCCGAGTGTTGATGAAACTCAAAAATTGCATCGGGATTGAATACAACAGTCACCATGCGCACTTTCTTCCATGGGAGTAATGTCTCAAACAGTCTACGATTTGATCGTTCCCTGGAAGCCCAGTAGTAGTTTCCGATACACATCTGGAGGCATTCTGTAATCTGTGGACTATCAGAGTGTTGATGAAACACAGAAATTGCATCGGGATTGAATACAACAGTCACCATGCGAACTTTCCTCCATGGGAGTAATATTCAAACAGTCTCCGCTTTGATCGTTCCCTGGAAGACCGGTAGTAGTTTCCGATGCACATCTGGTGGCATTCAGTAATCTGTGGACTATCAGAGTGTTGATGAAACACAGAAATTGCATCGGGATTGAATACAACAGTCACCATGCGAACTTCCCTCAATGGGAATAATGTCTCAAAGAGTTTACGCTTTGATCGTTCGATGTAAGACCAGTAGTAGTATCCGATGCACATCAGGAGGCATACTGTAATCTGTGGACTATCAGAGTGTTGATGAAACACAGAAATTGCATCGGGATTGAATACAACTGTCACCATGCGCACTTTCCTCCACGGCAGTATTGTCTCAAACAGTCTATGCTTTGATCGTTCCCTGGTAGACCAGTATTAGTTTCCGATGCACATCTGGAGGCTTTCCATAATTTGTGGACTATCAGATTGTTGATGAAACACAGAAATAGCATCGTGATTGAATACAACTGTCACCATGCGCACTTTCGTCGATGGGAGTAACGTCTCAAACAGTGTACGCTTTGATCGTTCCCTGGAACACCAGTAGTGGTTACCGATGCACATGTGGAGGCATTCTGTAATCTGTGGACTATCAGAGTGTTGATGAAACACAGAAATTGCATCGGGATTGAATACAACAGTCACCAAGCGCACTTTCTTCCATGGGAGTAATGTCTCAAACAGTCTACGATTTGATCGTTCCCTGGAAGACCAGTAGTAGTTTCCGATGCACATCTGGACGCATTCTGTAATCTGTGGAGTATCAGAGTGTTGATGAAACACAGAAATTGCATCGGGATTGAATACAACAGTCACCATGCGCACTTCCCTCAATGGGAGTAATGTCTCAAAGAGTTTACGCTTTGATCGTTCGATGGAATACCAGTAGTAGATTCCGATGCACATCTGGAGGCATTCTGTAATCTGTGGACTATCAGAGTGTTGATGAAACACAGAAATTGCATCGGGATAGAATACAACAGTCACCATGCGCACTTTCCTCCATGGGAGTAATGTCCCTAACAGTCTACGCTTTGATCGTTCCCTGGAAGACCAGTAGTACTTTCCGATGCACATCTGGAGGCATTCTGTAATCTGTGGACTATCCGAGTGTTGATGAAACTCAAAAATTGCATCGGGATTGAATACAACAGTCACCATGCGCACTTTCTTCCATGGGAGTAATGTCTCAAACAGTCTACGATTTGATCGTTCCCTGGAAGCCCAGTAGTAGTTTCCGATACACATCTGGAGGCATTCTGTAATCTGTGGACTATCAGAGTGTTGATGAAACACAGAAATTGCATCGGGATTGAATACAACAGTCACCATGCGAACTTTCCTCCATGGGAGTAATATTCAAACAGTCTCCGCTTTGATCGTTCCCTGGAAGACCGGTAGCAGTTTCCGATTCACATCTGGAGGCATTCTGTAATCTGTGGACTATCAGAGTGTTGATGAAGCACAGAAATTGCATCAGGATTGAATACAACCGTCACCATGCGCACTTTCCTCCATGGGAGTAATGTCTCAAACAGTCTACTCTTTGATCGATCCCTGGAAGGCCAGTAGTAGTTTCCGATGCACATCTGGAGGCATTCTGTAATCTGTGGACTATCAGAGTGTTGATGAAACACAGAAATTGCATCGGGATTGAATACAACAGTCACCATGCGCACTTTCCTCCATGGGAGTAATGTCTCTAACAGTCTACGCTTTGATCGTTCCCTGGAAGACCAGTAGTACTTTCCGATGCACATCTGGAGGCATTCTGTAATCTGTGGACTATCAGAGTGTTGATGAAACACAGAAATTGTATCGGGATTGAATACAACAGTCGCCATGCTCACTTTGCTTCATGATAGTAATGTCTCAAACACTCTACGCTTTGATCGTTCCCTGGAAGACCAGTAGTAGTTTCCGATGCACATCTGGAGGCATTCTGTAATCTGTGGACTATCAGATTGTTGATGAAACACAGAAAGTGCATCGGGATTGAATACAACAGTCACCATGCGCACTTTCTTCCATGGGAGTAATGTCTCAATCAGTCTACGATTTGATCGTTCCCTGGAAGACCAGTTGTACTTTCCGATGCACATCTGGAGGCATTCTGTAATCGGTGGACTATCAGGGTGTTGATGAAACACAGAAATTGCATCGGAATTGAATACAACAGTCAGCATGCGCACTTTCTAGTAAGGGAGTAATGTCTCAAACAGTCTACGATTTGATCGTTCATTGGAAGACCAGTAGTAGTTTCCGATGCACATCTGGAGGCATTCTGTAATCTGTGGAGTATCAGAGTGTTGATGAAACACAGAAATTGCATCGGGATTGAATACAACAGTCACCATGCGAACTTCCCTCAATGGGAATAATGTCTCAAAGAGTTTACGCTTTGATCGTTCGATGTAAGACCAGTAGTAGTATCCGATGCACATCAGGAGGCATACTGTAATCTGTGGACTATCAGAGTGTTGATGAAACACAGAAATTGCATCGGGATTGAATACAACTGTCACCATGCGCACTTTCCTCCACGGCAGTAATGTCTCAAACAGTCTATGCTTTGATCGTTCCCTGGTAGACCAGTAGTAGTTTCCGTTGCACATCTGGAGGCTTTCCATAATTTGTGGACTATCAGATTGTTGATGAAACACAGAAATAGCATCGTGATTGAATACAACTGTCACCATGCGCACTTTCGTCGATGGGAGTAACGTCTCAAACAGTGTACGCTTTGATCGTTCCCTGGAACACCAGTAGTGGTTACCGATGCACATGTGGAGGCATTCTGTAATCTGTGGACTATCAGAGTGTTGATGAAACACAGAAATTGCATCGGGATTGAATACAACAGTCACCAAGCGCACTTTCTTCCATGGGAGTAATGTCTCAAACAGTCTACGATTTGATCGTTCCCTGGAAGACCAGTAGTAGTTTCCGATGCACATCTGGACGCATTCTGTAATCTGTGGAGTATCAGAGTGTTGATGAAACACAGAAATTGCATCGGGATTGAATACAACAGTCACCATGCGCACTTCCCTCAATGGGAGTAATGTCTCAAAGAGTTTACGCTTTGATCGTTCGATGGAATACCAGTAGTAGTTTCCGATGCACATCTGGAGGCATTCTGTAATCTGTGGACTATCAGAGTGTTGATGAAACACAGAAATTGCATCGGGATTGAATACAACAGTCACCATGCGAACTTTCCTCCATGGGAGTAATATTCAAACAGTCTCCGCTTTGATCGTTCCCTGGAAGACCGGTAGTAGTTTCCGATGCACATCTGGTGGCATTCAGTAATCTGTGGACTATCAGAGTGTTGATGAAACACAGAAATTGCACCGGGATTGAATACAACAGTCACCATGCGCAACTACCTCCATGGGAGTTATGTCTCGAACAATCTACGCTTTGATCGTTCCCTGGAAGACCAGTAGTAGTTTCCGATGCACATCTGTAGGCATTCTGTAATCTGTGCAGTATCAGAGTGTTGATGAAAAACAGAAATTGCATCGGGATTGAATACAACAGTCCCCATGCGAACTTTCCTCCATGGGAGTAATTCTCAAACAGTCTCCGCTTTGATCGTTCCCTGGAAGACCAGTAGTAGTTTTCGATGCACATCTGGAGGCATTCTGTAATCTGTGGACTATCAGAGTGTTAATGAAACACAGAAATTGCATCGGGATTGAATACAACAGTCACCATGCGCACTTTCCTCCATGGGAGTAATGTCTCTAACAGTCTACGCTTTGATAGATCCCTGGAAGGCCAGTAGTAGTTTCCGATGCACATCTGGAGGCATTCTGTAATCTGTGGACTATCAGAGTGTTGATGAAACACAGAAATTGCATCGGGATTGAATACAACAGTCACCATGCGCACTTTCCTCCATGGGAGTAATGTCTCTAACAGTCTACGCTTTGATCGTTCCCTGGAAGACCAGTAGTACTTTCCGATGCACATCTGGAGGCATTCTGTAATCTGTGGACTATCAGAGTGTTGATGAAACACAGAAATTGCATCGGGATTGAATACAACAGTCGCCATGCTCACTTTGCTTCATGATAGTAATGTCTCAAACACTCTACGCTTTGATCGTTCCCTGGAAGACCAGTAGTAGTTTCCGATGCACATCTGGAGGCATTCTGTAATCTGTGGACTATCAGAGTGTTGATGAAACACAGAAAGTGCATCGGGATTGAATACAACAGTCACCATGCGCACTTTCTTCCATGGGAGTAATGTCTCAATCAGTCTACGATTTGATCGTTCCCTGGAAGACCAGTAGTACTTTCCGATGCACATCTGGAGGCATTCTGTAATCGGTGGACTATCAGGGTGTTGATGAAACACAGAAATTGCATCGGAATTGAATACAACAGTCAGCATGCGCACTTTCTACTAAGGGAATAATGTCTCAAACAGTCTACGATTTGATCGTTCATTGGAAGACCAGTAGTAGTTTCCGATGCACATCTGGAGGCATTCTGTAATCTGTGGAGTATCAGAGTGTTGATGAAACACAGAAATTGCATCGGGATTGAATACAACAGTCACCATGCGAACTTCCCTCAATGGGAATAATGTCTCAAACAGTTTACGCTTTGATCGTTCGATGTAAGACCAGTAGTACTATCCGATGCACATCAGGAGGCATACTGTAATCTGTGGACTATCAGAGTGTTGATGAAACACAGAAATTGCATCGGGATTGAATACAACTGTCACCATGCGCACATTCCTCCACGGCAGTAATGTCTCAAACAGTCTATGCTTTGATCGTTCCCTGGTAGACCAGTAGTAGTTTCCGATGCACATCTGGAGGCTTTCCATAATTTGTGGACTATCAGATTGTTGATGAAACACAGAAATAGCATCGTGATTGAATACAACTGTCACCATGCGTACTTTCGTCGATGGGAGTAACGTCTCAAACAGTGTACGCTTTGATCGTTCCCTGGAACACCAGTAGTGGTTACCGATGCACATGTGGAGTCATTCTGTAATCTGTGGACTATCAGAGTGTTGATGAAACACAGAAATTGCATCGGGATTGAATACAACAGTCACCAAGCGCACTTTCTTCCATGGGAGTAATGTCTCAAACAGTCTACGATTTGATCGTTCCCTGGAAGACCAGTAGTAGTTTCCGATGCACATCTGGACGCATTCTGTAATCTGTGGAGTATCAGAGTGTTGATGAAACACAGAAATTGCATCGGGATTGAATACAACAGTCACCATGCGCACTTCCCTCAATGGGAGTAATGTCTCAAAGAGTTTACGCTTTGATCGTTCGATGGAATACCAGTAGTAGTTTCCGATGCACATCTGGAGGCATTCTGTAATCTGTGGACTATCAGAGTGTTGATGAAACACAGAAATTGCATCGGGATAGAATACAACAGTCACCATGCGCACTTTCCTCCATGGGAGTAATGTCCCTAACAGTCTACGCTTTGATCGTTCCCTGGAAGACCAGTAGTACTTTCCGATGCACATCTGGAGGCATTCTGTAATCTGTGGACTATCCCAGTGTTGATGAAACTCAAAAATTGCATCGGGATTGAATACAACAGTCACCATGCGCACTTTCTTCCATGGGAGTAATGTCTCAAACAGTCTACGATTTGATCGTTCCCTGGAAGCCCAGTAGTAGTTTCCGATACACATCTGGAGGCATTCTGTAATCTGTGGACTATCAGAGTGTTGATGAAACAGAGAAATTGCATCGGGATTGAATACAACAGTCACCATGCGAACTTTCCTCCATGGGAGTAATATTCAAACAGTCTCCGCTTTGATCGTTCCCTGGAAGACCGGTAGTAGTTTCCGATGCACATCTGGTGGCATTCAGTAATCTGTGGACTATCACAGTGTTGATGAAACACAGAAATTGCACCGGGATTGAATACAACAGTCACCATGCGCAACTACCTCCATGGGAGTAATGTCTCAAACAGTCTACGCTTTGATCGTTCCCTGGAAGACCAGTAGTAGTTTCCGATGCACATCTGGTGGCATTCCGTAATCTGTAGACTATCAGAGTGTTGATGACAGACAGATATTGCATCGGGATTGAATACAACAGTAACCATGCGCACTTTCCTCCACGGGAGTAATGTCTCAAACAGTCTACGCTTTGATCGTTCCCTGAAAGACCAGTAGTAGTTTCCGATGCAAATCTGGTGGCATTCTGTAATCTGTAGTCTGTCAGAGTGTTGATGAAACACAGAAATTGCATCGGGATTGAATACAACAGTCACCGTGCGCACTTTCTTCCATGGGAGTAATGTCTCAATCAGTCTACGATTTGATCGTTCCCTGGAAGACCAGTAGTAGTTTCCGATGCACATCTGTAGGCATTCTGTAATCTGTGCAGTATCAGAGTGTTGATGAAAAACAGAAATTGCATCGGGATTGAATACAACAGTCCCCATGCGAACTTTCCTCCATGGGAGTAATTCTCAAACAGTCTCCGCCTTGATCGTACCCTGGAAGACCAGTAGTAATTTTCGATGCACATCTGGAGGCATTCTGTAATCTGTGGACTATCAGAGTGTTAATGAAACACAGAAATTGCATCGGGATTGAATACAACAGTCACCATGCGCACTTTCCTCCATGGGAGTAATGTCTCTAACAGTCTACGCTTTGATCGTTCCCTGGAAGACCAGTAGTACTTTCCGATGCACATCTGGAGGCATTCTGTAATCTGTGGACTATCAGAGTGTTGATGAAACACAGAAAGTGCATCGGTATTGAATACAACAGTCACCATGCGCACTTTCTTCCATAGGAGTAATGTCTCAATCAGTCTACGATTTGATCGTTCCCTGGAAGACCAGTAGTACTTTCCGATGCACATCTGTAGGCATTCTGTAATCTGTGCAGTATCAGAGTGTTGATGAAACACAGGAATTGCATCGGGATTGAATACAACAGTCACCATGCGAACTTTCCTCCATGGGAGTAATTCTCAAACAGTCTCCGCTTTGATCGTTCCCTGGAAGACCAGTAGTAGTTTCCGATTCACATCTGGAGGCATTCTGTAATCTGTGTACTGTCAGAGAGTTGAAGAAACACAGAAATTGCATCGGGATTGAATACAACAGTCACCATGCGCACTTTCCTCCATGGGAGTAATGTCTCTAACAGTCTACGCTTTGATCGTTCCCTGGAAGACCAGTAGTACTTTCCGATGCACATCTGGAGGCATTCTGTAATCTGTGGACTATCAGAGTGTTGATGAAACACAGAAAGTGCATCGGGATTGAATACAACAGCCACCATGCGCACTATCTTCCATGGGAGTAATGTCTCAATCAGTCTACGATTTGATCGTTCCCTGGAAGACCAGTAGTACTTTCCGATGCACATCTGGAGGCATTCTGTAATCTGTGCAGTATCAGAGTGTTGATGAAACACAGGAATTGCATCGGGATTGAATACAACAGTCACCATGCGAACTTTCCTCCATGGGAGTAATTCTCTAACAGTCTACGCTTTGATCGTTCCCTGGAAGACCAGTAGTACTTTCCGATGCACATCTGGAGGCATTCTGTAATCTGTGGACTATCAGAGTGTTGATGAAACACAGAAAATTGCATCGGGATTGAATACAACAGTCGCCATGATCACTTTGCTTCATGGGAGTAATGTCTCAAACATTCTACGCTTTGATCGTTCCCTGGAAGACCAGTTGTAGTTTCCGATGCACTTCTGGAGGCATTCTGTAATCTGTGGACTATCAGAGTGTTGATGAAACACAGAAATTGCATCGGGATTGAATACAACAGTCACCATGCGCACTTACCTCCATGGGAGTAATGTCTCTAACAGTCTACGCTTTGATCGCTCCCTGGAAGAACAGTAGAGCTTTCCGATGCACATCTGGAGGCTTTACGTAAACTGTGGACTATCAGAGTGTTGATGAAGCACAGAAATTGCATCAGGATTGAATACAACCGTCACCATGCGCACTTTCCTCCATGGGAGTAATGTCTCAAACAGTCTACTCTTTGATCGATCCCTGGAAGGCCAGTAGTAGTTCCGATGCACATCTGGAGGCATTCTGTAATCTGTGGACTATCAGAGTGTTGATGAAACACAGAAATTGCATCGGGATTGAATACAACAGTCACCATGCGCACTTTCCTTTATGGGAGTAATGTCTCTAACAGTCTACGCTTTGATCGTTCCCTGGAAGACCCGTAGTACTTTCCGATGCACATCTGGAGGCATTCTGTAATCTGTGGACTATCAGAGTGTTGATGAAACACAGAAATTGCATCGGGATTGAATACAACAGTCGCCATGCTCACTTTGCTTCATGGGAGTAATGTCTCAAACACTCTACGCTTTGATCGTTCCCTGGAAGACCAGTAGTAGTTTCCGATGCACATCTGGAGGCATTCTGTAATCTGTGGACTATCAGAGTGTTGATGAAACACAGAAAGTGCATCGGGATTGAATACAACAGTCACCATGCGCACTTTCTTCCATGGGAGTAATGTCTCAATCAGTCTACGATTTGATCGTTCCCTGGAAGACCAGTAGTACTTTCCGATGCACATCTGGAGGCATTCTGTAATCGGTGGACTATCAGGGTGTTGATGAAACACAGAAATTGCATCGGGATTGAATACAACAGTCAGCATGCGCACTTTCTACTAAGGGAGTAATGTCTCAAACAGTCTACGATTTGATCGTTCATTGGAAGACCAGTAGTAGTTTCCGATGCACATCTGGAGGCATTCTGTAATCTGTGGAGTATCAGAGTGTTGATGAAACACAGAAATTGCATCGGGATTGAATACAACAGTCACCATGCGAACTTCCCTCAATGGGAGTAATGTCTCAAAGAGTTTACGCTTTGATCGTTCGATGGAAGACCAGTAGTAGTATCCGATGCACATCAGGAGGCATACTGTAATCTGTGGACTATCAGAGTGTTGATGAAACACAGAAATTGCATCGGGATTGAATACAACTGTCACCATGCGCACTTTCCTCCACGGCAGTAATGTCTCAAACAGTCTATGCTTTGATCGTTCCCTGGTAGACCAGTAGTAGCTTCCGATGCACATCTGGAGGCTTTCCATAATTTGTGGACTATCAGATTGTTGATGAAACACAGAAATAGCATCGTGATTGAATACAACTGTCACCATGCGCACGTTCGTCGATGGGAGTAACGTCTCAAACAGTGTACGCTTTGATCGTTCCCTGGAACACCAGTAGTGGTTACCGATGCACATGTGGAGGCATTCTGTAATCTGTGGACTATCAGAGTGTTGATGAAACACAGAAATTGCATCGGGATTGAATACAACAGTCACCAAGCGCACTTTCTTCCATGGAGTAATGTCTCAAACAGTCTACGATTTGATCGTTCCCTGGAAGACCAGTAGTAGTTTCCGATGCACATCTGGACGCATTCTGTAATCTGTGGAGTATCAGAGTGTTGATGAAACACAGAAATTGCATCGGGATTGAATACAACAGTCACCATGCGCACTTCCCTCAATGGGAGTAATGTCTCAAAGAGTTTACGCTTTGATCGTTCGATGGAATACCAGTAGTAGTTTCCGATGCACATCTGGATGCATTCTGTAATCTGTGGACTATCAGAGTGTTAATGAAACACAGAAATTGCATCGGGATAGAATACAACAGTCACCATGCGCACTTTCCTCCATGGGAGTAATGTCTCTAACAGTCTACGCTTTGATCGTTCCCTGGAAGACCAGTAGTACTTTCCGATGCACATCTGGAGGCATTCTGTAATCTGTGGACTATCCGAGTGTTGATGAAACTCAAAAATTGCATCGGGATTGAATACAACAGTCACCATGCGCACTTTCTTCCATGGGAGTAATGTCTCAAACAGTCTACGATTTGATCGTTCCCTGGAAGCCCAGTAGTAGTTTCCGATACACATCTGGAGGCATTCTGTAATCTGTGGACTATCAGAGTGTTGATGAAACACAGAAATTGCATCGGGATTGAATACAACAGTCACCATGCGAACTTTCCTCCATGGGAGTAATATTCAAACAGTCTCCGCTTTGATCGTTCCCTGGAAGACCGGTAGTAGTTTCCGATGCACATCTGGTGGCATTCAGTAATCTGTGGACTATCAGAGTGTTGATGAAACACAGAAATTGCACCGGGATTGAATACAACAGTCACCATGCGCAACTACCTCCATGGGAGTAATGTCTCAAACAGTCTACGCTTTGATCGTTCCCTGGAAGACCAGTAGTAGTTTCCGATGCACATCTGGTGGCATTCCGTAATCTGTAGACTATCAGAGTGTTGATGAAAGACAGATATTGCATCGGGATTGAATACAACAGTCACCATGCGCACTTTCCTCCACGGGAGTAATGTCTCAAACAGTCTACGCGTTGATCGTTCCCTGAAAGACCAGTAGTAGTTTCCGATGCAAATCTGGTGGCATTCTGTAATCTGTAGTCTGTCAGAGTGTTGATGAAACACAGAAATTGCATCGGGATTGAATACAACAGTCACCATGCGCACTTTCTTCCATGGGAGTAATGTCTCAATCAGTCTACGATTTGATCGTTCCCTGGAAGACCAGTAGTAGTTTCCGATGCACATCTGTAGGCATTCTGTAATCTGTGCAGTATCAGAGTGTTGATGAAAAACAGAAATTGCATCGGGATTGAATACAACAGTCCCCATGCGAACTTTCCTCCATGGGAGTAATTCTCAAACAGTCTCCGCTTTGATCGTTCCCTGGAAGACCAGTAGTAGTTTTCGATGCACATCTGGAGGCATTCTGTAATCTGTGGACTATCAGAGTGTTAATGAAACACAGAAATTGCATCGGGATTGAATACAACAGTCACCATGCGCACTTTCCTCCATGGGAGTAATGTCTCTAACAGTCTACGCTTTGATCGTTCCCTGGAAGACCAGTAGTACTTTCCGATGCACATCTGGAGGCATTCTGTAATCTGTGGACTATCAGAGTGTTGATGAAACATAGAAAGTGCATCGGTATTGAATACAACAGTCACCATGCGCACTTTCTTCCATGGGAGTAATGTCTCAATCAGTCTACGATTTGATCGTTCCCTGGAAGACCAGTAGTACTTTCCGATGCACATCTGTAGGCATTCTGTAATCTGTGCAGTATCAGAGTGTTGATGAAACACAGGAATTGCATCGGGATTGAATACAACAGTCACCATGCGAACTTTCCTCCATGGGAGTAATTCTCAAACAGTCTCCGCTTTGATCGTTCCCTGGAAGACCAGTAGTAGTTTTCGATGAACATCTGGAGGCATTCTGTAATCTGTGTACTATCAGAGAGTTGAAGAAACACAGAAATTGCATCGGGATTGAATACAACGGTCGCCATGCTCACTTTGCTTCATGGGAGTAATGTCTCAAACATTCTACGCTTTGATCGTTCCCTGGAAGACCAGTAGTAGTTTCCGATGCACTTCTGGAGGCATTCTGTAATCTGTGGACTATCAGAGTGTTGATGAAACACAGCAATTGCATCGGGATTGAATACAACAGTCACCATGCGCACTTACCTCCATGGGAGTAATGTCTCTAACAGTCTACGCTTTGATCGTTCCCTGGAAGACCAGTAGAGCTTTCCGATGCACATCTGGAGGCTTTCCGTAAACTGTGGACTATCAGAGTGTTGATGAAGCACTGAAATTGCATGGGGATAGAATACAACAGTCACCATGCGCACTTTCCTAAATGGGATTAATGTCTCAAACAGTCTACTCTTTGATCGATCCCTGGAAGGCCAGTAGTAGTTTCCGATGCACATCTGGAGGCATTCTGTAATCTGTGGACTATCAGAGTGTTGATGAAACACAGAAATTGCTTCGGGATTGAATACAACAGTCACCATGCGCACATTTCTCCATGGGACTAATGTCTCTAACAGTCTACGCTTTGATCGTTCCCTGGAAGACTAGTAGTACTTTCCGATGCACATCTGGAGGCATTCTGTAATCTGTGGACTATCAGAGTGTTGATGAAACACAGAAATTGCATCGTGATTGAATACAACAGTCGCCATGCTCACTTTGCTTCATGGGAGTAATGTCTCAAACACTCTACGCTTTGATCGTTCCCTGGAAGACCAGTAGTAGTTTCCGATGCACATCTGGAGGCATTCTGTAATCTGTGGACTATCAAAGTGTTGATGAAACACAGAAAGTGCATCGGGATTGAATACAACAGTCACCATGCGCACTTTCTCACATGGGAGTAATGTCTCAAACAGTCTACGATTTGATCGTTCCCTGGAAGACCAGTAGTAGTTTCCGATGCACATCTGGACGCATTCTGTAATCTGTGGAGTATCAGAGTGTTGATGAAACACAGAAATTGCACCGGGATTGAATACAACAGTCACCATGCGCAACTACCTCCATGAGAGTAATGTCTCAAACAGTCTACGCTTTGATCGTTCCCTGGAAGACCAGTAGTAGTTTCCGATGCACATCTGGTGGCACTCCGTAATCTGTAGACTATCAGAGTGTTGATGAAAGACAGATATTGCATCGGGATTGAATACAACAGTCACCATGCGCACTTTCCTCCACGGGAGTAATGTCTCAAACAGTCTACGCTTTGATCGTTCCCTGAAAGACCAGTAGTAGTTTCCGATGCAAATCTGGTGGCATTCTGTAATCTGTAGTCTGTCAGAGTGTTGATGAAACACAGAAATTGCATCGGGATTGAATACAACAGTCACCATGCGCACTTTCTTCCATGGGAGTAATGTCTCAATCAGTCTACGATTTGATCGTTCCCTGGAAGACCAGTAGTAGTTTCCGATGCACATCTGTAGGCATTCCGTAAGCTATGCAGTATCAGAGTGTTGATGAAACACAGAAATTGCATCGGGATTGAATACAACAGTCACCATGCGAACTTTCCTCCATGGGAGTAATTCTCAAACAGTCTCCGCTTTGATCGTTCCCTGGAAGACCAGTGGTAGTTTCCGATGCACATCTGGAGGCATTCTGTAATCTGTGGACTATCAGAGTGTTAATGAAACACAGAAATTGCATCGGGATTGAATACAACAGTCACCATGCGCACTTTCCTCCATGGGAGTAATGTCTCTGACAGTCTACGCTTTGATCGTTCCCTGGAAGACCAGTAGTACTTTCCGATGCACATCTGGAGGCATTCTGTAATTTGTGGACTATCAGAGTGTTGATGAAACACAGAAATTGCATCGGGATTGAATACAACAGTCGCCATGCTCACTTTGCTTCATGGGAGTAATGTCTCAAACACTCTATGTTTTGATCGTTACCGGGAAGACCAGTAGTAGTTTCCGATGCACATATGGAGGCATTCTGTAATCTGTGGACTATCAGAGTGTTGATGAAACACAGAAATTGCATCGGGATTGAATACAACAGCCACCGTGAGCACTTTCCTGCATGGGAGTAATGTCTCTAACAGTCTACGCTTTGATCGTTCCCTGGAAGACCAGTAGTACTTTCCGATGCACATCTGGAGGCATTCTGTAATCTGTGGACTATCCGAGTGTTGATGAAACACAGAAATTGCATCGGGATTGAATACAACAGTCACCATGCGCACTTTCTTCCATGGGAGTAATGTCTCAAACAGTCTACGATTTGATCGTTCCCTGGAAGACCAGTAGTAGTTTCCGATACACATCTGGAGGCATTCTGTAATCTGTGGACTATCAGAGTGTTGATGAAACACAGAAATTGCATCGGGATTGAATACAACAGTCACCATGCGCACTTTCCTCCATGGGAGTAATAACTCAAACAGTCTACGCTTAGATCGTTCCCTGGAAGACCAGTAGTAGTTTCCGATGCACATCTGGTGGCATTCCGTAATCTGTAGACTATCAGAGTGTTGATGAAAGACAGGTATTGCATCGGGATTGAATACAACAGTCACCATGCGCACTTTCCTACACGGGAGTAATGTCTCAAACAGTCTACGCTTTGATCGTTCCCTGAAAGACCAGTAGTAGTTTCCGATGCACATATGGATGCTTTCTGTAATCTGTGGACTATCAGATTGTTGATGAAACACAGAAATTGCAACGGTATTGAATAAACCGTCTCCATGCGCAGTTTCCTCCATGGGAGTAATGTCTCTAACAGTCTACGCTTTGATCGTTCCCTGGAAGAGCAGTAGTAGTTCCCAATGCACATCTGGTGGCATTCTGTAATCTGTAGACTATCAGAGTGTTGATGAAACACAGAAATTGCATCGGGATAGAATACAACAGTCACCATGCGCACTTTCTACTAAGGGAGTAATGTCTCAAACAGTCTACGATTTGATCGTTCATTGGAAGACCAGTAGTAGTTTCCGATGCACATCTGGACGCATTCTGTAATCTGTGGAGTATCAGAGTGTTGATGAAACACAGAAATTGCATCGGGATTGAATACAACAGTCACCATGCGAACTTCCCTCAATGGGAGTAATGTCTCAAAGAGTTTACGCTTTGATCGTTCGATGGAAGACCAGTAGAAGTTTCCGATGCACATCAGGAGGCATACTGTAAACTGTGGACTATCAGAGTGTTGATGAAACACAGAAATTGCATCGGGATTGAATACAACAGTCAACATGCGCACTTTCCTCCACGGCAGTAATGTCTCAAACAGTCTACGCTTTGATCGTTCCCTGGAAGACCAGTAGTAGTTTCCGATGAACATCTGGAGGCATTCTGTAATCTGTGGACTATCAGAGTATTGATGAAATACAGAAATTGCATCGGGATTGAATACAACAGTCACCATGCGCACTTCCCTCAATGGGAGTAATGTCTCAAAGAGTTTACGCTTTGATCGTTCGATGGAAGACCAGTAGTAGTTTCCGATGCACATCTGGAGGCATTCTGTAATCTGTGGACTATCAGAGTGTTGATGAAACACAGAAATTGCATCGGGATAGAATACAACAGTCACCATGCGCACTTTCCTCCATGGGAGTAATGTCTCTAACAGTCTACGCTTTGATCGTTCCCTGGAAGACCAGTAGTACTTTCCGATGCACATCTGGAGGCATTCTGTAATCTGTGGACTATCCGAGTGCTGATGAAACTCAGAAATTGCATCGGGATTGAATACAACAGTCACCATTCGAACTTTTCTCCATGGGAGTAATATTCAAACAGTCTCCGCTTTGATCGTTCCCTGGAAGACCGGTAGTAGTTTCCGATGCACATCTGTTGGCATTCAGTAATCTGTGGACTATCAGATTGTTGATGAAACACAGAAATTGCACCGGGATTGAATACAACAGTCACCATGCGCAACTACCTCCACGGGAGTAATGTCTCAAACAGTCTACGCTTTGATCGTTCCCTTGAAGACCAGTAGTAGTTTCCGATGCATATCTGGTGGCATTCCGTAATCTGTAGACTGTCAGAGTGTTGATGAAACACAGAAATTGCATCGGGATTGAATACAACAGTCACCATGCGCACTTACTTCCATGGGAGTAATGTCTCAATCAGTCTACGATTTGATCGTTCCCTGGAAGACCAGTAGTAGTTTCCGATGCACATCTGTAGGCATTCTGTAATCTGTGCAGTATCAGAGTGTTGATGAAACACAGAAATTGCATCAGGATTGAATACAACAGTCACCATGCGAACTTTCCTCCATGGGAAAAATTCTCAAACAGTCTCCGCTTTGATTTGTTCCCTGGAAGACCAGTAGTAGTTTCCGATGCACATCTGGAGGCATTCTGTAATCTGTGGACTATCAGAGTGTTAATGATACACAGAGATTGCATCGGGATTGAATACAACAGTCACCATGCGCACTTTCCTCCATGGGAGTAATGTCTCTAACAGTCTACGCTTTGATCGTTCCCTGGATGATCAGTAGTACTTTCCGATGCACATCTGGAGGCATTCTGTAATCTGTGGACTATCAAAGTGTTGATGAAACACAGAAATTGCATCGGGATTGAATACTACAGTCGCCATGCTCACTTTGCTTCGTGGGAGTAATGTCTCAAACACTCTACGCTTTGATCGTTCCCTGGAAGACCAGTAGTAGTTTCCGATGCACATCTGGAGGCATTCTGTAATCTGTGGACTATCAGAGTGTCGATGAAACACAGAAATTGCATCGGGATTGAATACAACAGTCACCATGCGCACTTACGTCCATGGGAGTAATGTCTCTAACAGTCTACGCTTTGATCGTTCCCTGCAAGACCAGTAGAGCTTTCCGATGCACATCTGGAGGCTTTCCGTAAACTGTGGACTATCAGAGTGTTGATGAAGCACAGAAATTGCATGGGGATAGAATACAACAGTCACCATGCGCACTTTCCTCCATGGGAGTAATGTCTCAAACAGTCTACGCTTTGATCGTTCCCTGGAAGGCCAGTAGTAGTTTCCGATGCACATCTGGAGGCATTCTGTAATTTGTGGACTATCAGAGTGTTGATGAAACACAGAAATTGCATCGGGATTGAATACAACAGTCACCATGCGAACTTTCCTCCATGGGAGTAATATTCAAACAGTCTCCGCTTTGATCGTTCCCTGGAAGACCGGTAGTAGTTTCCGATGCACATCTGGTGGCATTCAGTAATCTGTGGACTATCAGAGTGTTGATGAAACACAGAAATTGCACCGGGATTGAATACAACAGTCACCATGCGCAACTACCTCCACGAGAGTAATGTCTCAAACAGTCTACGCTTTGACCGTTCCCTGGAAGACCAGTAGTAGTTTCCGATGCACATCTGGTGGCATTCCGTAATCTGTAGACTATCAGTGTGTTGATGAAAGACAGGTATTGCATCGGGATTGAATACAACAGTCACCATGCGCACTTTCCTCCACGGGAGTAATGTCTCAAACAGTCTACGCTTTGATCGTTCCCTGGAAGGCCAGTAGTAGTTTCCGATGCACATCTGGAGGCATTCTGTAATTTGTGGACTATCAGAGTGTTGATGAAACACAGAAATTGCATCGGGATTGAATACAACAGTCACCATGCGCACTTTCTTCCATGGGAGTAATGTCTCAATCAGTCTACGATTTGATCGTTCCCTGGAAGACCAGTAGTAGTTTCCGATGCACATCTGTAGGCATTCTGTAATCTGTGCAGTATCAGAGTGTTGATGAAACACAGAAATTGCATCGGGATTGAATACAACAGACACCATGCGAACTTTCCTCCATGGGAGTAATTCTCAAACAGTCTCCGCTTTGATTTGTTCCCTGGAAGACCAGTAGTAGTTTCCGATGCACATCTGGAGGCATTCTGTAATCTGTGGACTATCAGAGTGTTAATGAAACACAGAGATTGCATCGGGATTGAATACAACAGTCACCATGCGCACTTTCCTCCATGGGAGTAATGTCTCTAACAGTCTACGCTTTGATCGTTCCCTGGAAGACCAGTAGTACTTTCCGATGCACATCTGGAGGCATTCAGTAATCTGTGGACTATCAGAGTGTTGATGAAACACAGAAATTGCATCGGGATTGAATACAACAGTCGCCATGCTCACTTTGCTTCGTGGGGGTAATGTCTCAAACACTCTACGATTTGATCGTTCCCTGGAAGACCAGTAGTAGTTTCCGATGCACATCTGGAGGCATTCTGTAATCTGTGGACTATCAGAGTGTTGATGAAACACAGAAATTGCATCGGGATTGAATACAACAGTCACCATGCGCACTTACGTCCATGGGAGTAATGTCTCTAACAGTCTACGCTTTGATCGTTCCCTGGAAGACCAGTAGAGCTTTCCGATGCACATCTGGAGGCTTTCCGTAAACTGTGGACTATCAGAGTGTTGATGAAGCACAGAAGTTGCATGGGGATAGAATACAACAGTCACCATGCGCACTTTCCTCCATGGGAGTAATGTCTCAAACAGTCTACTCTTTGATCGTTCCCTGGAAGACCAGTAGTAGTTTTCGATGCACATCTGGAGGCATTCTGTAATCTGTGGACTATCAGAGTGTTGATGAAACACAGAAATTGCATCGGGATTGAATACAACAGCCACCATGCGCACTTTCCTCCATGGGAGTAATGTCTCTAACAGTCTACGCTTTGATCGTTCCCTGGAAGACCAGAAGTACTTTCCGATGCACATCTGGAGGCATTCTGTAATCTGTAGACTATCCGAGTGTTGATGAAACACAGAAATTGCATCGGGATTGAATACAACAGTCACCATGCGCACTTTCATCCATGGGAGTAATGTCTCAAACAGTCTACGATTTGATCGTTCCCTGGAAGACCAGTAGTAGTTTCCGATACACATCTGGAGGCATTCTGTAATCTGTGGACTATCAGAGTGTTGATGAAACACAGAAATTGCATCGGGATTGAATACAACAGTCACCATGCGAACTTTCCTCCATGGGAGTAATATTCAAACAGTCTCCGCTTTGATCGTTCCCTGGAAGACCGGTAGTAGTTTCCGATGCACATCTGGTAGCATTCAGTAATCTGTGGACTATCAGAGTGTTGATGAAACACAGAAATTGCACCGGGATTGAATACAACAGTCACCATGCGCTACTACCTCCACGAGAGTAATGTCTCAAACAGGCTACGCTTTGACCGTTCCCTGGAAGACCAGTAGTAGTTTCCGATGCACATCTGGTGGCATTCCGTAATCTGTAGACTATCAGAGTGTTGTTGAAAGACAGGTATTGCATCGGGAATGAATACAACAGTAACCATGCGCACTTTCCTCCACGGGAGTAATGTCTCAAACAGTCTACGCTTTGATCGTTCCCTGGAAGGCCAGTAGTAGTTTCCGATGCACATCTGGAGGCATTCTGTAATTTGTGGACTATCAGAGTGTTGATGAAACACAGAAATTGCATCGGGATTGAATACAACAGTCACCATGCGCACTTTCTTCCATGGGAGTAATGTCTCAATCAGTCTACGATTTGATCGTTCCCTGGAAGACCAGTAGTAGTTTCCGATGCACATCTGTAGGCATTCTGAAATCTGTGCAGTATCAGAGTGTTGATGAAACACAGAAATTGCATCGGGATTGAATACAACAGTCACCATTCGAACGTTCCTCCATGGGAGTAATTCTCAAACAGTCTCCGCTTTGATCGTTCCCTGGAAGACCAGTAGAGCTTTCCGATGCACATCTGGAGGCTTCCCGTAAACTGTGGACTATCAGAGTGTT
The DNA here is from genome assembly GCF_023897955.1 of Schistocerca gregaria. Taxonomy (NCBI): domain Eukaryota; kingdom Metazoa; phylum Arthropoda; class Insecta; order Orthoptera; family Acrididae; genus Schistocerca; species Schistocerca gregaria. The sequence goes on from NC_064920.1 coordinate 39,559,656, forward strand.
GATGAAGCACAGATATTGCATGGGGATAGAATACAACAGTCACCATGCGCACTTTCCTCCATGGGAGTAATGTCTCAAACAGTCTACTCTTTGATCGTTCCCTGGAAGACCAGTAGTAGTTTTCGATGCACATCTGGAGGCATTCTGTAATCTGTGGACTATCAGAGTGTTGATGAAACACAGAAATTGCATCGGGATTGAATACAACAGCCACCGTGCGCACTTTCCTCCATGGGAGTAATGTCTCCAACAGTCTACGCTTTGATCGTTCCTGGAAGACCAGAAGTACTTTCCGATGCACATCTGGAGGCATTCTGTAATCTGTGGACTATCAGAGTGTTGATGAAACACGGAAATTGCATCGGGATTGAATACAACAGTCACCATGCGCACTTTCCTCCAAGGCAGTAATGTCTCAAACAGTCTGCGCTTTGATCGTTCCCTGGAAGACCAGTAGTAGTTTCCGATGAACATCTGGAGGCATTCTGTAATCTGTGGACTATCAGAGTGTTGATGAAACACAGAAATTGCATCGGGATTGAATACAACAGTCACCATGCGCACTTTCTACTATGGGAGTAATGTCTCAAACAGTCTACGATTTGATCGTTCATTGGAAGACAAGTAGTAGTTTCCGATGCACATCTGGACGCATTCTGTAATGTGTGGAGTATCAGAGTGTTGATGAAACACAGACATTGCATCGGGATTGAATACAACAGTCACCATGCGCACTTTCCTCCAAGGCAGTAATGTCTCAAACAGTCTACGCTTTGATCGTTCCCTGGAAGACCAGTAGTAGTTTCCGATGCACATCTGGAGGCATTCTGTAATCTGTGGACTATCAGAGTGTTGATGAGACACAGAAATTGCATCGGGATGGAATACAACAGTCACCATGAGCACTTACCTCCATGGGAGTAATGTCTCTAAAAGTCTACGCTTTGATCGTTCCCTGGAAGACCAGTAGAGCTTTCCGATGCACATCTGGAGGCTTCCCGTAAACTGTGGACTATCAGAGTGTTGATGAAGCACAGATATTGCATGGGGATAGAATACAACAGTCACCATGCGCACTTTCCTCCATGGGAGTAATGTCTCAAACAGTCTACTCTTTGATCGTTCCCTGGAAGACCAGTAGTAGTTTTCGATGCACATCTGGAGGCATTCTGTAATCTGTGGACTATCAGAGTGTTGATGAAACACAGAAATTGCATCGGGATTGAATACAACAGCCACCGTGCGCACTTTCCTCCATGGGAGTAATGTCTCCAACAGTCTACGCTTTGATCGTTCCTGGAAGACCAGTAGTACTTTCCGATGCACATCTGGAGGCATTCTGTAATCTGTGGACTATCAGAGTGTTGATGAAACACAGAAATTGCATCGGGATTGAATACAACAGTCACCATGCGCACTTTCCTCCAAGGCAGTAATGTCTCAACCAGTCTACGCTTTGATCGTTCCCTGGAAGACCAGTAGTAGTTTCCGATGAACATCTGGAGGCATTCTGTAATCTGTGGACTATCAGAGTGTTGATGAAACACAGAAATTGCATCGGGATTGAATACAACAGTCACCATGCGCACTTTCTACTATGGGAGTAATGTCTCAAACAGTCTACGATTTGATCGTTCATTGGAAGACCAGTAGTAGTTTCCGATGCACATCTGGACGCATTCTGTAATGTGTGGAGTATCAGAGTGTTGATGAAACACAGACATTGCATCGGGATTGAATACAACAGTCACCATGCGCACTTTCCTCCACGGCAGTAATGTCTCAAACAGTCTACGCTTTGATCATTCCCTGGAAGACCAGTAGTAGTTTCCGATGAACATCTGGAGGCATTCTGTAATCTGTGGACTATCCGAGTGTTGATGAAACAGAGAAATTGCATCGGGATTGAATACAACAGTCACCATGCGCACTTTCTTCCATGGGAGTAATGTCTCAAACAGTCTACGATGTGATCGTTCCCTGGAAGACCAGTAGTAGTTTCCGATGCACATCTGGACGCATTCTGTAATCTGTGGAGTATCAGAGTGTTGATGAAACACAGAAATTGCATCGGGATTGAATACAACAGCCACCGTGTGCACTTTCATCCATGGGAGAAATGTCTCTAACAGTCTACGCTTTGATCGTTCCCTGGAAGACCAGTAGTACTTTTCGATGCACATCTGGAGGCATTCTGTAATCTGTGGGCTATCCGAGTGTTGATGAAACACAGAAATTGCATCGGGATTGAATACAACAGTCACCATGCGCACTTTCTTCCATGGGAGTAATGTCTCAAACAGTCTACGATTTGATCGTTCCCTGGAAGACCAGTAGTAGTTTCCGATACACATCTGGAGGCATTCTGTAATCTGTGGACTATCAGAGTGTTGATGAAACACAGAAATTGCATCGGGATTGAATACAACAGTCACCATGCGAACTTTCCTCCATGGGAGTAATATTCAAACAGTCTCCGCTTTGATCGTTCCCTGGAAGACCGGTAGTAGTTTCCGATGCACATCTGGTGGCATTCAGTAATCTGTGGACTATCAGAGTGTTGATGAAACACAGAAATTGCACCGGGATTGAATACAACAGTCACCATGCGCAACTACCTCCACGAGAGTAATGTCTCAAACAGTCTACGCTTTGATCGTTCCCTGGAAGACCAGTAGTAGTTTCCGATGCACATCTGGTGGCATTCCGTAATCTGTAGACTATCAGAGTGTTGATGAAAGACAGGTATTGCATCGGGATTGAATACAACAGTCACAATGCGCACTTTCCTCCACGGGAGTAATGTCTCAAACAGTCTACGCTTTGATGGTTCCCTGAAAGACCAGTAGTAGTTTCCGATGCAAATCTGGTGGCATTCTGTGATCTGTAGACTGTCAGAGTGTTGATGAAACACAGAAATTGCATCGGGATTGAATATAACAGTCACCATGAGCACTTTCCTCCATGCGAGTAATGTCTCTAAGGGTCTACGCTTTGATCGTTCCTTGGAAGACCAGTAGTAGTTTCCGATGCACATATGGATGCTTTCTGTAATCTGTGGACTATCAGATTGTTGAAGAAACACAGAAATTGCAACGGTATTGAATAAAACAGTCTCCATGCGCAGTTTCCCCCATGGGAGTAATGTCTCAAACAGTCTACGATTTGATCGTTCCCTGGAAGACCAGTAGTAGTTTCCGATGCACATCTGTAGGCATTCTGTAATCTGTGCAGTATCAGAGTGTTGATGAAACACAGAAATTGCATCGGGATTGAATACAACAGTCACCATGCGAACGTTCCTCCATGGGAGTAATTCTCAAACAGTCTCCGCTTTGATCGTTCCCTGGAAGACCAGTAGTAGTTTCCGATGCACATCTGGAGGCATTCTGTAATCTGTGGACTATCAGAGTGTTAATGAAACACAGAAATTGCATAGGGATTGAATACAACAGTCACCATGCGCACTTCCCTCCATGAGAGTAATGACTCTAACAGCCTACGCTTTGATCGTTCCCTGGAAGACCAGTGGTAGTTACAGATGCACATCTGGATGCTTTCTGTAATCTGTGGACTATCAGAGTGTTGATGAAACACATATATTGAATCGGGATTGAATACAACAGTCACCATGCGCACTTTCCTCCATGGGAGTAATGTCACTAGCAGTCTACGCTTTGATCGTTCCCTGGAAGACCAGTAGTACTTTCCGATGCACATCTGGAGGAATACTGTAATCTGTGGACTATCAGAGTGTTGATGAAACACAGAAATTGCATCGGGATTGAATACAACATTAGCCATGCTCACTTACCTTCGTGGGAGCAATGTCTCAAACACTCTACGCTTTGATCGTTCCCTGGAAGCCCAGTAGTAATTTCCGATGCACATCTGGAGGCATTCTGTAATTTGAGGACTATCAGAGTGTTGATGAAACACAGAAATTGCATCGGGATTGAATACAACAGTCACCATGCGCACTTTCTTCCATGGGAGTAATGTCTCAATCAGTCTACGATTTGATCGTTCCCTGGAAGACCAGTAGTAGTTTCCGATGCACATCTGTAGGCATTGTGTAATCTGTGCAGTATCAGAGTGTTGATGAAACACAGAAATTGCATCGGGATTGAATACAACAGTCACCATGCGAACGTTCCTCCATGGGAGTAATTCTCAAACAGTCTCCGCTTTGATCGTTCCCTGGAAGACCAGTAGTAGTTTCCGGTGCACATCTGGAGGCATTCTGTAATCTGTGGACTATCAGAGTGTTGATGAAACACAGAAATTGCATCCGGATTGAATACAACAGTCACCATGCGCACTTTCCTCCATGGGACTAATGTCTCAAACAGTCTACTCTTTGATCGTTCCCTGGAAGACCAGTAGTAGTTTTCGATGCACATCTGGAGGCATTCTGTAATCTGTGGACTATCAGAGTGTTGATGAAACACAGAAATTGCATCGGGATTGAATACAACAGTCACCATGCGCACTTACCTCCATGGGAGTAATGTCTCTAACAGTCTACGCTTTGATCGTTCCCTGGAAGACCAGTAGAGCTTTCCGATGCACATCTGGAGGCTTTCCGTAAACTGTGGACTATCAGAGTGTTGATGAAGCACAGATATTGCATAGGGATAGAATACAACAGTCACCATGCGCACTTTCCTCCATGGGAGTAATGTCTCAAACAGTCTACTCTTTGATCGTTCCCTGGAAGACCAGTAGTAGTTTTCGATGCACATCTGGAGGCATTCTGTAATCTGTGGACTATCAGAGTGTTGATGAAACACAGAAATTGCATCGGGGTTGAATACAACAGCCACCGTGCGCACTTTCCTCCATGGGAGTAATGTCTCTAACAGTCTACGCTTTGATCGTTCCCTGGAAGACCAGTAGTACTTTCCGATGCACATCTGGAGGCATTCTGCAATCTGTGGACTATCAGACTGTTGATGAAACACAGAAATTGCATCGGGATTGAATGCAACAGTCACCATGCGCACTTTCCTCCACGGCAGTAATGTATCAAACAGTCTACGCTTTGATCGTTCCCTGGAAGACCAGTAGTAGTTTCCGATGAACATCTGGAGGCATTCTGTAATCTGTGGACTATCAGAGTGTTGATGAAACACAGAAATTGCATCGGGATTGAATACAACAGTCACCATGCGCACTTTCTACTATGGGAGTAATGTCTCAAACAGTCTACGATTTGATCGTTCATTGGAAGACCAGTAGTAGTTTCCGATGCACATCTGGACGCATTCTGTAATCTGTGGAGTATCAGAGTGTTGATGAAACACAGACATTGCATCGGGATTGAATACAACAGACACCATGCGCACTTTCCTCCACGGCAGTAATGTCTCAAACAGTCTACGCTTTGATCGTTCCCTGGAAGACCAGTAGTAGTTTCCGATGAACATCTGGAGGCATTCTGTAATCTGTGGACTATCCGAGTGTTGATGAAACACAGAAATTGCATCGGGATTGAATACAACAGTCACCATGCGCACTTTCTTCCATGGGAGTAATGTCTCAAACAGTCTACGATTTGATCGTTCCCTGGAAGACCAGTAGTAGTTACAGATGCACATCTGGACGCATTCTGTAATCTGTGGAGTATCAGGGTGTTAATGAAACACAGAAATTGCATCGGGATTGAATACAACAGTCACCATGCGCACTTCCCTCAATGGGAGTAATGTCTCAAAGAGTTTACGCTTTGATCGTTCGATGGAAGACCAGTAGTAGTTTCCGATGCACATCTGGAGGCATTCTGTAATCTGTGGACTATCAGAGTGTTGATGAAACACAGAAATAGCATCGGGATAGTATACAACAGTCACCATGCTCACTTTCCTCCATGGGAGTAATGTCTCTAACAGTCTACGCTTTGATCGTTCCCTGGAAGACCAGTAGTAGTTTCCGATGCACATCTGGAGGCATTCTGTAATCTGTGGACTATCAGAGCGTTGATGAAACACAAAAATTGCATCGGGATTGAATACAACAGTCACCATGCGAACTTTCCTCCATGGGAGTAATATTCAAACAGTCACCGCTTTGATCGTTCCCTGGAAGACCAGTAGTAGTTTCCGATGCACATCTGGTGGCATTCTGTAATCTGTGGACTATCAGAGTGTTGATGAAACACAGAAATTGCACCGGGACTGAATACAACAGTCACCATGAGCACTTTCCTCCATGCGAGTAATGTCTCTAAGAGTCTACGCTTTGATCGTTCCCTGGAAGACCGGTAGTAGTTTCCAATGCACATATGGACGCTTTCTGTAATCTGTGGAGTATCAGATTGTTGATGAAATACAGAAATTGCAACGGTATTTAATAAAACAGTCTCCATGCGCAGTTTCCTCCATGGGAGTAATGTCTCAAACAGTCTACGCTTTGATCGTTCCCTGGAAGACCAGTAGTAGTTTCCAATGCACATCTGGTGGCATTCTGTAATCTGTAGACTATCAGAGTGTTGATGAAACACAGATATTGCATCGGGATTGAATACAACAGTCACCATGCGCACTTCCCTCCATGGGAGTAATAACTCTAACAGCCTACGCTTTGATCGTTCCCTGGAAGACCAGTAGTAGTTACAGATGCACATCTATATGCTTTCTGTAATCTGTGGACTATCAGAGTGTTGATGAAACACAGAAATTGCATCGGGATTGAATACAACAGTCACCATGCGCACTTTCCTCCATGGGAGTAATGTCTCTAGCAGTCTACGCTTTGATCGTTCCCTGGAAGACCAGTAGTACTTTGCGATGCACATCTGGAGGCATACTGTAATCCGTGGACTATCAGAGTGTTGATGAAACACAGAAATTGCATCGGGATTGAATACAACATTCACCATGCTCACTTACCTTCATGGGAGCAATGTCTCAAACACTCTACGCTTTGATCGTTCCCTGGATGCCAAGTAGTAGTTTCCGATGCACATCTGGAGGCATTCTGTAATTTGTGGACTATCAGAGCGTTGATGAAACACAGATTTTGCATCGGGATTGAATACAACAGTCACCATGCACACTTTCTTCCATGGGAGTAATGTCTCAATCAGTCTACTATTTGATCGTTCCCTGGAAGACCAGTAGTAGTTTCCGATGCACATCTGTAGGCATTCTGTAATCTGTGCAGTATCAGAGTGTTGATGAAACACAGAAATTGCATCGGGATTGAATACAACAGTCACCATGCGAACTTTCCTCCATGGGAGTAATTCCCAAACAGTCTCCGCTTTGATCGTTCCCTGGAAGACCAGTAGTAGTTTCCGATGCACTTCTGGATGCATTCTGTAATCTGTGCACTATCAGAGTGTTGATGAAACACAGAAATTGCATCGGGATTGAATACAACAGTCACCATGCGCACTTTCCTCCAAGGGAGTAATGTCTCTAACAGTCTACGCTTTGATCGTTCCCTGGAAGACCAGTAGTAGTTTCCGATGCACATCTGGTGGCATTCTGAAATCTGTGGACTATCAGAGTGTTGATGAAACACAGAAATTGCATCGGGATTGAATACAACATTCGCCATGCTCACTTTGCTTCATAGGAGTAATGTCTCAAACACTCTACGCTTTGATCGTTCCCTGGAAGACCAGTAGTTGTTTCCGATGCACATCTGGAGGCATTCTGTAATCTGTGGACTATCAGAGTGTTGATGAAACACAGAAATTGCATCGGGATTGAATACAACAGTCACCATGCGCACTTACCTCCATGGGAGTAATGTGTCTAACAGTCTACGCTTTGATCGTTCCCTGGAAGACCAGTAGAGCTTTCCGATGCACATCTGGAGGCTTTCCGTAAACTGTGGACTATCAGAGTGTTGATGAAGCACAGATATTGCATAGGGATAGAATACAACAGTCACCATGCGCACTTTCCTCCATGGGAGTAATGTCTCAAACAGTCTACTGTTTGATCGTTCCCTGGAAGACCAGTAGAAGTTTCCGATGCACATCTGGAGGCATTCTGTAATCTGTGGACTATCAGAGTGTTGATGAAACACAGAAACTGCATCGGGATTGAATACAACCGTCACCATGCGCACTTCCCTCAATGGCAGTAATGTCTCAAAGAGTTTACGCTTTGATCGTTCGATGGAAGACCAATAGCTGTTTCCAATGCACATCTGGAGGCATTCTGTAATCTGTGGACTATCAGAGTGTTGATGAAGCACAGAAATTGCATCGGCATTGAATATAACAGTCACCATGCGCAACTACCTCCACGGGAGTAATGTCTCAAACAGTCTACGCTTTGATCGTTCCCTGGAAGACCAGTAGAGCTTTCCGATGCACATCTGGTGGCATTCCGTAATCTGTAGACTATCAGAGTGTTGATGAAACACAGATATTGCATCGGGATTGAATACAACAGTCACCATGCGCACTTTCCTCCACGGGAGTAATGTCTCAAACAGTCAACGCTTTGATCGTTCCCTGGAAGACCAGTAGTACTTTCCGATGCTCATCTGGAGGCATTCTGTAATCTGTAGACTGTCAGAGTGTTGATGAAACACAGAAATTGCATCGGGATTGAATACAACAGTCACCATGAGCACTTTCTCCATGCGAGTAATGTCTCTAAGAGTCTACGCTTTTATCGTTCCCTGGAAGACCAGCAGTAGTTTCCGATGTACATATGGATGCTTTCTGTAATCTGTGGACTATCAGAGTGTTGATGAAACACAGAAATTGCATCGGGATTGAATACAACAGTCACCATGCGCACTTTCCTCCATGGGAGTAATGTCTCTAACAGTCTACGCTTTGATCGTTCCCTGGAAGACCAGTAGTACTTTCCGATGCTCATCTGGAGGCATTCTGTAATCTGTGGACTATCAGAGTGTTGATGAAACACAGAAATTGCATCGGGATTGAATACAACAGTCGCCATGCTCACTTTGCTTCATGGGAGTAATGTCTCAAACACTCTACGCTTAGATCGCTCCCTGGAAGACCAGTAGTAGTTTCCGATGCACATCTGGAGGCATTCTGGAATCTGTGGACTATCAGAGTGATGATGAAACACAGAAATTGCATCCTGATTGAATACAACAGTCACCATGCGCACTTACCTCCATGGGAGTAATGTCTCTAACAGTCTACGCTTTGATCGTTCCCTGGAAGACCAGTAGAGCTTTCCGATGCACATCTGGAGGCTTTCCGTAAACTGTGGACTATCAGAGTGTTGATGAAGCACAGAAATTGCATGGGGATAGAATACAACAGTCACCATGCGCACTTTCCTCCATGGGAGTAATGTCTCTAACAGTCAACGCTTTGATCGTTCCCTGGAAGACCAGTAGTAGTTTCCGATGCACATCTGGAGGCATTCTGTAATCTGTGGACTATCAGAGTGTTGATGAAACACAGAAATTGCATCGGGATTGAATACAACAGTCACCATGCGCACTTTCCTCCACGGCAGTAATGTCTCAAACAGTCTACGCTTTGATCGTTCCCTGGAAGACCAGTAGTAGTTTCCGATGAACATCTGGAGGCATTCTGCAATCTGTGGACTATCAGAGTGTTGATGAAACACAGAAATTGCATCGGGATTGGATACAACAGTCACCATGCGCACTTTCCTCCACGGTAGTAATGTCTCAAACAGTCTACGATTTGATCGTTCCCTGGAAGACCAGTAGTAGTTTCCGATGCACATCTGGACGCATTCTGTAATCTGTGGAGTATCAGAGTGTTGATGAAACACAAAAATTGCATCGGGATTGAATACAACAGTCACCATGCGCACTTCCCTCAATGGGAGTAATGTCTCAAAGAGTTTACGCTTTGATCGTTCGATGGAAGACCAGTAGTAGTTTCCGATGCACATCTGGAGGCATTCTGTAATGTGGACTATCAGAGTGTTGATGAAACACCGAAATAGCATCGGGATAGTATACAACAGTCACCATGCTCACTTTCCTCCATGGGAGTAATGTCTCTAACAGTCTACGCTTTGATCGTTCCCTGGAAGACCAGTAGTAGTTTCCGATGCACATCTGGAGGCATTCTGTAATCTGTGGACTATCAGAGCGTTGATGAAACACAAAAATTGCATCGGGATTGAATACAACAGTCACCATGCGAACTTTCCTCCATGGGAGTAATATTCAAACAGTCACCGCTTTGATCGTTCCCTGGAAGACCAGTAGTAGTTTCCGATGCACATCTGGTGGCATTCTGTAATCTGTGGACTATCAGAGTGTTGATGAAACACAGAAATTGCACCGGGACTGAATACAACAGTCACCATGAGCACTTTCCTCCATGCGAGTAATGTCTCTAAGAGTCTACGCTTTGATCGTTCCCTGGAAGACCGGTAGTAGTTTCCAATGCACATATGGATGCTTTCTGTAATCTGTGGAGTATCAGATTGTTGATGAAATACAGAAATTGCAACGGTATTTAATAAAACAGTCTCCATGCGCAGTTTCCTCCATGAGAGTAATGTCTCAAACAATCTACGCTTTGATCGTTCCCTGGAAGACCAGTAGTAGTTTCCAATGCACATCTGGTGGCATTCTGTAATCTGTAGACTATCAGAGTGTTGATGAAACACAGATATTGCATCGGGATTGAATACAACAGTCACCATGCGCACTTCCCTCCATGGGAGTAATAACTCTAACAGCCTACGCTTTGATCGTTCCCTGGAAGACCAGTAGTAGTTACAGATGCACATCTATATGCTTTCTGTAATCTGTGGACTATCAGAGTGTTGATGAAACACAGAAATTGCATCGGGATTGAATACAACAGTCACCATGCGCACTTTCCTCCATGGGAGTAATGTCTCTAGCAGTCTACGCTTTGATCGTTCCCTGGAAGACTAGTAGTACTTTGCGATGCACATCTGGAGGCATACTGTAATCCGTGGACTATCAGAGTGTTGATGAAACACAGAAATTGCATCGGGATTGAATACAACATTCACCATGCTCACTTACCTTCATGGGAGCAATGTCTCAAACACTCTACGCTTTGATCGTTCCCTGGAAGCCAAGTAGTAGTTTCCGATGCACATCTGGAGGCATTCTGTAATTTGTGGACTATCAGAGCGTTGATGAAACACAGATTTTGCATCGGGATTGAATACAACAGTCACCATGCACACTTTCTTCCATGGGAGTAATGTCTCAATCAGTCTACTATTTGATCGTTCCCTGGAAGACCAGTAGTAGTTTCCGATGCACATCTGTAGGCATTCTGTAATCTGTGCAGTATCAGAGTGTTGATGAAACACAGAAATTGCATCGGGATTGAATACAACAGTCACCATGCGAACTTTCCTCCATGGGAGTAATTCCCAAACAGTCTCCGCTTTGATCGTTCCCTGGAAGACCAGTAGTAGTTTCCGTAGCACTTCTGGATGCATTCTGTAATCTGTGCACTATCAGAGTGTTGATGAAACACAGAAATTGCATCGGGATTGAATACAACAGTCACCATGCGCACTTTCCTCCAAGGGAGTAATGTCTCTAACAGTCTACGCTTTGATCGTTCCCTGGAAGACCAGTAGTAGTTTCCGATGCACATCTGGTGGCATTCTGAAATCTGTGGACTATCAGAGTGTTGATGAAACACAGAAATTGCATCGGGATTGAATACAACATTCGCCATGCTCACTTTGCTTCATGGGAGTAATGTCTCAAACACTCTACGCTTTGATCGTTCCCTGGAAGACCAGTAGTTGTTTCCGATGCACATCTGGAGGCATTCTGTAATCTGTGGACTATCAGAGTGTTGATGAAACACAGAAATTGCATCGGGATTGAATACAACAGTCACCATGCGCACTTACCTCCATGGGAGTAATGTGTCTAACAGTCTACGCTTTGATCGTTCCCTGGAAGACCAGTAGAGCTTTCCGATGCACATCTGGAGGCTTTCCGTAAACTGTGGACTATCAGAGTGTTGATGAAGCACAGATATTGCATAGGGATAGAATACAACAGTCACCATGCGCACTTTCCTCCATGGGAGTAATGTCTCAAACAGTCTACTGTTTGATCGTTCCCTGGAAGACCAGTAGAAGTTTCCGATGCACATCTGGAGGCATTCTGTAATCTGTGGACTATCAGAGTGTTGATGAAACACAGAAACTGCATCGGGATTGAATACAACCGTCACCATGCGCACTTCCCTCAATGGCAGTAATGTCTCAAAGAGTTTACGCTTTGATCGTTCGATGGAAGACCAGTAGCTGTTTCCAATGCACATCTGGAGGCATTCTGTAATCTGTGGACTATCAGAGTGTTGATGAAGCACAGAAATTGCATCGGCATTGAATATAACAGTCACCATGCCCAACTACCTCCACGGGAGTAATGTCTCAAACAGTCTACGCTTTGATCGTTCCCTGGAAGACCAGTAGAGCTTTCCGATGCACATCTGGTGGCATTCCGTAATCTGTAGACTATCAGAGTGTTGATGAAACACAGATATTGCATCGGGATTGAATACAACAGTCACCATGCACACTTTCCTCCACGGGAGTAATGTCTCAAACAGTCAACGCTTTGATCGTTCCCTGAAAGACCAGTAGTAGTTTCCGATGCAAATCTGGTGGCATTCTGTAATCTGTAGACTGTCAGAGTGTTGATGAAACACAGAAATTGCATCGGGATTGAATACAACAGTCACCATGCAAACTTTCCTCCATGGGAGTAATTCTCAAACAGTCTCTGCTTTGAACGTTCCCTGGAAGACCAGTAGTACTTTCCGATGCTCATCTGGAGGCATTCTGCAATCTGTAGACTGTCAGAGTGTTGATGAAACACAGAAATTGCATCGGGATTGAATACAACAGTCACCATGAGCACTTTCTCCATGCGAGTAATGTCTCTAAGAGTCTACGCTTTTATCGTTCCCTGGAAGACCAGCAGTAGTTTCCGATGTACATATGGATGCTTTCTGTAATCTGTGGACTATCAGAGTGTTGATGAAACACAGAAATTGCATCGGGATTGAATACAACAGTCACCATGCGCACTTTCCTCCATGGGAGTAATGTCTCTAACAGTCTACGCTTTGATCGTTCCCTGGAAGACCAGTAGTACTTTCCGATGCTCATCTGGAGGCATTCTGTAATCTGTGGACTATCAGAGTGTTGATGAAACACAGAAATTGCATCGGGATTGAATACAACAGTCGCCATGCTCTCTTTCCTCCATGGGAGTAATGTCTCTAACAGTCAACGCTTTGATCGCTCCCTGGAAGACCAGTAGTACTCTCCGATGCACATCTGGAGGCATTCTGTAATCTGTGGACTATCAGAGTGTTGATGAAACACAGAAATTGCATCGGGATTGAATACAACAGTCACCATGCGCACTTTCCTCCATGGGAGTAATGTCTCTAACAGTCAACGCTTTGATCGTTCCCTGGAAGACCAGTAGTACTTTCCGATGCACATCTGGAGGCATTCTGTAATCTGTGGACTATCAGAGTGTTGATGAAACACAGAAATTGCATCGGGATTGAATACAACAGTCGCCATGCTCACTTTGCTTCATGGGAGTAATGTCTCAAACACTCTACGCTTAGATCGCTCCCTGGAAGACCAGTAGTAGTTTCCGATGCACATCTGGAGGCATTCTGGAATCTGTGGACTATCAGAGTGATGATGAAACACAGAAATTGCATCCTGATTGAATACAACAGTCACCATGCGCACTTACCTCCATGGGAGTAATGTCTCTAACAGTCTACGCTTTGATCGTTCCCTGGAAGACCAGTAGAGCTTTCCGATGCACATCTGGAGGCTTTCCGTAAACTGTGGACTATCAGAGTGTTGATAAAGCACAGAAATTGCATGGGGATAGAATACAACAGTCACCATGCGCACTTTCCTCCATGGGAGTAATGTCTCTAACAGTCAACGCTTTGATCGTTCCCTGGAAGACCAGTAGTAGTTTCCGATGCACATCTGGAGGCATTCTGTAATCTGTGGACTATCAGAGTGTTGATGAAACACAGAAATTGCATCGGGATTGAATACAACAGTCACCATGCGCACTTTCCTCCACGGCAGTAATGTCTCAAACAGTCTACGCTTTGATCGTTCCCTGGAAGACCAGTAGTAGTGTCCGATGAACATCTGGAAGCATTCTGCAATCTGTGGACTATCAGAGTGTTGATGAAACACAGAAATTGCATCGGGATTGAATACAACAGTCACCATGCGCACTTTCCTCCACGGCAGTAATGTCTCAAACAGTCTACGATTTGATCGTTCCCTGGAAGACCAGTAGTAGTTTCCGATGCACATCTGGACGCATTCTGTAATCTGTGGAGTATCAGAGTGTTGATGAAACACAGAAATTGCATCGGGATTGAATACAACAGTCACCATGCGCACTTCCCTCAATGGGAGTAATGTCTCAAAGAGTTTACGCTTTGATCGTTCGATGGAAGACCAGTAGTAGTTTCCGATGCACATCTGGAGGCATTCTGTAATCTGTGGACTATCAGAGTGTTGATGAAACACAGAAATAGCATCGGGATAGTATACAACAGTCACCATGCTCACTTTCCTCCATGGGAGTAATGTCTCTAACAGTCTACGCTTTGATCGTTCCCTGGAAGACCAGTAGTAGTTTCCGATGCACATCTGGAGGCATTCTGTAAACTGTGGACTATCAGAGCGTTGATGAAACACAAAAATTGCATCGGGATTGAATACAACAGTCACCATGCGAACTTTCCTCCATGGGAGTAATATTCAAACAGTCACCGCTTTGATCGTTCCCTGGAAGACCAGTAGTAGTTTCCGATGCACATCTGGTGGCATTCTGTAATCTGTAGAATATCAGAGTGTTGATGAAACACAGATATTGCATCGGGATTGAATACAACAGTCACCATGCGCACTTCCCTCCATGGGCGTAATGACTCTAACAGCCTACGCTTTGATCGTTCCCTGGAAGACCAGTAGTAGTTACAGATGCACATCTGGATGTTTTCTGTAATCTGTGGACTATCAGAGTGTTGATGAAACACAGATATTGCATCCTGATTGAATACAACAGTCACCATGCGCACTTTCCTCCATGGGAGTAATGTCTCTAACAGTCAACGCTTTGATCGTTCCCTGGAAGACCAGTAGTACTTTCCGATGCACATCTGGATGTTTTCTGTAATCTGTGGACTATCAGAGTGTTGATGAAACACAGATATTGCATCCTGATTGAATACAACAGTCACCATGCGCACTTTCCTCCATGGGAGTAATGTCTCTAACAGTCAACGTTTTGATCGTTCCCTGGAAGACCAGTAGTACTTTCCGATGCACATCTGGAGGCATTCTGTAATCTGTGGACTATCAGAGTGTTGAAGAAACACAGAAATTGCATCGGGATTGAATACAACAGTCACCATGCGCACTTTCCTCCATGGGAGTAATGTCTCTAACAGTCAACGCTTTGATCGTTCCCTGGAAGACCAGTAGTACTTTCCGATGCACATCTGGAGGCATTCTGTAATCTGTGGACTATCAGAGTGTTGATGAAACACAGAAATTGCATCGGGATTGAATACAACAGTCACCATGCGCACTTTCCTCCATGGGAGTAATGTCTCAAACACTCTACGCTTTGATCGTTCCTTGGAAGACCAGTAGTAGTTTCCGATGCACATCTGGAGGCATTCTGTAATCTGTGGACTATCAGAGTGATGATGAAACACAGAAATTGCATCCTGATTGAATACAACAGTCACCATGCGCACTTACCTCCATGGGTGTAATGTCTCTAACAGTCTACGCTTTGATCGTTCCCTGGAAGACCAGTAGAGCTTTCCGATGCACATCTGGAGGCATTCTGTAATCTGTGGACTATCAGAGTGTTGATGAAACACAGAAATTGCATCGGGATTGAATACAACAGTCACCATGCGCACTTTCCTCCATGGCAGTAATGTCTCAAACAGTCTACGCTTTGATCGTTCCCTGGAAGACCAGTAGTAGTTTCCGATGCACATCTGGTGGCATTCTGTAATCTGTGGACTATCAGAGTGTTGATGAAACACAGAAATTGCATCCGGATTGAATACAACAGTCACCATGCGCACTTTCCCCCATGGGAGTAATGTCTCTAACAGTCAGCGCTTTGATCGTTCCCTGGAAGACCAGTAGTACTTTCCGATGCACATCTGGAGGCATTCTGTAATCTGTGGACTATCAGAGTGTTGATGAAACACAGAAATTGCATCGGGATTGAATACAACAGTCGCCATGCTCACTTTGCTTCATGGGAGTAATGTCTCAAACACTCTACGCTTAGATCGTTACCTGGAAGACCAGTAGTAGTTTCCGATGCACATCTGGAGGCATTCTGTAATCTGTGGACTATCAGAGTGATGATGAAACACAGAAATTGCATCCCGATTGAATACAACAGTCACCATGCGCACTTACCTCCATGGGTGTAATGTCTCTAACAGTCTACGCTTTGATCGTTCCCTGGAAGACCAGTAGAGCTTTCCGATGCACATCTGGAGGCTTTCCGTAAACTGATGACTATCAGAGTGTTGATGAAGCACAGAAATTGCATGGGGATAGAATACAACAGTCACCATGCGCACTTTCCTCCATGGGAGTAATGTCTCTAACAGTCAACGCTTTGATCGTTACCTGGAAGACCAGTAGTACTTTCCGATGCACATCTGGAGGCATTCTGTAATCTGTGGACTATCAGAGTGTTGATGAAACACAGAAATTGCATCGGGATTGATACAACAATCACCATGCGCACTTTCCTCCACGGCAGTAATGTCTCAAACAGTCTACGATTTGATCGTTCCCTGGCAGACCAGTAGTAGTTTCCGATGCACATCTGGACGCATTCTGTAATATGTGGAGTGTCAGAGTGTTGATGAAACACAGAAATTGCATCGGGATTGAATACAACAGTCACCATGCGCACTTTCCTCCATGGGAGTAATGTCTCTAACAGTCTACGCTTTGATCGTTCCCTGGAAGACCAGTTGTAGTTTCCAATGCACATCTGGTGGCACTCTGCAATCTGTAGACTATCAGAGTGTTGATGAAACACAGATATTGCATCGGGATTGAATACAACAGTCACCATGCGCACTTCCCTCCATGGGCGTAATGACTCTAACAGCCTACGCTTTGATCGTTCCCTGGAAGACCAGTAGTAGTTACAGATGCACATCTGGATGTTTTCTGTAATCTGTGGACTATCAGAGTGTTGATGAAACACAGAAATTGCATCGGGATTGAATACAACAGTCACCATGCTCACTTTCCTACATGGAAGTAATGTATCAAACACTCTACGCTTTGATCGTTCCCTGGAAGCCCAGTAGTAGTTTCCGATGCACATCTGGAGGCATTCTGTAATCTGTGGACTATCAGAGTGTTGGTGAAACACAGAAATTGCTTCTTGATTGAATACAACATTCACCATGCGCGCTTTCCTCCATGGGAGTAATGTCTCTAAGAGTCTACGCTTTGATCGTTCCCTGGAAGACCAGTTGTAGTTTCCAATGCACATCTGGTGGCACTCTGTAATCTGTAGACTATCAGAGTGTTGATGAAACACAGAAATTGCATCGGGATTGAATACAACAGTCACCATGCTAACTTTCCTCCACGGCAGTAATGTCTCAAAAAGTCTACTCTTTGATCCTTTCCTGGAAGACCAGTAGTAGTTTCCGATGCACATCTGGTTCCATTCTGTAATCTGTGGACTATCAGAGTGTTGATGAAACACAGAAGTTGCATCGGGATTGAATACAACAGTCACCATGCGCACTTTCCTCCACGGCAGTAATGTCTCAAAAAGTCTACTCTTTGATCGTTCCCTGGAAGACGAGTAGTAGTTTCCGATGCACATCTGGAGGCATTCTGTAATCTGTGGACTATCAGAGTGTTGATGAAACACAGAAATTGCATCGGTATTGAATACAGCAGTCACCATGCGCAGTTTCCTCCATGGGAGTAATGTCTCTAACAGTCTACGCTTTGATCGTTCCCTGGAAGACGAGTAGTACTTTCCGATGCACGTCTGGAGGCATTCTGTAATCTGAGGACTATCAGAGTGTTGATGAAACACAGAAATTGCATCGGGATTGAATACAACAGTCACCATGCTCACTTTCCTCCATGGGAGTAATGTCTCTAACAGTCTACGCTTTGATCGTTCCCTCGAAGACCAGTAGTACTTTCCGATGCAGATCTGGAGGCATTCTGTAATCTGTGGACTATCAGAGTGTTGATGAAACACAGAAATTGCATCGGGATTGAATACTACAGTCACCATGCTCACTTTCCTTCATGGGAGTAATGTCTCAAACACTCTACGCTTTGATCGTTCCCTGGAAGACCAGTAGTAGTTTCCGATGCACATCTGGAGGCATTCTGTAATCTGTGGACTATCCGAGTGTTGATGAAACACAGAAATTGCATCGGGATTGAATACAACAGTCACCATGCGCACTTTCTTCCATGGGAGTAATGTCTCAAACAGTCTACGATTTGATCGTTCCCTGGAAGACCAGTAGTAGTTTCCAATGCACATCTGGAGGCATTCTGTAATCTAAGGAGTATCAGAGTGTTGATGAAACACAGAAATTGCATCGGGATTGAATAAACAGTCACCATGCGAACTTTCCTCCATGGGAGTAATTCTCAAACAGTCTCCGCTTTGATCGTTCCCTGGAAGACCAGTAGTAGTTTCCGATGCACATCTGGAGGCATTCTGTAATCTGTGGACTATCCGAGTGTTGATGAAACACAGAAATTGCATCGGGATTGAATACAACAGTCACCATGCGCACTTTCTTCCATGGGAGTAATGTCTCAAACAGTCTACGATTTGATCGTTCCCTGGAAGACCAGTAGTAGTTTCCAATGCACATCTGGAGGCATTCTGTAATCTGAGGACTATCAGAGTGTTGATGAAACACAGTAATTGCATCGGGATTGAATACAACAGTCACCATGAGCACTTTCCTCCATGCGAGTAATGTGTCTAAGTGTCTACGCTTTGATCGTTCCCTGGAAGACCAATAGTAGTTTCCGATGCACATATGGATGCTTTCTGTAATCTGTGGACTATCAGAGTGTTGATGAAACACAGAAATTGCATCGGGATTGAATACAACAGTCACCATGCGCACTTTCTTCCATGGGAGTAATGTCTCAATCAGTCTACGATTTGATCGTTCCCTGGAAGACCAGTAGTAGTTTCCGATGCACATCTGGAGGCATTCTGTAATCTGTGGAGTATCAGAGTGTTGATGAAACACAGAAATTGCATCGGGATTGAATACAACAGTCACCATGCGAACTTTACTCCATGGGAGTAATTCTCAAACAGACTCCGCTTTGATCGTTCCCTGGAAGACCAGTAGTAGTTTCCGATGCACGTCTGGTGGCATTCTGTAATCTGTGGACAATCAGAGTGTTGACGAAACACAGAAATTGCATCGGGATTGAATAAACAGTCACCATGCGAACTTTCCTCCATGTGAGTAATTCTCAGACAGTCTCCGCTTTGATCGTTCCCTGGAAGACCAGTAGTAGTTTCCGATGCACATCTGGTGGCGTTCTGTAATGTGTGGACTATCCGGGTGTTGATGAAACACAGAAATTGCATCGGGATTGAATACAACAGTCACCATGAGCACTTTCCTCCATGCGAGTAATGTCTCTAAGTGTCTACGCTTTGATCGTTCCCTGGAAGACCAATAGTAGTTTCCGATGCACATATGGATGCGTTCTGTAATCTGTGGACTATCAGAGTGTTGATGAAACACAGAAATTGCATCGGGATTGAATACAACAGTCACCATGCGCACTTTCTTCCATGGGAGTAATGTCTCAATCAGTCTACGATTTGATCGTTCCCTGGAAGACCAGTAGTAGTTTCCGATGCACATCTGGAGGCATTCTGTAATCTGTGGAGTATCAGAGTGTTGATGAAACACAGAAATTGCATCGGGATTGAATACAACAGTCACCATGCGAACTTTCCTCCATGGGAGTAATTCTCAAACAGTCTCCGCTTTGATCGTTCCCTGGAAGACCAGTAGTAGTTTCCGATGCACGTCTGGTGGCATTCTGTAATCTGTGGACAATCAGAGTGTTGACGAAACACAGAAATTGCATCGGGATTGTATACAAGAGTCACCATGCGCACTTTCCTCCATGGGAGTAATGTCTCTAACAGTCTACGCTTCGATCGTTCCCTGGAAGACCAGTAGTAGTTTCCGATGCTCATCTGGAGGCTTTCCGTAATTTGTGGAGAATCAGAGTGTTGATGAAACACAGAAATTGCATCGGGATAGAATACAACAGTCACCATGCGAACTTTCCTCCACAGCAGTAATGTCTCAAACAGTCTAGGCTTTGATCGTTCCCTGGGAGACCAGTAGTAGTTTCCGATGAACATCTGGAGGCATTCTGTAATCTGTAGACTATCAGAGTTTTGTGAAACACAGAAATTGCATCGGGATTGAATACAACAGTCACCATGCGCACTTTCCTCGACGGGAGTAATGTCTCAAACAGTCTACGCTTTGATCGTTCCCTGAAAGACCAGTAGTAGTTTCCGATGCACATCTGGTGGCATTCTGTAATCTGTAGACTGTCAGAGTGTTGATGAAACACAGAAATTGCATCGGGATTGAATACAACAGTTACCATGGGCACTTTCCTCCACGGGAGTAATGTCTCAAACAGTCTACGCTTTGATCGTTCCCTGTAAGACCTGTAGTACTTTCCGATGCACATCTGGAGACTTTCGGTAAACTGTGGACTATCAGAGTGTTGATGAAACACAGAAATTTCATCGGGATTGAATACAACAGTCGCCATGCGCCCTTTCCTCCATGGGAGTAATGTCTCTAACAGTCTACGCTATGATCGTTCCCTGGAAGCCCAGTAGTACTTTCCGATGTACATCTGGAGGCATTCTGTAACTGTGGACTATCAGAGTGTTGATGAAACACAGAAATTGCATCGGGATTGAATACAACAGTCACCATCTCACTTTCCTTCATGGAAGTAATGTATCAAACACTCTACGCTTTGATCGTTCCCTGGAAGCCCAGTAGTAGTTTCCGATGCACATCTGGAGGCATTCTGTAATCTGTGGACTATCAGAGTGTTGGTGAAACACAGAAATTGCTTCGGGATTGAATACAACATTCATCATGCGCACTTTCCTCCATGGGAGAAATGTCTCTAAGAGTCTACGCTTTGATCGTTCCCTGGAAGACCAGTTGTAGTTTACAATGCACATCTGGTGGCACTCTGTAATCTGTAGACTATCGGAGTGTTGATGAAACACAGATATTGCATCGGGATTGAATACAACAGTCACCATGAGCACTTCCCTCCATGGGCGTAATGACTCTAACAGCCTATGCTTTGATCGTTCCCTGGAAGACCAGTAGTAGTTACAGATGCACATCTGGATGCTTTCTGTAATCTGTGGACTATCAGAGTGTTGATGAAACACAGATATTGCATCGGGATTGAATACAACAGTCACCATGCGCACTTTCCTCCGTGGGAGTAATGTCTCTAGCAGTCTACGCTTTGATCGTTCCCTGGAAGACCAGTAGTACTTTCCGATGCACATCTGGAGGCATACTGTAATCTGTGGACTATCAGAGTGTTGATGAAATACAGAGATTGCATCGGGATTGAATACAACAATCACCATGCTCACTTTCCTTCATGGGAGTAATGTCTCAAACACTCTACGCTTTGATCGTTCCCTGGAAGCCCTGTAGTAGTTTCCGATGCACATCTGGAGGCAATCTGTAATCTGTGGACTATCAGAGTGTTGGTGAAACACAGAAATTACATCGGGCTTGAATACAACAGTCACCATGCGCACTTTCTTCCATGGGAGTAATGTCTCAATCAGTCTACGCTACGATCGTTCCCTGGAAGACCAGTAGTAGTTTCCGATGCTCATCTGGAGGCTTTCCGTAATTTGTGGACTATCAGAGTGTTGATGAAACACTGAAATTGCATCGGGATAGAATACAACTGTCACCATGCGAACTTTCCTCCACGGCAGTAATGTCTCAAACATTCTACGCTTTGATCGTTCCCTGGGAGACCAGTAGTAGTTTCCGATGAACATCTGGAGGCATTCTGTAATCTGTGGACTCTCAGAGTGGTTTGAAACACAGAAATTGCATCGGTATTGAATAAAACTGTCACCATGTGCACTTTCCTCCACGGGAGTAATGTCTCAAACAGTCTACGCTTTGATCGTTCCCTGAAAGACCAGTAGTAGTTTCCGATACACATCTGGAGGCATTCTCTTATGTGTGGAGTATCAGAGTGTTGATGAAACACTGAAATTGCATCGGGATTGAATACAACATTCACCATGCTCACTTTCCTTCATGGGAGTATTGTCTCAAACACTCTACGCTTTGATCGTTCCCTGGAAGACCAGTAGTAGTTTCCGATACACATCTGGAGGCATTCTCTAATGTGTGCAGTATCAGAGTGTTGATGAAACACAGAAATTGCATCGGGATTGAATACAACAGTCACCATGCGAACTTTCCTCCATGGGAGTAATATCTCTAACAGTCTACACTTTGATCGTTCCCTAGAAGACCAATAGTAGTTTCCGATGCACATCTGGAGGCTTTTCGTAATATGTGGACTATCAGAGTGTTGATGAAACACAGAAATTGCTTCGGGATTTAATGAACCAGTTACCATGCGCACTTTTCTCCACCGCAGTAATGTCTCAAACAATCTACGTTTGATCGTTGCCTGGGAGACCAGTAGTAGTTTCCGATGAACATCTGGAGGCATTCTGTAATCTGTGGACTATTAGAGTGTTGATGAAACACAGAAATTGCATCGGGATTGAATACAACAGTCACCATGCGCACTTTCCTCCATTGGAGTAATGTCTCAAACAGTCTACGCTTTGATCGTTCCCTGAAAGACCACTAGTAGTTTCCGATGCACATCTGGTGGCATTCTGTAATCTGTAGACTGTCAGAGTGTTGATGAAACACAGAAATTGCATCGGGATTGAATACAACAGTCACCATGCGCACTTTCCTCCATGGGAGTAATGACTCTAACAGCCTACGCTTTGATCGTTCCCTGGAAGACCAGTAGTACTTACAGATGCACATCTGGAAGCTTTCTGTAATCTGTGGACTATCAGAGTGTTGATGAAACACAGATATGGCATCGGGATTGAATGCAACAGTCACCATGCGCACTTCCCTCCATGGGAGTAATGTCTCTAACAGTCTACGCTTTGATCGTTCCCTGGAAGACCAGTAGAGCTTTCCGATGCACATCTGGAGGCTTTCCGTAAACTGTGGACTATCAGAGTGTTGATGAAGCACAGAAATTGCATGGGGATAGAATACAACAGTCACCATGCGCACTTTCCTCCATGGGAGTAATGTCTCAAACAGTCTACTCTTTGATCGATCCCTGGAAGGCCAGTAGTAGTTTCAGATGCACATCTGGAGGCTTTCCGTAATTTGTGGACTATCAGAGTGTTGATGAAACACAGAAATTGCATCGGGATTGAATGCAACAGTCACCATGCGCACTTCCCTCCATGGGAGTAATGTCTCTAGCAGTCTACGCTTTGATCGTTCCCTGGAAGACCAGTAGTACTTTCCGATGCACATCTGGAGGCATACTGTAATCTGTGGACTATCAGAGTGTTGATGAAACACAGAAATTGCATCGGGATTGAATACAACATTCACCATGCTCACTTTCCTCCATGGGAGTAATGTCTCAAACACTCTACGCTTTGATCGTTCCCTGGAAGACCAGTAGTAGTTTCCGATGCACATATGGAGGCATTCTATAATCTGTGGACTATCAGAGTGTTGATGAAACACAGAAATTGCATCGGGATTGAATACAACAGTTACCATGCGCACTTACCTCCATGGGAGTAATGTCTCTAACAGTCTAAGCTTTGATCGTTCCCTGGAAGACCAGTAGAGCTTTCCGATGCACATCTGGAGGCTTTCCATAAACTGTGGACTATCAGAGTGTTGATGAAACACAGAAATTGCATCGGGATTGAATACAACAGTCACCATGAGCACTTTCCTCCACGGCAGTAATGTCTCTAACAGTCTACGCTTTGATCGTTCTCTGAAAGACCAGTAGTAGTTTCCGAATCACATCTGGTGGCCATCTGTAATCTGTAGACTGTCAGAGTGTTGATGAAACACAGAAATTGCATCGGGATTGAATACAACAGTCACCATGCGCACTTTCCTCCATGGGAGTAATGTCTCTAAGAGTCTACGCTTTGATCGTCCCCTGGAAGACCAGTAGTACTTTTCGATGCACATCTGGAGGCTTTCCGTAAACTGTGGGCTATCAGAGTGTTGATGAAGCACAGAAACTGCATGGGGATAGAATACAACAGTCACCATGCGCACTTTCCTCGACGGCAGTAGTGTCTCAAACAGTCTACGCTTTGATTGTTCCCTGGAAGACCAGTAGTACTTTCCGATGCACATCTGGAGGCATACTGTAATCAGTGGACTATCAGAGTGTTGATGAAACACAGAAATTGCATCGGGATTGAATACAACATCCACCATGCTCACTTTCCTTAATGGGAGTAATGTCTCAAACACTCTACGCTTTGATCGTTCCCTGGAAGACCAGTAGTAGTTTCCGATGCACATATGGAGGCATTCTATAATCTGTGGACTATCAGAGTGTTGATGAAACACAGAAATTGCATCGGGATTGAATACAACAGTTACCATGCGCACTTACCTCCATGGGAGTAATGTCTCTAACAGTCTAAGCTTTGATCGTTCCCTGGAAGACCAGTAGAGCTTTCCGATGCACATCTGGAGGCTTTCCATAAACTGTGGACTATCAGAGTGTTGATGAAACACAGAAATTGCATCGGGATTGAATACAACAGTCACCATGAGCACTTTCCTCCACGGCAGTAATGTCTCTAACAGTCTACACTTTGATCGTCCTCTGAAAGACCAGTAGTAGTTTCCGAATCACATCTGGTGGCCATCTGTAATCTGTAGACTGTCAGAGTGTTGATGAAACACAGAAATTGCATCGGGATTGAATACAACAGTCACCATGCGCACTTTCCTCCATGGGAGTAATGTCTCTAAGAGTCTACGCTTTGATCGTCCCCTGGAAGACCAGTAGTACTTTCCGATGCACATCTGGAGGCTTTCCGTAAACTGTGGGCTATCAGAGTGTTGATGAAGCACAGAAACTGCATGGGGATAGAATACAACAGTCACCATGCGCACTTTCCTCGACGGCAGTAGTGTCTCAAACAGTCTACGCTTTGATTGTTCCCTGGAAGACCAGTAGTACTTTCCGATGCACATCTGGAGGCATACTGTAATCAGTGGACTATCAGAGTGTTGATGAAACACAGAAATTGCATCGGGATTGAATACAACATCCACCATGCTCACTTTCCTTAATGGGAGTAATGTCTCAAACACTCTACGCTTTGAACGTTCCCTGGAAGACCAGTAGTAATTTCCGACGCACATCTGGAGACATTCTGTAATCTGTGGACTATCAGAGTGTTGATGAAACACAGAAATTGCATCGGGATTGAATACAACAGTCACCATGCGCACTTTCTTCCATGGGAGTAATGTCTCAAACAGAATACGATTTGATCGTTCATTGGAAGACCAGTAGTAGTTTCCGATGCACATCTGGAGGCATTCTGTAATCTGTGGAGTATCAGAGTGTTGATGAAACACAGAAATTGCATCGGGATTGAATACAACAGTCACCATGCGGACGTTCCTCCATGAGAATAATTCTCAAACAGTCTCCGCTTTGATCGTTCCCTGGAAGACCAGTAGTAGTTTCCGATGCACATCTGGAGGCTTTCCGTAATTTGTGGACTATCAGAGTGTTGATGAAACACAGAAATTGCATCGGGATTGAATACAACAGTCACCATGAGCACTTTCCTCCACGGCAGTAATGTCTCTAACAGTCTACGCTTTGATCGTTCTCTGAAAGACCAGTAGCAGTTTCCGATGCACATCTGGTGGCCATCTGTAATCTGTAGACTGTCAGAGTGTTGATGAAACACAGAAATTGCATCGGGATTGAATTTAACAGTCACCATGCGCACAATCCTCCATGGGAGTAATGTCTCTAACAGTCTACGCTTTGATCGTTCCCAGGAAGACCAGTAGTACTTTCCGATGCACATCTGGAGGCTTTCCGTGAACTGTGGGCTATCAGAGTGTTGATGAAACACAGAAATTTCATCAGGATTTAATACAACTGTCATCATGCGCACTTTCGTCCATGGGAGTAATGTCCCAAATAGTCTACCCGTTGATCGTTCCCTGGAAGACCAGTAGTGGTTTCCGATGCACATCTGGAGGCATTCTGTAATCTGTGGACTATCAGAGTGTTGATGAAACACAGAAATTGCATCGGGATTGAATACAACAGTCAAAATGCTCACTTCCCTTCATGGGAGTAATGTCTCAAACACTCTACCATTTGATCGTTCCCTGGAAGACCAGTAGTAGTTTCCGGTGCACATCTGGAGGCAATCTGTAATCTTTGGACTATCAGAGTGTTGATGAAACACAAAAAATTGCATCGGGATTGAATACAACAGTCACCATGCCCACTTTCTTCCATGGGAGTAATGTCTCAAACAGTCTACGCTTTGATCGTTCCCTTGAAGACCAGTAGTAGTTTCCGATGCACATCTGGAGGCATTCTGTAATCTGTGGAGTACCAGAGTGTTGATGAAACACAGAAATTGCATCGGGGTGGAATACAACAGTCACCAAGCGAACTTTCCCCCATGGGAGTAATTCTCAACCAGTCTACGATTTGATCGTTCCCTGGAAGACCAGTAGTAGTTTCCGATGCACATCTGGTGTCATTCTGTAATCTGTGGACTATCAGAGTGTTGATGAAACACAGAAATTGCATCGGGATTGAATACAACAGTCACCATGCGCACTTTCCTCCACGGGAGTAATGTCTCAAACTGTCTACGAATAGATCGTTCCCCGGAACACCAGTAGTAGTTTCCGATGCACATCTGGTGGCATTCTGTAATCTGTAGACTATCAGAGTGTTGATGAAACAAAGATATTGCATCGGGATTGAATACAACTGTCACCATGCGCACTTTCCTCCATGGGAGTAATGTCTCTAACAGCCTACGGTTTGATCGTTCCCTGGAAGACCAGTAGTAGTTTCCGATGCACATCTGAAAGCATTCTGTAATCTGTGGACTATCAGAGTGTTGATGAAACACAGAAATTGCATCGGGATTGAATACAACATTCACCATGCTCACTTTCCTTCATGGGAGTAATGTCTCAAACACTCTACGCTTTGATCGTTCCCTGGAAGCCGTATAGTAGATTCCGATGCACATCTGGAGACATTCTGTAATCTGTGGACTATCAGAGTGTTGATGAAACACAGAAATTGCATCGGGATTGAATACAACAGTCACCATGCGAACTTTCCTCCATGGGAGTAATTCTCAAACAGTCTACTCTTTGATCGTTCCCCGGAAGACCAGTAGTAGTTTCCGATGCACATCTGGTGGCATTCTGTAATCTGTGGACTATCAGAGTGTTGATGAAACACAGAAATTGCATCGGGATTGAATAAAACAGTCACCATGCGCACTTCCACCATGGGAGTAATATCTCTAACAGTCTACACTTTGATCGTTCCCTAGAAGACCAGTAGTAGTTTCCGATGAACATCTGGAGGCATTCTGTAATCTGTGGACTATCAGAGTGTTGATGAAACACAGAAATTGCATCGGGATTGAATACAACAGTCACCATGCGCACTTTCCTCCATTGGAGTAATGTCTCAAACAGTCTACGCTTTGATCGTTCCCTGAAAGACCACTAGTAGTTTCCGATGCACATCTGGTGGCATTCTGTAATCTGTAGACTGTCAGAGTGTTGATGAAACACAGAAATTGCATCGGGATTGAATACAACAGTCACCATGCGCACTTTCCTCCATGGGAGTAATGACTCTAACAGCCTACGCTTTGATCGTTCCCTGGAAGACCAGTAGTACTTACAGATGCACATCTGGAAGCTTTCTGTAATCTGTGGACTATCAGAGTGTTGATGAAACACAGATATGGCATCGGGATTGAAAGCAACAGTCACCATGCGCACTTCCCTCCATGGGAGTAATGTCTCTAGCAGTCTACGCTTTGATCGTTCCCTGGAAGACCAGTAGTACTTTCCGATGCATATCTGGAGGCATACTGTAATCTGTGGACTATCAGAGTGTTGATGAAACACAGAAATTGCATCGGGATTGAATACAACATTCACCATGCTTACTTTCCTCCATGGGAGTAATGTCTCAAACACTCTACGCTTTGATCGTTCCCTGGAAGACCAGTAGTAGTTTCCGATGCACATATGGAGGCATTCTGTAATCTGTGGACTATCAGAGTGTTGATGAAACACAGAAATTGCATCGGGATTGAATACAACAGTTACCATGCGCACTTACCTCCGTGGGAGTAATGTCTCTAACAGTCTAAGCTTTGATCGTTCCCTGGAAGACCAGTAGAGCTTTCCGATGCACATCTGGAGGCTTTCCATAAACAGTGGACTATCAGAGTGTTGATGAAACACAGAAATTGCATCGGGATTGAATACAACTGTCACCATGCGCACTTTCTTCCATGGGAGTAATGTCTCAAACAGCCTACGATTTGATCGTTCATTGGAAGACCAGTAGTAGTTTCCGATGCACATCTGGAGGCATTCTGTAATCTGTGGAGTCTCAGAGTGTTGATGAAACACAGAAATTGCGTCGGGATTGAATACAACAGTCACCATGAGGACGTTCCTCCATGAGAATAATTCTCAAACAGTCTCCGCTTTGATCGTTCCCTGGAAGACCAGTAGTAGTTTCCGATGCACATCTGGTGGCATACTGTAATCAGTGGACTATCAGAGTGTTGATGAAACACAGAAATTGCATCGG